>NC_136068.1:1637648453-1638338453 GCF_964261635.1 Lissotriton helveticus | reverse complement strand
TTTCCCTTAAATGATACCTCCCTTTGCGCTTCTGCCTCGTATTCCGACAGTTTAGCCCTGAACTTGCACTGCATGTCCCCAGTAGCCCCTCGAACCATGCCATCCTCCAGAGTTTTGAGGTCCTCCTCCAACCTACTAAGAGCACACTGAATGTCCCTCAGCACCCCAGAGCTCTTAGCAATGCACCATCCCCTTACCGTAACTTTAAAAGCCTCCCAGACTGTCTCTACAGAGTCTACAGTATCCTTATTCCGGGGAAAAAAGTCTTCTATGTCTGTTCTAAGTTCTTCGCGGAAGACAGTATCTATCAGCACACTAGGGTGTAAGCGCCAAGGTGGGCGTGGTTTATTAAAACCGGGCATATCTAGAACCGTTAGGACCGGGCAATGGTCGGATTGCGTCCTGGGCAAATGTTTAGAGTGCAGAATATGTGGTGCTAGATTTACGGATACAAAAATGTAATCGATTCTGGCCCATGTTCCAGTGTGTGGGGTAAAGTGCGTTCCGTCTAGAGCATCAGGATTCACTCGTCTCCAACTATCAATCAATCCTTCCTCTTCAACTATCCCTCTAAGGGTATCCCTCGCCCTAGTATGGTATGTCGAACCTCCATCCGCTCTATCTAATCTCGGGTGCAGGGCCAAATTGAAGTCTCCACCCCAGATGAGATGCCTAGAACCCACATCACATATGCCCCCCCAGAGTTGCGCAAAAAAATTAGGATCATCAACATTAGGCGCATAGCAATTGGCAATGGTGATCGTGTCCCCACCCAACCTCCCCCACACAATCACATATCTCCCCTCCTTATCAATCAGTTGACCTTGAAGTGTGAAGGGGAGGGCTCGGTGTATGAGTATAGCAGTGCCCCTGGAATAAGAGGAGTAGTTCGAGAAAGCCCTCACCCCCGCCCATCTCGCGCCGAAGGTGGAGGCAGCCGCTGGGGGTTCGTGAGTTTCTTGCAGCATAACCACCTGTACACTGTGTCTGTCCCAATATGCTAACAGTTGCCTACGTTTCCGTGCATCCTTCAGTCCGCGCACATTCCAGGATATAAAGGTGCATTTGTTAACAGTTCCTGCGCCCCGTGTGACCTATTTCAATCTGTTTTAGGATCGTACAATGGAACACCCATAACCACAATGCAACATACTCAACAAGTCCACTCGTATCCCTCCAGTACATCACTGTATTGTCCTGCCTGTGTAGTGCGCATTCAACCAAACCATTAAATTCCCACTGTTTCCCCCATTCCCCACCCACCACCCACAGAGGCTTCCCCAACTCGCCAGTGCAATCTTCCACCCGTCCCCTCCCCAATGCCCTCAACAATCGAGGGCGAGAAAACACCCTGTAACAACAGTAACAATATGGGTAATACCCGCTGGGTAGCATTCTAGGTGGCAACACAGCACCCCCTCCCCTCCACAAGTTCCCGACAGTGGGACACCCTTAGCCATCAGGGGGAAAGGGGGGTGCCTGGCGATGAGGATCAAGACCAAATTGTGTCAGGCCAAAAACCCCCACCCACCGCAAAATATCAAGGAGTATAGTAAACAATGAACAAGTCCATTGCCGTGTAGTAGTCCACACCGTAGTACTCACAGACAGGATTCAGGGCGATATCGGATGATCAAGAGTCAGGAGATCACTGTTCCTCATCCTCCATGCGGTCTTCTCCGCGGTCAGGCGCAGCCATCCCATCCCTGTTCTGGAGCGTTGTGCGTTTGAAGTGTTTTATGAATTCCTCTACCTGCTGCGGTTTCGTAAAAAATTTTTGGCGGCCCTGGTACGTGATTCGTAGTCTAGCCGGATAGAGTAGTGCGTAGTCAACCTGAAGAGTGCGAAGCTTCGCCTTGACGTCCAGAAACTTGCGCCGTTCGTCCTGAACCATAGGAGTGAAGTCAGGGTATATCGTGAAGCTGTTTCCATCGTAGTGAAGTGCTTTGGCGGTCCGAGCCGCCCGTAGTGCTGTGTCCCTATCCCTATAGTTCAGCAAGCGGGCTATGATAGGCCTCGGTTTCATACCCGGTTTGGGTACCGGTCCAAGGGATCTGTGCGCCCTCTCTACAATGAACTGGGGGGAGAATGCATCCGAGCCCACCGAAGCCAACAGGAGTTTTTCCACATAGTCCTCCATTCTGCCCACATTGGTGGACTCCGGAATACCCACTACGCGTATGTTATTACGGCGACTCCTCGCCTCCAAATCCTCATTCTTCGCCGCTATTGTGCGTAGCAGGTCATCCATCCGCGTAAGTCGTGACGTATGTTGTCCTGAGGTATCTTCAACGTCTGAGATCCGCTGTTCCGCTTCCTTCAGTCTCCCCTCGTGGACATCCAGCTTGTGCATGACAGCATCCATCCTGGACGATATTCTGTCCACCTTATCAGCAATAGTTGCGAATCCCTGTCGCATCTCGCGTAGGATTTCCTGGATATCAGTGGAGTTAGTCGTCTGACTACTAGTAGGCTGACTGGTTTCAGTCTGCGGTAGTTGCTCCGGAGTGGTGCGAGTTGACTTCCTCGCGGCATCAAATGTAAGCTTCGGCTGACGCGCGTCAGGTCTGCCCATCTTGCCACCAACCACACACAAGCAGCACAGTGCGTAGCAAAGTAAGCAGCTAGTTCACCACTGGTACGCAGGATCGGTGAACACTATCAACGCAGTGTCTGTACTCTCTCAACGCACTCCAGTGAATATCAGCATTCAAGTGGGATTCAAATCAAAGGTAATACGAGTATCATTCGTCTCCTTTGTGCTCCAATCTCTTCATCAACTCCGACTTGGGAATCTCCCAGTGGAACCACCCCACCGCTGTTTCACCGTGCGTCTATTGCCCTCAGGGTGGTAGGTCGATCGCACACCATTGGCAGTACTCGTGAATTAGGCCCGCAGCACAGTTAGTCTCATGGAGCAACCTCCTCTCCCAGGATGTCAATTAGCCGGTGAGGGGTGGTGGTCGCAGTTAATAAGGAGCAGCTAGTGCCAAAGGTTTTAGTGCATAGCAAGCCACCGCTGCCTCCAATTGGCCGGTACCACCTGCGTCTCCTGCCTCCTGCACACTGTCGTGCACATTCACTTCAGGACCCAATTAGTGCCAGTAGCTGGATAGCAGTTCTAGTCCTCCAATAATGGCTGCAGCCTCGGCCCCTGCACAGCGCTGCCTGCTCCACTCACCACGCTATCAAGGGGCAGCCAGGTAGCCCCCAAGAGCGAACAGCATATGCAGCCGGCGCTGCGTGCACCGCGATGCCTTCCCCTGAATGTCTCGTGGGTCGGCCGAGGGGCCGTTCCGAAGATGGCCTCCACCCCCGACAGCCGTCAGCAGCCCGCTGGTCGCACTCCGCAAGAAATAGTTTGCCCAGGGGGATCCAGGGAATTATAGCGCGTACCTGCAGGGGTAGATGGGCCGAGCAACAGCACCGCTATCTTCAAGGCGCCGCTCTAAGGAGTACAGCTCGGACAGCGCGTCTCGCCACCGCCGCTTCGTCAGTTTCGCGCCATCCAGGGCCCAGCAGCTGTCACTGGATCCTCGGCCTCGCGTTGTGTGACAGGCCGGCCGCCTGCATCAAGCCCTCCAGCAGTCCAGATCACTGGGCACGACGGAGCCTCCTCCAGCTTCGGGGTATGAGCGATCGGCCCGAAAATTACACCGGAGCACCAGGGCAGCCTCCTCAGCAGATGGTGGCAGTTTCAGCCCAATCACATATCGGTTCGAGGATCGATTACAGGATTAATTGCGCCAGGCTGTGAGAGCCTTACGACGAGGCGTCCATACACCAGTGCGCCACCTAGCGCTCCCCCATGAATGCAATCATTTTTTTAAATAGGCTTCAGAATATGCAAGTTTAAAGCTTATCAATCGCCACACAAAAGGGTTACTTACTGGTTTATGGGAGAACTCCTTAAACATGAAGGGGGATATTACCAACAAGTAACGATAATTATCGCTATATAGGCTTAGCGACGATTTTTTTATCGCTGCCTATCGCTGGATATGTTAGCGGAGAAAACATGCTATTAGCAACATTTTTTCTCCATTGTGCTAAAATATCCAGCGATAGCGGCGAAATGCGTGAATATCGCTGAGAATACAGCGATATTCACGCATTAGCTACGAAATGCTCTTAGCCATGTTATCCACCTCCCATTGGATAACATGGCTAAGAACTTGTCTGAGCAGGTGTTGTTTTTTGGCGACAGCGGGAATATTTCCATCGCTACACCTGCCTTGCTAATAGGCGATAGCGACGTTAGCGACTGCTTTCAGTCGCTAACAGGTTGGGTACGCCCACTTTGCATGTCATTAGCGATAAATATCGCTAACATGCAAAGCGGGCCCCAAACCGCTTGCTATCGCCTAAAAGCTGAAAAGCTGTCGCTAACATCAGTTAGCGACAGCTTGCTAATAGAGCGATAGAATTATCGCCGCTTAGCGGCCGAAAACGGCCACTAAACCGGCGATAATTCTCTATCGCCACCCTTGGTAATATGCCCCGAAATCCGATGAACAATCAGCCATGCAGGTAATTTCTTCCAAGCGTCCTCCCACAGCAAAAGACATCGAAACCATGGCTCCTCGGACCGATTGAGCTTCAAAAAAGGAAATGTCTACCCCTGCGCCTGAAAGTAGCCATTTTACCAAATGAGCCAATATAGGGCAGGACACATGGACATGAGGTTGTAACAGGGAAATTAGTAATGGACCAGAAAGGGAGCTATGTAGAGGGGCAGTAGCCCTTTCATACTCTTGTAGACAGTGTACTACACAGAGTTTCCTGTCTTTTGTAAGCACTGGAAAGACCACCTATCTGCCTTTTCTGTCCACAAGCAAGGTGTTATTTATACATCCCAATGGATGAGGATTGCATGGAGCTATGGCCTGCTTCTAAAGGAGAGCAGATAGCTCCTGGTCTATGAAATGTACTTTGTGAGACTGACAGTGAAGCTGGTGAGGAAAACATTGAACTGTTTGAAGAACCCACACATCTTGGGTTATGGAACCCAATTGTGTAGAAAATAACTGATCCTGTCCCCTAACTCTGTTTGGGGAAAAAGGGGTAAGACTCACCTTGGAAAGAGGTATTAGTAGCTGCTCTTCAGAAAGTTGTGTGGTTGAATCGTCCTCTGGAGCATCTTGCTCGTGGAAGGAAGCAGGGGGTTCCCCTTTGAGAATTGAACCTTCTTCTGGTCTGGCTACGGAAATAGGACCCTTGATACTGGAAGTGGCTGGTAGAGCATTCCTTGCCTTGACCAGCCTTGGTACAATAATCGTCTTCTGCTCCCAGGTCCTGTGGCCAACTTCCCCCCAACCCCGCAGGCAGTCATCCCCATGTGCAGTGGGAGGTTGGCCACAGGGCCTGGCCCTGTGGCCAACACACCTGAATGCAGCTAACGCCCCCAGCAGCCTGCCAACCGATGCCATGCCCAGCCTTTGGTAATGCGGCATGGGGTTGGCTTTTAGGCCCAAGGACCTAATATCTGCGGCTAACACATATATATTAAGAGGAAGGGGCATGCAGCCTCCTCCTCAAGCCAAAACATATATATCAAAGGCAGAGGCCATGCAGGTCCCCTCTCCCCAACCTTAATAGGCCCCAGGGACCCCACCCCCTGGTCAAAATCAACAAAAAAAGGGATGGGGGCCAGGCAGCCCCCTCCGAGCCTTATTAGCCCCAGGGTACCCCCATCCAATAGGGCTGAATAGGGCTGAATTCTAACGGGAAGGGGTATGAAACCCTCCTCCTCACCCCTTACCTGGCCCCAGGGACTCCATCCACGGATGAAATGTCAATTAAAAAGGGAGGTGGCCAAGGAGGAACCCTCCCCTAGCCTTGTTAGGCCCCAGAAACCCCCATCCCCCAGGGTCAAATACAATTAAACAGGGGAGGGGTGATTTTCCCCCTTCCCAGAGCCTTCTAGCGCACTGGGGCCCCATCACTGGGGCACAATTCTAAGGGAGATGGGCACATGGCCTCGCACCCCAGGCCTTAATAGGCCCCAGGAACCCCAATCCCAATATATATATATATATATATATATATATATATATATTCCCTGAAAAAAATCACAGGTTAAAGGGACGTTATAGTTGGCTGGCATTTCACTCATACAAAACCAGAGAAATTTAACAGTTATAGTTAGCTGAGCTAACTATATATTATGCCCCCCACGAAATGCACTGCTTATGACCTCACATATTACATCACTCATGAAATGGTCAGTGACATCACTCATGGTCAGTGACATCACTCATGACATCTCTGATGACATCTAAAATGACATCACAAATGCCTACACTGACTTCACAAATGACATCACAGCTGCAGCCCTGGTTGATGTTATCAGGCACGTGTAATTAGTGTACTGATCCGCCGCCTGAGCCCGGCTAGAGCCCTCGTTGATGGTAGCAGGCGCGTGTAATTTCGTTGAATGAGAGAGTTCAGTAATAGCGCGCAGGAGAAGCTGTAGTAACGTTACTTACCAGGCCTCCAGGTGAACGCGTTTGTCCGCCCCCAGCACACGGCCACAACAGACGATCTTCTGATTAATGTACGACCCACATCGCATGAAGGGCGGAACGTAGCACACGCCCCCAGCGTTTCCCAGCGTTTCCCAGCGTTTCCCAGCGTGCCCCTTAATGCGGCGCAATACCGTTCACATGGCATGAAGGCCAGACACACGCCCCCAGCGTTTCTCATGCCCCCAGCGTGTCACGCCCCCAGCGTGCCCCTTCATGCTGCGCAGCCACGTAATTGGCGCTTGTACGTACGACTCACATTTCATGAAGGGCCCCCAGCATTTGTCACCCCCCCAGCGTTTATCACGCCCCCAGCAAACGCCCACAGCCCACGATGTGATGGCCGTACCACACGCCCCCAGCATTATTCACGCCCCCAGCCCACACCCACAGCACAACGCAGACACGCCCACAAGGGACTACTTTGCTGGCACAATTCTTTTACCTTTTAAATGTATAGAGGAGTTGGCCTAACGGCTAAGGCGCTCGACCTCGGACCTGGGGATCTGGCTTCGAGTCTTAATAACGACGCCAAACATCCTGTGATTCTGTGCAAATCACTTAATCTCCCTGTACCTAACAAAAATGAATGTGTGTCCTCATGTAACGTAACTGGTGCTATGTAAAGCGCTCTGATACCTGATTCAGTTTGGGTCAAGCTCGCGCTATATAAAACTCTGCAAAAAAAATAAAAAATATGGCAGCCGTCTGCATAGCCTATGTCCTGCTGCAACTGCCCTTTCCAACGCTGTATTGGGTGTTGTGATTGATGCTGTGGTTACTGAGATTACCCGCCAAGGTTTGGGCTCACTCTTTATAATATTAGTATGGATAAGTGGCTCTGGGAGTGTCTATATGTGTGACTAAGAATGTATGTGATGTATAGAAGAGTGTATTAGTATGTTACAGACTGTATAGATGAGGTGGGTGTGTACGATTTTGTATGGGTGCATGAGCGGATGCGTATTTGGGTGTATTGTAATGAGTGGCTATGTGACTATGGGTGAGTGAGTGGGTGTGTAAGTGGCTGTTGGTGCAATATAAGACTTTTCAACCATTGTTTTATCCTGCATTACGTGTGCCCGGGACAGTGTTCACATCCTAATGATGGACACCTTTGCTTAATTGATGATGCTATTCCCTAAAACTGTATTGGTGTACTTCAACACATGCCAAAGGCAGAAATGGAAGTGATCTAATCAAATCAATTCTGTCCAAAGATTGAAAAAGCCGGGAAACATGTTGATAGAACTGTTTTTGCATTCCTCAGAGTCCATAACATGGACTCTAACAACAAAAACCTGTGCATACTGTATAAAGTCATATTTTTCTACTCAGTTTCTATAAAAAACATCTTTAAAACCTATTTTCTGTTTTTGCCGTGACCCCGGGTGTTGCAGTGACATCGATACCTGCTACGGTCACGAATACGTAACAAATCGCAAAACAAAAGCAGAAATCCAATAGCCACCAGAACAATCGTAATTTATAACTATGAAATGGATTCTAACCAATACAGTAGATATATTACTATCAAAATTACTCTATAAAAAAATATGTAAATATGTATCACTCCTTCAATCTGCCTATGACTGCATGTAAAACTCTTTCACTGGGATCTGTCACTCACATCATCACTGTCCAGTAGGTTTCTCCTTCAGTGTATAAGTATCTTAGTGGGTCTGCCACTGGGTGTGTCAGTCTCTCATGGGTCTGTTAGTGGGTGCATCACTGTCTAAGTAGGTCTATAATGTGTAGCTGAGTCTCTGAGTGGTTGTGTTACCAGTGCGTCAGTGTCTCATTGGGTCTCTTAGTGGGTGCATCAGTGTCTCAGTGGGTCTCTCACTGGATGCATCAGTGTCTAAGTGGATCTATTAGAGGGTGCATTAGTGTCTGAGTGGGCTTGTAAGTGGGTGTCTAAGTATCTTAGAGGATCTCCCAGTTCATGCATCGGCGTGTGAGTGGGCATCTGAGTGGGTACATTACAGTCTCAGTTGGTCTCTGAGTGGATCCATCAGTGTCTCAGTGGCTCTCTGAGTGATTGCATCAGTGTCTAAGTGGGCCTCTTAGTAGGTGTTTCAGAGAGGGTCTCTGACTGCATCCATCAGTGCCGGAGTGGGTCTGTGAGTGGGTCAGTGTCTGACTGGGTTTCTGAGTGATTGCATCAATGTGTGAGTGGGCCTCTGAGTGTGTGCATCAGAGCCTCGCTGGATCTCTAAGTGGATCCATCAGTGTCTATGTGGATCTCTGACTGGGTGTGTCAGTGTCTTAGTAAGTCTGTGAGTGGGTCAGAGTCAGAGTGGGTCTCTCAGTGAAAGTGTCAGTATCTGAGTGGACCTCTAAATGTTGCATCAGATTCTCAGTGGGTGTCTGAATGGATCCGTCAGCGAGTCTCTGAGTGAGGCTGCCAGTGTCTGAGTGAGTCTGTGAGTGGGCAAGTATCTGAGTGGGTGTCTGAGTGATTGCATCGGTGTCTCAGTGCATCTATGAGAGAATGTATTAGTGTCTGTGTGGGCTTCTAAATGGATCTCTGAGTTTGCGACCATCGCATGTGTTCCAAAATATCAATTTTAGATGCATAACTTTTGTCATTAACACCCCCAGTTGTCAAATATGGTGTCAGAGTATCTCCATCCTGACCCCTTATACCACTTTTCATACATCTTTTCAGGCCCAGGAGCCATTCCTAGATCCATAAAATGGCAGCTGCAACTTTCTCTTCAGGTTTCGGCCAGCCAATCACACCATTCCTGTTGGCTTGTGTCGTCACGTTTACTTGCGACTTCTCCGTGAAATGATTGCGATTACAGATATCACCAATATTTTTCTTCTTAAATTTCTCAAAAATTACCTAATGGATTTACACCAAATAAGAAAAAGCACAATCTGTGTAACAAAATATAGCTTCTCTGCCAAATTTGGTGTAATTCTGTCTAGCTGTTCAGACTGTAGTGGTGTTAACAGTTCCTTTGGTAATTAACGTTGCAAACGCACCCTTTTTTCAACCTCATTTTTCTCAGCCCCCCTCCATGAATCACCCTGAAACTTTCCATGTGCAACAAGAATTTTTCGGTGGAAATGTCATGAAGATTCATTAAATGGCACCAAAGTTATAGGTAAATCAAAAAAAGGCTTTTCCTATGGTATATTGGAATATGGTCCTAACTAAAGGAAATATATATATATATTGTGGAAAATCTGAGGGTGATACTTAACTTGGCTGCCGAGCGGCAAATAAGAGGCGGTGCTAATACTGTTCACCCTATTTATAGATCTACATGAGTCATGACTAGATATTGGGCATTGTACTATGGGATATGTGGTTCATGTTGAAACTCTAGATTTTGTAGTTTTTTCTTCTACAACTCCATGGTTATTGTATTTCTTTATATCACTGCTGTTAAATTAAAGCATAGAGGAGAATGAATAACCTGTTCCTCACATAGAATTCAAATTGTCAGGCCCTGTTTGGGGGGAGAAGGGCACTTCGGAGGTAGGGTGCTACTGGGCGATAACTGTGTTGGCTGAGGTAATTTGCCACTTGTGTCCTGGGGTACGTCTTACCAGGGCTCTGTGATTTGGCTCAAGTACACTCCTTCAACACTTGACTCGCAAGGAAGCGAGGATGAACAGTCAAAAGCATGGGTGGAATATCCCAGAACCCAACAAACAACAGATAAAATCACATACTATGGAGCTGAGTGCTTGTAATAGCAAAAAGATTGTACTTCAATATTACAGCAAACCAAATAGCATATAGTTCAATAGGGGTTCAGTTATAGGATGGCAATCCCACCTTTGATTCCTAGACAAGAGTACCACCCCGTATAATAGCCTCCATTATTCTAGAAAGTTCTCCCAAAGTTTACAATAACTTATACAAACGTACACACAATCTTCTACTGTTTCAGTCTTCTGGCCAGTTTTAAATAGGTGTACATCTTCAGCTATTGCAGTATCTGGGGTGAGAACTAGGCTTTCTGCTTCAGCTTCAGCAGGGATGACAGCTCCCTCACCAGCTACACTACATTGGGCAGCGACAGCACCAGTCCTATGAGCAAGGTGCTGGGGTGTAAAACTGCACAATGTTGTGTCTGGTCTTGATTTATTTACACAGTCCACTACAGCAACAACACTGTAAGACCAGGTGACCCCTCGTGCTATGGTTCCGCCCTGGCTTCGCTCCCAATGGGCATAAGCTGCTTCTGGCTGTTCCGTGCTCCGGGAACACAGCTGGGATTTTCCTTATGGACAGTCTTACAAGGTTGAATCTCCGAGCATGTCAGCAGGCTTCTAGACGCTACACAGAATCTCACTTTCTCCAGCAAGTTGTGCAGACTTCAGTTGATGCCACCTCACACCTGGGAGACTGAGAGGCATATTTACACGGGCTTATCATCACAGGAACATCACTTTTTGTAACGTTCCTGTGCTGATAAACACCGCTTTATTTACCAGGCGGCATTAAGCCACTCAACATGCTTAACACCGCCTTGCAAATAAGGCCCACTTTCATGCTACACTTAGGGTGAAAGGGGCAGGCAATGGGTGTTGCGGAGGGAGTTCCACCGCAACACCCATTGATTTTGACGCTGCCCCCTATTTTCAAGGGTGGTGTAAATATGGAGCACCTGGTCTTAACATGGCAAAACAAGGAGAAATAATTAATTTCGCCTCGTTTTTGTGGTTCTATGTGTGCTGCACTGTGTAGCACACATAGAAACAGCAAATCGCAATAAATGATTATTTATGTGCAGGAAGGTGATCCTTCCTTCCTGCACATAAACAATCATTAAGAAGATGACGATTTGCAACTTCTATATGTGCTGCACTATGCAGTACACATAGGAATTACAAATCACAATTAGGGATTGTTTATGTGTAGGAAGGGATACCTTCCTGCACATAAACAATCATTCCCTAAACGCAGATACCCTTGCACTATGGTGCAAGGCTGTCTGCGTTGGCGTTAGGCATCTGAATTTAGCGCTAGCATTAGGGAAAACACTGGGATGTGCTGTATTATTGTAAATATGGCGCATTCCTGCATTGTCAGAGTGTCAGAACGCAGCGTTAGCAATTTTAGCCTAAAGCCACGCTCCGCCATTCTATTCTAAATATGCCCATGAATGTCATGTAGATATTAGCTCTAGTTGCACAGTAGCAGTTCAAATACTCCGCCAAACACTCACTTCCTTGGATGTTAAAATCATACTGGAAGAAAGTGAGGTGACCACCTCACTTTATTCCAGCATGAACATTCCCTGTCTGGAAGACCTTCCAGGCAGGGAATGTTAATCCACTGTTGAAGGTTCTCAAACCACTTTGTTGTGGTTTCCTTTCTCATTCTTTTCTGGCTGTTCTGAAGAAAAAGTCTTTGTGCAATGTGATGTCTTTCATAACAGGTAGTAATGAAGTGGGTTCAGCCTGGTTCAAAGAGGACCTGGCTTGGCAGTTCTGGGCGGACTGTTCCTATTGGAGCAGAACCACGATTGATTTGTATATGGCTGGGTCTAACCTGAGGTGGCATGGTGTGCAAAAACATTTTAGACTGAGATGAGGCCCTGAGTAATTACCAGTGTCTGAGATTAATTTAAGCATTCCACCCATCCCTTTTTTGTTTACTTCAGTGGAACACCCTAAGTGTGACGGGTAAGTTCAGCAGTTCGGGCTGTAGCCTCACTCAAAGGTCCGTATGAAAAATTTCATGGGAAAAACACGTTTTGGGACCCCCTTTTTTCTCGGCACCCGCTTCACAAATCACCCCGAAACTTTTAGGGAAGGAGCGGAGCGGAGAAGGACATTTTCTTGGAGAATTTCACGTGCATTCGTTGACCGGCGCAAAAGTTATTCCGAATAGAATGTTGCGGATTTCCTATGGAAACTAGGTCCTAACTATAACTACCTACTGGCGACCGTCAGTAGGTAATATGTGTGTGTGTGTGTATGTATACTTATATATGTTCGCAAAGGTTTCCCGGTTAACCTTACTCCAGGACAACAATGACTCGCACTCCAGGGTCCGTGTTTGACAGTAGGTGTTTTATGTGTACATATATGTGTATATATATATATATGTATATGTATATATATATATATATATATATATATATATATATATATATATATATCCAAAACCACACAAATTCTTCGCACTTAGGTTAAGGCGAACAGAGAAACACGAACCCTGGAAATAATGGCAATGATCTTTATTGTTCCTAAATATGACACGCTTTGGACACCTCTTGACCTTGATCATATATATATATGCTGAATTATTGCATTTTTATAACCCCAAGAGTGCTCCGTTGGTTCCAGGTGGAGGAATATTGGTGAGGAGATATATATTTATCTCCTCACCAATATTCCTCCACCTAGAACCAACGGAGCACTCTTGGGGTTATAAAAATGCATTATTCAGCTCAGTGCTTTCTCATTAAAATTTGCATTGCTTTCATACTTCATACAGCATAACGTGTTTCAGCATAACAGCCTTTATCATATGCTATGAAAGTCGTGTCAGTGAACATTACTCCTTCTCCATTACGGTCAAAAGAGGACTGCGATTTCATTGTAGTTCCTCTGGTTTTTAGCACCGCCATCACTAATTGTCTTTCAAAATCATTGCAGTAATGTTTTATATCAGTGATAATTCTTTAGTTCAGTGCCTTTTCATTTTATCACATATTGATAGCGGTATCATACTTTGCACTGTAGTTTAGGAGTGACTACATTGCATGTAGTCCCCCTCCTCAGCCGCTTATTTGCCATGAGTAATTTTGATACCTGAAGGTATTGGTCACAGTGACTGTTCCTTGTCATGTTGTCATGCCTAACTTTGTGTTAGCAGGCCAATTTTATTCATTGGGCAGCGACAGTTCTGACAGATCAATATTTACCATCCAACAATTGCCACACATTCTGCCGAACTCTTTTCAGATGGGTTCCTCCAGCGTGCATGCGGCCTACACATTTTAAATCCTCCCCAATATTCCTCCACCTAGAACCAACGGAGAACTCTTGGGGTTATAAAAATGCATTAATTCAGTTAGCCTCTGTATTATCTCACGCAGCTCCTCCACCTTCCCTTTGGGGAGCCTGCCCGCCCCTTCCAATGTATCCAGCTCAATTCTCTGAAAAGTAAGCTGTGTTGTTGGCTCCTTTTTTATTTTTATTTATTTAAAAGAGTTTTATATAGCGCTGGCTAGACCCGAAGGTATCAGAGCGCTTTACATGAGAATCAACAATGTAACAGAACAAGTTCAACAAATTACACAATACATCAAAAAATAAGCAATACAATTAGGAGGGGAGAGAAAGGATAGAGAGAAGTAGTGGAGGGGGCAGGAGAGGTGAGAAAGGGAGGATAAGGGAAGAGACAATAAGGAGAGACGAAAAGAAGTTCTGTCTAAAGACCGACTGGGTAGGTGACGACCAAGGAAGGAATCCACGACCCATCTCCTCTATAGCTAAACCAGGTAGCTCCATCGGGCATCAGACAAAATAGTTCAGTCTCAATACATTGAGAGAGGAGAGAAGGCGAGACATAAAATAGAGGGAGGATGGGGCGAGGAGAGGACAGGAGAGACGAAAGGAAGTGGAACAATGTGGTTTAACAATATAACAGAATAAGATCAACAATTACACATTACATCAAACAATCATCAATACATTGGGAGAGGAGAGAAAGGAGAGAGAAAAGTAGTGGGGGGTAGGGGGGTAGGGGAGGTGGAAAATAGTTCAGTCTCAATACATAGAGAGAGGAGAGAAGGAGAGACATAACTAGAGGGAGGATGCGGGGGAGAGCCCTCTGGCTTTCCTCTGCTAGTGGCACCCCTATTTCTTGCGCCAGCTCAATGAAGCTACTCAGGAGTCCTGCGCATTCTGCAGTGCCTGGCTTCCCAATGAACAAGAAATCGTCCAAGTAATGTATTTGGCCCCGCTGGATGTCGTTTCCCCACCTCCCACTCGACATACCTGCTGTAGGCCTCGAAGTATGTACAGGAAATGGCGCACCCTTGGGGAGGCATTTGTCAAAGTAGTATGTATTGTTTAGTTGAAACCCCAACAAGTTGTAGCTGTCACCCCAGTACAGAGATCTGGGCCTTTTTTGCTCCCCATGGCATCCCAGTTTGAACTCAGCAATATGCAAATCAGTCTTGACCCCGTGCCCAATGGGAACAGTCCAGCCCGAACTGCCAGGCCAGGTCCGCCCTGGACTGGAAACAAGCATCCTAGTACCGGTTTCGGGGTTTCACCCCTCATCAGCCAGGATATCTTGACTCCAGTGGCATGGAGAGCACGGGACCCACGTCTGGGCATATCCGTCCCACTCGGGGTGACAAACGCAGAAAGAACAATTAATGGACAGAATTCAGAACAATGTCATAAATTCACCCTAGTACAGAGATCTGGGCCTAAATCCATCGTTTTTTTGCTCCCCATGCCATTCCAGTTTGAACTCAGCCGTACGCAAATCAAACTTGACTGTGCATCCAATGGGAACAGTCGAGCCTGAACTGCAAGGGCAGGTCCTCCCTAGACTGGAAACAAGCATCCTAGGACTGGTTTCGGGGTTTAACCCCTCATCAGCTAGGATAGCTTGACTCCAGTGGCATGGAGAGCACTGGTCCCATGTCTGTGCATGCCCGTCCCACTCTGGGTGACAAATGCAAAAAGAACAATTGATGGACAGAATGCAGTACAATGTCATACATTCACCCCAGTGCAGAGAAAGGCTGGACTGCTCCCATGAGGCATAGGGTCTAGACTTATTTGCATATGGCCAGATCTAAACTGGAGTAGCATGGTGAGCAAAAGAATGACGGGGGTGAATGTTTTGATTTGTTCTGCATCCCATCCATCAACTGTGTGTCTTTTGCTCTCCCACCCTAAGTGCGCCGGGTATGCCCAGATGTGGGTCTCAGGTTCACTGTGCCACTGAATTCAACTATCCTGGTTGATGAGGGTTAAAATCCTGAAACGGTAAACGGGTCCTAGGATGCTTGTTTCCGGTTCAGGCCCGAACTGCTTGGCAGTTCGGGCTGGAGTGTTCCAATGAGGCACAGGGTCAAGACTGATTTGCATATGGCCAGGCCTAAACTGGGGTGGCATAGTGAGCAAAGAATGATGGATTTAACCCACATCTCTTGACTGGAGAGGCCCCTGTGGTATTGATACTGCCTGTGCTTGGCCCTTCCAATTGGCCTCCTTTGCCCTGTATTGCGGCGTTGAACCTCCCACTTGTGTCCCATAATTTGCAATGCCTGTCGCCACTCGGGCCCTACTGTGCTGCAAAACACTGCCTTGTTTCCCCCTTTGTTGCTCTTCCTCACCAGTAGATCTCTCTCTCTGTCAGTTCCAGTTGCCCCTCCTCAGCCACCGTGTGGACTTCCACTGCTTCCCCGCAACCGTTTTGTCCTCTCCGTCACTCGACTCAATGCTGTCCTTATCCCCGCCGGATATCACCCTTGACGAGCCCTTTTCCACTTTGTGTCCTCTGCTCGCTGGTCCTGTGTCTGCAGGCCCTACTTTTCCCTTATTTCCTTGCCTTGCCTTATTAGCTCCTGTTTTTGGGGAGGCTGCCATTCTGGCTGCCAGCCTCCCCGTCCTTGGCCCCCATTTCTTGGCTGCTACTGCTGGCGAGGGGAGCTCACCTGGCGTGGGTCTCTTCGCTGGCCCTTTCCCCAGATCCCTCATAACTGCTGATTGACTCAATCGTGCCCCTGGCTTCACATCAGCCGGCACACTCTCTTCAGCAGCCTTTCTAAATCGTCATCCACCTCACATTCCCGCAAGACATGCCGGGCTCCTTCTTGGGCAGAGCATGGACTCTTTCTTGCTTTCTCTGTGGCCGATCTTTGAAACAGGCGGGCTGTCTCCGTTTTCGTGGCTCTCTGCCTGGCATTCCTTTTTGCTTTTTTGTCTCCTCCAGTCATGTGGCACGCTTTGATGTGCCTTCCGGCGTTGCCGATCCGTTTCTTCCTGGACTCACACGGTTCAGGGTCCTGCCCTCCTGACCACGCACCACAGACTTGACTTTTTGCCCAATAAATCTCTCCCATTTCTTTTGCCACAGGAGATGTAACTAGCGCCAGGACACCTCAGGGTAACAGATGCACTGTATAAATATCATTAACATTAACATATTGTGACTGCCTTGCCACAGCCCAGGCCAACCACCGACTTTGCTTGGGAGCGAGGGCCTTCAAGCCTGTGGCCACTGGGTAGCGTCCCCCACTGAGGGTTGGTCACCGCTAGTACCTCCGCTCCTCGATGTCCCCACGATACTGCCGATAACTGCCTCTACACTCCGGCAGCAGTAGGCTCAATTTTCTCGGAGTCAGCAGCCGACGAGTATGATGGTCCTGCCTGCAAATCGTGTATCCAGCAACGAGGTTCCGGTGTCCTGCAGCGATGAGAGTCCTGACAAGGAGGCAGCAATGAGGACTCATCATCTACCCCAACGATGAGCAGTCAAGGTAAGCGTCCTGCCCCTTCCTTTATACTAGCTCCCTCCAGGTGCTTCACTCTCATTGGGGGGGGGGTGGGTTCAAACCCTGCCAACTAATAGCCTGCCTGCTTTCTCCCGGGCTCCAGGCTCCTTTCGCGGGCTTGCCTCCGCGCTCTGGCAGTCCCCACCTTTGGGAGGTGTTCCTCATAGGCCCTCCATGCTCAGGCTCTGACTTCCTGGCCGGCACCATGGGTTTTTTGCACTTCCAGTCCAACCCATTGCCAGTCACATGTACAGCTGTTAGTTGTTTCAATGTGTAATAAAAATAAAATGTTTTGTTTTAAATAGCACTGAACAGCACCATTTTTACTATATCTATGCATAGTAAATACCAAGGGGCAGATTTATGTTAACTGGCGCATCCCCAGGGATGCGCCAGTTAACATGCGCCACAGTGCGCCACAGCTCCGCCACCCATGGTGCGCCGCATTTATGATGCGGCGCACCATGGGGCAAAAACGGCACAGATGCGTGACGCATCTGTGCCGTAAAGGTGACGCATTGCTGGAGTTGCGTCGCAAGCGCGACGCAGCTCCAGCAAGGCTCGGGGGTGCCCCATCTCCACAATGCTGCGTCAAGACCTACGCCTGCTTCAAGCAGGCGCAGGCTTTTGACGCAGCATTGGCCTGAAAGTGACTGAGTGAAATCTTATAGATTTCACTCAGCCACTTTTGCAAGGCGCACCTGCCCCGGAACGCCCACCCTGCGCCGGAACGCCCACAAGCGGCGCAGGGCTTTACAACGTGACGCATCTGCCTAGATGCGTCACGTTGTAAATCGTTCGTAGGGATGCGCCATGTTTACGCCGCCTTGCGTGACGCAACAGTGGCGTAAACGTGGCGCAAGTGCCTCATAAATCTGCCCCCAAGGGCCTCATTTACGAGGCCTTGCGTGAGTTTTGCGCTTCCGATGCATCACTTTTTGTGACGCATCGGCGGCGTAAAACATGCCTCCTGATGCGCACTATTTACAAAGTGACGCATCTAAGCAGATGCGTCACTTTGTAAACCCCTGCGATACATTATACCTGCGTCAGGTATAATGTATGCAGAGGGGGCGTTCACCCGCAAAAAGCCTCGTAATAGTGACGCAGTGAAATCTCTGAGATTTCACTGCGTCACTTTTAGGACGCTGTTGCGTCAAAATCGTGCGCCTGCCTCACAGCAGGCGTAAGACTGACGCAAGCCCTTTCACATGGGGCTTTCCCCATATGAAAGGAAGCATTGCTGGAGTTGCGTCACTTTTGTGACACACTCCAGCAATGCATCACTTTTGCGCCTACAGATACGTCAGAAATACTGACGTATCTGTAACTCCTTGCGACATGATGCGTCATATTATAAATATGACGCATCAATCATGTCGCAGGGAGAGCGCAGTGAAAAGTGACGCATCGCTGTTTTCACGCAGCGATGCGTCACTTTTCATAAATGAGGCCCAAAGAGTTAATATTAATCAACTCAATTTAGAAACTTTAAAAGGATGAATGGCTGAGTAGGCCTTATGCATATTCAAGCTCTTGACCAGTAGATCACCCACAGATGCCAGCTGCAAGCATGTATCTCAGTGTGCCATCTGGCTTTCCTATAGACCTCTGCTCTCTCCACAAATAAAGCTGTTACATTTGTGCTCCGAAAGAAACAATCTTTTATGTGCGATTGCGAACACACTGTTCATCTGGCATAAACATTTCTCTCCAAAAGGCAATTTTGATGATCTCACCCACAACACAGCCAACACTCTGTGCTAGCATGTGAGCCAAACTCTTCTCTGTCGTCCTAGATCTGAGAAAATTTACAACTTGGACCGGGATCTGGGGCAGCACGTGGAAATACTCAAATGTAAACTCTGCACTTGCATAAGTCCTTCACAATTACAACACATAAAATAACGCAAGCAGACCCAACACTCATAATAACTCGACTGCAGAACAATACCCAAGGAGCTCTTGGCTTAGGATGAGGTTCAATGTCATCGTTGTAAGAAGGCTACAAGGAAACACAACTTGGAGACAACCGCTAGTAGGGAATGTTAGCCCCGATAAAATGGACTGGTCTAATGCACTATCTAATCAGAAGCAGGTACTGGACTGCTCCCCCTGCATGTGCACACCTCCCAGAGCACCACCCTTAAGCATCCTAAATAGAGTGCCATACCCTTGGGGTCTGCAGTGTAAGCATCTCTCCTGCCGTACCCTCTTGCAATATCCCCACAGGTTAGTGGTTTGATGCCTGCAGAGGTGTTGATGGAGGTGGGTCTTACCCAGGTGGCCCTGGTGGTACAGAGGGAGAGGTGGTTTAAAGAAAAAGGTGATGATCATTGTGGAGAAAGAGGTGGATTTGGAAATAGTAAATTGGGCTTTACTTGAGAACTGAGGCAACATAGTAGGGATTGACCTTAAATGTGATTGTGCAACTGTTCCATTTCTATAAACTGAATTTCAAGAATTTTCTTTCTCTGGATTACTAAGCCAAAAGTAGCCAAACAAATTATAGCTTCAGGGTATAATAAACTATGTTATTACACCAGAGACCAAGGGGCATATTACCAAGACAGGCGATAAAATTATCACCGCTTTAGCGGCAGAAAACTGCAGCTAAAACGGCGATAATGGGCTTGATTATATGCTCTATGGAATTTCAATTGAAGCCCATGTTAGATGTGAAGGACATCTAACCTGAGCTTCAATTGAAGCACCGTCGCCCCCTTTCAGGACCTGTTGCCTACCCCACCCTGCCATTCACATCTCGCAGGTGGCGCATCTTCAGCAAGCTATCGTCAGCATCTGGCCCTGACGCTAGACAATCGAAAATTCCATTCGAATCTAAGAAGACTTCCAAGACGGCGCCGGAGGGGGGAGGCAGCCCTTCGGCTTCGGCCCCCCAGGAGGAAGACTGGAAAACACTTTTGCTAGGCATGAAACAAAGCCTGTCAACAATAGACTCTAAAATTGACACCATAAATGCATGCATGGACAGCGTGGTGGCCAAGCTGGAACATCATGACACTCGTATAAAGGAGGTTGAGGAAAGAATTTCGGGTTTGGAAGATGGAGCTACCTCTTCACATCGACAGCTCACCCAAATGGACAGGCTGCTCAGAATCATAGCGGACAAGAATGAGGATTTGGAGGCGAGATCGCGCCGGAACAACGTCCGAATTTTGGGCCTTGCGGAGACCACCAACACGGTGAAGATGGAGGTATTTGTTGAGAACCTTGTAGCGGAACTGTTTGGAAAGGAATCATTCTCCCCACACCTCATTGTTGAGAGAGCTCACAGGTCCTTGGCCGCTCCCCCTCCCCTCGGAGCCCCGCCGAGGCCCATAATAGCGCGTTTTCTTAACTACAGAGACCGAGATGTGCTGTTGAGGCGCGCAAGGGAACTGAAGACAGTGCACTATGAAAACACAACGCTTTCCTTTTTCCCCGACTTCACCCCCTCGGTCCAAGAAGCCAGGCGCAAATTCGCAGGGGTGAAAAAGAAACTGCAAACCCAGGAGATCCCTTATGCCATGCTGTACCCGGCAAAACTAAAAATCTCCCATCAGGGCAAGCACCACTTTTTTCAAAATCCGCAGCAAGTGGAGGACTTCCTCAAGCAGTGTAGGAAGGAACAGCACAGGGAGGAATCAACTTGCCGACGTTCCAGGTCACATTCACCACTGTCACAGCAGGACTAACCTGATGCATTGTTCGGTGGACCCTTTGAGTCACTTGTCCCCTGTACGCTGGATTTGCGTGAACTGATTCCTGTGTATTCTGGTGAGGTATTCGATCTGTTTTACATCTTGCTGGTCTAAGTGTATAATGAGTGCTCGCTAGACCACCTCCGTCCCGCAGTACCGACTGGGGTAAACCTGGTTGAACGTGGGTGTTAGTAGGGAGGTGGTTGGCAGGTCTGGTGCCCCTAGTTCAGACCCCCAATGGGTGTACCCCTGAATTCCTCTCCCCTCTAAGGGCAGAGGTTTATGCAGTATTTTTTTGGCTTTTGTTCTCGTTTTGTTTTGGTTTCGGGTGGGAGGGTGGGGAACTAATCCACGGCTAGTTGGGGTTGCCGCTGTGGGTGGGTTGATACTCCAATTTCACGCTGAGTGTTGAGATGCTGATGCGGGGCAGGGGTTGGTCTGCTGGGAGAGTGCCGGGAGGGATATGTTGTTTGCTTGCATTTGCTACTGCTGTGATCCGTTCTGAGGTACTAATCTGCTACACATATTATCACTTGGCTGGATGGGTGACATAGCGTCGCCACAACCGGCGCAGCAGTTCCGCCTGGTGTCATGGAACATTCGAGGGCTGAATGACCCGCGTAAGAAGAGGCAAATTTTGGGATATTTGGATAGGCAGGGGGTATGTATCGCCATGCTTCAGGAAACTCACTTAAGAACTGATGGTTCCCCTTTGTTTGCATCTAGATGGGCCTCCTGCAAGGTGATCTCCTCTTATTCAAATTATGTTAGGGGAGTAACAGTATTGGTTCGGAGAGGGGTGCGGTTTACACCAGCGGGAACTGAGACTGACCCGGAAGGGAGGTATTGCATGGTATGGGGGACACTACACTCGCACACGGTCCTCTTTGCTTGCTATTATGGCCCTAATACTGATGACACGTCCACACTCCTTACGCTGTGGGGTAAGATTCAAACACTGGGCATCAGCCACGTCATATTAGGTGGTGACTTCAACACGGCATTGGAACCGTGCCGAGATAGATCCCACCCTCAAGCGCTCCACTACATGCATACCCAATGTACATTGTCTACTCTTGTCGAGGAACACCATTACACTGATGCATGGAGGCACCTACACCCCTCTCTTAAACAGGGTACCCATCACTCAGCGGTTCATTCTACATGGGCGCGGCTTGACTACGTGTTCCTATCAGCTGGCCTTCTACCTTGGCTGGTGGGCGCTCTTCACCTTGCTAGAACATTCTCAGATCACTCGCCAGTCCTCCTCACATTCCGCATACCCATTGACGTCTCCCCGTATCTAAGTTGGCGCCTCAATCCCGCACACCTCACAGACTTGGCGTTCAGGGTGGAACTTGAACATGACATACAGGACTTTTTCGAACGTAACGCAGGTTCCGTACCATCTTTCACGATGGTGTGGGAGGCCTTTAAGGTCACTGTTAGAGGGTGGTGCATTGCGAAGGGGGGAGGCGTCCTCAAGTCGCTTCGTGGCGAGCTGCGCAAACTAGAAACTGAGCTCCGAGATCTTGAACGCGACATGACCCGTGACCCACAGGGACATACATCTAAGGCCCTCCTCAGGGAAAAGCTTAATGACTACGCAGAAGCGGCGGAAAAAGAATGCAGGTTCCTCGGGAAACCATACACGGCGCGCCTGTACGGCGAGGGCGATAGGCCCGGCTTTCGCGGTTAGGCCCCCGAAGTATCACAACTATGTTGCGACCTTAATGGACGAACATCAGGCCCCGCAGAGAGACCTCACGGAACAACTGCGCATCCTTACTAATCACTACTCCACTCTTTATACTTCCCACCGGGTGACGCCCATTGATTTGCAGTCTTATCTTGACGACACTGCCGTTGCGTGGATAGGTCCTTCTCAGCAGAAATTTTTGCATCATGAACTCGAGCTTGACGAAATAAAAGACGCCATCATGTCTATGAAGTCCGGCAAATCGCCAGGGTCGGACGGGCTGCCAATTGACTTTTACAAGGCCTATATACATCTACTTGCTCCTCTACTGAAACAAGTTTACTATACTGCCCTTGAGGAAGGAACTTTGCCGACCACTATGCGTGAAGCCCTTATAGCATCCCTGCTGAAACCAGGCAAGCCTCCAGAGCACTGCGACTCTTATAGGCCTCTGTCATTGCTCAATACTGACGTGAAAATCCTGGCGAAAGTGCTTGCGACGCGCCTTAATTTACTGATGGAGCGTTTGGTCTTGCCGGACCAAGCAGGGTTTGTCCCCAACAGGGCAACGTCACACAACCTGCGCACCCTTCAGGCTGTCCTGCAGGACATTAACCCTCGCTGTGAGGCGGCAGACGTTTTTCTGGACGCAACAAAGGCGTTCGACTCCCTAGAGTGGGACTACCTTCTGGCCCTTCTGGAACGGATGGGGATCCCCTTTTCCTTCCTTGATTGGATCCGACTGCTGTACTGCAGGCCTCAGGCTGCTGTTCTGTTGAACGGCTCCCGATCTGCCCCATTTATGATCCACAGGGGTACCCGGCAGGGCTGCCCACTCTCGCCGGTTTTCTTTGCGATTGCCATTGAACCCCTGGCGGCCAAACTCCGGCAACACCACAACCACCGCTCTTTAATTTACCCGGAACGCCAGCTGCTCATTGCATTGTATGCTGACGACATGACCTTGTATGTAGACAAACCCCAGGAGAAACTTAACCCTCTGCTGCGCGAGATAAACAAATTTGGAGCCATATCCGGGATACAGATCAACTGGTCGAAGTCAGCTTTGTTTCCCCTGACGGACAAGACCATCTCCTTTCCTCTGGATTACCCTCTGATGTGGGAGGCTGATGACATAAAGTACCTAGGCATAATAGTGACTAGGAACCGTGAAGCTCTCATTCGAGCTAATTATGGCACGGTCATGGACAAGCTGACTGACACCATCACTAAGTGGATCCACTTCCCACTGTCGATGGCGGGGCGTATCTCCCTGATTAAGATGGTGGTCCTCCCCAAGATCCTATATTTATTTACTAATATACCGTACAATCCAGGCGCCTGCTTCTTCCGCGTCCTTAATTCCCAGCTGTCTAGACTTATCTGGGGTGGCAAGCAGGCTAGGCTCAGCGTCAAGACGCTTATGTTGCCTTCTCACCAAGGTGGGTTTGATGTCCCGAATTTTCAGCGCTACTATGACTGCGCCCAAGGACACTTCGTTGTGTATTGGCTACATCCTCCTCCCTTCATGGCTCACCTGGCGGTGGAGGACAGATATATGAGACCCGCGCAACCATCGGGGTATTTGTACGTCCCGACTCGTGCTACAGAGCGAGACCCTACCACGGTTGATTGTACGGTGCAAGCCAGGAATCGCATAGCTGCTCAGATGGGGGTCGAGTTCTTATACTCGCCACGTATGCCCATAGCGCATGATCCCAGGTTAAGTGTCAGCTGCGAAGAGATAGGCCGTAAACTGCTTACGAAGTATGTGGTCCACACCTGGGGCGATCTGTATCTCCAGGGGAAGTTTCGCACGTCGGCTCACTTCTTCGGGGACTCCATCCCTTCAGTTATGGATACTTTCCTCTATACCCGGTTGCGCCAGAATGTCAAGGCGGTCACACCCAATTTTCCTGATGAACCGGATATTGTGACGCCTCTACACGTTCTCCTCCAATCTGATTCCCCGAAACACGTGGTATCTATGCTGTACAAACACGCACAGGCCTCCCCTCCCCCCGCTGCTCAGAGCACGTAGAGACTGAGACAAAGATCTTGACGCGCCACTGTCGGAAGAGCAATGGGAAGAATGCTGTTCGCACACCAACGCGGTTACGGCAACGCGCGTCTCAGACTGGCACATTTTACATTTTTGCACCGACTCTACCATACCCATGCCAAAATGTTCCGCTTTGGTCTCCGAGATAATGACAGATGCTTGAGATGTAGGAGCGTAGGGGCGGACTTTTTCCACTTGGCCTGGTCCTGCCCGGCTGTAGCAGCATATTTGGAAGAGGTATTTAAGGCAATGTCTGACATGATCGGCGTGGTCATCGCACCTTGTACTAGGATTGCTCTATTGGGACTGTCGACTCCAGCGCTCAAGGCGCATCGAAAAATGTTTGCGCTGGGCTTCCTATTGGCCAAGCGACATGTCGCGTGCCGCTGGGGTCGAGGCCGCGTGCCCAAATTTAAGATATGGCTGTCTACGATGTCATCGTGGCAGGAGCATCTACAGACAACTCTCACACTCTCCTTGTATGTTGGGTATCATGGGTGGGAAAGATTTCTGTTGATTTATTTGGTTTGTTATAATAGATAAACGAAACCTCATGTTGAAAATGTTTGTTCGTACCCTGCTACCTTGCAGGCTTGATGCGGCAACTATGAACGGTTTACAAAGCCTTTACATCGCGGCCGGCCCAATGGGTTGTAGGCGGCATGCTGTGTTTAAATTGTTGCTTCTCTTCCTGGCGTGAAGAACCTACATGCATACTTGAACTGTGAACGCTGCCGGCCTGTGGTAACAGGCTGTAGGCAAGTGGCTGTGTACACTTTACTTGTCACCAATAAAGGTTTTTCCAAAAAAAAAACAAAAAAAAAAAAAACTTTAAATACATGCTTACATGTTTAGTTGACATCTTTTTTAGCTTAGTGCTGAGTTCAGTAAACAGCAGCCCAGTGCTGCTGTTGACCAAGGAGTTGCGTGAGGCCTGGAGGACCACGTGTGGCACCCTGGCCATACTTTGAGTATCACTACCCTAAGTACAGTGCTTTAAATGGAAACACAGACGTGCAGGTCCCTGTGAAGTGCGGGTACTCTCCCTTTCAAATTAAAGAAGTGCAGGTACTTGGTACCAGACAGCCCCTGCCCAGCTAAAGCACTGCCTACGTCCATAAACGGTGCAAGAATTTTCAGTGTTTTAGGCTAAATTAGTTTTTACTGATCCCTGCCCCTGCCCACTAAAAGCTCTGTGGTTGGTGCTCCTGGCTTCCGTCAGATGCCTCCTACAGCCCTCACCTAAAAGTGGCGCTGCACTCAAACGGAACCTACTCGGCGGTGCAGGGCCAATGGGGATGCATAAGTATCACTCTAATTGTAGTCTGCGCTTCCCCCAGACTTAAAAAAAGCCACCGTGGTCAAAGTGACAGGTATACTCCCGGAGGCAAACTCAACTTTACATGAATATTCCTACTTTTCCAGCATTCATAACACATTCTCCAGACTAGACTATATTTATTTATTTATGTATTTAAGTGCTTATATAGCGCACGACTCGACCCCCGGCGGGGTATCTCCACGCTTAGTTCACCTTATATGCATAGACCCGTACTTTATGAGCATGCAGGAAATTATGATGTCTGGAACAGAAATGTCTTTAGTGTTTTCCTAAAGACAAGATAGTTGGTATTTTGTCTCAAGTTAAGGGGAAGCTTATTCCAGAGAGTGGGGCCCATATACGAGAGTGCTCGACCACCCTGCCTCGCCTTTCTGATTGAGGGAACCTGTAGCAGCGATTGATTACTGGAACGAAGGGGGCGTCCAGGATTATAGATGTTGAATTTTTCAGCCAGATATTGAGGACCTGAGCCATAGATGCTTTTATGTATAATACAACAGACTTTAAACTTGACCCGTTGACGAATGGGCAGCCAATGAAGTTTTTCCAGGAGGGGGCGGAAGGGTGTTCTGGGCGGGGCATTAAGAACCAGTCTTGCTGCGGTGTTTTGAGCCACTTGTAGTCTGCTAAGCAGATTGTCATTAGCAGATATGAGAAGGCCGTTGCAGTAGTCCAACCGGCTGACTACAAGGGCCTGGACAAGGGTCTTTCTGAAGATGTCTGACAGCAAGGGGAACACGCGTCTCAGGAGTCCAATTATCCGAAAGCAGGACCCAGCCACCTGATTCTCGTGTTCCTTTAGCAGTAGTCCCTGGTCTAGCCAAACGCCTAGATTCTTCACTGTCTGTTTGGGACAGGCCCCAAATCCAGTGGCCACCAGTCCGGTGACCACAGGAGAGGAGCTTCCCCAAAAAGCATGACCTCAGTTTTTCCTACATTGCATTGCAGGAAATTGGAGGCCATCCAGCAGGACACCGCTCTCATTCCTTCGGCAAAAGAATGTTTAATTGCAGGAGTGAGGGTCTGGAATGGAAACAAAAGCTGGGTGTCGTCGGCATACGACACTGGAATAAATCTATATGCTCTCACAATGTCAGCTAGAGGGGCCACATACACATTAAATAGTGTGGGGCTTAGGCACGAGCCTTGTGGGACCCCCTTTGTGAGCTCTATGGGTGTAGAACGAAAGGAGCCCATGCTGACACTTTGTGAGCGGCCTGAGAGAAAGCTCTCTAGCCAGGCCAGGGCCAAACCTCCTATCCCCACCTCCTGCAGACGACTGAGAAGGATATCATGCGATACCGTGTCGAAGGCTGCGGACAGATCCAACAGCACCAGAATCATAGAACTCCCTTTATCCTGTGACATCCTGATGGTATCGGTCACAGAGAGGAGCGTGGATTCGGTGCTGTAGTTGGGTCTGAAACCCGATTGGGAGTGGTCTAGACCTCCCAATGCCTCGATGAAATTAGACAGATGGGTATTTACATGCTTCTCGGTCATCTTGCTCAAATACGGCAGAAGGGAAATGGGGCGGAGGTTGGATAGGTCTGTCCAAGGCAGGGCCGAGTTCCTATGGATGGGATTTACTAAGGCTTTTTTCCATTCCAGGGGTACCCGTCCTTCCCTAAGAGAAAGATTCATTAATGTCTGAATCATAGAGCAGAGTAAGTTGCCTAAAGAAGCAACCATTTTAGCTGGTAAAAGATCCAGAGGGGACCCTGTTTTAATATGGCCTATCAGTGAGTAAATGTCGCATTGGCTAACCTCCGGAAAGGCGGTGAGTGTGGCACTATTAAGTATAGAAAATGATGCAGGGGTATTAGGGGAACTACCCATAAGGTTAGTGGCCTTTGAGATTTTTTCATAGATCAGCTCTATTTTATTTTTAAAAAACAGAGAGATGTCATCACACAGGGATTGGGAGAAATCGTCAGGACTTTCGCAGGCTACAGGTTTTACAAAAGTCTGTAGAATCCTGTAAAGTGCCTTGGAGGAATTGCCCGCCTCTTCCAACTGAGAAGTAAGATGATTCCTCCTAGCCAGCCTAATATTCTTGTGATATACGGACAAGGCATCAGAGTACTTTTTCCCACTTTCCTCAGCGTGGGTTTTCCTTCAGGTTTTTTCCAGTTTCCTACATCCATGTTTCTCCAGTCTGAGTTGTTCAGTATACCAAGCCTCCTGATTGGATGTAGGACGTTGTTTGTGCAATTTCATAGGGGCCAGTAAGTCAACCTCATCTAGGAGGGCAGCGTTGAACTTGGAAAGAGCAGACTCTATATTATCCGCGGCTAAGAAGGTGGGTTCCATCCATACTTTCTGAAGTTCATCCAGTGTCACTTTGTGCCACTGCCTGCGCCACAGAGAGGGAAGGAGGGGCCGTTTATTAGGTTTATCCAAGCCAGGAAGTGAGAATTCAATCATAAAATGATCTGACCAATTTACTCGGGTCTAAGGGCGACATGCTATCTTAGGGCCATATACTTGCTACTATCGAAGCAGCTCACTCGGTGAGCAAGGCTCAATATTTAGTGCTGGGCTTATCTGACCACTCGCCACTCTGGGTCACAATAGGTACAAGGCGACATGAGAAGGGAAACAGCTGGAGGCTAAACGCCCAAGATCTGAGTGATGAAATGGTTGCCCAGGAACTCCGAGTTATATTTAATGGAAAATAAAAATCAGTGGACTATTCTGTCACGGTCTGGGAGACCTATAAGGCAGTACTACGTGACAGACATTCTAGCCCATAGAAAGAGAGAGACAGAAGACATTATATCCCTAGAACGTCGCCTCCTAGCTTTAGAAGCTACCCCCAAGAAGGCGACAGGTCCCACGAATCAGCGCAAAGCAGCGATACTTCGGAAAGAGTATCAGGCACTAGCAAATGATGAGGTAAAGAAGCAGATTTTGGCAACACAACACCGTTTGTACAATGCAGGAGCTAAGGCCTTTTGGCATGGCTGGGGAGGAAGGAGAGGGAGGCAAGATGGGTGCAGGAAATAGTAAACAGTCAGAATGAGCCCCTTATAAAGGCTCAAGACATTGCAAGAGAATTCGCCCAGTTCTATGCACAATTTTATAAAGCCAGTGCGCTGGCCAACAGAACCCAAATATGTACCTACTTAGAAGAGATCAAAATCCCAACACTCAGTGAAGAGGATAGGGAAGTACTGGAGGAAGACCCCAGGGTGTGATAGGCAGTCTGAAAATAGGAAAAAGTTCAGGTCCAAAAGGTATGCCTGCGGAGTTCTTTCAAACTTACTTGGGTTTACTCGGTCCGCATTTGTTGAAAATGAATGAAGCAGCCAAGAAGGAGGGGTCCCTTCCCCTAGATCGTCAACAGGCCACCATAGTGGTGATTCACAAACCAGGCAAACCGCCCAATAAATGTAGCTCATATTGCCCGATATTGCTCCTAAACGTGGAGAACAAAATTCTAGCTACTATACCGGTTGCACGTCTGATACAAGTTATTACACACCTGATTCAGAGAGACCAGTCTGGTTTCATTCCCAAACGATCAACAAGGCTTAACCTATGATGGCTTTAATTGGCTTGATATGGCCAAGAGGAGATCGGACCCACATATCTTCATATCGCTAGATGCCGAAAAGGCATTCAATGCGGTCAATTGGGCATATATGACATAAATGCTAGAGAGGTTCGGGTTCGGACCATGGTTTATGGCATGGGTGAAAATACTATACCAGGATCCGGTAGCGCATGTAAGAGTAAACAGCGAAATGTCATTGGATTTCCCCATAGAGAGAGGGACGAGATAGGATGCCCGCTGTACCCACTCTTATTTGCTTTAGCGCTGGAAAGATATGCATGCAAAATTCAAAACTCCCCAGGTATATTGGGCTTCTACAGGACGCCAGAGGAGACAGACAATGAGCGTATCTCATTATACGCAGATTATATTCCACTATACATCACACACCCAAGAGGTCCCTGCCAGAAGCATTTATGATCTTTGAAAGATACAGAGCACACTCTGAGCACAAGATAAACTGGGATAAATCCTGCCTATACGCTATCAGGGATGACTGGCAAGACCCCATGATTCCACAAAGTCTCCAGCGGGTCCAAGATGGTTTCAATACCTGGGAATATACATAAAGCCAAATATTTATAATAATCATCCGTAGAGTACTGCCGGAACTCCACAGAGACGAAGAACACTGGAGGAGCCTCCCCCTCACCTTGCTAGGAATAGCAGCAGTGTACAAAATGAAAATGCTGCCTAAGCTGCTATACTCCCTACAAAAAACCTATTACACAATAGCGGACAAGATATTCCTTAAAATAGAGGCAGACTCTCCTGTGGAATGGGGGACATCCTAGAGTAGCACGTAAAACACTTCAGAGGAATCAATATATTGGTGGAATTTCCCTTCCAGATGTGCAAGCCTACTACTGGGCTTCCCATTTGGTGGTAATTAATGAATGGTGCAAGGCACCAGGAGATCATCCTACCTACGCATTTGAACCAACATGGGGGCATATTAGCAAGAACCTCGTTAAAATGATCGCCCTTTTAGCGGCAGGAAACTGCAGCTAAAACGGCGATAATGGACTTGCTAATATGCGTTATAGAATTCCAATAGTAGCCCAGGTTAGATGTCCTGCACATCTAACCTGGGCTTCTATTGGAATTCTATAACGCATATTAGCAAGCCCGTTATCAACATTTTAGCTGCAGTTTCCTGCCGCTAAAACGGCGATAATTTTAACAAGGTTCTTGCTAATATGCCCCACAGTTTCAAACCTATTCCTACCTACATTAATTTTACGGAGGTCGAAGTCGGAAACGCTATTACCTGCAAATCGGATCACGGTAGAGGCCTGGAGAAGAGCAGGGAACCACATGCGATGGGACAAAATAGTGCCCTGCGAGACCCCACTCTGGGAGGGAGCACTAATGAAGGAAATTGGGAAGTTAAAGGGCTATACCGCACGGGTCACAATAGGCATATGAAGGGTAGGAGATGTCTTGATGGAGGGGATCCTGATTTCGTTTGCCCAACTACGGCAGGAATACCAACTTCACAAAACGCAGCATTTTCAATATATGCAATTTAGACATGCTTGGCAGGTAGAAGGGATAGAACGCAGGGACAAATGTGAATATGCCCACTCAGAGGGAAGGCTGTTCCAGGGTGAATTGATATTAAAAGCCGTCTCGTGGACCTACAAAATGATCAATAACTATGCCCAACACCCTACAAACCCTACGGGATAGATGGATAAGGGAGGTGGGAGAAATGGGTGACACAGACTAGAATGCCGCACTGATGCACCCCAGAGAAACAGCAATAAAATACCGGCACTGACTAATACAGTAGAACATTTTACATTGCGTAAACTACGACAGCGCCCCTCTGCATAAAATGGGTAGGGCAGAAGATCTGAAGGGTCACCGTTGCCAAACGGAAAGGGGAACATACATACGCACGCTATGGGAGTGTTCAAAGTTACAGAATAGTGGAGAGACGTGCTAAGTGAACTTGGGAAAATATTATAAGATGCTATATCACCCGATCCTTAATATATACTCCTGGGTGTGCCAACCAATGTAGACCTCCCTGTTAGACCTGGCACCATTGGCGTGGGTCTCCCTTCCATTTTTGCTGTTGCCTCATGTATTTTTGCTGGTGTTAGATGCTTTGGGCACTTTGCCACTGCTATCCATGCCACAGTGCAAGTGCTCCCTATTGTAAATTGATGTATTAATCAGTGGTTCCATGTTTGGCTATTTGGTTTACTTGTCAGACCCTAGTCTAGGGCGCTGAGTGTGCCCAGGGCGTGTAAATCCAAATGCAGCTAGTGGGACAGCAGCACTGGTGGTGCCACCCACAGAAGCAGCCTTGTTAAATGTGTCTAATGTCTGCCATTGCAGAGCCTGCGGGCAGTCTGGTACAGTCATTCTGACTGGGCAAGTGCACCCACTTGCCAGTCCCTAAACCTTCCCTTTTCCTCATATCAGTCACCCCTCTGGTAGGCCCAAGGGCAGGGTGCATTCTAAGTATAAGGTAGGACAAGCCCTGATGTGTGTGGCATGTCCTAATAGTGAATTACAGCCATTTCGTTTTTCACTATTGCAAGGCCACCTGTTCTCCATAGGCCAGAATGGGCTGTTAGATTATTACATGTTTATAATCCTAACTGTCTCAGAGAACATGGTAAAAATTGTAGTTTAGTATGCCTGAACTCAGAATGATAAAATGCAGCTTTTAGTGAAGTTGGTTTTAACATTCTGTGTTTGCAAATACCCCTTTTAGAAAGTAGGTATTTGCTTGCCTAGCCTTTCAAGCCTGCCTCTGCTAGGTTGTGTATTCCTTTTTCTGGTTTTGTGAAGTGACAGGGCTGGGGGATTCCAAGAGACTGGATGAGTCAGCCCAGTGGTGAATAGAGAGATCTGCATCTAGATTGGAGGGAGGAGCTGCACCTGGACCTTGAATAGGGCTGTGCCTGCCTTCCACAATGCTGGCTTCACCCCCTGGGGAGTGGCTGATGTCTCTGCCCTGCACACTGAAAGAAGAGAAGGAGTCCTGTAAACAAAGTGCTCCAGGACTGTACTTGCCTTCCACAATGCTGGCTCCACCTCCCGTGGAGCGTCTGATGTGTCTGCCCTGCACTCTGAAAGGAAAGGAGAAGTCTGGTAAAGAGAGTGCTTCAGAACTGGTTTGGACTGGGCAAAGGCCCCTCTCCCCTCAGAGAACAAAGGATTTTGGGGTATAAATATTGGGACCCTGATCCCATGAAATTAGATCACTTGGGACTACAAGAAGAAACCTTTGCTGAGGAGAGGAACCTGAAGAAACTGAAGAGAGACTATCCCTAAACTGAAGTGCTGCTTTGGGGATTGGCCTGCAGTGATTGCCTGACTGCCAAAGAAAGGAGAAAGAACTTTGTGTGCTTTACTCTCAACTTGTGAAGGATCTCCAAGGGCCTGGAAAAGAGCTGGCCTCCTGCTGAAGTCTCAGGGAAACGGACGTCACCCACCAGCTTCCGAAGAGTCTTCCTGAAGTGCCTGCAGCTGTGCTGGACTTTGTGGGGGGATTTGCATGTCGCAAGTAGCTGGAAGCGCGACTCAAGATTGAGAAGCGTGTTGCAGAACCGCTACTGCCGCTTCACAACACGAAGCGCCCTGCATCACTGGAGAAGAGAGTCGACGTCGCCGCAGATACCGACACATCACCGGGAAGCAGGGCCTGTCGCGGCTCATCGCCGGAGAAAAGGATCGATGTCGCCGCAGACGCTGCCGCATCACCGGGAAGAGTGTCGCTGGGCCTGTCGCGGGTCGCATCATTGTGGAAGCAACTCGCATCGCCAGTAGAGAGGATCGACGTCACCGCAGACGCCGCTTCATCGCTGGGAAGCTTGTCGCAGGGCCAGTCGCGACTCGCATCTTGTAAAGTATCTCGCATCGCCGGAGAAGAGGATCAACGTCGCCGCAGATGCCACCGCATCACCGGGAAGCGTGTCGCTTCAAGGACAGAGCATCATCTTTATTTCTTCACACCCGAACTTCACCGCATTTCCATCGCTGCAACATTGCTTGTTGTGGAAGCACAACGCATCGTAAGATACATTGACGCAAAGTGTTGCATCTTAAGAACTGAACTGAACTAAGCTAAATCTACCATCTTAAAGTAACAGTATTGTGTATTGTTGTCGTTTATGGTCTTGTGGTAACTCTATATAAAGTATACTTATTTTTTATATAAAACCTGTGTGGTGTCCATTTGTAGTGTTGTCACTGGGTTACTGTATGTGGTCACAAATGCTTAACACACCGCCTCTGAGATAAGCCTGTCTGCTCGTGCCAAGCTACCAAGGGGGTGAGCAGGGGTTATTTTGGGAGTGTAATCCCCTTATCCTGACTAGAGGCATGGGTGCCTATTTGTCACAAGTACCTACCTGTGCCAACAAGAGACTCCCAAATCTAACACTCCCCAAGGCCAAGCTCCTCTTTGCCAACCTATGCCTGACAGTAGCCAACTGAGATGTGGCTAGGAAGTGGGGGTGTCAGAAACACCAACTGTTAATGAATGGATAAAAGCAATGGACCTTTACATGGTAGCAGAAAAGGTCACGTATAAGGTGCGTGGGTGCCCGAGAAAGTTTCGTAAGATATGGACCCCATGGTTGGAATACTATGGTATAGACTTGGAAGAAGACATGCCAGAACCATAAACATATGTGTTATAGCTTGCGGCCCGGGCAAACGGTGGGATTAGAGAACGGTCTGGGTGTCATGAAGTATGCAAAGGCTGTACATATGAGTGCAAATATCGTCAAATCTGCTCTGCTGGCCGACCATTCTAGCATTGTTCCGGTAACACCAGATGTAAACAAAGATATGCTTGCTGTGCCATGTACTCCCAGAAAATTAATAAAAATAAATATTTTTTCAAAAGGGGCGCGGCACCAGCTCTGCTTCCCTTCCATCACTCCATGCCTCGAAACCCGGAAGCGGCTATTCGAAGTACATTATCAAACCCCAAAATATACTTAATAAAAAAAAACAGTCAACTCTTACACAATGCTTGTGGAAAGTGTGCAAACCTTTCAGTGGCACTGAGAGATGCTTCAGTCGTTTTTTATGTTCAGTGTTTTCTGCCGGTGGATATTTTTGGGTGGAGGAGGCCAAGAGGCACAATGGGTCTGCTGTTCCTTCAGAGACCTCTGTATGATCGCCCTCTGTGCACACTTGTGCCTTAATGAAACAAGCCCACGGGTTCATTCTTGAAGAATAAATCACATTTGCATATGGAGGAGGGAGTGTCCTGACAATGACAAGGAGCATTGAATTGCCGCTATAGGGCTTTCGTGATGTGCTCAAAGGTTAGCGGGTCCCTCGGACACCCCTCCAGGCTTCATATTAAGAAAGACACATAAGGCCTGAACGCACTGGGACCACGAAAATGTATATTTGCTTGAAAAAAATGTGCGTTGCTTTGTCTGTTTATGTTATGCGTTTGTTGAAATTGTATGCGTTCAAATTAAAACTGTTCTGTCAGACATTTTAGGAAGCATGGGGCATGTGGGAAGAACTGGGCAGTACCCTCTGTTGGCACATTGGTGCTGCCTACCATGCGATGGTCCTGGGACTCTTGTTTGCAAATGTCCAGACTCCTTTTGTATACTCGAATCTGTAGTCTCAGCAATTTTTGTTATATTTGAGCTAGAAAATGTACAATTAGAACTGAATGGGCCGAACCATAGCAGGATGATAGGGGGGTAGCGTGTAGATGGATACCGGGCGGGTAGAGTGTAGGGATAGCAAGTTTTTCAGGGAGAGTTTAAAGACAGCAGAGCTATCTCTCACCTCACACTAGTCCTTTATTTAGAGTGTAAAGACAGCTCACTCAGGTCGCTCAGAGTGTAAAGACAGTAACGCTATCTCTCAGGTCACACCTGTCTTGCATGTAGGGTGTAAAGACACCATAACAATTGTTCTGATCACATAGAACGTACAAGTAGCGTGTAAAGACAGCAGAGCTACCACTTAGGTCTCACTACTTTTGCAGGGACAGTGTAAAGACAGCAGAGCTGTAGCTTAGGTCACATAGTTATTGCGGTTAGAGTGTAAGAACAGTAGAGCTATTGAAAAGATCAGCAGGTCTTGCAGGCAGAGTGTGAGAACAGTTGAGCTATTGGTCAGATCACCCAGGTCTTGTGGGTAGAGTGTAAGAACAGTAGAGCTATTGGTCAGGTCACACGTCTTGCGGGTAGAGTGTAAGAACAGTAGTGCTATTGGTCAGATCACCCAGGTCTTGCGCGTAGAGTGTAAGAACAGTAGAACTATTGGTCAGATCACGTAGGTCTTGCAGGCAGAATGTAAGAACAGTTGAGCTATTGGTCAGATCACCAAAGTATTGCGGGTAGAGTGTAAGAACAGTAGAGCTATTGGTCAGGTTCCACATGTCTTGCGGGTAGAGTCTAAGAACAGTAGAGCTATTGGTCAGGCCATACATGTCTTGCGGGTAGAGTGTAAGAACAGTAGAGCTATTGGTCAGATCACCCAGGTCTTGTGGGTAGAGTGTAAGAACAGTAGCGCTATTGATCAGCTGACGTAGGCATTGTGGGCAGAGTGTAAGAACAGTAGTGCTATTGGTCAGGTCACGCTTGTCTTGCGGGTAGAGTGTTAGAACAGTAGTGCTATTGGTCAGATCACCCAGGTCTTGCGGGCAGAGTGTAAGAACAGTAGAGCTATTGGTCAGGTCACGCATGTCTTGTGGGTAGAGTATAAGAACAGTAGAGCTATTGGTCAGGTCACGCAGTGGAGAAGTGTGGCTCAATGGTTAGAGTGGCAGACCCTGATGCAGAGGTCTAGCCCGGGACCAGGGTTCAATTCCTCACCTCGGCGGGTCTTGGGCTCAACAATTCCACGAACCTGATAATTCTCGCCTCGGTGCCTATTCCAATCATGGAGTCCCACTCTGCAACTCTGGGCAATAGCTTGCTTAATCTCCACAACGCTAAGGATGCCTGGCCTCCACCTTGGGGGTGCCCAGGAGTGGACACCTCACAGGGAAAGCCAGGATGGGTTCCACAGTGGTATTCGTACAAGCGCCTTGAGACCCTTGCGGGTGAGTAGTGTGCTGTACAAGTATCAATTTACAATTTACATTTTACGCATGTCTTGCGGGTAGAGTGTTAGAACAGTAGCGCTATTGGTCAGATCACCCAGGTCTTGCGGGCAGAGTGCAAGAACAGTAGAGCTATTGGTCATGTCACGCATGTCTTGCGGGTACAGTGTAAGAACAGTAGAGCTATTGGTCAGGTCACGCATGTCTTGCGGGTAGAGTGTAAGAACAGTTGAGCTATTGGTCACATCACGTAGGTCTAGCGGGTAGAGTGTAAGAACAGTACAGCTATTGGTCAGATCATGCAGGTCTTGAGGTAGAGTGAAAGAACACTAGAGCTATTGGTCAGATCACCCCGGTCTTGTGGGTAGAGTGTAAGAACAGTAGCGCTATTGATCAGCTCATGTAGGTCTTGCGGGCAGAGTGTAAGAACTGGAGAGCTATTGGTCAGGTCATGCATGTCTTGCGGGTAGAGTGTAAGAACAGTTGAGCTATTGGTCAGATCATGCAGGTCTTCCGGGTAGAGTGTAAGAACACTAGAGCTATTGGTCAGATCACCCAGGTCTTGCGGGTAGAGTGTAGGAACAGTAGAGCTATTGATCAGTTCACGTAGGTCTTGCGGGCAGTGTGTATGAACAGTAGAGCTATTGGTCAGGTCAGGCATGTCTTGCGGGTAGAGTGTAAGAACAGTTGAGCTATTGGTCAGATCATGTAGGTCTTGCGGGTAGAGTGTAAGAGCAGTAGCGCTATTGGTCAGGTCACACAGGTTTTGCGGGTAGAGTGTAAGAACAGTAGAACTATTGGTCAGATCACCCAGGTCTTGCAGGTAGATTGTAAGAACAGTAGAGCTATTGAACAGATCACCCAGGTCTTCTGGGTAGATTGTAAGAACAGTAGAGCTATTGATCAGATCACCCTGGTCTTCTGGGTAGATTGTACGAACAGTAGAGCTATTGATCAGATCACCCAGGTCTTGTGTGTAGATTGTCAGAACAGTAGAGCTATTGATCAGATCACTCAGATCTTGTGGGTAGATTGTCAGAAAAGTAGAGCTATTTGTTAGATCACGTAGGTCTTGCAGGTAGATTGTAAGAACAGTGGAGCTATTGGTCAGTTCACATTGGTCTTGTGGGTAGAGTGTAAAGGCAGCAGAGCTATAACTCATGTCTAACAGGTCTTGCAGTTAGAGTGCACAGGCAACAGAGATGTTAGTCAGATTGCACTGGCCGTGCTATTAGAGTTTAAAGACAGCAGCGCTGTCGCTCACGTTGCTCCGGTCTTGCAGACCGAGTGTAAAGACAGCACAGCAATCACCCAGGTCACACCAATGTTGCAGGTAGAGTGCTAAGACAGCAGAGCTTTCGCTGAGGTCACACCGGTCTTACAGGTAGAACATAAATACAGCTTAGCTATCACTCACTTTACACAAGTCTTGCAGTTAGGTTGTGAAGAGAACAGAGGTATTACACAGGTCACACTGGTGGCCTCATGGTTGCACATGCAGGGTGGACATGGCTATGATATTCACCCCGAGACCTGAACTGGTTCTCAACACCACTGCAAGCTTGGGGAGTGAAACCTATATGAAGGAACATCTATGTTTCACTTTGAGACATGATGAGGAGGGGGACACAGCATGAAAGGCTGATCAGGGCCATGTGCTGCATTACCTGAGCAAGTGATGGTGATACATGTGGATATGATGCATTATCTGTCCGTGTGGGGCTCAGATGCAGCTTACGCAGGGACAGAAGTGGAGACAAGGTGTAGCTAACTAATATCTGCATGCGATGGGACAGAACTAGGGACATAGAGTAGCTAACTAATATCTGCATGCAAAGGGACAGAACTAGGGACATGGTGTAGCGAACTAATATTTGCATGCGCAGGGACAGAACTAGGGACATGGTGTAGCTAATTAATATCTGCATGCGAAGGGACAGAACTAGGGACAAGGTGTAGCTAATTAATATCTGCATGCGAAGGGACAGAACTAGGGACAAGGTGTAGCTAACTAATATCTGCATGCGAAGGGACAGAACTAGGGACATGGTGTAGCTAACTAATATCTGCATGCGAAGTGACAGAACTAGGGACATGGTGTAGCTGACTAATATCTGCATGCGAAGGGACAGAACTAGGGACATTGCGTAGCTAACTAATATCTGCATGCGATGGGACAGAACTAGGGACAAGGTGTAGCTAACTAATATCTCCATTCGAAGGGACAGAACTAGGGACATGGTGTAGCTAACTAATATCTGCACGCGAAGGGACAGAACTAGGGACAAGGTGTAGCTAACTAATATCTGCATGCGAAGGGACAGAACTAGGGACATGGTGTAGCTAACTAATATCTGCATGTGAAGTGACAGAACTAGGGACTTGGTGTAGCTAACTAATATCTGCATGTGAAGGGACAGGACTAGAGATAAGGCTTTGTCATAGAATGTGTCTCAGTAGTGTTTTCGCGTTAGAGGCAGTACTAGTCAGATACTTTTCTGAACTCATCCAGACTTACTACTGAAAAACTTTGCAAAGTAGTGCCCTTCACGAAAATCTCAGAGCTGCATTGCGCGAATAATAATAACTAAGCGCCATATTTATAAAGAATCACACACCAAAATTGTTATCAGCTATGCTCACCCTACAAGAACCTGACATAGGAACATCACACAATATTAGGTTTGTCTCTAATTTACGCCTGGTTTCAAATGCCGCTAGGATTTTATGCATAGCCATGTCATGTATTTAAGTACAGCTGGCTTTGCACGAAAATTCGTGGATGATTCTTTTTTTTTTATTTCAACAGTTTTTTTTTCGAGATATATACTGAAAAAAGAAATACTTCTACAAAGGGAGCATACCCCAGGGAGTATACTCAGGGGAAAGAGCTGTGATCTTGTCAAATATAACACCTCATATGCACACAGTACTGAGATACAGATATTTGAGACATTAAGGAACAACACACAAAATCACATAACTCTCGAGCAAGGCAAGAGTGTTTCCCCAGTGACTAAGAAAATATGTTGTTCCATATAGAAGTGCATATTGAAATAAAAAAAGAAAGAGCAGAAAGAAGAGCAAACAGAAACAACACGGGAAGGGAGGTAGGAGAGAAGAGGAAAGGGGAAGAATGAGTTGTATTCTTATGAGCAAGTCCAGCAGGATCTTACGGCAGAATTAATCATATGCGGTCCCCATATATATCTAAATATGGTCAGTGAACAGGATGGAGTGGCCCCTATCATACAGCAGCCGCCATAATCTTATAGTCTATTAATGTATTTCCTAGGGGGGGTGGGTGCATTTCTGTGAGTATTCAACAAATAAATCCCATAGATGTCTTGAGCTGCGAACTATGTGTAGCTTCATGTACATTATGTTATCCGCACTTATAGTTGCTCAAAGCATGTTCCACCATTTTTTTTAATGAAAGCACAGAAGTTTGTTTCCACTCCATTAAACCCCCTTCAGTACCTAAGGTTAAAAGAAGGTCAAGACGTGATGAGTTTTGCGCTGATAGGGATGGTGAACTTGCATTTGCAGGGATTCCCAATGCTATTGTCAGAAGTTCTATATTAACAGGTTTTTCAAAAACAAACCTGGACCAGAGACTGTATTCTGGTCCAAAAGGGTTGGATCAATTTACAGGAATAAAACATGTGTTCCAAAGAGCCCATCTCCTCATGCATTTAAAACAGGTGTCTTCATAAAGTTTGGCAGGAGTCCAGTAAATTTTATTAATCAATCAATCAAACAGCATTTGTAAAGTGCAACACTGTCACCCCTAGGGGTATCTGGGTGCTGTGTCTCTGTCTATTTCTGAAGTCTGCCAGCGAGGGGGCTGTATGGAGCTGGAGGGGAAGGTAGTTCCAAACATTGGCAGCGATGTAGGAGATCGACTAGCCACCGCTATGACTGCAATGGATACAGGGAGTGGGTGCGAGGGCGAGTGAAGGGGAGTACAGTTGTCTAAAGGGTTGGTGGAAATTTCTGGTGGTTTAGGTAGGCAGGTCCTAGGGCGTGGAGGGCTTTGTACGCATGTGTGAGGATCTTGAATTTGTATCTTTTTTGCATGGGGAGCCAGTGGAGGTCTCTCAAGAGGTGGGGATGTGTGTTAGTTTGGGGAGTTTCAGAATGAGCCTGGCTGCAACGTTCTAAATGATCTGGAGACTTCTGATGAGCTGTGTGGAGATGCAGCCATAGAGGGCGTTGCTATAGTCTATGCGGCTGGTGACAAGGTCCTGGGTGACGGTCTTTCTGGTGTGTGTTGGAATCCATCTGAAGATTCTATGGAGCATTCAAAGTGTGTGGAAGAGGAGAGGAGAATGCGTTAACTTGCTGTTTTATGGTTAAGTGGCTGCCGACGATGATGCTGAGATTGCGTGCATGGTGTGGGTCCGAGTTCTGCAGGCAACTAGCTGTGGTTCCATACATTCTTCCAGAATCTGGATTGAGCTAAAGCGATTGGATTTTTGCCAGAAATGGGGACTGACAGATCTTTCTCAATGCTGCGTCTTTAAATGAGTTAGAATGAGTAGGTTGCAAGTATGTGGACCATTATTTATCAGACATTTAATTAGGTGATTTTTATGAAGTTCAAACATTTTGTAGATATGTGATGCTGAGTGACTGATTTTCCTGAAGTTACCAAGCAACCTCAGAAGATCTGGAGTATAGGGATGGGCTAGTTTCCTAATAACACTCGTCAATTTCAGAAAGTTATAGAATTCTATATTGGGCAGAGCAAATTTCATGCAGAAAGTGGCGAAAGGAATAGGGTTATCTCTTGTTCCCAAATACCCTATGATGTTTATGCCATTATTTGCCCAGTGTTCCTAACATATAATTTTCCCTTGTTTCTTGATTTTATTATTATGCCACAAAGAGGCCAGTGAGGAGTCGCACATTCTCTTAACTAGTAACTCATCTATTTGCAGTAAGCCGTGGGCTGTATCTAGAATTATAGGGCCTGATTCACAGAATTAACTTAAGACAAAATCCTAAACTTACTACTTTTGGTATTTACTGAATGCACTTACTACTTTTGGTATTAACAGAATGGATTTACGACTACTAACTTTACGTCCGCACTCAGGCCGGAAATTCCAGCCCAGAGGCGGAGCTTCCGACTTGGAGGCGGAGCTTGCGGCCCGGAGGCGGAGCTTCAGGCTCGGAGGTGGGGATTTAGCCATGGCTGCAATCTCCACCTCTGGGGCGCAAGCTCTGCCTCTGGGCCAGAAGCTCCGCCTCTGGGCCACAAGCCCCACCTCCAAGCCGGAAGCTCCGCCTCTGGGCCGGAAGCTCCACCTCCGGGACAGAATTTTCGATCCGAATGCGGATGTAAAGTTAGTAGTCGTAAATCCATTCTGTGAATACCAAAATTAGTAAGTGCATTTTGTGAATAACAAAAGTAGTACATTTCGGATTTTATCTTAAGTTAATTCTGTGGATCGGGCCCTTCGACATTGAGTGTACTAGTGTAAATTTTGATATGTGACGAATGGAGAGAATAGAGCTAAGTGGTAAAGGGTGCAGTAAATAAGATTCTATCTGTAGCTAGGGAGGAGCCCTATTTTTCCAAGGAATGCACCGCCACCTGCCTTGGTAAGCCAGGAGTGCATGCAAATATCTAGGAGGTTAAGGCCTCCTTTAGTCTTGTCCATTTTATGTATTCATGGCAATCCTGGCTCTTTTACCCTTCCATAAAAAATCAGAGATGTATTTGTCCACCAACATAAAAAAAAAAGTAGGCCAAAAGTGAAATTGTTAACATAACCAGTAAGAAATGAACATGCGTGGCTACCATAATTTTGACAGTTTCATTCCTTCCTCATCACATGATGTATTTAAGTGACCAGGCAGCCAACAATTCTTAGATTTTTGACAGCAATATTTTTTTCATTAATGGCTAGGGAGTTTTTTAAGTCTTCACCAAACCAGATGCCTAGATATTTAAAGGCAATAGGTTGCTATTTCAAGCCTGAATTATCAATCACTGTTGCTGTGCAAGGAAAATTGAGTGAGAAAACCTCTGTCTTTTCTCTAGTAGGAGTAACCTGGGACACTTGTGTATCGTTCTATCTCATGCATGAATTTCAGCATGCATGGTCGATCTCCTCTGAGAATAATAGCACGTCATCCCATAGGCAGCCATTGTTGTCTACCAGAGTGGAAAGAGATTTCTTTAATATCTTGGTTATTGTTGAGTGCAGAAAGCAATGGTTCAATGACTAAGAAAAAGAGGAGTGGGGACAAAGGGCAGCCTTGATGTGTACCTTTTATAACAGAAATCATTTGGATAAGTAACCATTTACTCTCACCTTCATTATTGAGTTCGAATAGAGAGCCACAACCATGAATATAAAATCAGCCCCAGGCGGAATTTGTGTAAAGCTAGAAAGGTCCAAGAGACCTTATCAAAGCTTTTTCTACATTTAGGGCCAATGCTGCTGTTGGGGACCCAATAGATTTAGCCTTGTAAAGTGAATGGCAAAACAGTCTGATGTTGTCGACGGCCAGTCTATCTTTGAAGAATCCAGTCTGGGAGGAGGAAATACACTTTAGTACAACTGTCTTGTTAGAAATTGAACTTGGTGTTCACTTACTGTCTAATCTTTGTAACCCATTTTGGTTGGTGTTTTTACAGAGTTTTGAGTCCTTTGCCAGTTGAGTTCACTGCGTTTTTTAAGTTCTACTTCCTTTGCTCTCTCTACATCAGGTGATTGGTATCTTTCATTTTCCTCATTTCGATTGTTACTTTTATTGATCTTATGCTATTATATGACCTCTGAAAGATTTCTGATACCCCTGCCTCATATTCCTTTTTTCGTTTCTTAGAATTGATTATTGGAATTTTGTATTGGGCGCTCTGGTATCCATTATTGTCTGTCCTGATGATGAACACCAATTTTAAGGAGGTTGAAACGCTGTTGATGCCTTCATGTGGCCCTGATTGTGGAGGGTGCATTATTTGATATGTTTTGTTTTTGTTTTATATAAACTACATATCTGTAATTTTCATCAGCTACGTCTTTTGTTTACACAGTGTATTGTCTGAATGGTTGTTTGTGTAACTTATTGAGCGCCATTGATGTTTTTGTCATAATTATTGTCTTATTAAAAAAATGTTGTACATTTTTATAAATTTGTGTAGGGGTATCATTTGTTAGAAAGTTATTTGCAATTTTGCTTTAACTAAATTGTTCTTATTATTATCTTTATATTTTTTTATTAATTTCTGTTTGATGTTTTGTCAATGTTAGCATGTATTTTACGTTAGATATTTAACTTGAACCTTTGTTAGGATTCTAGTCCCTACTTTGCCCCAGGTTTAGGTCTTAGGGCTGCCCCTGTTGGTGGTAATTAATTAACTTTCTAAAAGTGGCATTTTCAGACTTACAATTTAAAATCTGACTTCTCCATAGTTGTGATTTTAAATTGTGAGTCCAGAGACCCCAAACTCCAAACATCTATCTTTTCCCAATTGGAAACTACACTTAAAATATGGTTTAAGTCAATCCCAATATTAATCTATGGGAGAGACAGGACTTGTAGCATTGAAATACAAATTTAGCAGTTTTTCAGTACCAGGACATGTAAAACTCAAATGTACATGTCCTACCTTTTAAGTACATTGCACTCTGTCCATAGGGCTGCCTAGGGCCTACCTTACATGTGACTAATATGTAATAAAAGGAAAGGTTTGGGCCTGGCAAGTAGGTTAACTTTCCAGGTCGAAATGCCAGTTTAAAACTGCATCTACAGGCTCTGCATAAGCCATGTTTAAAGGGCTACTGAGTGGGGGCACAATCAGTGCTGCAGGCCCACTAGTAGCATTTAATTTTCAGCCCCAAGGCACATGTAGTGTACTCTACGAGGGACTTATAAGTAAATTAATTATGCCAAATGTTGATAAACCAATGTTACCACATTTTGAGTACAGAGCATATGCACTTTAGCACTGGTTATCAGTGGTTTAGTGCCCAGAATCCTAAAGCCAGCAACAATGATTTCATCAAAAAAAGGGGAGGAGGAAGGCAAATGGTTTGGGGGTGACCCTGCAGTAAGGGCCACTTCCAACATGTCACAAGTCTTAACACCCTCATTTGCACATAAAGTTTACAGTCAAGAATTATTAGTTATATGGGCCTAACGTTCTTCACAGCAACATGATATTTCCCCACATTCGGAATGACCGCTATTGTGGCCTCAGTGGCTGAACCGAGATGGATGAAAAATGGCTTTCAGAGGGTCTACCATGAGATCTGCAATAGATTTATAGAATTTTTCCTGAGTAACCATCAGGTCCCACGGTTTTTCGGACTGAATTTCTTTTTGCTGTATCTTTGTGTGGGCCTTAGAACTCTGAGCACTTTACTATTGTTGACCAGTGCTAAAGTGCATGTGCTTCTCCACTAAACAAGGTAATATTGGTGTATACACAACTGCCACATTTAGTTTACATATAAGTCATCCCTTGTACAGTGGTGTACCATATACCCAGGGCTTGTAACCTAAATGCTACTAGTGGGCTTACCGCACTGATTTTGCCACCCACACAAGTAGCCTCTGTGTGCAGTTTACTGTCGTTTCGACTTGGCATTTAAAATCACTTGCCAAGCTTTTAACTCCCCTTTTATTACACATATATCACCTCTAATGTAGGACCTAGGTAACCCTAGGGCAGGGTGATGTGCGCCTAAAAGGTTGGACATGTACTTTTAAGTTTTATATGTCCATGTAGTGACAAACAACTGAATTCATTTTTCACTACTGTGAGGCCTACTCCTCACATAGGTTAGCATTGGGAATTCCTTAAAACACTTTTAAGCTGTAATTCCTGATCAGAAAGGAGTAGCTGCCTCATGTTTCATATCATTGAAATGGTAATGATACATCCTTGTTACTAGCAATGTTGGATTTAACATTACTGTTTTAGAAATAGTATTTTTAGAAAGTGGACATTTCTCTGCTCTGTGTGCCTCCAGCTTTTCTCCAATACACACCTGGGGTGGGTGACAGCTACACTTTGTGCATTACCTCTAGACAGCCACAAACACAGGAAGGGTGGGTGTGACAGAGAACTCATCTGCATTCTGACCGCTCTTCATGGGCAGAAAGAGAGAGGGAGAGCTGACACTTACACCTGAATAGGCAGTGTCCTATTCCTGTTCCCACACAAAGGGCTGATTACCCGTAATTAATAGTCTGGAGCCTGGCTGGGAAGTAAGTGGGACCTGTGCACTTCATGGACATGCTTTGAAGTCACCCCCACTTCGAAGGCACAACTGTGTATAAGCACTAAGGATCTGAACCTACCAAGAGTGTACACTACTGGAATTGTGAAGAACTCTGCCAGGAGTAAAGACTGTTGTGCTACAAGGATGGCCACAATGCTTGGCTGCTGCTCTGGCAGAACTGCTCTTCTGCTTTGCTGCGCTGCCCTGCTGCCTGTTGATCTCTGCCCTGCTGAGGACAAGGACTGGCCCCATCTCACTTGTACCCAGAGTGACTCCAAATGTTTGCTGACTAGGCCCCCTGTTCGATAGTCTCAGAACCATCAAATACTTCCTTCAACCCTGAAACAGCACCTGGACTCTTCCATCTATGAGTCCTGCCCTGCCACGTGGTGGCAATCCAGTCCTGGGCCTTTGAAAGTGAGCTTTTGCATCAGAACCATCAAATTTGACGTAGTGATGACTTTGCACCAATCGGAACCAACCAATTGCCCTGTGATGCTGAGTCAGAAACTGATCGACGACAACGCTTCAACGGACTGACACGTTCATTGACGACACATAGTGTGGCTCGACGACGAGGCATAGTGTGCATCATAAAGGGGTTCATCAATTAAGCTTTCATAGCCTGCACGGATCGGATCTGACGCATTGAGTCTTTAAAATTGACACTTCCTCCATCCAGGGTACTTTTTCAGCTGGACCTGCTTGGGTCCTGTAGCCAGCCTGCCCTTCATCGCGGTCGGCCTGGACTTTAGATCTGCCCAGTCCAGCATGACCTCCAGTAACCCTGAAGCCTAATTTGCTTCTAACGCTACATTTTGATTTATTCTACAAAAATGTATAGCTCCAGTTCATCTTATTGTATTTTTGTTGTTTTGATCTTGTTTTAATCATACAAATATAATATATCCTAAAGTATTTTTGTGGTGTTTTCATTTTGTTACTGTCTGTTGCACAAATATTTTACCCATTGCCTCTTTAGATAATCCTGACTTCTCTGTGCCCAACTAACAGCTGATGAGCACAGGTTATCTTTAAGTGTGTATATAGCTTACCCTGACTAGAGTAGTCATTTCTGCTTGTACAGGGTGCATACTCTGACAGCCAGAAACCCCAGGTCTAACAATGGCTTTCTGAATTTCCTCCTTTTCAATAGGTGCTTTAAGACATAGCTGTTCTTCATGCCTTATTTGAAGGAGAAGACAGGAATCTTAAGTACTCAGCACATTCTTTTGGGGAAACTAGCTTATTAGAATTGTAGATGTTGGAGTAGAAAACTTGAAAAGAGTCAAGAATGTCCTGAGTCTAGGTTGCAACTTCACTAGTGTCATTCCAGATGGCAGAAAAGAGAGACTTATTTTAGAATATTTCAAGTAATTTCCAAGCAATTTTCCAGCTTTGTTCTTGGAGAAAATCTTTTATGCTAAGGAAACATGTACCCGTTTCTGGGCTCTTTTGCTAAGTATTTTATTGTACTCCTATTGTAGATTGACTAGTTTGTTAGATTTACAGAGCCTTACATGTGTTTTATGCATTTTGTCTACATGTTTTTAATTCAGTTTCTAGGCATGTCAATTGTTTGGAAATTACTTTTAATTATATACATTAGATTTATCAGGAGGCCTCTGATTGTGGCTTTCAGGTTGTCCCATCTGATTATGGGGGAGGTGTACTTAACTGCATTTTCATTAAAAAACTGGCTAATCGCTGCAGAGATGTTGTCTCTTGAAGCAGTACCTTTTAGGAGATCATTGAATTGCCATTGTTTATGGGGTGGGGAGAATCGCCTACTATAAGATGTAACGACTAGCATGCATGGTCCGAAATTATTATTGGCTCTATTTCTGGCAGTAGATGTTCAATCAATCAATCAAAGTACTTGTAGAGCGTGCTACTTACCCGTGAGGGTCTCAAGGCGCTGAGGGGAGGGGGGTGCTGCAACTGCTCAAAGAGCCAGCTCTTGAGGAGTCTTCTGAAGGCGAGTAGGTCTTGGTTCTGCTGTATGTGGGTAGGGAGGGTGTTCCGGGTCTTGGCGGCAAGATAGGAGAAGGATCTGCTGCCGGAGGTCGTTCGTTGGATGCGAGGGACAGCGGCGAGGGCGAGGCTGGCGGAGCGGAGCTGGCGCGTGGGGATGTAGAAGCTGAGTCTGCTGTTAAGGTAGGCTGGTCCAGCATTGTGGAGTGCTTTGTGTGCGTGGGTGAGGAGCTTGAAGGTGATCCTCTTGTCGATGGGGAGCCAGTGTAGGTCTCTCAGGTGGGGGGTGATGTGGCTGCGGCGGGGGACGTTGACGATTAGTCGGGCGGCGGCGTTTTGGATGCGTTGTAGCCGTTGTAGGTGTTTGGCTGGGATTCCTGCATAGAGTGCGTTGCCAAAGTCCAGTCTGCTGCTGACGAGGGCCTGTGTCACCGTTCTTCTTGTTTCGGTCAGGATCCAGTTGTAGATCCTGCGGAGCATGTGGAGGGTTTTGTAGCAGGAGGAGGAGACGGCGTTGACCTGCGTAGCCATGGAGAGGGAGGAGTCGAGGATGAATCCTAGGTTGCGTGCATGGTTGGTGGGTGTTGGTGCTGTTCCCAGTGTGGTTGGCCACCAGGAGTCATCCCAGGCTGAGGGGGTGTGTCCGAGGATGAGTACCTCCGTCTTGTCCGAGTTCAGCTTCAGACGGTTGCTCCTCATTCAGTCGGCGACGGCCTTCATTCCCTCATGTAGGTTGGTTTTGGCGGCGTGTGGGTCCTTGGTGAGGGAGAGGATGAGCTGGGTGTCATCGGCGTAGGAGATGATGTTGAGGTTGTGCTGGCGGGCCACTTGTGCGAGGGGGGCCATGTAGATGTTGAACAGCGTCGGACTTTGGGATGAGCCCTAGGGGGCACCGCAGATGATGTCGGTGGCTTCGGATCAGAAGGGTGGGAGGCGGACGCTCTGGATTCTGCCGGAGAGGAAGGATGTGGTCCAGTCAAGGGCCTTCTCTTAGATTCCGGCTTCTAGGAAGCGTGTCTTTAGCGTGCGATGGCAGACCGTGTCGAAGGTGGCCGACAGGTCCAGGAGGATGAGGGCGGATGTTTCGCCGTTGTCTAGTTGGCACCTGATGTCGTCTGTGGCAGCGATGAGGGCTGTCTCTGTGCTGTGGTTTCATCTGAATCCGGACTGGGACGGGTCCAAGATGTTGTTGTCTTCCAGGTGGCGGGCCAATTGCCTGTTGACGATTTTCTCGATGACCTTTGCCGGAAATGGGAGCAGGGAGATGGGCCGGAAGTTCTTGAGGTCCTTGGGGTCCGCCTTGGGCTTCTTGAGGAGGGCGTTGATTTCGGCGTGCTTCCAGCTTTCCGGGAATGTCGCTGTTTCGAAGGAGATGTTGATGACCTTCCGTAGTTGGGGTGTGATGGCTGCATCTGTTTTGTTGAATACGTGGTGTGGTCACGGGTCTGACGGAGATCCTGAGTGGATGGAGTTCATGATCTTGCGTGTCTCGTCGTCGTTGACGTTGGACCAGGAGGTCAGGCGGATGGCGCTGGTGGTGTTCGCAGGGGAGGTGGAGTCTGGCGTAGTCGGGCGGTTGTGGTGTTGAAGCTGTCGTGGATGTTAGTGATCTTGCGGTGGAAGAAGATGGCTAGAGAGTCGCACAGCTCTTGTTAGGGCGGGATGTCGTTGGCGTTGGCGCTGAGGTTGGAGAGTTCCTTTACGATGCTGAAGAGCTCTTTCCTGTCGTGTGCGTTGTTATCCAAGCGGTCTTTGAAGGAGGATCTCTTGGCTAATCAGATGAGGTGGTGATGTCTGCGGGTGGCATCCTTGTGGGCTGTGTGGTTGTCCGGTGTGCGTTCGTGGAGGCATATTTTCTCCAGTTTCCGGCATGCATGTTTGGAGGTCTGGAACTTGTTGGTGAACCAGGTGGCTCTCTTGCTGGCTTGGCTGTTGGAGGGTTTCTTGAGCGGGGTGAGGGCGTTGGCGGAGTCGTCGATCCACTGTCTGAGGTTGCGGGCTGCGGCGTCTTGGTTGGTGGGGTCGGTGGGTGGGTTCTGGCCAAGGGTGGGGATCAGTCGGTCTTCGGTGACTTTGCTCCAGCAGCGGCGAGGCAGCTGTTGGGTGCAGTGGTGCGTGGTTGGTTTCTTGAAGATGAAATGAATGCAGCAGTGGTCGGTCCAGTGGAGTTCGGTGGTTCACTAACCAAAAAATAATTGACTCTAGAAAAAGAGTAATGTGGGGTTGAGTAGAATGTATAATCGCTACGTGAATGGTTGTATAATCTACAAACGATATCAGGTTGTTGTTATCGCATCATATTTTTATTTGGGAGTGTGTTCTACTACCTAAATATTTACTTTTCGCTAGTCTATCTAAGGTCCCATCCATTGTGAGATTAAAATCACCTCCCAAAATCACTTCTAGGTTGTTGGGTAACTCAGCTAACAGCTTGTCAAAGTCTTTCCAAAACTCCACTTAGTTGTCAGTGGGGGCATAAATATTTTCAATGAAAAAATCCTTGTTCCTTTTTCTTAGCGCTAGTTGTAAGCCATCTGCCTTGATGGTCATGGGAGTGTGATATCACATTTATTCCAGATGTCTTCCTATCATGGTGATAACCCCATTTGCTTACGGACTGCTGGGGAGAATACCATCTCTGCAATACACGAGTAGTAGAATTTGGCTTCTTTGATGGAGTTAAGACGCGCTTCCTGCAACATGATGACATCCCCTCTTAGTCTGCAATCATCTTCCGTTTCATGGGATGGCTTAGGCTCTTGGAGTTAAGTGAAATAATTTTAATTGGAGTAGTCATCATGCAGTCTGTTTGTTGGGATCAGTGTGCTGAATGCTTTGCAAGGTATTGGGAAAAGTTGTGTACGCTCTTCCCACCAACCGCACCGCTGTGTGCATGTAGGATTGTCAATGAATGTACATTCTAAGGGATTCTGTAAGTTCAGTGGATGCCATGGATAGTGAAAACTTTTTAGGTAGTCGCATTGGCACTAAATGGCTCTTGAGAAGTATCAAAGCTGACATGCTCGTGTTATTGAGCAAGGTGGACCAGCTACTGTCGTAGGACTCGGAGACAGGGGAGGAAGGAAGAATTGGTTCGAAAATAAAAGAGAAGTAGGAGCACCAACATAATGTCACAACAGAGAAGCAAAAATTACCCCATGAACAAGACCCACCCACCAGCCACCCGCGAAATGTGGGAAGTCCGCTTTCCCCCCCTTCAATATATTGGGAGAGGGTATACAAGGAGCAGGCCAACCACCAGCTACAACCCCCAGCCACAATGCTCTAAAACAATATAATATTTAGCCCAGCATTATGTATAAGAACAATACATTCAATCTTTAAGGCTTGTTTACTGTGAGATATCACAGGTAGGGTCCCATCTGGGGAATTCATATGCACCTAACAGTCTTTAGAGAGAGTCAAAGTAGGAGCTAACTGGAAAATCTATTGGGAACTCTGCAGGCGTCAACAGACCTATCATGTACCTAACGATATGACAAAGGAGGGTAGGCATTCTATCCAACACAGAATAACATTTCTAGAGCAGCATATCATGGTCACATTACCCAGACTATGACATATCATGTGAAAACACAAGCTGTACAAAAAATGAAAACCAGGATCTTAACCTTCAGAGAGTGTAGTTGTAAGAGAAAACTGGGCAACATCCCCAGAGTAGGCGGGATACCAGCAGCGTGTACACTTTCAGGTAATCATGTCAGATTGTCCAGAAGTAGGAATTAAAGTTTGTAGGTCTGCAGGCTCAGTGTACACAATGCCGAATTTGGAACAACAAAGGAGAAAGGTAAGGAGAGGTCCCTCAGTGATTGGTGGAGTGTCAGAAAACCTTTCCATCTGGAGACTGTTTTTTAGAATAATCCTGTGTGATAGTTAGCTTCACGCCGTTCCATTGTACATTCTGAAATTTCTTCATATGAGATTGGATTAACTCATCATGTTGATGCTGTATGGGCGTAAGATCATTGCTCTGGGGTATTTTGAGAGAGTGCATGAAATGGTCAACATATACCTGCGGGGATCCTATGTGTTCCTTCTATCTCAAAATCTTTCTAGAATGGGAGTCCATGAGATCGTGGTATCCAAGATTCTTGAAATTCAACACAGGGGTTTGCATCTCCTTCCAAATTTTCGGTAGGCCAAAGATTTGCAGGTTGCCTCTGCGGTTGCGATCTTCAAGTTCAGACATTTCTCTTGCTAACTAAGTAAGCTTTTGAGCTGCAATAACTGTTTGTTTCTTCTCAGAGGTATTTGAATTCTCCAGTGCACTAATTCTAGATTCCGCCTCTGCAATTCTACTGGTTAGCTCCTTGAAGTCATTACGGAGAGCTTGTCATAGTGGTGGTTTCTATTGGTGGGCTGAGGGGCTAATTTCACATCGTTATGGATAGTAATTACAAAGAGCAATTGTCATCCATTGTCCATTATAATAAATGCATGCTGTGCAGAGCTGCTTCACTGGAATAGAAGTCAGGCAGCCAGGCTGATTTCCTTAGACGCATCACTAGTGCGCATGTGCCAATTGCATCATGATTTTGGAGAACATAAAATGTATTTTCAGTGGCCTACGAGCTGACACGCTGCCAGCCCTGGTCTGCAACGCTTTGGGGTGCCCAGGGACCACCCAGGAATGACAAAATGTCACATTTTGAAGCACCCCCGGGCGTACACTGTATCATCCTTTTACTCCCGAGGCTGCTTGTCAGTCATTTAGAGCTGCCTCTCACAACCCCTCCCTTTCACATGTGTCCATGGTGACAAGTTTGGAAAGAGAGGGGTTACAGCCTTTTGCAAGAGGCCTTGCAGGGCCGTGAGAGACCTGTGATGCCAGGGCAAGCCGCAAGCTGCTTCCTTGTGGGAAAAAATCTGACCTCCATCAACACCAAACAACCAGAGCTGAGGACATTTAAGGACAAGACTGCTGGGTAACTAAATAGCCCATCTCTTTACCTTTCTGCTCGCTTTTCTTTCTCCCTTTCTCTACTCCTTCACGCTGTGGTTCACCCCTCCTTTGCTACCTCCTTGCCACCTTTGCTCTTTCCATTCTCCTTCATTTTCTATGTTATCTCTTTCTCTGTAGGAGGCGCAGCAGCAGGCAATAAATCGGACATTTGGCAATGGCTGCATTGTCAATTCTGAATGGCTGAGAAGAAACAGATGATTTATTCGGCATGACCTGTGTCTAGAAAGCAAGTTGCCTAATTAATTTGGCAACTTTATTTCTAGACAAGTAATGTTATTCCGTATTTGATGTATCTAAAATGTAGTTATTTATCACAGACATATTTTACAAGTTGCCCAATTAGACGTAGTTGCTGGGTAAATTACTGCTTTTCAGAACCATCAGATTTGCTTGTTCTCCATCTGGCAGAATTTGGAAAGTTGCCTGCTAGCATGACCACCGCTCAGTGAGCTGTGCTGAGAGGCCCAGGATTGGATGTTCAGGTAGTCCTCTCTCTTAACACCTTTTTGAGCTACTGAGAGGCACTCTGAGAAAAGTGCACTGCCTGAAGCCTGAGCGCCAAAACTCTCTATGATAGCCCATTATAAAACCATGGAGATGAATCAGTCCAAAGTATGCACTAAACAAGAGTGATGTGCTACATGAAATAAGCACAAAAACGCAGCATCTTAGAAATGTAGAATAAGTTAAACGTGAATTAGAACCAGTAACTAAATCACTGACATGGATTGCCTTCGTGTTTGTTCCATTATTTGTTCTGAAAGCGATATGTGTTTTTTGCCTATGAAGTTAGGCACATGAATAGAGGGCCCAACGGGGATTCATTTCAAAGTCTGTTATTAATTACTCTTGGGCCTGAGACCGAGAGAGACCCAGCCCACTTAAAGGCTGCAGAACAGCAACCACCAGATGAAAACAAAGTGCTGGATACAAAGGCAAACGGAGTCCACAGTTTTTCTAATTCATAACATTGGTATTGCTTGCATTTTGTGCCATTAGATACGTCAGGAAATAATGGAAATATGTTTATGAATATTGAGTTTTATTCCCAAAAGAAGCGGCAGGTAATTTATATTTTAGATCCAACAATGTGCTTTGCTGCCTTGATATCTGTAAACTACCTTCTATCTCCATGTTTGCCAATGTCTGGAGGTGTTGAGCAATTTGATAATTCCCAAATGTTCTATTCGATTTGTGATTAACAATTGCTGTTTTCAGTATCACATAATGCAGTCACTATTGCTCATAATATACACGATCAAAACTTGGCAAGGCAATTGTTTAATCCCCTAGCGTAGGTTGAATAAACAAATACAATCGTACATGCTCTTCTTGCTTTTGACTTGAATTTTCTTATTATTTATACTCAGAGGGAGTCCGGCAGTTCGAGCAAAACCTCCATTAGACTGTCTACCTGTTACTGAACCTGCCACCAAATTACCAGCTTCTCAAAAAACTTCCAAGAATTTCCATAGTACTACTATCTACCCAACCCAGAGATAATCAGTCCTAAAGGTCATATTCCTATATTGCTGTCAACTGGTCTAACATCAAAAGGAGCGTATTGACTGGATCCGCTCGTTCCTCACCGGCAGAAGCCAAAAAATCAGACTGCCACCCTACCTCTCCAAACCCACAGATATCAACTGCGGAGTGTCCCATGGATCATCACTCAGTCCAACCCTTTTCAACATCTACATGGCCCCCCTCGATGCCATCGGTAGACAGCACAGCCTCAGCATAGTATCCTACGCCGACGAAACCCAGCTCGTCATCTCCCTCACCAAGGACCCCACCACCACCAGACAACTTCCAGGATGGAATGCAGGACGTTGCATCCTGGATGCGCAACAGCTGCCTGAATGTCAACCCGGAGAACACAGAAGTCCTCGTACTCAGAACTACCCCGTCAGCATGGAACAATACCTTGTGGCCCACCGCACTCAGCCGACATCCGACCCCACGGACCATGCCAGAAACCTCGGCATCGTTCTCGAATCCTCCCTCTCCATGAACAAGCAGGTCAACGCCGTCGCGTCCAGCTGCCTCAACACCCTGTACAGCCTCTGAAAGACCTTCAATTGAATCCCCCTGAGTGAAGGAAGACATTCACCCACACACTCATAACCAGCAGATTAGACTACGGAAACGCCCTCTACGCCAGCATCAACGAGTCTCTACTCTGCAAGCTCCAGACGATACAGAACACCGCTGCCAGGCTCATCCTCAGCATACCCCGATATGAGCACACCAGCCAACACCTACGGAAGCTCCTCTGGCTCCCCGTCGAGAAGAGAGTCACTTTCAAGATACTCAAATGCCTCCACAACTCAGGACCCCAATACCTTGATGAGAGAATCGCCTTCCACGTGCCCAAAAGAAACCACTGCTCCACCAACCTCGCCCTCACGAATCCCCGCACATCCGCAGAGCCAGAACAGGGGGAAGGGCCTTCTCCAACATTGCGGCCAAGACTCCTATCAACATCAGACGCGCACCTTCCCTGAACACCTTCAGGCAGGCGCTCAAGGCCTGGCTTTTCAACTGCACGGAACTGCTGTTCCCCGCCCCCCTCCACCCCACCCACCCCAGCACATTGAGACCCTCAGGGGTGAGTAGTGTGATAAAGACGCCCTGATTGATTGATTGAAAAGTGCACCTGTTAACCATTAATACCTTTTTAGATTAAGATGTAAAAGGGATGGGATATATAGTTTCACTTTATCATAAGGAGGGGTGTGCAACCATTAATTACGAATTGCAGATCCTGAATATCAGACACCCACAGTTTATAAAGTTTCCTGCACACCCTAAAGTAATTAATTCAGGACATTACTATCAATCCTGAGAGGTCCTCAAAGTGCCTCACATAAGGTAAGTTAGCTCAGTTTTTACAGTTCCGATAATGTATGTTAGAACTATAGCCGTTGTTCTGCAAAAAGGTGGTGCTTTCACAATAAGGGCATGGTATCTTGATAGATATTTCTGCAGTTATTCATGACACATAGCCGATGATCTGTTGTAAGAGGAATGGGAGTGGTCCATGTAAATCAGCATCCCCAGAGTCATGACAGAGATGGCGTTCAAAAATACTACCCATGTCTTTCACTCACTGAGTCTTGAACATAGGAATGAATGTATTATTAGCCTAGAGCTGCCAACTTTGGAACTGGTGAACCAGGTTCAAGTCTCAGCATCGGTTCAATATCCTGTAAGTCTGGGCAAATCACTTGATCTTGCCATGCCTAAAAATGAATGTGTGCAATGTAACTGGTTAGGCACAATCCTCTCAGACTGTCACCTTACATTGTTTGAACTGTACTGATTGCTTTTATGCAACCCATTGCATTTAATGACAATATGAAGCTGCATATGTGGGAAGACAGATGTTATTATAATGAACTTGAAGCAGCAGCATGCAATTCACCCACTTCCTGTGATTGTTGTCCATCACAGAATATCGCAACTGCTGCAGATAGTAGGACAAATATGGTGAAATTGCCATTCTACACATTTTACTAATCCAGTGATTTCTTGAATCTTTCAAACTAGTAGGATGAGGTTGAAAACTCAGACACTGTGGGGAGTCTTCTCAATAAAAAAGGAATGTAGGGCTTGTTGCCAGGGTGGAATGTTACTCTTTGAAGGAAGAAGAACCTGGAAGGAAGAGCTAGAGGAACCTGTCATTGCATCTTACCAATACAGATACCTATCTTCACTTACTGTGAGGGAGTGGATCTTTACATTTGCGACAAGTTGAACCTAGCCTGCGCAGAGGGCAGGTAACAAGTACAGTACCTCCACCCCTGGATGAATATACTATTGAAGGAACTAAGGAAACTGGATTAACCTACTACTGGAGAAATTAAAAGAACTAACATACTTCTAACATACTGTTAAAGAAACTGTGAGTACCCAAATCAATTTTGTGCCTGTGTGCTGGGTGATCTCCTTTGCCCATACTACGTAACTCCCACAGTTGATCCTGCAAGCGTTGTACCTCTGTCAATTGGTGAATTTGGGAACTATTTGACGAATTTTGGAGAGCTGTGCATGCGACTTTCGGATGGTAGCGGATTTTACAAGAACTTGAAGCGTTGTGCTCTTGCACATGTTGCAATCTAATTGAAAGTGAGGAGAATCTCAATGTGCTGTGCCTGTGACTGCTTCTGTGCCAATTGGTGGATTTTACAAGAACTTGTAAGTGCTGTGCTTGTGCTCATACCGCAAAGTAATTGAAAATGAGGAGGATCTCAAAGCATTGTGCTTCTGTCAATTGGTTAATTTGGGAACTGGTTGATGAATTTGGAAAGCGGTGTGCCTGCGACTTTTGGATGGTAGTGGATTTTACAAGAACTTGCAAGCGTTGTGCTAGTGCTCATGCCACAAACTAATTGAAAGCAAACACTTTCCCAATGAACCGTGGAAAGCTCTCCATTGCCTGCACTCCTCGTCGAACCATGGAATGCTCTCCATTGCCTGCACTCCTCATTCCAACACTGACTCGCGATGTGCTCTACTTCTCAACGAAAACAGACGCACGGCACGCACGGCAGCGGACATTTTGAGAAGCTGAGAAAACTTCTCAAAGTGTGCCCAATTTCCTAGAGAAAACGGACGCACAGCATGCAAGGTGGTGGCCATTTTGAGAGATTGGGAAAACCTCTACAAGGAACTAATACATTTTTCTTCGTGGGAGCATTGTTTTTCTAGATTAGAGCAACGTTTTCGGTGACATTTCGGATCTTTTCCATGCGTTATTTGGATCTTCTCAATTTTCATCACCACCTTATCTACACGACGTTTGGGTTTGTTATTTTAAGGTTTTTTTATTTTATTTTATAGACCCTTGTATCCGATAATGGAGTTCAATTGGTATCGAAGAGAATGCAAGAATTTCTGTGCAAGCTGGGGGGTCAAACATGAAAAGGTCGCCATGTTCAGACCTCAAGCAAACAGTTTAGTTGAAAGAATCAACCGTTTAATAATGGATAACAGGAGCACTCACTGAGCTTAACAAGTATGCCCCAAGGGACCACGCAGAATGCATTAAAGCTTTTCCTGAAAACATCAAAAGACCATTTACATGCTTAAAATGCAAATGGTGCAGCCTAGAACACACAGAACCCACACCCCAAACAGTGAATAACGGTCTAAGAACCAAATGCCTATATTTCAATGCCAGATCCCTCCCCAAACACTCCTTGGAGATCTGGGACATTATCAACGAAATGAACCCTGACCTAGTATTTATAACTGAAACCTGGCTAGATGAGAGCAACTGCCCTGACATAGCCAACGCACTCCCCCGAAATACAAAATCATACGTCAAGATAGGCAAAGGAAAAGAGGAGGGGTAGTTGCAATAATATTTAGAGATAACCTCAACTGCCTCCCGATCACAGTAGCCCAGCTTAACGAGCACGAACTATTAGCATTCCAAGTATCCAAGGTTAATCACACACAGAGATCCCCCACACGCTGAATTTATGTGCCCCTTAATCAAATCTAAATCCATAAAAAGAACTACCTCTGAAAAATGGTATACCCCAGAAATCAAAACACTTAAAAAGAAATGCAAAATCGGGGAACACATCTGGAGGATGTCCCGCCGAGACGCTGGTAAGTTAATCTACAAAACTGTTCTCAAAACTTACAATCATGCCATAAAAAAGGCAAAAAGGACACACTACGCACAAAGAATCAATGAAAATAGCAACTCAACCAAAGAGCTATATAAAATTATAAAAGAACTGTGCAAGCCGGCCTGCATGTCCCAAACATTGCACCCTTCAACAGAAAACTGTGAAATGATCAGTAATTTTTTCACAGATAAAGTAGAAAAAATCTACTCAACATTTGACCTAAACACCCCAGTGGCCCCCACTAGCAGGGAAGAATTAGACCCCCCCTTTGAACAATCACGCCCAACTAAATAGCTTTGCCCCAATTTCAGAAGGAGAAGTTGCCAGAACCATGAATGAAATCAAATCTGGAACCCCCTTGACCCCTGACCACATTTTATCTTCAGACAGATCATACCCTCCCTCACCCCAGCCATCACACAGCTCTTCAACAATTGCCTAGAAGCAGCAACTTTCCCAAAACGTGAAACAGGCCATAGGGACCCTGCTGCTAAAAAAAGCAGGCACAGATGTGACAAACCCGGTCAACTATAGACCTATATCTCAACTCCTGTATCTCTCCAAAGTGTTGGAGAAGCTGATTAACAGACAGCTGTCCAAATACCTAGAAGACAACAACCTACTGGACGCCTCCCAAACAGGCTTCAGGGCTACCAATAGCACAGAGGCCACATTGCTGGCCGTCACTAACAACATTAGAGACTCTCTGGACCAAGGCAAAGCTGTGGCCCTGATCCTGTTATACCTGTCGGCAGCGTTCCACAGTCTGTCATCATCTTCTGCTAGAAAACCTACAGGAAAAAGGGATACATGGAAAAGTCCTTGAATGGCTTAGTTCTTTTCTGTGCAACAGAACCCAAACGGTCCAACTAGGAGCCTTCTCATCTAAACCGAAACAACTGATATGCAGTGTCCCGCAGGGAGCATCCCTGAGCCCCACGCTGTTCAATGCCTATGTTTCACCTTTGGCACAAATTGGGACAAAATGGGCTTTGGGGTTTGCTCCTATGAGGACAACACGCAACTTACAATCACCATAGGGAAGGGGCATGAAGACACCAAAACTAAACTTATTAGCTGCCTTACCGAAATGGCTGACTGGATGGCAGACCACTGCCTAAAGCTAAATGCAGACAAAACCGAGATCCTGCTCCTCGGAAAAGCCAAACATATCTGGGACTCTTCCTGGTGGCCCTCCTCTCTAGGAGATGCCCCCACACCCAAGCACTGTGCCAAATACCTGGGTGTAACTATTGACGACACACTATCTATGCAGACCCACGTACGAGCTCCTTGTGAGATAAGTTTCGCCACCCTGAAACTCCTAAAAAGGCTATTCCCGTGGATCCCCCTGGAAAGCAGGAAAACAGTCACACAGGCCCTGCTAGTCAGCAGGCTGGACTATGGCAATGCCCTTCTCATGGGAATGCCAGACTACCTATTCAAACGTTTACACGTGGTGCAGAACGCCGCAGCAAAACTAGTGTGTAACAAAGGCAAACTCAGCTCAGCAAATGACTGCCAAAAACAACTCCACTGGCTGCCCATGCCTCAAAGAGCCTGCTTCAAACTCCTTAGCCATGCTCACAGGACACTCCACGACACAAGCCCCCTGGTCCTCCAAAACAAAATACACTTTTACATTCCCACCAGACCACTAAGATCACGACACCTTACTCTTGCCGAAACAAAAAAGATAAATAAGTCTAGAACAGGGGGCCATACCTTTTTAGGTCTCGCCCTGGAACAGGGACAGAGACTCTATAGCTGTCTGATGCCGGGGAATGAGGGACAAAAAACTGGCACGATTTTTAGCAGTCGGATTTGGCTGCGCGAACGCGCACGTTCCGTCCTGCGCCGCCCTCCCAGCCTACTGCGCATGCGCCGCCCTCCCAGCCTACCGCGCATGCATGCATGCACACACACAGACACACACACACACACACACACGTCGCAGACAGACACTCGCTCACACACACACCCCCTCCCTCACAGTCACACACACGCACTCCAAGACACATACACACACACACGCACGCACACACATACACACACATACACAGGCCGCCTCCCCCCGCGCCTACATGCTCCTCTCCCTCCGCCCGCCCGCCGCTCAGCAACGCACTCACCGGCTTCCTCTCCTCAGCTGCAAGGCCCGGCAGCAGGACTCTTCTTCCCTCCTTCGGCACCGGGGCGCAGGGTAGGCTCCTGCCTGCTCCGGTGCTCCCTGCTCCCAACACGGCTCCAATCGCGGCTCTTCCGTGGGAGGCGGGGTAGGCTCCCGCCCTCCTACTTCCTGTTTCCGGGTGTCGCGCCGGCCTGCCTGACTTCCTGGTCGCAGGCCGGCAGAGTAACGAGGATGTTTTGCGGTATGTATTTATTTATTTAATTATGCATTTTTATATAGCGCAGACTTTACCCGAAGGCGGTATTTATTTTTTTATGTATTTATGCATTTTTATATAGCGCGGACTTTACCCGAAGGCGGTATTTCTTTATTCATGTATTTATGCATTTTTATATAGCGCGGACTTTACCCGAAGGCGGTAATGCTTGCCTTAGCGTAATGGTGTTCCTTCTTAATTTATTGGTGGTGTCCCTGTTAGAATTATTCCCACTTTTAGTCTAGCAATGCTTGGCATGATGTTGGCATCTTTGGCATTATTGAGCCCATCCCTGGTATAATGGGACCACAACGTATTGTGGGCATTCTTGACCCAATTGTGCTTCTCTTCACCAGCGGTGATGGTCATCCCTGGCATGCGATGGGTGTTCATGGAATTGGATGTTGATATGTAGACATGTAAAGCCAGACTCTGTCCATGGGGCAGTAATATTCATGAGTACTTGATGACATGGAGATCAAAAATACAACTAAAACTGAAAAGCCATTATTTTGAGAGACTGTCATATTTGTTTTTGGGAATCAGAAATATTTATTAAAATGAAATGCTTGTAATAACAAGCCAATGCATGATTACCAGCTGTGATCGTGTTTTCAAAATGTTTGTAAAGTTGATGTTAAAGTGATAATTCATGCTAATTTCTGTAGTCTTATTTACATCTTGTTTACAATTATACTATACTACTAATGTATGTTTACTAGCCATAACTGTACTGTTATATGTTACATTTTAATTACAGTGTTTGCCTTTTACAATCATTTTCTTACAAACTACCTCGTAAAACAAAAATATTTATGGCTAAAATATTTTGCACTGTTTGCACAATATATTTGTGATGTTTACACTTACCTATTTGAAATTAAAATGTACAAATGGACATTTAGTCAATTACCATTAAAAAGTTTAACATTTTTGCTAAGATATTCTTGTAATCTTTTATGCAAACAAATTTAAATACTGCATAAATAATTTTAACAACAAATACTTTATATGTAGCTTTTTATGTACATAAGAAAACTATAGCATAAAGCAAAAAACATTGCCATTTACAATAATAATAGCTCAAACTTAAATAATGCGAGACCTATTGCATTGCAAATGCTTGTTACATCTGGCAGCACAGCACTGGAACGAGCTCCTAGTCAAACTTAGGTTGACCAAAGAGTACAACGCCTTCAGGAGAAAACTCAAAACACACCTTTTCCCTATAGGCTGATATCTGGCCCTTCAACCTCGTCCACCTACTCATTTTCATAATCCTTAGCGCCGTGACATCCCCTGGGAGAAATGTTGCGCTCTCTAAATAAATAAATATTAAATAATAATAATAACATTCAACTTTCAATGTCAAATGGTTTGTCATGGTTTGAGGAACTCAAGAAATGAGTGTAGTCATATAGGGTGACGCCCCATTCCGTGACTGGCTTGTTGCCAGCGTGGAATATTACTCTTTGACGGAAGAAGTAGTTGGGGCTGAGAAGCTGGAAGGAAGAGCTGAAGGTACCTGTCATTGCATCTTACCAATAAAGATACCTATCTTCACTTACTGTGTTGGAGTGGATCTTTACATACAGCCTTGCAATAAATACTTTTGAAATGCCTTTAAGAACTGTATTTTTGGTCCATTTATCACCAAAATGGTTCTGGAAATTACACCAAAATACACAATTTATTTTTAATTCTCAGGGGGGGACTGTTCCCCCCTCATAAACACTGTGCTTGGTCACTTAGCTTGATCTCATGCAAAAATGTATTGATTGCTCTTACACGCACCACTTTCAAATTCCACCAGCCGCCACTGAACTTTAATATCGTGGTGCTGGGCATCGGTATTTGTGTTAGTCTGTTGGTCCAGGTCATGGAGAGCACCAGTCTTTGTATGATAGTGTCCATATTCGTCGCTGTCTCTGATTTAGGGGCCCCTTGCTGCACAAAAACAATCACTACAGGCATTTTCCTCTTTGAATGCGTGCTGTAGAATGCAGCGCGCATTGAAAGAGGAAAAAAAAGAGGAGAAATGAAAACATTTCTCTTCGTTGCTCCTCCCTGCGCCTCCCCTGGGGAGGCATAGCATACTGACGCATTTCCAGGTATGCAATTTCTTGTAAATCTGGAAATGTGTCAGGTTCCATGGTGTTGCGTGGGAACACCGACATTAACACCCATGGGATGCCCCTTCCAGGCAAAGAGCTGCGTGTAAAAGGGCCGTATTTACAAGGACAGGAATAGTGACGCAGGGTGGCTTTCCTTCCCTTGTAAATATGGGCAGGGAAATGTGCTGCCAGTGCGTCACAAAAAGTGAGGTACTGGGCGCTCGACCTCGGACCTGGGGAACTGGGTTCGAGTCTCGGTAATGAAGCTAAAACATCCTGTGATTATGGGCAAATCACTTAATCTCCCCGTGCCTAACAAAAATGAATGTGTGTCAACATGTAACGAAACTGGTGCTATGTAAAGCGCTCTGATACCCGATTCGGGTCAAGATCGCGCTATATAAAACTCTGCAAAAAAAAAAAAAGGCTTGTAAATCTGCCCCAGAGTCTCTTTGAAGCTGCATCAAAATCGGTGACAGATGGTACTATTGCAGAGTTATGTTTTTTTCCCTCCACCCTGAAGGTAATAAAAATGGAGTGCCCGATAGGGACCCGTTTCAGCACCTGCTTTTAAGAGGTGCCGGTGCTCAGCACCGGCAGGACACGGCCCACTTAAAGCCCGGCCTCCAACTGTCTCAACGCTATCAAATCGAAGTGTGATATGGTGATAATGTGCTTCATAATCAGGCAGATAGAACACGTCATAAAATAAAAGCATATTGAATGGCTTAGCAGGCAAGCAGCGATAGCTCATGCTCTGCCGTCCGGGGCCTCGGATGCACTCTGTTCACACGCCCTTCACTCTCTCCCTCCTCCCCCAGCACCCCGTCCCCCCTCCGTACTACTGTAAACATCACCCCTATCGGGGGGAAGGGGGGGAGGGGGTCGTTGATGTGCAGCTAGGAATGTGCAGTATAAGTCACATACACACATACGTCCGTTCGTAAGAAAGTTTGGGCACCGCGTCCACAGATGGCACGCGGCTCAGTGCCTGCTAGGCGAGGCACCGCGCGCACACCCACCTCAACACCTACACAGCGGCGCGTGCATACTGCCAGCCTTCTGCCACCCGCGAGCATCTGCTTCTGTGTTATTGTCGAGGAGCTCTGCACGGGGACAGGAATGTGTGTGGGGGCTCCTGTGCTCGTTGAAATGTAGAGCGCGCATTTCACGACACCCACAGGCAGCAGTGGCCGGCAGCACCCCATCCTGCTGGCCAGAAGGGCTCGGCCAGGGCAAGCAAGGTGCGTCTGCATGCTCCAGCGGAGACAGGGGTCAGACAGGGGTTAGAGGGCTCCGCCTGCGCCAGGACTGGAAAGGTACTGTCGAGCAAGTAATGCGCGCACAAGCTTTTGCATTGATTTACGTTTCTACTGTTATAGAGGAAGCTACCTAAAATACGCGGTTTGTTTGTATATTTGCATATTAGAATTTTGCGGATTTACAACTTTTATTTTTATTTTAGGTCAACTGATTTTACCGTGAATGCCTGTCCTTGAAGCTGAAATCGAAAATTAAAGGTAAGGCCAATTTTGTGAATACAAGTGCTGCATTTCTAGTTCGGCAGTCGAGTGCCTAGAGTTCCCATCTCTTAGGCTCTTTCTTTATATGATATTTTTTATTAAACGAATCTATTCTAAAATAATTGCATGTCCCCCATTCGCATCACATGAAATGCCACCATACTCCAGTGCAGTGTACAATAATAATGGATTTATTGTCCGTCTAGTTTGGCCTCTAATGCTTGTTTTGTTTCTGTGGTTTGCATTTTCACTAGCTCAACGCATAAACATGTCGTCCAATAGAGAATACTGGTAGTTTTGTGACAAGCAGAGTCAGGCATATGTCAGGCGGGTTTAATGGGAGGCTGACGCCTCTGAAAGGACTCCATGGTTGGTGCTGAGTCAGTTATTCGTCAGCGCTTTTGTATGGGTTGTAGGGCTGGGGCAGAGTCCCTCACTTTAGGAGAATTTCATGACAGCGTGATAAGTGCTCCTCAAATGCGCTATTAAATGTCTTATTTAATGCTACATTCTCCAACGTACCTTAGTGCAAAATGAAGCCTCAGGTATATAATGATGGATGGAAATCTGTAAATAAAGAAAACAAATCACGATATGTCTCGGGTGTTCTGGTTCAGTGGGCGTATGCATTCATTGGAGGGATCTGTGTTTAACCCCATGGTCACTAACTCTTCCATCCTTAACGAGTATCACTGAAGTGGGTGTTAATAAGCATCTGTGTTCTGTCCATAGCGTCAAGAAACCCCTATCAGGTGAAAGTGAGCTGTATAAATGTGCCTTTTATGCCCATAAAAGCTTGTCCTTTTTGGCTGCCAAGTGTTGGCAAAACCAATAGGTTTTCTTTTGTCTAGTGCTTGCACACAGATGGACACATGCACACAGTAACAGACTTTCATGTATATACACACACAGAACAACACACAGGTGCATAGAGACAATAAACGTTCAGACCACAATTCACTTTAGGCCTCGCGCAGAGTTTGTGTGTGGTTGTGTGTTTGGGCGAATGCTGCACTGCTGCTGCCTGTCCTACATATATTCTGTGTGTACAGCACTAGCAGCCTACATTAAGGATGCCTACGTGTGGTACTTCCATATGCGTGTGAGTGCGTTGTGTGTGTCCATGGACTCTCTGTGCATACATTGCTGCTTCCTGGTGCAACACATTTTTGTTTGCTGACTTGGGGAAATGATTTACAAATCTCCTGCGTTTTCATTTCACTAGACATGGCAGAATGTGCTGCTAAATTCCAGTATTTTATTCTATTTAACAAGAGAAACAGTTCAAACCATTTATTGCTAAAGATAGCAGTCTTGTGGGGAGATTTACACAAAGCCACGCTGATCCAGCGAAAGGCCAGGGATAAACACTTCATAGTCAATAAATCTCAAATGGGCCCATATACACATTCACATTTCCTGGCTGTTTCGCTGGGGGTCAAGTTTTGTAATTCCACTTTGATTTTGATTAGTTAACTCACTGCAGACTTTTAAGTAGACAGGACACAGTTTTCCAGGAAAAGGATTTATTGAAGATATGTAGTGACCCCAAGCAGTCAACCACTCAGCTCCCCAGCCAAGCTCTTATGTTGGCTTCCACAGCAGGAATTCCAATAGCAGAACTGGTTGCTAGGATATGGTTGACTTCTAAAAGATGCATTTTCAATTGAAAACATATAATATCTTCCTTTCTTAATGAACAATGAAAACAAACACACAAATAAAATAATTACAATAATTGGAAGAAGAATGACAAGTGCATATATAATTGTCCAATGTCCTTGGTCTAATTCTCAAACGTTCACTATGATATTTGAAATTGGATCCCATAGGTACAAATATGTGAGGGCACTTATTCTTCTTCTTCCACTCACTTAATTCTACATCACTACACATGACAACTCTTCAGGCATTCCACCACCTTCCATCAGACAACGTAATGACATTTCCTTTGACTTCCTCAACTCTCTTGTGTTCAGAAAACTTGGAACTACCTTTTCTCATCATATTGTCAGAACATGTCTTCACAAAATCTCCAGTTGCAAAAACCCTCTCCAACTTTGTTAACTTGTCATTGTGTTGTTGTTCATGAGCATCTTGACATTTACTAACCCTGTCTTGCAATAACTTATAATCAACATCCCTTTTACCACACCTTGCCATCCAGGCAGGCACAGCCACAGTGCAGGGAACTCTTCCCTTAAGCAAACAAAATGGGGTTTCTCCAGTGGTAGTATGGAGATTTGTCCTGTAGTTCCATAGTATTTTCTTAACTTGGCTTCTTCAATATTCATTCATGGAAACAGCTAACCTAATATTTTCAACTAGAACACGGTTAAAGCACTCCACTAAACCGGGGTTTGGACGTGCTGAATGCCCCACCACTTCAAGAATTCACTAAATTCTACAGATAGAAATCTGGGACCATTGTCTTTTTTTTTTTTTTTACTATTTTTTTTGTTGTAACTTTTTATTATATAAAACAAAAGGAAACAACACATCAAACATACAATCAAGGCAATATAGCAATAATACAGCCATCAGGCCTGCGCTCAAGGAGGACGGGAGATATATGACAACAGGAGAAAACATTTTTTGAATACAGATGAGGGGAGGGTGCCAAAGGCAGAATTGCATATGAACAGCACAATATACCACAGCTAGAAGGAACGACTATTGTCTGGTATTATTTCCGCAGGACAACCTTCCCTGTGGAAAATTTCTTCACAAAAACTGATTATGTTGGAAGACCTTACCTCTTTAACAAATGCCACCTCCGGCCCTTTGGAGAAATAGTCTATCAACACTAAGGCATACCTTTCTCCCAAACCCACAAAATACCCATAGCAATTGTGTCCCATGCCCTTTGAGGCAAATGCACAGGGTTAATGGATGTCGCCCTCAATACATGCATCTTATCACTACATGTGTAAGACACACCGTCTCTAACAAATCTCACAATTTGTTTGTCCATTCCTGGCCACCAAAAATCCATCCTGGCTTTCCTCTTCATTGCCGACATCCCTCCGTGCCCTTCATGTAACAAAAACATGATCTTCTCCCTAAGATTCTCAGGAACTACCAATTTGTCATTCCTTTTCACAATACGATTCACAACAGATAACTCCTCCCAGACATCCTTGTAAATTACAAATTCCTCATGAAAACTCCAACTTCTCTGATAAGGCAATTTTTCCATAACTTTAACTAAAATATGTTCAGTCAAAATAGCTTCCTTCCACTCCACCTCGTTAATGGCATTACAAACATCCTCAACATTAGCTATCAACCAGTCTTCTCTTACTATATATTAATCGCTTTTTCCTTGAACTGGTAAACGAGAAAAACAATCTGCATTAACATTCCTAATGCCAGTTACATACTTTAACACAAAAGAATATTCTTGCAAGCAGTACACCTACTTGGCTATACGTGGAGTAGCTCTCGCTGCACCACTTGTGGAAAATATATCTATTAGTGGCCTGCGGTCAGTGCGGAGTTCGAACTTAGTGCCCCACACAAATACCCAGAAATGTTGGACTCCCCACCAACAGGCCAACACCTCTTTTTCCACAGTGGATTATGTGCTTTCTGCACCTCTAAGGGTGCGCAATGCAAAGGCTATGACTCTTTTTTTACCCTCATGTTCTGGCATCAACACAGCACCCAGCCCATACCCACTAGCATCCGTTACTATTATGGTTATGTCCATTGGATCAAAAGGTCTAAGTGCAGTGGCGTTTCCAATTGCCATTTTATTAGCCTCAAATGCAACCTGACATTCATCAGACCAGTTAAAAACAAATCCTTTTCTCATTAATTCTCGCAAATGGTGCACCTTTTCAAAAAAATTATGTACAAATTTTGCATAATATTCGGGTAAACCGAGGAAAGATCTTAGTTGATCCTTGTCACAAGAGGCTGGAGCTTTCTTTAAACCCTCTACTAAATTTAACTTAGGTTTAATACCACCCTGCTACAACATGTGTCCTAAATACTCCACTTCCTCCTTGCAAAATTTACATTTTTGCAAACTGATAGTTAAACCTTCTAGTTCTAATATAGTCAAAACCTTTAACAAAACATTGTCATGTTGTGATTTGTCTATTCCCCAAATCAGAACATCATCTTGGAATACCAAAACATTGTCTATGCCTTTTAATATGCCCTGCATTATTCTTTCAAATATAGCAGATTCCGAAGCAAGGCAGAAAGGCATTTGAATAAACTGAAACGCTCCTTCAGGTATTATGAAGGAGGTTAGATGTTTAGATTCTGGTTGTAACGCACCTGGTGATAGGCACTGGACAAACCCAAGGTGCTAAAAAACTTTCCACCATCCACAGCCAAGCTCCCCAGCCAAGATCTTCTGTTGGCTTCCACAGCAGGAATTCCAACAGCATAACTGGTTGCTAGGATATGCTAGGATATGGTTGACTTCTAAAAGATGCATTTTCAGTTGAAAACATAACACAGACCCAAATTTATTCTTGAGAAATTTATTCAATGTCTAACTAATCTTCACAGATCAACACTCTTCCTTTGGTCAATGGACCATTAGTTGAGTAGTTGGTGATATTAACAACTAACCAATTAACTTACAGATCTCAGTGAAATAATCACAGACTCTGGGTAAGATTCAATTAATTTAATCTAAATTTCTTTCATAAATGAACGCTCATTACTACAAATTCACAGTGCAAACTCCATCAACTTTCATGGGAGAGAAAATTCATTTAACAAACCCATTCAATTAACAGACTCATTCAACAAATCAATGCATTACGAGTGGATAGATGAAGAGACAAAAGGCATGATAATCATACATTTTCAAAAGATATTCAAATTTAAGACAGAATAATAGTTACCCAACGGTGATAAGGGAAAACCAACCCTCTGGCCAAAGGACTGGTGGATGTCCCCTGATTAAGAATCAGGAGACAAAAACTATAGGACAGGGCAATACTTACTAAACTTCTCCATAGACCAGACGAACCAGGCGCATCCCTCTCTTACACTCTCTCCCTCCTCGATATTCTTTTGGAATCTTCAATCTAATCAAGTTGTCATTCAGGTATGAATCTTCCCAGTCTGTTCTCTCTTTTCCTCATAAGCAGCACCTCTCACCTCTCTCCTGCACTTGTGCTTGCCTCGCCTCTCTTACATGCATGTCAACCCTCCTTGCAATATCTCCTAATCTTTAAGCCATTTCATTTCTGCATGTCCCACCCTCAAAAGTTTCAAATATCAATGGAATAAGCACTTTGATTGGACAGGGACAGGGGAGTTGTAGTCAACTCATGCTGTCATATTCCCTTTTTAATAATTCTCTTTTGTAAATCAAACCCTTCCCCTTTAGCTCATTCTTATTTTCTTTTTTTTCTTTCCCATATATCTAATGTTGCAAATGAAATAACATTTTATATGCAGTTTCACAGTCGAAACCAACTTTTGCACGTCTCTTGTCCTTGACTCTTTGCAGTCTGTCAGCGACTCAGTCAGCGGGTCACATAATGACTTTTCAGCACATGCGTAGCTAGCTTCCTTTTCACCGTCATCTTTTTTTCCCAATGCGTACCATAGTAGGCCCAAACGTAAACTATTAACAAAGGAATCATAAACAAATGTTAATTTCTCAAATTCGGGATTTTCACTGTTCACCACCCACTTCTACTCTATCCCATGTTATTATCTCTTTCTTTAGGCAAAAGCATTAGCAGTAATGGCTCTCTTTAAATGCAGGCAAGCATATGCCGGGCATGTGATGCCTCAAGACCTAATGTTAGTAATTCTTGCGCATGCCTGAGAGTTTTCCCTCTCAAAATGGGTTACTCACGTTACTATCTACGTAGTTCTAGTTTGCACATGCGCAAAAGCGTTTTCCAGTTTAAAGCGGGTTTTAGTGTCTTTGCATTTTATTCTTCATTAATTAAGCAAATGTAAAGCTCTCTTCTCATATATAAATGTTGTGTATATACATTTAATTTTCTTTACTATTTTTACCGATTAGTACAGGTAATGAGGGATTTCTCAGAGCAAGTTTCGTTTTCTTGAATCCTTGCTCCATCAATCCCCCCTCTGATGGTATTTTAGAGCCATCATAAAATACCCATCATTACCAAGTGCCAATTTTATTAGTTAATCTTGATGTCTATGGTGTTCTCAACACATTCTCTATTTTTCTGTTTCATATTCAGCTCTTTTATTTTTCCATATAGATTTGCTATTATTTCATCTAAACTCAATTTCTTCCCTTTTTCTCTTTCTTCCCATCCTTTTATTCTTGGTTTCAATCATCAACCCAGTTCTCAATTTTCCCTTGCAACACTTAAAGGTCATTATTATCATCAATATTACTAATGCTTTTGAAATTGCAGGGATAAATATTTTACCTAATAAGCTACTCCCAAAAGTGGAAAACCAGCTACCTAGAGTGGAAATACTTTTACTGAGTCGTTCCCAAACACCGTCAACCTCCAGTTGGGGCAAATCTTTATGAATCTTTGTAATATTCTTGATATATTCCTCAATACCTTTACTTTTGACTGGGATATATGTACAGCAGTGTTGAACTTTCAACATGCCACAGACTCCACCCTCTTTTGCCAATAAAATATCAAGGACAAGTCTATTTTGCAAAACCATAGCTCTGATTGCAACCATTTCAGTGTTTATCATTAAGAACCCTCCAGCAGTATCTGTTGATAAACGATCAACTACTGTGGATAATTGTCGTATTTTATGTGAGTTCAATACGACTCCTACTGATGGTATCAGTGCACCAGATATGTCACCTACTATTTCTGAAAACATGCTCTTTTACTTCTATTTAGTCCTTTACTTATTACATCCATTCCATTGTTCTTAGTTATGTGATATACCTTCGGGAATACAATGCCAAAATAACAACTACCATACCATCGTGTAGGCAACCTGTAATAGGCATTTTTACTGCACACGTAATAAATACCTGGGAAAACAGGATCAGTTCCCCCTTTCAGTCGCCCAACGCCAGACCCCCTGGTCCCCGCGAACGCCACGTCGCCCTTCTCCGCTACGATGCCAGCACCCTCCACGTACTCAGTGGAGAAGTGTGGCTCAATGGTTAGAGCGGCAGACCCTGATGCAGAGGTCTAGCCCGGGACCAGGGTTCAATTCCCCGCCTCGGCGGGTCTTGGGCTCAAAATTCCACGGACCTGATAATTCTCGCCTCGGTGCCTATTCCAATCATGGAGTCCCACTCTGCAACTCTGGGCAATAGCTTGCTTAATCTCCACAACGGCCCCCACAACGCTAAGGATGCCTGGCCTTCACCTTAGGGGTGCCCAGGAGTGGACACCTCAAAGGGAAAGCCAGGATGGGTTCCACAGCCGTATTCGTACAAGCGCCCTGAGACCCTTGCGGGTGAGTAGTGCGCTATACAAGTATCAATTTACATTACAATTTACAATTTACTCAACACCAGGCGAGCACACACCTGCTTCCAGGCCACCCTGAAGCGCACCCAAGGACACTTCTCCTGCTGGAACTGCAGATTCAGCAGCACCCGACCCGCCAATCCACCCACCAGGACAGGACACAACCACCTCAGATGCATACTCCTGAACACCCGCTCTGCACGCAAACATGCAGTCGAACTCTGGGAACTGCTTGACACATCCTCCCCAGACGTCACCTTCCTGACAGAGACCTGGATGAACGACTCCTTGGCACCGGACATCGCCATAGTCATCCCGGATGGCTACAAGATCACCCGCAGAGACCACACCAACGGAGTAGGAGGTGGAATCTTCATTGTCCACAGGTCCACCCTCAAGGTCTCGACTAACTCTGACGACACCCTCAACGCCCCCAAACACCTGCCCTTCCAGATCCACACTGATCCCAACACCACCCTCAGAGGAACTCTGATCTACAAACTCCCCAGACACTGGCCACAGTTCAGCGACTCCATCGCCGACTTCGTCAGTACACACACCCTCACCTCCACAGACTACATCCTCCTTGGAGACCTGAATTTCTACCTCAAGAACAACAACAACGCCAACTTCACCACCCTGGTCGACAACCTCTCCAACCTCAGACTCAGACAGCTTGTGACAACGCCCACCCACTCTGACAGCCACACGCTGGACCCCATCTTCTCCGCAAGATCCCACGTCTCCTTCAGCCACACCTCCGAACTCCACTGGACTGACCATCACTGCATCCACTTCACCTTTCGGAAACCTACCACGCATCACCGCACCCAACAAACCCCTCGCCGTAGCTGGAGCAAAATCACAGAAGACCAACTAAACACCACCCTCGCCCGAAGTTCACCCACAGACCCCATTGACCCCGATGCAGCCGCCAGCCATCTCAGATGCTGGATCGACGACTGCGCCAACACCCTCACCCCGATCAAGAATCACTCCAACAGACGCACCAACACGAATGCCAGCTGGTTCTCTGTGGGCCTCCAGACCTCCAAACAAAACTGCCGAAAACTGGAGAAGAAATGGCGCCACGAACAGACACCAGAGAACCAAGCAGCCCAAAAGAACGCCATGCGCCAACACCATCACCTCATCAGATCCGCCAAAAAGACCTCCTTCAAGGACTGCCTCGACAACAACGCACACAACAGCAAAGAGCTCTTCAACATTGTGAAGGAACTCTCCAACCCCAGCTCCAACACCAACGACATCCCACCATCTTAAGACCTGTGCAACTCCCTTGACTCCTTCTTCCACCACAAGATCACAGACATCCACGACAGCTTCGACAACCAGACCACCACGGTAGCCAACGACACCTCAGACCCCACGGCCACTACCCACAGCGACTCCCTGCTCACCTGGACTAACATCAACGACGACAACTCCATCAAAATCATGAGCACCATCCACTCCTGCTCCCTGTCAGACCCGTGCCCTCACCTCATCTTCAACAAATCCAGCGCCACCATCGCACCCCACCTTCGCAAGGCCATCAACATCTCCTTCGAGACCGCGACCTTCCGGGAGATCTGGAAGCACGCCGAGATCAACGCCCAGCTCAAGAAACCCAAGGCAGACCTGAGGGATCTCAAGAACTTCCGGACCATCTCCCTGCACCCGTTCCTGGCGAAGGTCATAGAGAAAACAGTCAACAAACAGCTGACCCGCTACCACGAGGAGAGCAACATCCTGGAACCGTCCCAGTCCTAGTTCCGCAGCAACTATAGCACCAAAACCGCCCTCATTGCCACCACCGATGACATCAGGGCACTGCAGGACAATGGCGAGACCGCGGCCCTCATCCTCCTGGACCTCTCAGCCGCTTTCGACACGGTCTGCCACCGCACCCTATGCACTCGCCTCCATGACGCAGGAATCCGAGGCAAAGCACTGAACTGGACCACCTCCTCCCTCTCTGACAGAACTCAGAGCGTCCACCTCCCCCCCTTATGGTCTGAAGCCTCCAAGATCATCGGCGGCGTACCCCAAGTATCATCCCTCAGCTCGACATTGTTCAACATCTACATGGCCAGCTCACCCGCGTCACCATACTGTACGACCTCAACATCATCTCCTACGCCGAAAACACACAGCTGATCCTCTCCCTCACCAAAGACCCTCGCACCACCAAAACCAACCTCCACAAAGGAATGAAAGCCGTTGCCGAATGGATGAAGAACAGCCGCCTGAAGCTGAACTCGGACAAGACAGAGGTCCTCATCCTCGACTTCACCCCCTCAGCCTGGGACGACTCCTGGTGGCCGATTGCCCTGGGAGCAGCACCAACACCCACCGACCACGCACGCAATCTGGGATTTATCCTCGACTCAACACTCTCCATGACCAAGCAAGTCAACGCCATCTCATTCTCCTGCTTCAACACCCTCCGCATGCTCCGAAAGATCTACAGATGGATCCCCACCGACACAAGAAGAACGGTCACCCTGGCCCTCGTCAGCAGCAGGCTGGACTACGAAAACGCCCTCTACGCGGGAGCGCCGGCCAAACTGCTGATAGGACTGCAACGCATACAGAACGTCTCTGTACGCCTGACCCTCGACATCCCTTGCCACAGCCACTTCACACCACCACCTGAGAGACTTACTTACTAAACTTCTCCACAGACCCGACGAACCAGGCGCATCCCTCTCTTACACTATCTGCCTCCTCGATATTCTTCCGGAATCTTCAATCTAATCAGGTTGTCATTCAGGTATGAATCTTCCCCGTCTGTTCTCTTCTATCCTCATTAGCAGTAGCCCTCGCCTCTTTCCTGCACTTGGGCTTGCCTTGCCTCGCTTACATGCACATCGACCCTCCTTTCAATAACTCCTAATCTTTAAGTCATTCTAGTTATAGTCTTCATTTCTGCATGTCCCACCCTCAAAAGGTTCAAATAAAGATGGAATAAGGACTTTGATTGGACAGGGACAGGGGAGTTGTCGTCTCATATTCCCTTTTTAATAATTCCCTTTTGTTAAACAAACTATTCCCCTTTAGCTCATTCTTATTTTCTTTTATTTCTTTCCCATATATCTAATGTTGCAAATCAAATAACATTTTATATGCAGTTTCACAGTTGAAAACAACTTTAGCATGTCTCTTGTCCTTGACTCTTGGCAGTCTGTCAGCGACTCAGTCAGCGGGTCACATCATGACTTTTCTGCGCATGCGTAGCTTGCCTCCATTTCACCGCCATCTTTTTTTCCCAATGCGTACCAAAGTAGGCCCAAACATACGCTATTAACAAAGGAATAATAAACAAATGTTAATTTCTCAAATTCATGATTTTCACTGTTCACCACCCACTTCTACTCTATGGCATGTTATTATCTCTTTCTTTAGGCAAAAGCATTAGAAGTAAGAGCTCTCTTTAAATTCAGGCAAGCATATGCCGGGTATGCGATGCCTCAAGACCTAATGTTAGTAATTCTTGTGTGTGCATGAGAGTGTTCCTTCTCAAAATGGGTTAGTCACGTTACTATCTACGTACTCCTAGTTCGCATACTCGCAAAAGCGTTATTCAGTTTAAAGCGGGTTTTAGTCGCATTGCATTTTATTCTTCATTAATTAGCATACATAAAGCTCTCTTCCCATATGTAAATGTTGTGTGTTTATTAATTTTGTTTTCTTTACTATTTTTACCAATTAGTACAGTTAATGAGGGATTTTTCCGAGCAAGTTTCATTTTCTTGAATCCTTGATCCATCAACGCAACACAGCGCAGCAACCCGCGAGGTTGCGCTGCGTTACGCAACAAGGAGGGAGCTGGAGCGCACCATATCTTCAGAGATATGACTCTCTCCTCCCCTTTCCCTTGTGCCGGCGCTAATTTCTGCGGCCGTGCGCCAAGCACACTCCTTAGCGCCATAGCGCCAGGGTGTGTGTCTAGCATAGGTATTGTACAAAAAGTGTACCCTTCGTGTACAAAAGATTATGCCTAGACACAATGGAAAGCTTTTCCCACTTTGTATGCGTGCAGCACGCATGCAAAGTCGGAAAAGCACGGAGAAATGAAAGCATTTCTCTTGTTAGCTTCTCCTTTAAAGGGGTGTTAATTTTTGGCACAAAACTATGTTTACACATTTTTATAAATATGGTTTTGCATCAAAAGGCCTGGGTGGTTGCAAGGGAACTCCCATGTTCCACCCATGTAACGCCCCCTTCACGCTAAGTAATGCAAAGCAGTTCTTTGCGTTACTTTGAGGGTGCTTTCTAGAGCAAAACAAGTTTTGTGCTGTAAAGTTAATAGCTAAATACATTTCACACTCGCTAGCATCACTTTTGTGATGGTTATCCAGGGCAAAATGTTTGTAAACCTGCCCATTGGTTTTCACAGTAGCGGAGCCCTTCATGATCACATTGCACTTATCACGAGCACTTAAGCATCACAAGAGAGCTCACGAGGAAGCAGAGTGAGATGAAAGGCTCAACTCTCCAGGTGTGAGAGAACTGCTGAGAGAGACCAAAGGCTGCGGCGGAGTCAGTCACCTTTGAGGTATGATGTCGTCAAGCCTCATGTTAAGACAGGGTCAGTTAGGTGGCAGAGTCAGCCATATGTAAAGTGCACATCTGACAGGGCAGTAGGGCTAGAGCAGAGCTGGCCACATGTCTGGTGCCATGAGACAGCCGGGAAACATCACTTACAACGAAACTTTTACAACGCACTACCATTACAACGCGGTCATTACAACGCAAACCATTACAACGCATTGCGCTGGGGGGCGCTCTAGGATAGGGAATAGGTTAATTTACTATCCAATAACCTTCCCTAGTGTCCACGGGGACTGGAGTTGGAATAGTAAATTAAACTATTCACTATCCAGCACCCAAAAGCGCTATGCGTTGTAATGGTATGCGATGTAAAAACCGCATTGTAACAGCATGCGTGGTAAAAGCATGCGTTGTAACGTCATACATCCGAGACAGCCTGTTAAGGATGAAGTGATATACGCCAACTGCACCAAGGATGGTGGGGCAGCAACACTGATTGGGGAAGAGTGTAACAAATGCCAGATCCATCTGTGACAGGCAGATAAATCTGAGGGAGAGTCAGTCACACATTGTTTGCCTCTCTGACAGGCAGATTAGTCCAGGGAAGAGTCAGACCCAGACCCACAGTTTGCCTCTCTGACAGGCAGGTCTCACATGGACAGAGGAACTCACATGTCAAGGGCACCGCCTGTAGGATGCATTATTGGGACTGAAGATGTCACAAGTTAGATGCACCTCTGAAAGGACTGTAGGGTTGTTGCAGACTTTGTCACATGTTAGGTTGAACCATCTTTAGGCATAAGACAGAGTTAAACAAATGGCAAGTGGAACCCGAAAAGCAAATAGAGCTATGGAAATGTCAGTTACAGACTAAGGTAACTTCTGCCAGACAGAGAGGGCTGGGGCAAAGTCAATCACATGAGAGGTTCACTCCAGCTCAGGCGATGGCGCCATGCCTTGTGCACTGTGCATTTCTGAAACTCCAGTGGGACTGTCAATATATCAACTAATGTCCTGACAGCATTGTTTCTAATCGACTTGGCTTTTCTGGAGCTCATTTAGACATTTACATCTACACGTACACATACAATAGATCTTGACAATGACAGTCTTCATAGTACACACATAACAACTGTTAGACCCTGCACTTTTTGCAGTTTATCCCAAAATTTGTGCCTATTTGTCTGACCCTGTTTTTGTTGGCTATAGGATTCTGGGCACCACATTACGTGAGTTACAATTTGAGAAACCATGTACCATGTTCAAAAACTTTAGTGTCAAATGAAAAGGTGCATGCAATACACATCCCACATCGGAAGTGGCCTTTTACTTGTGGGAGGCCCCATGCCACTTCTATGGGCTTAGGTTTTTCACTTCTGTTGCACTGTGTTGAAGAGTGTACCAAGTGATCTTTTATATTTTTACTGCGTTTAAAAGCAAACAGAGGGGTCTCCATGGTGAGATCAGTGATTCTAATTAGATGCCAGTTTTTTAAAATAGGATTGCAAATCTTATTTGTGTGGCTGCCAAATGTGGTGACACAAATCAATTTCTCAAAAGGGGTTTTGTTTTTGGTAATAAGCAGTTCTTCTCTTGGGCAAAACCAGGCACGTTTTAAGGAGCTCTTGACTATCTTGTTGGGATACCCTCTACTCCTTAAGCTCCTCTACCTCTCCTTTTAGTTTACTCAGTTTATTACTTTCTCATTTGCAGTTGTCCCTCATTGATAGGTCCTGATGAGACCCCCTACTGTTTGGGAGGTCAAAATACCATCGACACAGATTCATACAATTAACCATCTTACAGACTCCCTATTATTGTGTTAGAAGGCTGTTAAGAACTATTGTATATTGTTTCATGGTCGTGTGTTTTTATATTTTGAAACCTATTTTTATGTCACAAATTGTCACTCCTTTAGTCTAGTTTCTATGTTTACTTGGGACACCAAGCACTTCCAACTTGCCAACTTTTTTCCACTGCATCCCAATTCTTATAAAAAGTCAGAATTTCAAAATGAATTATTGTGTGTATTTATGACTTTCTTTGTGATTTATCTTTACCCATGAATATTACGATTGAGTACAAATACTTTTATATATAATTTACATTGTCCACAGGGACCGTTGTTTCCTTGCTATACACTTGTGGACTGCAGCGCCTATTGTGCTATCCACTACAGTGGCAGTGCCAACATGGCTGCAAACCTACCTGCTGCTGTGTAAAACTGCATTGCAACCTATTAAAACAACCCTTTTTGACTGTTAAAAATCTCCCCTTTTAAATATTAGCAAGTCACTCTTATGTAAGACTCATAGTCCACGAGCTAGGGTGCATGGTATTTAAAAGTGGGGCATGTAAAACAATAATGTTATCTTGTCCTTAGAGTGACAAGCACTGAAAATCTAGTTCCACTGTGGCAGGCCTAGCTGTCCTATGTAGAAAACCATATAGAAGATTAAAGTGCTAATACTGCTAAATTGTTTAAGGTGTCAGCTAGAAAAATAATTAAACCATTATTTCTAACTAGTTATCAAAAAACGACTTCCATGATAAGTTCAAATTTATAATAAATACTGAAGAGATATAACTTTTAAAAAGTTACCCTTTACATTTAACTGTCAGAAAGGTTAGTCAGAATAAGCCTGTACCAGCTCTTAGTCTTGCATAGGTGTGAACAAGGTGTGAAATGCCTCCCACTAAAAAGTTCACAATTGGTAACCAGGTATACTGCTGGGCGCTCAACTCTTATCTCGGGTAGAGTACACAACTCATTGTAATCTATGCGGTGCTCTAAAGGTGGATAGATTGGTTACCACTTCAATCTTGTATATACCCTCCTAAGGAGAGTAAAAAGCAATCAAAGTCTACCTTGAACACACTAATGTAATATCACCAGTACATACAATATCATCAGTTTTCATAATACTAAAAGAGTTCAATCGTTTAAGATTCAATGTCCATGAGTTTATTCAGTCTTTTCAACTCAAATTGTCAATTTCTGGTAATTTTTATCTAGGCACAGCTAGATATTCAGTTCATAGGAAGAACAGTCTTCAATACACAAGGCAAAACACAGCCAACACGTGGTTCGTTGTGCAGTATGCACAAATGACTTCAGGGCTGATCAGGAAAATATACCGTCAATAACAAGAAGCCAGAATCAAGTCGTAATCTCCCTTTAACACAACCGAGGCATAGTACCTCACTAGTTCCGTTCCATTAGTATCGTATTCTTTCAAATATAAACCCTCAAATTTTGCAATCTCTAGTTTGCTAAGTAGCCAATGTCAGAATAACCAATAGTTCAATGTCTAGTTCAATATTAGTGGATGGATGAAGTAGTAGCAACACCCAAAAGACTTGTTAAGTGAAATCAGGTCTATATTTGCACCAATCAGTAATATAGGGGAAGGTATGCACAGTCTGAAGTCACTGTATCTAATCTATCGTAATGATGAGTGCATTCTGTCACTTGGACAATAAGATATATTCAATCACGGGTACGTGAAGAGGGTGGTAATTTGCAAGTGTTTTGCGATGGCAATTACGTTCACAAAACATTCATACATTGATTTGCAAACGCAATTAGGAAGGGAACGCCCTTTCCTAATTGCGACTCGTAATTCCTATATAGCGAGTCGCAAATAAATTGCGACTCGCTATTGAGGAATTGTACATGGCCCTGGGCCATTTTGCATGCGGAAACGGGTCGCAAACCTATTTGCGCATGCAATTTAGGGTTGTATATCTGGCCCCAAGTTAACTATCGACTAATCATTCGAAATTAATTTGTTCTAATTTGGACACATTTTTATCACGATTTACCTCACTGATTATTTCTTTTGATGCCTGTGATGGTCTTTATTAATTGCATGTTTGATCAAAAAAACCTGACCTGACTTGACATTCAAACTGACCTAAGCGATTGCTATTGTCCGGTTTTAACAATATTGAATTTGTTTAACGCATTCCAAGCTAGGCTTAATATAAAAGGTTAAGAATATTTTGGTTCTCTGACAAAGAGAAAATAGAGAATGTCATCTGATGAAAGTAACATGTAGAGTCAATGCAGTGGAGGATAAAACTAATTTGAGAATAATAGAAAGCTTTTAGTAAGTACTAAATTCTTTAAATGAGAAAAAAGTTACAAAAAATTCAATGAGTGAAACAAGAAATTAAGATGCCAATACTTGGTATTCAATGCAATTGATACTCATCTCGAAATACTAGCCATCTTTGACAAATATGACCCTAACTGATGATAAGTGGGTGGTGTATTCACACAGTCTATATGCAAGAAACAATGTCCCTGAGATTCATGCCAATTACTAAAATATTATTATATGTACTCTTTTCTCTTTTGCTTTGAACAAACACATAGGAAAATACACAAAACAAGCAAAACTAACTAAGGTTCAAGGACTTGATGGACTTCCAACTGCGGTATTAAAAGCAACCCCGAGTTCCGGGATACATTCTTGGAACCATTATTTGCAGACTGTATAGGAGCACCGCATTGTGTTCCCAACTCATAGAAAGGATCTATCATTGTTCCAATCTATAAGAAAGGAAATAGGTTCCTTCAAGAATGTAGACAAACAGCTCTTTCTGACACAAGTGGAAAATATTTGTGCAACTGTGAAACATTAACAAATCTGGGTAAAGGACAATAATCTGTAACCTAAGGAGCAAATTGGCTTTTGAAAACATTATTCTACTCTAGATGGAACTATCACTACTATAGATAATTATTGAAATGTACACTAAAAACAGAGCAGTCTGTTTATGCTACCTTTATAGACTACACAACACCTTTTGAGACACAAGGTAAACAGACTGACACTGTGGCAAAAGCTGATATCCCCTTGCATTCAGGTAGAACTATTAAGAACGCTGATTGCTCTCTACTCAGTAAATCAAAATATTATTAGAGCTTTCAGAGGGAGTAACTGATAAAATAGAGATCTTGATTGGATAGAAACAAGGATGTCTCCTGTTTCCAATACTTTTTGAATTATATGTTTATAATCTACACAGAGGCCCTAATTACGATGTTGGTTGGAGTTGCCGCCGACCGACATCTCTGCGGATTGGGAACCGACTGACCTCAGGTCAGCAGTTCCGACCCCGCAAATATGAAGCGACTGCACATGGTGTGGTCGTAAACTGCCATTTTTCTATGGGAGCTTGAGTGGTGGGCCGAAACAGCCCACAGCACAAACTTCCATTGAAAAATGGAAGTTTTTAAACATCCCTGCACCGTCACAGGGTCACAGGCGGATGGCCAAGGGGTAAAGGGGCCCTGCTAGGTGTCCCCAATGTCGCCTTCCTACAGCCTTTCCATGTTGGAAAGGCAGACAGGGAAAGGCTGTCGGAAACCGACATCCTAATCCCGACTGCAGAAACACCATCCTTAAGAGTTTATGAGGAGTTTCCGACTGACCAAAGGGCTTCATGAGACTGTCAGATTGTGTTGGTTGTTCCCTCTGACTGCTGCTTCCGACCGCACACATCCTAATGCGTCGGTCGGACTGCAACATTAGATGCAGTTTGGACCGCAAATGACAAGCTGTCGGTTGCGGTCCAAACCGCATCGTAATGGGGCCCAGAATATTTGATTCATTTAATTTATTTCCTCCTAAAATTGGCAATACCACCGCAAAAACTGCTTTATATGCAGATGACATAGGGCCTAATTACGACTTTGGCGGTGTGGGAGTGGGCCACCAGGGCACCGCCCGCTCCCAAAGCACCAAAGCCGTACTGACTCCACCCGCCAGATTAGGAGTTTTCTCCTGGTCTGGCGGACGGTGCTTTGGCGGTCTCAGGCGGTGAGCCAAAGAAAGACCCTGCATGGCATGGACTGCTAAGTCCATGCCATGCAGGAACTGGGCGTGCATGCAGACAGGGTGGCACACCATGTGCCACACTGCATGCATCCCCATGGCCCTGTAGGGCCCCCTTAGTTTCCTCATCACCACAGTTTTCTTGGCGGGCACCGCCATGAAAACTGTGGCGGTGAGGAAACACACAATATGCTTAGCGGTGCAGCAGATGCACCACTAGCATATTATAGCCTGTAGGTCCCGACGGTAGCAGTGGTCCTGTGGCAGTCCATCTGCCATATTAGTAGTATGACTAGTGGACTGCCAATCTGGCGGTCCAGGGACCGCCACCGTGTGTTTGGCAGTCCATTAGACCGCTGCAATTAAGTTCAGGTCCATAGTCATTTTCAATTTGACTTCAATTTGCTTGCAGATAGGTTTCAATGCACTCTTCAATTACACTTGATCTCTTTTTCTGAAAATAAAGAAATGAAAATCTAAGATTATGGTGTATCATAAGTCTGCTAAAAAGCCTGTATTTTTAGATGGAAAATAGGCTACCTATTTTGTAGATACAAAATGGGGTGGTGATGGACGGAGCATCTGAACCAATCAAACACTCACACCCAGTCAATAGATCTGGGTTTAATCCATCACCGTTCTTTAGCCCACTCTGCCACCCCAGTTCAGACATGGCCATATGCAAATCAGTCTGACCCTGTGCCTCATGGAATCTGCCAAGCCATGCCTTCCCTGGACCGGAAACAAGCTTCCTAGGACCGGTTTCTGGCATTACAGCCGTCTTCAGCCAGGCTTGCTTGAATCCAGTGGCAAAGTGAGCAAGGGACTCACGTCTGAGCATACCCTGCCAAACCTTTGGCGAACAAAGTGGTACAAAAGGGGGTGGTGATGGACGGAGCATCTGAACCTATCAAACACTCACGCCCAGTCAACAGATCTGGGTTTAAACCATCACCGTTCTTTAATATATTACATCACCAACGTATTTACAATTCATCCCAATAAAATCTATAACTAAATTCATTACAATATAGCAAAAAATATTTTCATTAACTACAAATATTTAAAGAACAACTCATACATATATATATATATATATATATATATATATATATATATATATATATAATATATATATATATATATATTACCTACTGGCGGTCGCCAGTAGGTATATATAGTTAGGATTTTTTCCCTATGGGATTTTTGAAAATTCTATGTCTAATAACTTTGGCGTTTGTGGACGGAATTGGCTGAAATTTTCAGGAAAATGGCACATTTTGTTTCTGAGCAGCCCCTGAAAATTTTGGGGGGGTTCGTCAAGGGGGGGCCGAGAAAAAAGGGGGGTCCCAAAACGCGTTTTTCCCATGTTAATTTCCATAGGGCGGTTGGCCTCACTTTTAGCCCGAACGGCTGAATGGATTTGCACGAAACTTGGCAAAATTGTAGGGACTGGTAGCCCGATGTGCCTTTTGTAGGTCTCAATATATGTGCTCCAGTGGATTTTGAGAAATTAACGTTTAAAAAAAGATATATATCAGTAACAGCGGACTGGGCAGCGGCCCAGGACGCGTACTTTTCGCGCAACGGAGCTTTGTGAAGCGAAGCTGATTGGTTCTCCGGCGTCTGTCAACATTCCAAACAGTCCGTAGCGGCCGCCATCTTGTCTCTCGGTAGGATCGAGAGACAAGAGGAGGTCAAAACAAAGGGGGAAATAACTATAAGGGGGCATAGTAGATCCTCGCTGACCCCCTAGGTTTGATGTGGAGGTTTTAAAAGGGCCCGCGGGGCAAAAAAAAAATATAATAATAATAATCGAACGGCTGAATGGATTTGCACGAAACTTGGCAAAATTGTAGGGACTGGTAGCCCGATGTGCCTTTGCTAGGTCTCAATATATGTGCTTCAGTGGATTTTGAGAAATTAACGTTCAAAAAAAGATATATATCTGTAACAGCGCACCGCTTCGCGTACTTTTCGCGTTACGGAGCTTTGCGAAGCGAAGCTGATTGGCTCTCCGGTGTCTGTAAACATTCCAAACAGTACGTAGCGGCCGCCATCTTGTCTCTCGGTAGGATCGAGAGACAAGAGGAGGCCAAAGCGAAGGGGCAAATGACCATAAGGGGGCATAGTAGATCCTCGCTGACCCCCTAGGTTTGATGTGGAGGTTTTAAAAGGGCCCCGCGGGGCAAAAAAAAAAAATAATAATAATAATCGAACGGCTGAATGGATTTGCACGAAACTTGGTAAAATATTAGGGACTGGTAGCCCGATGTGCCTTTGCTATGTCTCAATATATGTGCTTCAGTGCATTTTGAGAAATTAACGTTCAAAAACAAGATATATATCTGTAACAGCGCTCCGCTTCGCGGAGATAAAATTATATCTGTATTACCTAGCTGTTGCTAACACCAGTTAGCGACGGCTAGTAGGAGATAGCGACCATCTTGGGTCCCACTTTGCATGTGAGTGATATTTATCACTAATGACATGCAAAGTGGGCATGCCAAGATGTTAGCGACTGGAAACAGTCGCTAACATCGCTATCTCCTATTATCAACTTTTGGAAATATTCGAGATAAGCGCGAATATCTCCAAAAAGTAACAGCTGCCCTGAGCAGTTCTTAGCCATGTTATCCAATGGGAGGTGGATAACATGGCTAAGAGCATTAGCTCGGTAATGCATGAATATCGCTGAGTTTTCAGCGATATTAATGCATTGCGGTCGTTTTTTATCGTATTTGCGATAAACCTTGATAATAGCAAGGTTTATCTGCGATAATTTCTGACGGTAAAAAAATCTTTGCAATGCATCGTTAGGGATAAATATCGCTTAACTTTGGTAATATGCCCCAACGTCTGTTAACGTTCGATTCGAAGGAAATCAGGAATTGTTGAAAAACATTGTGTGCGCCATCTTGTCTTTTTTCAAATGCCACACTTTTGTCGTGCACGGCAGCCATTTTAGATGCCTTGACCAGACCCACTCTGTGCACGCTGTCGATCCTTAGCATGGCTCCCCACCCTCGCAAGCATCTCACCCAGGCAGTGGTCACCCCCGCTCTCTGTCTTATGCATGGGTAATAAACCTCCCCCCATCTGCGCTGCTCTTCCCTGAGAATCACACCCTGTGCCCGCCCGACACCTCCCTTTCGCCCTATTCACTACTGCACCCTCTGACACTCCTTTTCCTCTGTGTCCGATTGTCCAGGCCGGTCCTAGGCTATCAGCTAGCCCTGCAGATGTAGTTTATGGCCACAGCTGTAAAGAATCACCCCTCTTCAAAGGAGTTATAGTAGATCAAGGCCCACACTCGATGAGATCCGTCACAGCAGAAGCGTTGCTATTATCTGAAAACCATCCTGTATTGTGATTGGGGAGGGGACCGAGCGTGAAGCGGAAGATTCCAGGGATGACTCTTTGTACATCAAAGTTTTTACAATTATGTGTCACATTAAAAATATATAGCACTCCGACAAAGTAGTAAGATTATAAAACTTTAATAATTTATAAATATATACAAGAAAACAAAAATAGTAATAACATATAAACATTTTTAGGGAAAAACAACGAAGTAGCGGTCGGCTGTGCGAATAGTCCCAACGCAGCACAACGTCCAGATTTCCGGCGTGGGGCGTCGCGGGGGGTGGGTCATCAGTAGCAAACTGTTGTGCGAATAGTTCCAAGGCAGCAGAACGCGCCGAAATCTAGATGACACGAAAGTGATGTCTAGTAAGTTGCCACCCAGCAAATAACGGCGTGGGGCGTCGCGGGGGGTGGGTCATCAGTAGCAAACTGTTGTGCGAATAGTTCCAAGGCAGCAGAACGATGGCACCAAGGTGATGTCCAGTAAGTTGCCGCACTGGTTTTGGTATCCTACAATGCTGCTCCGAATAACGGCGTGGGGCGCCCCGGGGGAGGCGGCGTGAACGGGCCTCTCCAGGTGGAGTCTCATCTGTTTTAGTGGGGCGCCCCTTTACCGTTTCAGTTGCCATTCCGTCCGCTTTTGGTCCACTGTGTCAAAATCCGCCATTCAGCTGAGTTGCGCCCACTCTTGCGGTGCAGCGATAGGCGGCTGCCACAGGACTCTCAAAATGGCGGCAGGCTCTTTCCTTTTTGGGCGTGGTCCACTGAAATGGCCCTGGGACACCTTGGAAATCGGACGCTTGTCTGCTAGGTCTTGGACCCCATTCTCGAAAGCGTCCCCTCCGCCTTGAGAATTCATCAAAAGTTTTGGGGGCCCCGACTCCTGCAGGCTTCTGGTGGGGAGCGGCTGCCATGATTGCTCGCGGAATGACCACGACGGAGCTACGAGGTGGTGGTGCTCTCATGCTGACGCCAGTTTAGTCTGAAACATCCAGAAACAAGGTGGGGCTTTCATCGTTTGGGGGAAAAAAAAAGTTTTCATCCAATGAAAAGTGTTGTTTTTAGGTCATATGATCAAGCCTTCCATCATTAGGAAACCAAAAGTAAAATGAACCAATGAAAAGTTTTATAAACAAGTCACATGACCTGTTATGCGGCATAGGGTATAAAATGCGGAGAAAATACGTTGGCACGTGAGGCGGCGTCAGTAGCGGACCGATGTGCGAATAGGCCGAAGGCAATACAACGCGCCAAGATCCGGATGGCACCGAGGTGGTGTCCAGCAAGTTGCAGCACTGGTGTGGCCATCCTACAATGCTGAAAGTCGGCGTGGGGCGCCCCGTTGGCCTGTGAGTTTGCGTCAGTAGCGGACCGATGTGCGAATAGGCCGAAGGCAGCACAACGCGCCAAGATCCGGATGGCACCGAGGTGGTGTCTAGTAAGTTGTCGCACTTCTGTGGCCATCCTACAATGTTGAAAGTCGGCGTGGGGCGCCCCGTTGGCCTGTGAGATGGCGTCAGTAGCGGACCGATGTGCGAATGGGGCCAAAGGCAGCGCAACAATATTTTCTGACTGACACCACAAGGCGCTGAGATGCCAAGATCCGGATGGCACCGAGGTGATGTCTAAGTTGCGGACTGATGTGCGAATGGGGCCAAAGGCAGCGTAACAATATTTTTTGTATGGAAGATACCACTAGGCGTTGAGATGCCAAGATTCGGATGGCACTGAGGTGATGTCTAGCAAGTTGCTGTACTGGTGTGGTCATCCTACAATGCTGAAACTCGGCGTGGGTCGCCCCATTAGCCTGTGAGATGGCGTCAGTAGAGGACCGATGTGCGAATAGGCCGAAGGCAGCACAACGCGCCAAGATCCGGATGTCACCGTGGTGGTTTCATAGTTGAGAGGCACTTCATCTGCAGTGGGGCGCCGAGATCCGGATGGCACCGAGGTGATGTCTAGCAAGTTGCTGTACTGGTGTGGTCATCCTACAATGCTGAAACTCGGCGTGGGTCGCCCCATTAGCCTGTGAGATGGCGTCAGTAGCGGACCGATGTGCGAATAGGCCGAAGGCAGCACAACGCGCCAAGATCCGGATGTCACCGTGGTGGTTTCATAGTTGAGAGGCACTTCATCTGCAGTGGGGCGCCGAGATCCGGATGGCACCGAGGTGATGTCTAGCAAGTTGCTGTACTGGTGTGGTTATTCTACAATGCTGAAACTCGGCGTGGGGCGCCCCATTAGCCTGTGAGATGGCGTCAGTAGCGGACCGATGTGCGAATGGGGCCAAAGGCAGCGCAACAATATTTTCTGAAGAGAAGACACCAAAAGGTGCTGACATTCCAAGATCCGGATGGCACCGAGGTGGTGTCTAGCAAGCTATGCAGTTGAGTTGTGTGCGCACTTGCGGCGAATAGGTCGAAGGCAGCATAACAATGTTTTCTGAATAGGAGACACCACAAGGCGTTGAGATTCGGTTACCACCGAGGTGATGTCTAGCAAGTTGCCGCACTGGTGTGGCCATCCTACAATACTGCTCCGAATAACGGCGTGGGGTGCCCGAAGGGGGGGGGAGCCGGCGTGAATGGACCTTCCTAGGTGGAGGCTCGTCTGCTGTAGTGGGGCGCCCCTTTACCGTTTCAGTTGCCATTCAGCTGAGTTTCGGCTGCTCTTGATGCTACAGCGACAGGCGGCTGCAAGAGGACTCTCAAAATGGCGGCCTGTTCTTTGGATTTGGGCCTGGTCCACTAAAATGGCCCTGGGACACCTTAGAACTCGGACGCTCGATTTTTTTTTCCTTTCCTGTACATGCAAAAAAAGGTAAATGCCCGGTACGTTACACGCTTCATCTGCCACGATGAACTCTCCAGAGGAACCGAAAAAAATATAGTTGTGGTAACTATACCATGCATCGTCATATGGAGAGGTGGCACCAATTAATTATAGTGCTGCATAAAAGAGAGATTTGGAGGAGAACCCCTGACCTGCTAGTACATTCATCAAAGAAGTGGCACTGAGAGCTTCAGAGGCAAGGGAAACGGTCCCAAATATTTAGAAGAACTTTGGAAAGATTAAAATGACATGTTTAGATTGTGGCAAATTAATTTCATGTGGACAGATGAGTGTTACTCTAATAAATACAGCATATGAACATCATCATAGTCGATGGTTGGTAGAGACATTTTGACTATATCCTGGACCTGCCCGTCCTCGCCCAAAATGGCGCCGGAATAAATGGGACTCGTAACTCCTTGTTGTGTACTGGTTGCAGAACCTTGAAATCACGAGATACGTATGCAGTTTTGAAGCACATGGCGGGCGGGGACGAGAATTGATTGAATATTTCGACATCCCTATTGATATTAAGTTCTGATGTGTTATTGATTACTGTACTGTTGAAAGTTCGAATTAACGTCACCCATGGTACTTGCCCGCAAATGTATATCTAGATAATTTTATTGTAACTGGCCCTGTCGTATTTTAATTATAAAATGTACGTCCACCGATTCCGTAACTGTTAGACACCTTAGTTCTTGCAACCTAATGGCCCGCCCGTTACGTTCCTCTACAGTGTAAATGTCTATTCATCATATACGATTACAGTTTGCTCTGTGGCAGGCCCACGTGGTTATAGGCTCGTATTTGTATAATGAAATTTTCACAATAAAGGTTTTTAAAAGAAAACATGGTAGTAGTATATACATTGGTAAAGTTTTTAATAATAGTGACTGTTTTAGAATCATTAAAAGGCAAGTGAAATAAAGCAGACCAATTACATGAAGGGTAAAAGGTATAATACGAAGGAACGCAGTAAAGATAAATGGTCAAGGGCTGTTGTGTTTTCTATTCCTGCAACATAAAGTGATCGATAAGAATCTCATATTCAGGCGTATCGGCGACTAAGACAGCAGGTCGACCCTCTTTTGCTCAACGGCTCCGTCATGGGACGAAGAAACGCTCTTTTTCTCGAAAAAAGAATATATTTTACTTGCAGGACAGTTGTAAAATTTCCGGGAAAGTACATTAGCCTGGAACATTATAACATATATTTAAGAAAAAATAATGTTCGGAAGTAATGAAAAGCGTAATTTTTAGGTCATATGACCAAGCCTTTCATCATTACAATAAGAAAAGTAAAATGAACCAATGAAAAGTTTTATTAACAAGTCACATGACTTGTTATGCTTACGTTACGCGCTGCGCGCCCCGGATGACTTCCGGATGCGCTAACGCGGCGCGTCATATGACGCATTACGCGACAACGCAGGTACAGAATATAGTCAAAATGTCTCCACCAACCAGCGGTCGGAACACAACCCCTTTCAGCAGGCTAAATAGTTCTGTTAAATGACAACAGAAGGGACAGGCAACAAGAACCATCAGTCAAAGAGGGGAGGGCTAGTTCTTCTCTACCGGGTTACATTGGGGCGCTACCGGAACTGATCGAATTGGTAGTCTACAGTGTTTCTGGATGTTTCAGACTGAAGCTGGGGTTAGCATGAGAGCAGCACCATTTCGTAGCTCCGTCGTGGTCATTCCGCAACCAATCATGGCAGCCGTTCTTTATCGTTATTTTGGGCGGGGTGGGTGGCGGAGCCGAGCTGTTTTGCAGCCATCATTGTGTGGAGTTCAGTTCATCTCACTAGTTTTGTATTTGTCATGAGGGGTTGTTCCTAATGTTTCTATTTTAGCGAGGTCAAAAAGAGATCCCATTAGTGGCCTACTGATTTTGCTCGATTCCTTTTCTTTTTTTTTACACGATTTTTCGTTATCTGCAAAGACTAAACAGAGTATTGCGACTCTGTGTTTGTTTGTAAATAGAGAATGAACCAAAGAGAACTAATTCTAAAACAGTAAATACTTGGATAACAATCAATCAAATGGAGAGAGAAGCAGGCACGACGGATTACAATGGGGGCAAAGGCCTGCGTTAACTACGTTTCACTATCTGCAAAGAGAGAGTACTCCTAATAGAAATGAGGGGGGGGGGCACCATTCAAAGCAGATCAGTGTGCATAAACACGAAAATGTTTTCACTTACCACGTACTTGACATTCGACAGCTTATGATATTTGCTATTAAAAAACCATTGAAATTCACTGAAAAAACCATAGGTTATAGACCATATATAGTTAGGAATTAGCATTTACAAAACCTTGAAAATTCACTGAAAAAACCATAGGTTATAGACCATATATAGTTAGGAATTAGCATTTAAAAAACCTTATTTTACTCACACAAAACCATTGAAATTCCATATATAGTTAGTTGCACTAACTATATATCGCGCACCCGCAATCCACTGCTGATGATGTCACATATTACATCATTCATGACATGGTCAGTGACATCACTGATGACATCTCAAAAGACATCACTGATGACATCACTGATGACATCTCATTTGACATCATTCTTGTGCTAATACGATAAACCTCTTCAGACTCTAATATAACCTTAGATACACTCAGTGTATACAGACACTCACACACTGCCACTCATCCATGGAGTTACTCACACACCCAGTCAGTCATGCAAAGAAACAATCTCACCTCCATTTCTTCAACTATACAGTTATACACACCTTACTTATTGAAACATATACTAACACATATTTACTCTCTTATACAATCCCTGATACAAGTTCACAATGATCGATACAACCACTCACTCATTCAGTGGCTCTCATGCACAGTTATTTATATATGCCAACTCTCACATGTACTGTGTTTTACATATGTACTTACTATGACATGTAGCATTGAGATATCCATTCACTCATCAATACACTCATGCACACAGTCAACTGCCCATGTAGCTGTTTCCACATGCACTCTTGAACTCATACACCTAGTGAATAAACTGCTCACACATCTATGCACAGAGTCACACACCTTCCAGCCACCCCCACACAAACTCAATCTCCCATAGAAATACTTGGGCAACCAATTAATAACACATATAGCCTCTCGTATAGCTAATGATCAACACATGCAGCAGTTTACATCACAACAGACATAATGATGCACAAATTAAGACAGTTTAGTCACTAACCCATGCATTCAGTGAGACACATTTAATCACTCACTCATACAGTCAGTCACGCACCTACTAAATCCTTCATCCAGACACGTATACATCCACTCATTCTTCAATATGTAAGACATATTTTAACTTTACAGAAACATACAGTCACTGGATGTTGTCATCAGTGATGTCATCAGTGATGTCATTTGAGATGTCATCAGTGATGTCATCAGTGATGTCACTGACCATGTCATGAATGATGTAATATGTGACATCATCAGCAGTGGATTGCGGGTGCGCGATATATAGTTAGTGCAACTAACTATATATGGAATTTCAATGGTTTTGTGTGAGTAAAATAAGGTTTTTTAAATGCTAATTCCTAACTATATATGGTCTATAACCTATGGTTTTTTCAGTGAATTTTCAAGGTTTTGTAAATGCTAATTCCTAACTATATATGGTCTATAACCTATGGTTTTTTCAGTGAATATATATATATATATATATATATATATATATATTACCTACTGGCGGTCGCCAGTAGGTATATATAGTTAGGATTTTTTCTCTATGGGTTTTTTGAAAATTCTATGTCTAATAACTTTGGCGTTTGTGGACGGAATTGGCTGAAATTTTCAGGAAAATGGCACATTTTGTTTCTGAGCAGCCCTTGAAAATTTGGGGGGGGTTCGTCCAGTGGGGGCCGAGAAAAAAGGGGGGTCCCAAAACGTGTTTTTAACATTGAGTTTTCCATAGGGCGGTTGGCCTCACTTTTAGCCCGAACGGCTGAATGGATTTGCACGAAACTTGGCAAAATTGTAGGGACTGGTAGCCCGATGTGCCTTTTGTAGGTCTCAATATATGTGCTCCAGTGGATTTTGAGAAATTAACGTTTAAAAAAAGATATATATCTGTAACAGCGGACCGGTTAGCGCTCTGGTTCGCGGACTTTTCGCGCAACGGAGCTTTGTGAAGCGAAGCTGATTGGTTCTCCGGCGTCTGTCAACATTCCAAACAGTCCGTAGCGGCCGCCATCTTGTCTCTCGGTAGGATCGAGAGACAAGAGGAGGTCAAAACAAAGGGGGAAATAACTATAAGGGGGCATAGTAGATCCTCGCTGACCCCCTAGGTTTGATGTGGAGGTTTTAAAAGGGCCCCGCGGGGAAAAAAAAAATAATAAAAATAATAATTGAACGGCTGAATGGATTTGCACGAAACTTGGCAAAATATTAGGGACTGGTAGCCCGATGTGCCTTTGCTAGGTCTCAATATATGTGCTCCAGTGGATTTTGAGAAATTAACGTTCAAAAAAAGATATATATCTGTAACAGCGCTCCGCTTCGCGTAACGGAGGTTTGCGAAGCTGATTGGTCATTCTGTCACTGGGCTATAGTTGGGCTACATCTGGCTGATATTTGGGCTACATTTGTTTTTTTGTGTGTCTGGCGGCCATCTTTGGGCTACATTGGGCTACATTGGGCTTCATTGGGCTACATTCGGCTAATTAGCAAATAGCTCATCGCAAACTAGGAATGGTAAAGAATCGCTATTTATTCCTTAAAGTTCGCTATTTAGGAAATGCAAATAACTTTGATGATACATATGGCGGTTCATCTCTAACAAGATAAGAAGCATAGGGATAGATTTATGATGACTGGCGCATCACCAGGGATGTGTTAGTCATTCTGTGCCGCTGTTCCGTCACCTATGGTGTGCTGCATTTACAATGCGGCGCATCACGGGGCAAAAACAGCACAGATGCGTGATGTATCTGTGCCGTAAAGGTGGCGCATTGCTGGAGTTGTATCGCAAGTGTGATGAAGGTCCAGCAAGGGTCGGGGGTGCCCCTGTCGCAGGGTTTCTGTTCTCACACAGAACTGTGGACAGAGGATTGGAACCTCGGCGAATTAGGGTGTCCCAAAACTCACGTTAGTAATCAAAAACTATTTAGCAAGCTAGGTACAGTGTCACATTGGATATAACAAACTCTCAATGTTTAGACAATCCAGAATATGAACTTATAGTACCTCAGGATACGTGGAACTCATGAACAGTCGGTCGTTATATATTTCTTAGAAACCAGAACATGGAGTTAAGAAGAACACATGTGTATTTGAAATGTTTATTTACTAATGCCGTCTTCTCAGGCGTAGTACCTTAGATAATAAAAGTACACATATTATCAGTAGCAAAATTACCAGCATAGTTACTAGTACATAAAAAGTGAATGGTGATAGTATGTTAACATGCTGTAAATGAATAAGAGTTAGCAACACTTATAAGCAGCCGCGGGCCGTGGAGGGAGTTACGGTGAGGCAGGGAGGCGGGGAGGGGGAGAAGCAGGGTGGAGAATACAAGTACACATATTATCAGTAGCAAAATTACCAGCATAGTTACTAGTACATAAAAAGCGAATGGTGACAGTATGTTAACATGCTGTAAATGAATAAGAGTTAGCAACACTTATAAGCAGCCGCGGGCCGTGGAGGGAGTTACGGTGGGGCAGGGAGGCGGGGAGGGGGAGGGGCAAGGTAGAGAGGGCTCCACCCTGCTTCTCCCCCTCCCCGCCTCCCTGCCTCACCGTAACTCCCTCCACGGCCCGCGGCTGCTTATATCTCACCCTCCCTAATACACATATTATATTATTTGCTAAGAAGGTCTCTTTGTGTTGGTTTAGGGCGTGCCCATACTTTAGTGTCTTAGATTTGAAGGAATCACATCAGCATACACCAGCTCTCTCTTCATGTGAACCGCATCAACTGTTGTGTATGTGTGTTCGGCAAAGCAATATAAAACCCGCCTCATGCCCAGAATTGGCAGAAGTTGCACTTATGTTATGAGTATGAAGTCGTGGAGATCAGACCTCATAACAATTCTGTACCGTGTTGTTCTTGAAACTTTAGCACTCGCTGTACAGATATAGTTTAACAAGTAAAGCAGATAGTAGACCAATAACATATTATTCTCATGTAAACCACGATGAACTACTAGGTGGAAAGCTAAAGCAACAACTAAATGTCGTGTGCAGAAGTTGCAAAAAAGGAAAAATGGCGTTTAAACCGGTAATGAGCCCATGCTAACTTAACACGGTGTAAAGATATCCAGGACCTAGATGACACCTCCTCATGATCCGGAAACGAACTGAATAAGATAATAGAAGTGCCATCTCATGAGAGCAGATTGCAAGTTTATATGTGGACGGTCCGCAAGGTAAAGCATTAAAAACTAGGAAAATTCAATGCTAAAGAAAAATAAAACAGCCAAGTACTTTATCGAGTCTTAAGCCAATAGGCAAGGTAAATAATAAAAACTTGACAATTAAGTCAATGAATTGTCAATGAAATGCTAGTACTCAGCATATGAAACATGAAAAAGGTCTATGACATAACTGTGTATGCAAAATAAGCTGCAACAGCCTCCAACAGGAAGTCACCGTCTTCATCCGAAAACAGTTCAGCCATCCAATTTAAAAGCGGAAAAGAACATACGTGCTCTCCCAGCACCGGATCCTCTATCACCATCAGAGGACAGCTCGGTGGGTTTTCAAGAAAGCTGTGTTCCAAGAAAGACTGTGCTGCCGCCAGTAAATTCCAGGGACCAAGTAGTCCATGCATCAATGCCACAGCCATAATCCTTTCGCCAGGACAAATCAACTCGTGAGTAATGATAGGAGTCATCAGCTGATTAAAGTCGACGTCAGGAGAAACCGGTCTGCAGAGACACAAATCAATGGCCCAATCGAAATCACAGGTCAGGCAGTGAAATACAGGCTGGACACAGGTGAAGTAGGAGAACCGAAAAGATAATCCATATGCCGTGCTTAATATCGCCAACGGCATTGTGCCATAATATTCTAGCATGCGATTGCGGAACAGTGTCAGCAGCTGCAGGGTCGGAGGTTGCATAGGAGGGACATCCATATTTAAAAATGTAAAAAAGCACAAGAGCGTCCGCTGGTAATGCAAGTAAAAATGCAATCCACGAACCAGAGTGGAGAAAATGGAATGAAAGGGAGCAGGGATGACTCCAAAGATTTTCTCAAATGAAGTCACGAGACCACTGGTAACAACTTTAAAAAAGTGTGCCAGGGATTTTGTGGAGGATGCGTTAAAGATAGTCGGAAACATGTTGCTGAAATTGAAAGGCAAACCTGTGTACGGGTGTTCGCTATGTGAAGTACGAAAGTTTCACGGGCCGAACTCAAGGCCACCTCTCTCTGAGACAAAAGAGCTCTTATTCTTGTCATGCCGTTGAAACGTGTCCCAAGGTTGGTATTTGTGGCCAGATTGAAAACTCCCTATGTTCATGTGTGGGAGGAAATAGAACATTTCTGCAGCAAATAACCCGTTCACTTACTGTTACGATAAAAGGAATACTTTTAATTAACTCAGAACAATCTTCATTATTGAGCATCAAATAACTACCATTTTCCAACAACTTGAACGTGGGGATGATAGCAGGAACTGGCGTGCCTTGCATCACGCAAGCCATATTTGGTCGGTGTTTGTTGCATGAATCGTGTAACTGTATGTGCCTACACATTAGTGAATGATCTGGCGTCTCAGTGCATTCCTCTCCATTCAGATAAACTTCTTGATCATCTTTGAAACATCTGTATGTGTATGGAAGCGACCAGACCTCATGAACAAAAGCACTACCTAAAGGTTCATAAAGACCTATTGGTATATATTTCATACAATTTGAAAACTTATATAAAGCAAAAGGCAGCGTTATTAAACCGTCGATAAGGCATGTTGCCAAAAAACCCGCAATCCTCTGCTGATGATGTCACTGAGCATGTCATGAATGATGTAATATGTGACATCATCAGTAGTGGATTATGGGTAATAGTATCTCTAGTTTACTCCCCTATAGCTGTCTTTCTTTTAACATAAGTGTGTGTTTCCTTCCCTTATACTTACTGTTTTTGGTTCGCTTCCAGTTCGCGTACCAGCGAGCGAACTAGGAAGCGAACTAAGAGAAATAGAGGTTGGCACAGTTCCAAATATTGTACCAATTTTTTAATAACGGGGAGGTAGTTCTGAAAAGAACTTTTTTTTTTATTTTTCTGAACATTTTTTTACTGTAAGGTTCCCGATTCGCGAAGCGGGAACGAAGAAAAAAAAATATTTAAAAAAATAATTATTCATAAACATATAAAATATATTTTTGGATTTAAAGAAGAATAAATTTTACAGCTACAGATATTAGCTGTTAAAAAACCAATGAAATTCACTGAAAAAACCATAGGTTATAGACCATATATAGTTAGGAATTAGCATTTACAAAACCTTGAAAATTCACTGAAAAAACCATAGGTTATAGACCATATATAGTTAGGAATTAGCATTTACTAAACCTTATTTTACTCACACAAAACCATTGAAATTCCATATATAGTTAGTTGCACTAACTATATATCGCGCACCCGCAATCCACTGCTGATGATGTCACATATTACATCATTCATGACATGGTCAGTGACATCACTGATGACATCACTGATGACATCTCAAATGACATCACTGATGACATCACTGATGACATCTCATTTGACATCAATGACCACATCACTGATGATATCATTCATGTGACAATACAATGCATCTCCTCACATTTTAATATAACCTCTGTTTCACCCAGTGTTAAAAAGAGAGTATAATTTTTGAAACCATTGACACACCAATACTAGTTACTACATACGCACTCACTGATTGCTACGTCTACACACACCTTCACTCATTCACCCATACAATCATTCATACATACAATCACTCATCTTTACAACACTATCATATGCACTCATACACCTATACAGACACTCACAGTCTGCCACGCATCCATGGAGTTACTCACACACCTAGTCAGTCCTGTAAAGAATCAATGACACTTCCATTTTCTTGTCTATACAGTTAAACATAGAGCACCTTACATTTTCAAACATATACTAACACATACTTACCTTCTTATACAATCATTGATACAAGTACAGATTGATCTGCACAGAGTCACACACCTCCCAGCTAGCCACACACACACTCAGTCTCCCATACAAATACTTGGGCAATCAATCAATAACCCATATAGTTACTCATATAGCTACTGATCAACACATGCAGCAGTTTACAGAACAACAGACATAATGATGCACAAATTAAGACAGTTTAGTCACTAACCCATGCAGTCAGTGAGACACATTTAATCACTCACTCATACAGTCAGTCATGCACCTACTAAATCCTTCGTCCAGACACTTACACATCCACTCATTCTTCAATATGTAAGACATATTTAAACTTTATAGAAACAAAAAATCACTGGATGTTGTTATCAGTGATGTCATCAGTGATGTCATTTGAGATGTCATCAGTGATGTCATCAGTGATGTCACTGACCATGTCATGAATGATGTAATATGTGACATCATCAGCAGTGGATTGCGGGTGCGCGATATATAGTTAGTGCAACTAACTATATATGGAATTTCAATGGTTTTGTGTGAGTAAAATAAGGTTTAGTAAATGCTAATTCCTAACTATATATGGTCTATAACCTATGGTTTTTTCAGTGAATATATATATATATATACATATATATATATATATATATATATATACATATATATATATATATATGTATATACATAGATGCCCTGCACCTGACCGCTGGTGGTGCACGCACTGCGTGTCACAAAGCCTCCCCACAATAAGAAAAGGCTGGGCACTTGTGAATGTGAGAAATTATCTGTTTATTGTACCAAAAACACCTGACACTGTTGCGCAACGCGTTTCGGCTGTGAACTGCCTTTGCCAAACTGCAAAACGCCATTTTGTAAGTGATGAAATACACCTGGTGATCACAAAAACATAGAAAACATACACAAGTTCGGTTCTCTCATCAAATTTAACAACAAGTAAGTGTTACAGTTTCAAAGGAGGTAAAACATTTGCATGATGAATAATCAAAGTGTAGCAGACCGCATGCGAAATTTAAGTATTGCTTTCACGATCTACCATGTGTGAATTAACTGAACATAACTTTCCTGCTCTGTACGGCTATCAGCTTACTCTGCTCTGATCATAAAATGTCATCGTCATTGTTTCCAATCACATTTCTGCTTTGAGTGGCATGCAGCTACTGAACTGTTTGAGCAGGTGACATTCCTAATCCTTATGGTCTGCACATTACATTTCTAAAAACCCCCACATGATCCGTAACAGAAGCCTAACATTCTCATAAAACATATTATTACTCTCAAAAAACAGTTTATGCAGGGAACAAAACAGCTAGTCTCAGTAGCCTGCACAGCCCCTTACCAATGTACTTTTAAACAATAAGAAAGCCCCAAGGTCCCATTGAACTAAAAGTAATAGTTTCTATGTTTAAGGGGTTACCAGGTGTATTTAACCACACACATAATGGCGCTTTGCAATTTCACCAAGGCTGTTCACAGCCAAAAACACGCCATGCAACTGTGTGCCGCGTTTTTGGCACACAAAAAACAGATAGTTTCTCACATACACTAATGCCCAGCCCTTTTCTTATCATAGGAAGGCTTTGTGATATATGTATATATATCACAAAGCCTATATCCCAACACCTCGTCACAAACTCCAACTCCTCAGAAAAATGAGCGTGGACCCAGATAAGTGCTGCAAATATTTTATTTCGCCATTGTCTGCAATTACGCATTTCAGCAGAGCAAGCGGCCTTGATCACATGACAATACTTAGGTTTTACCACCGCTTTTTAATGTGCCAGTGCTTCATATAAATCATGGACATAGAAAATAGACTTTACCACTTTAGGTACATTTAGTGCTTAAATGTTTTTTTTAAAACAACATAAAATTTCAGATACCATACATAATAGTCGTAAAATACCATGGTATTTCAAAGTTAAATGTCTTTCCATGATGTCACACTTGTTTGTTATCCAACAATCAATACTTAATCTTATTCCTAGTCCAGAATTCAGAATGAAAGTGAACATAAAAAGTGCCCCCTCATACATGTGGGAATGAAAAAAATATAAAAAGAAATTCATATTTGAAATAGAACAATAGGTACATGTTCACTCTGTCACTTAGTGCTTCGGAAAAACAAATATTAGAATTTCCATATATTCCAGGGTTTATACAATATTGAAAAAATACCTAATTCTATATATATAGCCAACTGGTGGTTGCCAGTCGGTAGGTGTAGGTAGGACCATGTTTCCGTAGGAAAAGCGTTTTTTTACTTATCTATATCTTTGGCGGCATTTGCCGAAACTTCACGAAATGTTCCAAAAAGTGCTCCACTGATTCTAGTTGTGCTTGAAAAGTTTTGGGGTGAAGCGGGGGCTGAGAAAAGGGGGGGAGGGGTGTCAATAGAATTGTGTTTCCCATAGGGAATTTGAACATGACTACAGGCCGAACAACTGGACGGAATTACACTAAATTTGGCAGAAATCTAGCTATTGGTCCAAAAAGAGTGCTTTTTGTTATTTGGTGTAAATCGATCCAGTTCTTTTCGATTTATTAAAAGAAATCCAAATTTGTATGTCATGGTACGCGAAGGCTCTGCGGACTCTCTCGATCGTGTACTGAGATCTGATTGGCTGCCAACACTTCTACCAGGAAGTGATTGCAGCCATCATGGGACTCAGCTTCAGCCGAGTCCCCCACAAAAAGTTAATAAAAACAAAAAAGAGGCAGGGCTGGAATACCATGATCCTCTAGCCCAGGTCCTGGACTCTGGTACCCCACCACGGTAAAAAAGCATTTTTCTAAAACAATTTTGCTGCAAAATCATGACAGAGTCGTACATTTGTGGCAAAGTTGAACAAAAAACAAGCACAGTCCCCCCACTTGTTTAGAGTATATCCCCTGGGTGGGCCAGGTTCCAGGGGCATGTGGGTGGAGTGGGGGGGGGGCAGGACTTGCATTCTCATTGATGCAAAGTTATCAAATAGACAGGTGCATGCCACTCACAGTATGGCATGGCATACAGTGTCTTACGAACAAGTTAGGACCCTCATTGCTTGGGTACAAGATCAGCGGCCGAATCCGAGCAGGTCCCTTATTCACTGGATGAAATTTTGTCTGTGGAAGTGTTGGTGTGGCAGAAGAATGTGCACAGTTATTGTAAACATTGAAGGTGGTGGCTGACAGATTTGTGATCCCACTGGCAGCAGAGAAAGTTGATCGAGGTGTTGAGCACATGCAAATGTCGGGAATGCTGTTACAACAAGCATTTGCAATGCAATAGGTCTCGCATTAGGAAAGTTTGAGGTATTGGTATTGTAAATGACAATTTTTTTATTTATGTGTTGTTTTTGAAAATAGCGAAATTAATAGCTTTGTCATTTACAATGCCAATAGTTTTAACTTTCGCAAACGTGACACCTATAGCATTTGTAATGCAATTTGTGTTGTATTTACATGACTTAGATGTATTAATATTACAAATAACAATGGCTTTTATTTTTTTTAATAATGAATACAGAGTGAAAGTGACTGCGTGTGCATTGTCCGAATGGCACGGGGTGGAACCAACTGCACGTGCATTGTCAGTATGACACAGAGTGAAAGTGACTGCATGTGCATTGTCAATATGGCATTGTGTGCAACGAACTGCACGTGCATTGTCATAATAGCCCCGGGATTGAACCGGCTGCACCTCGATTGTCAGGATGGCACAGGGTGGAAGAAACCAACTGCACGTGCATTGTTATTATAGCACTGGGATGGAACTGATGGCACATGGATTGTCAGGATGGCACAGGGTGGAAGAAACTGCACGTGCATTGTCAGTATGGCACAGAGTGAAACTGACTGCACGTGCATTGTTAGTATGGCACAGGGGTGCAAATGACTGCACGAACATTGTCAGGATGGAACCAACTGCACGTGTATTGTCAGTATGGCTCGAAGTGAAACTGGCTGCATGTGCATTGTCAGGATGGCACAGAGTGGGACCAACTGCACGTGGAGCATCAAGATGGCACGGGGGGCAAATGCCTGCACGAATGTTGTCATGCTAGCAGCGTGGTGCAATTGCCTGCACGTATGTTCTCATGCTGGCAGCATGGTGCAATTGACGGCAAATATACAGTCAGAATGGCAATAGGATGCAATTGGCTTTAACTCCATTGGCGAGCAACAGACTGCACATGTACTACCAGGATAGTAACAAGATGCACTTGGCAGCAAGCATATTGTCAGGGGCGTGATTTTGGCAAATCTAAGACCTGGGGTAAAGAAAATAAAGAAAAACAGGGTCTACCTATGGAATCATAAGTGGAGCACCACAAAAGAAAGAATAGAAATATTCCCGTCCATGCTCATTGAATAATACTCCTGTTGCAATAAAGACAATGAGTGGTTGTGCAAATCGCGCTAGTCACGTAACTTGAAAGGTGACCCCGTGTGGGAGTGACTTAACATAAAAATCAAAATGAAAGACTTCAAGCCGATGAATTAGTACTACTGAAAAAATTAAGAGTAAAACTGTAGAATTCCAAAAGTGCCATTAACGTCCAGTGCAACGCGTAGTAGCGAAACATTATTAGTCCTTTAAGCGCCCGTGATGTGCAGCTAAGCTCTTAGCTAAAACACCATACGAAGGGCAAAACTATTAATCTATAGAACGCCTGTGGGCGAGGGAGAAAGGAGGGTTGATTGAAAGCAAAGATTTCGAGACGGGCTGGAGGAAAAGGGAGGGTCGACTTTGAGCAGCAGGGCGGAGTGCAAACAGAGGAGCCTCATTACAGCTGGTGGGGGGCGGGGGAGCAAAAAGCGCGCTGGTGAAGCGTCGCGCTTCAAGAGCCAGGCTTACTTGCAAGTCGGATGTGGGTGGGGGGTGGTATTCAGGTCCTTGGACAGCAGTACCAGTGCCTGCCAACAGAACCGTAGCCTCGTGGCTGAGTGTGCACATTGTACATGACATCAATATGTCATCGGGAATATTGAAGGCCCGTGAAAAGTAATTCAGGATGTGTTCTAAAAATCAGATGTAACGTGTAAAATCAAACTCGAAGAAAGAGTAGTTGGTGCACGGCTTTTGGAAGTCCCTTCCTTCTATCGTTAGTGCTAACATTGCAGAGGCCTGTGAATAAGGGGCACCCAGTGCAACTACATTGGAAACAAATCAATTAAAGACACCAGTGATGAAAAATAGTTTTGGAGCAATTCCATGGTAAGGAAGTTTAATTTCAGTTTAAAACGTCCGTCTGTTGTGCTTTTTATGCTAAAACAGGACACAGATCCTGCAAAATGTCTGGGGACTTCAAACGGTTTTGTAATGGAGTAAACTAAGTGATGTTTCTATAAACGTGTGACATATGGGAACTATGCGAGGTCTGTTAATGTGGAGGATCCTGCAAGATGGGGACCTTCAGCAACCACGCCACCATCTGTAGTCTTCAACTGCAAATGAGTGCTCTGTTAATACCCGGACATGAAACGCCTGTCTCACTGCTTCATTTCCAAGAAGTGACGGCAATACTTAACGATGACATATCCATTTATTCAAGCTGCAGCCAGTGGCATTTAGTGGTATACGCAGCTTGTTTCTGTTGGTGATATTTCGGAGACAAACACCCTGGGAGCACTGCTCCGATCTTTGTTTAATGGACGGCCTTAAAGGCATTGCTGTGGGGAGGGGGGAAGGGGGAGGAGAAAAGAGAGGCACGGCCTGGCGGCCGTGAAAGTGAAAGTACGGCCGGCCAGCCGTGAATAATTAGGGGAGGAGAGCTTCAGATGCCTGTGGGAGGGAGGCTGGCCTTGAAGTGAAGCTGCTGGCGGCAGATGGCTGGCTTTCATGTGCCCACGCTTTTTATGTCAATGGGCTTGCGCATTGAGCTTGCTTTTCACGGGCACTGCATGGAATCGCCAGTTTGGTTCAGCTCTGGATAAGCCCCTATATTCTCGCAAGCTCAATGCGCAAGCGCATTGACAGGCGAGACCTAAAAAGCGCCACAGAATCGCAGGTTGGTATCAAGATGGCATTCAGTTCTGTAAGAGAACTGATTTGAGAAGCTGGTGTGCACTCACATGGACAGGAGATGTACGGAAGAGCCTGGGGTAATCTGACCAGTATTTATGGCCCCTTTATCCTGGTGTCATTCCTCCGTCAGCAATATATGAAGTCAGCGTCGGCTGTCAAAGCATTGTCTGAGAGGGTCTCTGGAGCACCTTCCAAGGATAATAAGCACTATGTAAATTTCAATGCCAATATAGGGATTAAGCCTCGATATTAGTACAATGTCCTGATAGGAGGGGTGTGTCAGCCCCATATGGGTGTACACGAAAGTCCGTGCTCAACACTGTACCAACCAGCTGCACTCTACTTTAACCCCCACTTCCCCCTCCCCTGCATATCCCAGTGGCACCTGGAACTTCTGTTCGTATGTTTTCATTGTGTCAGTCATGTTAACAAAACATTATGTCATTATCACAACTTTGCAGTGCTAGGATAGATAATATGGGTTTTATGCTGAAGTGCGCACGCTTTATAGTGGATCCGATTCTATCGACCAGGAGTTGGCTTTCACAACAGACTCCATTGAGTCTTTGGTGTGTTCAGGAGAACTCCTGCCTCACTTCCTGACACTGCCTGCAGACTGCGGTCACAGGCACTGGGAGTTTGTATAGGTGCAGGCGTGTGATCGCCAGGCTGTGTATGGATTATAGTGGGCTTGTGTGGTGACATATGTGCAGGTGGGAGATACACCACCAAAGGCTGAGCTGACGAGGGTGTGGCATCAGGCAGTACAAGTTAAAAGGTGCGGGCTACTGCTCTGCAGATGTTACATTGAAACGGTTGTGGCCGGAGGAAGTTTGTCTAGACAAAGGTATAAAGAATGAGAAATGAAGTAAGAAAGACAAAAAACATGAGCGAGAATGAGGAAGGTGTAATAAAGAAGAGGCAATCAAATAAGGAAGGCTGAAAGAAAGTGAAAGAAATGACGAATACAGGATGTAAAGTGGCAGACAATATGAAGGAAAGAAAAGAAAGAAGAAAGTATACAAAACCATTTAAGAAAATGATAAATGCATCCAAGATGAAGAATGGAAGAGCGGAATATTGAAGAAGAGCAATAACCGAAGAAGGAGAAGGACGGTGGAAGTAGCAGGAATCAAGATAAATGGGGACAGAGAAAGGGCAGATCTAGAACAAAGAGTGCAAGAATGAAAACATTAATAAAGAGAGGGAGGAGCAGAGGATGGAAGCAAAGATGGAGAAAATGAACAGAAAAGGCAGAATTGAGGGCAGAAAAAAAAGAGCAGCAAAGGGAAAACAGAGGGCAGGAAAATGAGCAGCAAATGCTAAACAAAGGGCACTCAGACACTCACACACACACCTGCTGACCATGTAATGAGGGAGGTAATATGTGAGTTCATAAGCAGTGCATTGTGGGGGTGTAAGTTACAGTCGCTACTGAAGTTCACTGGCTTTGTATGAGTGAAGTCTGAGCCTAACTATAACATCCCTGTAACCTTTGTTTTTTTTCAGTTAATTCCCAAGGATTTTTTAATTTTTTGACTGTGTATATATATATATATATATATATATATATATACATATATATATATATACACTTACGAAACCATAGAAATTCAGCTATTATAGTTAGAGGTATCTCAACTATAACTCAAGCCCTAAGGTAACTATAACTTGCGCCCCTGCCTTGCACAGTTTTCTCGTCAATAGTTTTACATCAAATGTTGCACTGATATAAATGATGTGATAGAAGATTCATGAGTGTTGTAATATGTGGGGTAGTTAGCAGTACATGGCGATGGTGCAAGTTATAGTTCCCTTAGGGCACGTGTTAAAGTTATTTGAGATAATTCTAACTATAACAGCCTAATTTATTTGGTTTTGTGTGTGTAAATTTTGAATCTAACTATAACTTCCCTGTAACCTTTGTTTTTTAGTGAATTTTCAAGGTTCTTTAAACTCTATTTCTTAACTAGAACGTCCCTGTAACTTTTATTTTTTCAGTGAATTTCTATGATTTTTTTAACTCTGTGGGGGCAGTCCACAGGGGTTGGCCCTGACCAGCCCCCCATGCAGCCAACTCCCAAAGGCAGCCAAATATGGGTGGGTGGCCACACTGCCTCCCTGCCCAGGCTTATTTCAGCCCAAGAGACCACACCCCCCAGGGTCCACCATAATTTTTAAGGGGGGTTCACGGCCCCCTTCCTGGGCCAAATCTCAGCCCTTGGGACCCCATCTCCCAGGGCCTGGCCTTATTGCAAATGGGGAAGGTGGCATGCAGCCCCACTCCCCGTGCTGATTTCTGGTCCTGGAGAGCCCATCTCCCAGGGCATGGCCATATTTAGAAGTAGAGGGAGATTCGGTCCCCGCGGACCCCATCTCCCGGGACCTGGCCCTATTGCAATTGAGGAGGGGGACACGCAGCCCCCCTGGCCAGGCCGATATCTGGCCTCGGGGACCCCATCACCTGTAGCTTGGGCATATTTATTAGCAGGACAGGGGCATTATATATTTTTCCTGTCAGGAGGTAATGAATTTATTATTATATTATAGAATACTTTTTGATATCAAATGCAATATAATGCAGGGAAACATATCAAAGAATAATGCATAGACATATAAATTTTTTGGTTGTTTTTTTGTGGTTATATTTTGCTAAACGAAACACTGATGCTATTACATTGTGTCCACTTGGGCTGAGTAATGATCCACATTTAACTATTTTGAATGCTGTGCAACATATTTGTATATTTTAGTTTTGTTTTGCAATTATTTGTGACTATTATTAGAATGCACACATATCCTTAAAGCATAATTTACCAACAAAATTTAAGACAATAGGATTTGAAATGCTGTATGCATTATCTAGGATATATGCTTTACATGTTTCGGCTCCACTCCAAGATAGCTAACACTTTACTTGCATTGCAGAGGCATACGTAGGTGTTGTCCTTTTTTGTTGATCACAATCACTATTTTATTGTTTGCTTGAACCTTTACCACACATGACAGATGAGAAAGGCCGTGGGGCCGAAACGCCTTTGGTGGAAGTTGCTTGAATAAATCATCTGCTCTTCAAGTGTGTCTGTCGCTGTTCCTTGACCAAAGGACTATATATACACAACACAAATGATGGTTATGCCACATGGTCAGTACATCCAAAGTGTGGTCTCCATGAGCCACAGTGAGCAGCAAACTGTCACGATACCAGCACCCTGCCACCTTGGATGTGTGTTCTGTCCTGGGCACATCCCAGTCAGGTAGCTAAAGAAAAAAGAATAGGTACTGAAGCACACGAGCTATGTCTTGTCAAGTTTGTAGAGAAGATGATATAGGCAAATTAAGAGTCAATGAAGAGTTTCTTAACAGAGGAATCCATGACAGGAATCCTTGACCATTATTTTCATTCCAATGAGCTTCAGGTAACACACATATGTCCACCCAAACAGGCAGCCTAAACACGATTCTTCTTCCAAAAGACTTTCTCAAGGCTGAATGTAAAAGGTATTTAACACGGATTGTAAGGTACGACAGGCAACAGGGTAAAGCATTAATCCCTTCATGTGGCTCTCCCAGCCCAGTGGAACTGTAAATATTGTGCGATCCTGATAAGCTTCTGTATTACGAGTTAGTTTCTTCAAGCAGGTCTCTACCGTTCACATTGAGAATGCTGCAGCTCGAGTAGAAAATCTACTATAGCAGCAGAAAGAAGCAGCACCCTCTGGCACATGGTGCTGTATCAGTGGAACAACCTCCCAGCAATAAAAATCAGTGTGAGCAGCGCGACATGCTGAAAATCCGTCACTCACGGAATTCAGCGGAATCTTGAAGAGTTTTTATGCAACTTCACAGAATAAAAGTACATGAGTTACACCAACCCCTAATTATCAATAATGTCATAGAAAATGTAATGAGTGATGTAATATGTGGGGTAATTAGCAGTGCCTTTGCGTGGGTGTGAGTTATAGTTACTTTAGGACAATAGTTAACCACATCCATGCTGGTGACGGAACCAATATGTCACCAGCCATGGACGCGCAGTGCTTGTGACAGAGTGGTTCTGCCACGGCCCGGCCATTTGCGCCTGTGCGGCGTGTTCTATTGAGCGGGCGGGGCCGTGACGGAAACAGTCCGTCACAAGCACAGCGCGCCCATGGCTCGTGACGGAGTGGTTCCGTCACGAGCATGGCGGCGCTGTCCGGCCCCCCCCCCCCAGCGCCACGGCGGAATTACCGATGCAGCTAAGGGGTTAAAGTTACTTGAGATAACTCTAAATATAACTACTGAATTTCTAATGTTGTGTGTGTGTAAAATGTGAACATAACTATAACACCTTGACACCCCTGGGTATTTGTAGCACTATATAAATTCCTCATTTCATTTGATTTATTCAGTGTGTATATATACATATAGATATATATATATATATATATATATATATATATATATATATATATATATGAACTTCAATTATTATTTACATATAAATGTTTATTTTTAAGACAAAATATATGTTTAAAAATGTTAAAATATACCTTAAATAAACTTTGAAAACATAAATAAATTACAGAAATGTGTTACATGTCTTTATTCTATAAATATACGTAATTAATAAGATTATTAAAAATATAAAATAAACTGTTTTAATTATATGTATAAGTACTAACTAAATAACACAAACTATTTCTACTACAGGCAAATACAGTGTTTAACACAAACTTTTAAAATCGAAATAATCATACTCCATCATAAACAATTTTTAAGAAAGTGTTGGACACCAAAATGGTGATATTTACTCTACCCACTCCAATCTAAACCGATTTGAGGAAGGTGTTGGACACTAAAAGGTTGACATTTACTATTCCGACTCCACTCTATACCAAATTGGGAAAAGTGTTGGGTACTAAAGGGTGACATTTCCACTACAATCTATACGAATATAGGGGAGGTTTTGGACACTAAAAGGGTGAAATCTACTACTCCAAATAAATAAACCAAAAGGGAATCTAAAAACACACTAACCAAAACTACAAACCTATTTATTCATATTTAAACATTAACATATAACATATATAAAATATGTTTATTGCTCTAAATAATTAATATATTTTTTTAAATATTTACCACCATTCCAAAACTTTAAATAATAAAATATAAAAAATATAAACTAAAGTTTATATATATATATATATATCTATATATATAGATATATATATATATAAAAATTCGTACTCTTTTACTTTATTAAAATAAATGTTTATACATTTTTACTTTTTTTAAATATTTTTATAATTTAAATATATCATACATTGCAATTTATTAACAAATATTATTGCTACAAAATACATGTCAAAATTGTAAAATATTAATTCATATATCATTAATTAATTAACATAAAATGTATTTTAAAATATACTGTTTTTGAAAATCTCCCTACCCTTATCCCCTAAGACCCAATATCCTGTTACTAAAAATAATTTTAAGATAACATAAAAAATAATAAACATGTAGAATTAAACACGTTACAATAAACTACATGCTTACAAGCGATATTACATACAACTATATTTTCTAAATCGATATTTGTACAAGGATATTAAAACCAACACTTAAAACGATATTTTGCCTCCAATATTCATGCTGGCAATATTTTTGACATCCCTTGATATAATATTTTTGTATCGCAATATTTTTTTTTCAATATTTTGTCCAAATACCCCTAGGTTCACATACCATTTACAGACCCAAAGTAAACAAATGCTCAAATCTGATTATAACACAGAGGAGCATATTCTCAAGGACTCATCGCCGATTTAGCGGCATTTTTCTGCCACAAAAATTACGGTAGATTTATCGCCTTATTCACAAGCCTGCGCTAACAGCCGACATTGCCAGTTTACCTGTGATAGCTCTTGCTAAAAACATCGCCAAGGCTGGCAGCGACAACTAACGCTAATCATATGCAGAGTAGGCGTTCCCGTCCAAAAACGCATGATAACACAGTTTCGCTATAATCTCAATGACCAGCCAGATCGGCCATGGGGGCCAAAAACAGGCAATAAGGCATGTTTGCAGCAGGGACTTAAGACCTGCTTTTTCCTGGTCTTAAGTAGGATGAAAACCTGCAGTATAAAGGGAGCCCAGCCCGAAGTCACATCTGAAGACCAACATATGCCATGGAGCTACCAATCATGCAGCTCGTAGACCCGAGAGGGCCACAACACTCACCGCAACCACCCCCAGGACCACCCCACCCCCATGACCACCCCCCTGGACTACCACCGAGGCTGCACAGAACAAGACAGCGGACCTTCCGAAAACGCACCAGCCTCAGAGACTTGACGCCAGAGGATGTCATTGCCCACTACATGCTCAAAAGGACAACCAGCCTCCGCATCCCAACCCACATTGCCCACAGGCTGATGGCACAAACATAGCAGACAACCAACATCCCTCCGCAGACAAAGCTGCTGGCTGTGCTGCACTTGTTGGCCTCTGGTACCTTCCAACCAACAACTGCCAAAGTCGGAGGAGTCTCACAGCAGCCCTATCAAAGTTCCTTACACCTGTCTTGGATGCCATCATCAGCTTGATACCCCAGCACCTTCACTTACACTGCGCAGGAACAGCTGGAGACCAAGCAAGGCGTCTACGCCATAGCTGGCTTCCGGCACGTGTTGGGGCAATAGACTGCACACATGTCCTACTTGTGCCCCCTGTAGACACTGCACACAATTACCACAACAGAAAGAATACGCATTCCATCAATGTGCAGGCAATAGTAGCCCACCCGGGAATGTTCACCAATGTCATCGCCAACTTCCCAGGCAGTGTGCATGATTCCCACATCTTCCAACAGTCCATCCAGTGCTTTCAGGATGGCACCTATGGAAATGCACTGCTCGTTGGTAAGTACCAACGGAATACACCACACACCTCAACTCCACAATCATACAACTCACAACTGTGGGAATGCACATGTGACAAAATCACATACAACATGCCAACCAACATGCCCACCTACCAGACACAACAACACAAGTAACTGTGGTAACAGGGGCCAGACATGTAGACACACCCTCCACCAAGGCATAGCCCCTTAGCCACACAATTGTAGAATGTAAAGAGAGGTGGGAACCAAGAATGTTCGAAGGAGGCAAGGGACCCTTGAATAAGAATGTACACAGTGCCAAGTGTGGTAGTGATGTGCTGGACAGTCTTGCGTATGCAGAGCCAGACATGTCCACGTGGACATATACTGCTGGTGTTTGTAGTGTTGTGGACAGTGGACACAACCATGTTACCTCAGGCAGTGGGGAATACCTTGGACATGTAGTTATGTTGCCCCCCCTGTAAGCGCGTAAGCGTAGTGGGCTGGGCCAGCGTATGCCAGTCCAGCGTAGGAGTGTGAATAAATAGCCCGGGGCTCTGGGCGTGGTTCACCGGTATGGCCACCAAAGTAACTCTGCGTCGCTAAATAAGTTCAAAACGTTTATTTTGACGATAGTGATTCATGAAACAGTATTTGAACCACGATCAGAATCAAAATGCATAAAGGCAGCATCATCAGCATTGTTACAATACCATATAATACAAAAGGAGTCGTCATGTTATAAAGACTTTGAAAAAGGCAAAATGACTAGGCCTAATCACCCTCCCCTTGGCAGTAAGAAGTTATTTTATATATATCAGAAGATCTCTAGGCGTTATTTGCAGACCCCTACCTGAAAGTCAAAACGCAAAGGTTTACATCATAGGAACAGCAGAGCTCAGCTCCATGGAGCAGCTTTCTTCAAGTGTGTTTCAAAAACATGGAACAAAGCTATATCAAAGTACGAGTCTTCCATATTGCAGCTGTTGGTAATATGTTTTGTCTGGACTGACCAGAAAGGAATAACAAGAGACATTGTTGATCAACCTTGCACATAATGTTCAGGCAGAATTGAAGGGACAGCTGAGAACGTAAAAAACAATCTGTCATCATGTAGAGGGCAGAGGCAAAGTGTTGCGAAAACAAACTCTAGCAGAGGCGTGTGCAAAAGCAGTATAGGGCAAGCAAACTCATGCTAACTTAGCAATGTCGACAATGTATCCTAAGGGCCACATAACCCCATATAACACCCTCCCCCTGGTGAGGCAGTAGGACATAGACAGAAGAACAAAAACAGAGTTCAAAAGTCAGGCAGTGTTCAAAATATCGGTGAGGAACTTCCCAAAAAATAGCAAATCCAAATCAGAGAAAAAATTTAAAGTTTATAGAAAAGGCTAAAGGCACATTGAGCTTTAGAAAAAAGAGTCAATAATGCAGACAGCGGGGTTATGACAATCTAAGCAGTTAATCCATGAAGGTATGTGTGCAAAGAAATGCAATTCCCTCTAACAGTTTATCCTTGTCATTGGTTGAAAAAAGCGATGACATCCAATTAAGCAAGTCGAAGAAACAATCACGTTCCTCATAAGCAGGAGCAGCCAAAACCAGAAATGGGAAACTTGCATGATATTCAATGAAACTATGTTGTAGGAAAGTCTGTGCAGCCTCACAGATATCCCATTGAGCCAAGGTTCCAAGTAAAGCTGCATGCGTCATTTGACCATCCACAGAACAAGCCTCGTCATACGCCTCTCAGGGACCCATCAACCGGCTTAAAACGGGGATTGGACGCCACGTGTTATATAAGCAAAGTTCCATCGCCCAGGAGAAATGACATCTTTTACAATGTAGCACAGGTTGCATGCAAGTATAGTAGGCAAAGCGAAAGGTCAAGTCGTAACTTACGCCAAGTGTTGCTAATGGGAAGCATCCAAAAGCCTCAAATAGGCGATTGCGGTACAGTTGTAGCTGGGCCGTCCTGTGCAGAGCCGCAAAGTAGGCAGCCATTATGAAGCAGCACACCAGCTACTAGCGCCAATATTAAGGGGAACTCGCCGAAAACTCTAGAAAATATAGAATGAATAAAAGCTGGCATTACCCCGAATATTGTCTGAAAGGAAGAGACCAGGCCAGATCCCACAAATTAAAAAAAAATTTGCAAGGCCTGTCATCTCGGATGCATTAAATATTTGGTGAATTAGTTCCCCAAAATGAAGTGGGAGATTAGTGTTAAGAAGCGACTGTCTCTCACTCGAGGTCTGAGGCACCTGCAATCTGAAGGTTTCTCAGCCGGAAGTGAAGGCCACCTCCTATTGGAATAAAAGGGCTTTGGGCCTGCTCAACTTGTTGAACTCGGCTTTCAAAGTCGGAATGGGAGGCCACAGTGAAGAATCTAAACTCCCTTGCGGGGGCGGGAAAAAGACATTACTACAGCAAGATACGCACTGGGAAACTCTTACCAAGTATGGGACTCCCACCTCCAGTCTGCATTGCTGCTTTCCGGTTGTTAGCAAGTTTCAGCTTTGTTTTGCCCTTCACATCATTCCAGCGCTTCTTGGCACTTTACTCCGACTGTATTCACCTTGGCCAAGATGGACTGCCATATTGCATTTTTAGTTGCCAAAGACACAGTGGAGGTGATGAACAGTTGTTGGTGGTGTTCTATCACCTCCGTAATCATGACCTTGTTTTCATGCGGACTGATTGCAGGTCCCTCTTCTTCTCCTTGCCCATCTCCTTCCCCGAGGTCCCTGGCTTGTCCTCCGGGGGGTTTGCGGGGTTCTGGTTGGCCTCTGTTGTTGCTCCAGCTTCCTCCATGGTGCTTCTCAGTATTTTTTCTTTTGTTTGCAGCTTTTATGGGGATTTTTCCCGCCTGATGTGGGAATAGCAAGCTAGTCGCTGCTTATCACTGTTGTTTTTATTGCTGTTGGGCCCATCGCAACTTTTTTCATGTTCGGGTTTCCTTTTTTTAACGTGGTCATTTAATGCGTTATCGGGAAACTATTGCCTGTTGCCAGCATGTTGAGAATACGCCGTTAACACAGCGTCAGTTTCCCGCGATAGACAGCGTTATGTAAAATTGCGTTAACCTAGGTTGGTGATGATTATCGCCAGTTCTTGAGAATATCCCCGAGAGCATTTTTTTTCCAGTTGTCCATTTCATGTCTGCAGACTCAAAGCCGGACTCATGGACCGAAAGCTGTCTACTTATATGGCTGCGACTTGGAAATAAATGTTGCAGTCATCGGCACAAGACACAGAGATTCATGTGCATGGACTCCTTTTCTCGAAAAATTAAAATGAAGGAGCCAAGACTAGGATGCAAGGGGTTAAATTATAGCAGCAAGTGAAATCATATTAAAGACGCCTCATGACTATTAGGACTGTTATAAACCTGTTTAAAGTAATTATAACATGCAAACTATGGGGCAGTTTTTCTCATGCCTGTTTTGCTGTACTATGGTAATAAACTGTAGTTTTACCTTTGCACTGTATTAATAAATGCACAAATGTGTGTTTATAAATATAGTTGCTTTATGTAATTTGTGTCATTGTGCCACATTTATTCATTGACAGTTGCTGCAAACAAAATATAAGTGGTCCATAGGCCCTTTAGCCAGGAAGCAGCCTACAAGAAATGTAGCAAATCCTTAAAGAACCATCTCCTTTGTCAAACATGGTCTAAACTCATTGTACTACTGCAATCTTTTGCCTGCAGCATTCATCCCTACTTTCATAGGAATCTACTCTATTCTACAAAAAAGAGGAAGGGACTGCTCATTTCCATGGCCACACTTCTTGGTGGTCACACAGGCTCTGCAGAAGGGAGGAAGGGTTCCACATTTTGGATTCTGGTAGTAAGGTGCACTGTGGGATTTTTACAAGGAACTGCTGCAAACGTGGATAGGGTTGCCCCTGGGAACTATTATCCCAATGGTTAGGGAGAAGTGAGGAGTCACCTCCACCCACTAGCTAGTTCCAATCATAAATGTGGCACACCAAGGCATCCTCCTCAAAACACTTTCTGCACCTGTGTAGAACAGAGGAAGGACCTGAACAAAGAAGTGGATTCAATTTTCTTACCTCCTGTGTGGCTGCACAGACACAACAATCTTCAGGAGGGCTTGCCCCTGAAATCCCAAGCTGATCAGTAGCAACTGGACCTGGACTCAGCTGGTGGCCTCTGCTGCAGTGAGGCTTGATCCCCAAGTGTTCCTGAGGTCCTGGGACCCTTGTCTTTGTCTGATTGGACTTCTCCTAACCACTCTGAAAAGTTGGGACTTGGAATATTTTTAGACTATCAGACTTCTAGAGGACAGGGACCAACTACTCAAGCCAATGCTCTTAAGGCACTATGTCGTTAGGCTGAGGAAACAAGTTTCTCCCACTTGGTGCTTCTCTGCTGCAGTAATTCCTGTTGCTGCTGGCCCTTGAGAAGGTATGCAGCCTTGTGGAACTCATTATCAGATACAGCCTGCCACCTTTTCCCGCTGGAGGATTATGCACTCCGAAATAGAGAATGAGGGCCTTATCCGAGTTAGGCAGTCTCAAAACGGACAGTGCAACTGTTGTAAGGGCCCCCTTTGTTGCCATTTCGCCACTGTTTTCATGGCGGGTTCATCGCCATGAAAAGGGGCAGAGAAATGGCAACTTGGAATTTTCTCGGTGGTGCCCACTGCAGCACCGCCAGCATATTCCTGCCAGTGAAAGACCACCGGCCCAGCAGTATCCTTGATCTCCAGTCATAATACTGCAGGTAGTCCCACAATGTGGCGGTCGTCAGACCGCCATCACATGTACGGCGGTCCTATGGACCACTGTACTTGTAATTAGGAACTTAGTTAGAATGTAGAAATCTTGACTCGGTGTGGCTTGAGAGCTCAGCTTCATTAAAGTAGAGTACCAGTGGCTGTTTGCACCACCATCTTTGCATTGTGCAGATGCCCGTAGTACTTTGTGGATGGTGGAGAGCCAGCTGGAAAGACGGCACGGATAGTGCGGCCTCAGAGGGTTCCGAGGCAGTGAGACTTGCAAGCATGGTCTTCAGACACCCCTGAGTGTCGTGCAGGTCTCCTGGGAGGAGGCATATGAATGAGTGCGGGTGCCGCCATAGGTGCTCATAATGCAGGTTAGCGGGGACGTCTATGCACTAACTCTGGCATGCTGCCGGGACCATGCTGAGATACATTAATATCAATTGGAAAATTGTACACTGACATTGAGGAATGATGTGATAAAGGAGAGGCTGGAGATACATGATCAGTGTCTTCCTTCAGCCTAACAATGGATATCTGACTTGGATATATGTTGACAGATGTGGTCAAAACACAGAAAGATGTGGTGGCTGATATCAATAAAGTGAAGAGGAAAATTGAGGATGTTGAGGCGCGCTCTCACAGGACCAATGTGCACATTGTTGGAGTACCTGTGCCACAACAATGGGGAAACATCAAATTGTATGTAGAAAATCTACTCATTGAGGTGTTCAGCCGAACCAACCTGCTCCAGTGTTTCTGGTTGAGAGGCTCACAGCATCTTGGGCCCCGGTCAATTCCTGGCACCCCACCCAACCATACTGGCCAAATTCCTTAATTACAGAGATCGGAACACCATACTAATATTGGCTAGGGACATGAAGGACATCAAACACGAGGGAACCCATCTAGCATTCTACCCTGACAGTGCAGGGGGCACGCTGGAGATTTGAGTTCATAACAAACAGACGGCATGAGATTAATGTAGCATACACTATGCTATACTCTGCAAGACTTCACTTTACCCTGAGCAGAAAAGTGACTCACTTCTCAGACCACCAGATGGGAGTTTTTCTTAATAAACATTCCAAGCAATGTACCAAGGACTGCCAAGGCACAGACCACAGCCCTAATCAGAGCCTTGGTGATATGGAGTAAGACATGAGTACTGTTTACTGTGGGGTCTGCTTACACAAAGGGATTGCATGCAATTGGGAGATGAAGACATATAGGCCAAGAGGTTGGGCCTCCACGTGTGGGGGCCACAGGTTGGATACCGGTATCAGTCAGCTATGGGTGTGATATAATATTGACTGTATGCTGGCCACAGTTGGGGAGGATGGAATGTGAATTCAATGCTCTCTCAGTGGCGTTTACGAAGGTATCTAAATGGGTCAGCATGGAATAGCCATACCATAGTGTAGCTGGCATGGGCAGAGAGTATACAATTGATCGGCCGGAGGGCATGACTAATCTCATAGTGGCACTCGGCACCAAGCATATTATCTCTGACCATCCCCTAAGCGGAATCGCTTGATTGCATACATGCAAGGTGGAGAGGGGGCAGTTGTTGAGTTAAGGTTGGTGAAAGGATACAAAAGGAATGAATGTTGGGATATTGTGATCTAGCATGCATCGGTGGGGAACGATAAAAAGTAAAAAATGTATATCACAGTGTTCTGTGCAGCTGGGCACCATGATCAGAAGTGGGGAACACCACGCATTTTTCAAATGCACAATAAGCTGCCATGTGTAGAGGTGAGCAATGTTATGTTATGTTATGTTAAAAATGTTATACCGCGCACGTACACCGAGACGGTTTCTTGGCGCTCATAACAGACATAGCGAGCCAGGGCAAAGGGTATCATATTGAGGCCGCTTTGAAGAGAGAAGTTTTCAAGGTTTTCCTAAATGACTCATAGGAGGGGCAGTGGCGGAAGGAAGAAGGGAGAGAATTCCAAAAGGAGGGGCCTAGAAAAGAAAAACGCAGTCCGCCGTGCTTTTTGCGGCGGTTAGATGGGATGCAGAGAAGATTGTAACAATTAGACTGATGACTTGAAACGTGAGGAGACTTAATGATGTGAGAAAGACACAAAGGGCCTTATTTATGAGGCCCCTTGCGCTGCCTGAACGTCACATTTTGTGACGTTCCGTGGCACAGGAGCCTGCTCCATTTTTACAAGGTAGCACTAAGCCTTTTTTTTTTGCTTAATGCTGCCTCGTAAATATCATTCCCTTTCACTCCTCTTAAGCAGTTTCCTGTGTTAAGGGGGCGTGCTTTGGTTGTTGCTGGGGGCATTATCAGCAACATCCATGGCTTTTTGACACTGCCCCAGATTTATGAGAAATCCTAAATCTGAGGCAGTGCCAAAAACGTAAACCTCCTCAGGGGAGGCCTATGAGAGGCACGAGGAGAAATATTTTTATTTCTCTTTATTTTTCCTTTTTCTATGTGTACTGCAGATTGTTTTTGTGCACGAAGGTTTCCCTTCCTGCACAAAAATAATCATCCCCGCAATGCAGGCACCCTTGCACCCTGGTGTGAAGGTGCCTACGTTTGCGCACGGCAGCCTATCGGGTGCCGGTGCAGGGGAAAAGGACAGGAATGCGCCGTATGTTATAGATTCGGTGCATTCCTGCCCTTTTCTTTTGCCGTAGGACAGGTCAGCAGAAAGGCCTGCAGTGCTGCACTATGGAAAAACCTCATAAATGAGGCCCAACATATATTAGTGTATGCTATTAAGCACCGAATAGATGTGCTTTTACTGCAAGAGACACACTTAGTTAATGAGAGGTGAGATAAGGTGGCCAGACATTGAGGACCACATAGATATTCAGCGTGGAACGCTGCCTTATCCATAGGGTTAACACGCTTTTTTGTAGAGGCGTCACCTATCAATACAGTGATGCCATTGTTGATCCAGACGATTGCTATTTCATGATCCAAGGCATACTGAACTAGGCCCCTGTTCCCATAGGGAACACTTAATGCCCAAACGACGATGATCTGCACAAGGTTTTCGCAAAATGTAAAACATTGACACCCCAAATGAGTATATGGGGAGGGGAACCACAATGTCACCCTCAACGGCACACTCGATAGGGCTAACACTATAGTTTGGCAACAGAGGGGAATGAGAGCGGCACTAACTGGGATTATGCAGCACCATTATCTTCTAGATACATGGAGATCTGTTTATAATGACAAGTGCAAATGCACCTTCCACTCAGTGATCCATGGCTCTTCTTCTAGGCTAGATCACTGATTAAACTCAAGGGATGTAGTGTTTTCGACTGAGCATCTGCCCCACACTTACTCCAATCACTCCTGGTGGTTTTGACACTCTACTTTCCTGCCCAACCTCAGAAATATAGTGGCTGAAGATTCAAACCCCTCATGCTGCTATACAGTGTCTTCAGGGAAAAGATCCTGACTTTGAAACTCAGTGCAGGACCGGGGGGGGGGGTCTGGGAGGCCTCATAGGTGGTGGTAATGGTTGAGTGCATTGCTAAAGGGCAAGGGATTTTAAAATCTATCCGGGGCAGATTGGATAAACTAGAAAGTGAGCTCCAGGTGAGGTACATTACCTGGAGATGCATGCAGCTGCAAGGATATATGGTCAGGGTGAGTACCCTGGGCACACACTGGCATGCCTTATGAGACCTAAATGGGCAGTGGAACATATTGTCTCGATCAAAATGGATGAAGGAAACATTTTCCATTGCTCTTCAGAGATCCTCTTGGCATTCACGAACTACTACACCAGACATTATAAGTTACACAACACAAAACAGATAGACAAAATCCACCATGACCTGGAGGTAACTTCAGTAGCATGGTTAGGGGAGGGAGACTCAGCTGAGAGGGAGGTATTGTGCTCCCCCATCACTGAGAAAGACATTAAAAAAGCTGTTGCAGAGTTAAAAACCGGGAAAGCACCCACCAGCGATTAATTGACCAGTGAATTCTATAGAAAATAAAGTGACTTACCTGCTTCCCTTCTGCTAGATATGTGTTGGAAATGGCCATTTTTCCAGGGTTATCCCCCAACTGTTTGTTTCTTCCACCCTTGTTTGTCCTGACCTGTGGTTGTTGGCAATAGGACTCTGGGCACTTTACCACTGCTGATCAGTGCTAATGTGCATATGCTCTCTGTATAAATTGTTATTGTGATTGGTTATCCATGATTGGCAGATTTGTTTCATCAGTAGGACCCTAGTAAAGTGTACCGGGTGTCCCAGAGCTGGTGATTCAAATGCTACCAGTGGGCCTGCAGCACTGATTGTGCCACCCACATGAGTAAACCTAAAATGGTGTCTCAGGCCTGCCACTGCAGTGCCTGTGTGCAGTTGCTAACTGCCATACTGACCTGACCAGTGTCCCCACTGGCCAGGCTTACTCTTCCCTTTCTGTACACATTGGACACCCCTATGGGAAGGCCCAAGGTACCCCCCTTGGCAGGGTGCAGTGTATGTGAAAGGTAGAGCATGTACTAGTCTGGGTGACATGCTCTGATAGTAAAATACTGCTAATTTAGTTTTTCACTATTGAAAGGCTATCTTGCCCATAGGCGAGAATGGGGAATGCTGTGTATAATGTTTACCTGAATATCTTTCCATAGGAGCAAGATGGAAAATTAAAGTCTGGTATCCCTGAACTCAGACTTTAATAACCCATCTTTTAGGAAGGATAGTTTGTAAATTCTGTGTTTGGAAAACAGCACTTTTAGAAAATGGCTGTGTTCTTGTCTGACATCTCTGTGTGCTTTGGCCTGTTGTGAATTGACTGCCTGGTTTGTGAGTGACAGGGGCTGGGGTGGCTCCAGGAGGCTGGGTCAGTCAGCACTAAGCTGAATAGCTTCATCTACATCTTGAGTGGTGGGAGGGGATAGCACCTGGGCCTGAATAGGTGGAGCCTGCCTTCCACAATGCTGGCTCCACCTCCTGCTGGGCAGCTGACGACCATGCCCCTGTCTCTCAAAGGAAAGATGGAGTCATGTAAACAGAGTGCTCCAGGACTGACCAGAACTGGTTTGGACTAGGCAAATGCCTCTCTGCCTTCAGAGAACAAAGAGAATATTGGTATACAAAGGGATACCCAGACCCCAAGACTTAAGATCATACTGGAATCAAGAAGGAACCTCTGCCAAGGAGAAAAGCTGGAAGACTGAAGAGGAAGGACTGCCCTGCTGTGTGTTTGTAGGCTGACCTACAGTTGCTATTCTGCCAAGGAGAGGGGAAGGACTTTGCTGTTGCTGTGTCCCCTGCTTGAAGAGATCTCCAAGGGCCTGAGGAGAGCTAGCCTCCTGTTAAGAAGTCCCAGGAACAAAAGGACTTCACCCCTAGCTTCCCCCTGAACTCTGCTGTGTAAGTTCTGACCTGCCTAGAGTGCTTGATCCATTTGTGGGGCCTCTGGAGGTTGTGTCCTGCTGTTTGGGGAACTGGAAAAGAAGAAGAGAAGAAGATCTACAATTTTGCATGCATCACTCCCTTGCGGAGAGCATTGTTGACACTGCGAGAAAATTACCGTCGCCACGAAGATTGTCGCAGCGCCTATGGCCACTGCTAGACCCAATGCATCGCTCGCTTGCGGAGCGCATCGCCCCAGGACGGGAAGATCGTCGTAGAGCCTGCTGTCACTGCGAGACCCGGCGCACTGCTTGCCTACGGAACACATTCCGTCGCAGTGAACATTGTTGCAGAGTCCAGCACCAACGCATCGAGGGGTCACGACAGAAGAGGATCAACCCTGCACCGCGTATCACCGCTGCACCAAAGATCGTCGTTGCCCCGGAGATTGTCGCATCATACCTGTGCGAGTTGCTTCCACCGGAGAACCTGCAAACCGGAAACCATACAAGGTATTGCATCGCCACCCATACAGACCGGATGCGTCGCAACCCGCCCGCTGCATGTAGTGGGGTTGTCGCATCGTCTCCCCAGGATCTCAGGATTGACGCATCACTTTCTGAAGCTGCAGCTGCCGCTTGGAACTTTTGTCGCATCTACAGGTACTTTGGGCTAAAAGTGAAGAAATTGTGGATTATTTTGGTGCAAATCCAGTGTATGTTGGATTTCTGTAGTTTTGGTCTTGTGTAGTTTAGATAAAGATACTTTATTTTTCTAAACCGGTGTGGTAGAAATACTTTACACATTGCCTTTGACAAGCCTGTCTGCTTGTGCCAAGCTACCAAGGGGGTGAGCAGTGGTTATCCAAAGAGTGTATCCCCCTTACCCTGACTGGAAGCAAGGGTCCCTATTTGGACATTAGTACCTACCTCTGCCAACTAGAGACCCTCAGATCTAACAATGTGTATGAAGAAGCCATTCTGAAGGGCAAATTGGCAATGACATTATGAGATTCATTAGTAATTACGCTTCTAAAGTCAAGTAAACCTCTGCAGTTCTGCAAATCACACAGGCCGCTATCCCTCATAAACGTTGATAATAAGATATTAGCTAAAAAAAACTTGCAGCTAGACTAACCCCCTTATTGCACAAGCTGATTTTGATGTAGCAGTCGGGTTTCATACACAGTAATTCTACAAAGACAACTTCAGAACTCTCTTTGCGGTGGCACATTAGTTGTACCATGAGGCTAAAATGCGGCAGTCTTTCTAGATGCCAAAAAAGCGTTTGACTCAATTGATTGCCCATTTTTGATGGTGACACTCAGTAGACTGGGACTGGGGAAGCGATGCCATGCTGGATTGGACATTTATATGTGCACCTAGTTGTGCAACTACAAGTTAGTGGTTTAATCTCCTACCTTTAATTGGTCAAAATCCATTATGATGGCACTAACAACTTGCCCTATGAGGCCGACATTAGTGTACCCACTGCAGGGGCAGGAGACTAAGCATGGGCGGATTTTGCGAATTGGCAATCCGCGAAATTGCGTATTTACGGATTCGCAATCCGCAAAATCCGCGAACTCTCGCGAATTTTGCGGATTCCTTTTTTTTTGTGTTCGCAAGTGTTTCAGCCATTTTGCAAGGGTTTTTTACCAGTTCGCAAATGCGAACTTACTTGTCGGGTAGCAACGGTCGCGACCATGTTGTTTCAACGTCTGATCCATCACAGAACCCTCTGTTTCACCACTGCCACCCTCTGTTTCACCACTGCCACCCTCCGCCTCACCCATGCCACCCTCTGGCTCACCCATGCCACCCTCGAGTTCATCACTGTAGATTATGGGGGGAAAAGCACACCTGCCCTGCCTCAACTGACATGAATAAATTAGGGGCTGATTAATGTGTCACTGAATTTGAACTTCCAGGCTGGCACCTGCTTCCTTATCTGTAATTGCTTTCTGTTGCAGTGTAATTTTTTTAACAGGACCTTTGTTGTATACTTGTAGCTATTCTCTGAGCCTGCTGTGAGGGTCAGAGCAGGGTCATAGAATAGTTGCAAGTAGGCAACTGAACTCTGAAGGGGCCCCTCAGGAAGCACTACAGGGAATGGTTACTAATGATAAGATTAAACTTTTGCACCTGTTGAGTGCTTTCAGTTTTGCAAAAATCCAAATATCCAGCAGCATCCACAAAAAGTAATCCTTCCAGGCACTACAGGGAATGGTTACTAATGATAAGATTGAACTTTTGCACCTGCTGAGTGCTTTCAGTTTTGCAAAAATCCAAATATCCAGCAGCATCCACAAAAAGTAATCCTTCCAGGTCAAGATCCAAATCAAAGTGACCAGCACATGAAGAAAGCACTGGGAGGAGCCTGCTGGACAGGAACAGGAAGTTGGAGACTGTGGGGCACTTCCTTCCTGCCATCCCCCCCCAAAATGGACTCCTTGCCAAAAAAAAGTGCAGGCAAATGTCAACCTGAGGAGTTATTCTGATAAAAATCATAATTTTCAAGGTTTATGCTACCTGCTGGTGGATTTCTTGTGCGAAATTGCAAATTTTGCAATCTCGCAATTGCGAGATTGTCGCTGCCCGCCGCCTCTACGTGTTCGCAAGTGTTTACTCCAGCGAAATTGTATAGTATTCTAGTTGGCAAGTGCGACCAAGCAAAAAATCCGCTTTGCACGGATTTACGAATTTTCGGCAAGTTCGCGAGAGTTCGCGGATTGCGAATTTGCCGAAAATCCAAAAAATATTTGAGCGGAAAGGATTTTACGCCCATGCTTACAGGAGACCCTGATCAAATAACCAGGAGTGCACTTTTATTGAGAGCAGTCTGTTGTCATCAGCGAGAGTTACGGCAGAACTGTGCGTAGAATTTCTACTAACATAGATACATGGACACAACCACCCTTAACTAAGTCAGGTAATAATGCTTTAATGAAAATGATGATTCTGCTGCAGGAGCTGGGAAACTTTTAGGTACACTGCATCTTCACACCCTTGACAACTGTGTGACTACAGGGGCATGGCTCCTTCTTCCTTCCATGTTGCCCTCAGTGATTGCCGAATAGGGAATCAAGATTAAATATTGCTCTATTTGATTGGGCTAGTATACCAGTTATTGCATGTAATAAGTGTTACATGTTTATCTGCCCCCCTTAAATAAAGAGGTAGACACAAAATCAGTTTCTTTCCAGGGCACTTTTTTGTCCTGATGAAAGCCATGGACCCCATAAGGCCATCTTTTTACAGGCTGAAATATGTCACCAGATTTATAGGTTAACAGGGTAATCATTCCCCCATTTCTACCCCCACATTTGTTTTTTAAAGACTTACCTTGCTTGTTCAAGGTATTTTTTACTCTAAAAAAGATCTTAGCCGGTATGTATATTTCACTTGCTTCCTGGAATATGGTCGAGTACATCCTGGTTTTTAGGCCCCAGGATGGTACCCGATGATGAAGCATTCCACTAGTGGAGTGGGTGAGGGTCGAACAAAAAACAATTTTTGTTTCCGGTGAAGAGGGCGATACACTCAAAAAATCTGACTCTGTTAGGAATATGTGTTGGGTGTGATAATACAATAGGATGAAAGTATCCCTACCCTAAAAAATATTTCTTCTCCCCCTCCCTAGTGGACAGTTTGCTGGTCTCCCTACTGATCTTTTTTGTGATTAGGATTATACATCAACTGCAATCCCTGTTTCAGAATATTCCTGCACCCCTCAATAAGGCATTTTTTGACCATCTTCAGTCACTAACAATGAAGCTAGCATGAGTAAGAAAGCAACCTCCAATAATCTTGAACACTATACAAAGGCCATGTAGGCACAATGAGTTCGCTGCACTACATTTTGAGGTATACTATTTAATAGCACAGGAACAATTCACTTCACATTGTTTCCATAATTTTTGACAGGTCCTGCATAGAGGGCTGGAGAGGGTGCTTATGAGCCCCAGTGAACTAAACACAGTGCTAATGAAAGACTAATGAAAACCCAAACACGAAATACACACGGTCAATTGCATAGTATGGGCGTGGCACAGGTTAGTGAACAGATGCGCTCTGGACACTATCTAGTCCCCACACCTGCCACTAACTAGGAACTCTAAGCTTGAGATTACATTTGAACCTCTAGCCACTAAGCAGCTGATAGACTGGGTACTCCACACATTGAGGGACTTTAGTATAGACAATGCCTTTATCTCTCAGATAGATTACTTGGAAAGGGGCAGTGCATCACTACTAGATGTGTTTCTTCATTATAGACCGAGAGAGGTGGTTAAAAAGAGATTCCGCACATATCCAAGGGAGCCACTCAACTTTTTTTTATTTAAATTTGTTTTTATTGTTGCAGTAAGGTATTTCAGTACAGAATAGACAGTCCGCCGACGTGGCCTCAACATTCAGCCACGAACAGCTATGTGTGCAACGTTTTCTTGCTATATAGAACTGGTACACATAAACATGACTTCGGTGAATCAGTGCATTATAATCATGTAAAGGCTCTTGCAGGCTGAGAGGTGATGGGACGGTATCGCCATAGGGGCGATGAATAAGATCAGATGGGTACTTTCATGCCGTAACAGTGCCGAATCTGGATCTGTACTGTGCACATAACAGTGTTACCAGTGAACAGGGGGGTAACGGAACTGTGGGAGGGAAGCATGTAGGCGCTAGCAGGGTCTAAGTAGGGAGATAACGGCGGCGGGTGTCGAGGGGGGGGGGGGAGAAACCCATGGCTGGCCGGACATGCGAGAGGTTGCCTAGGACGTGGGGGGTTATCTGGGTCCGACTCTGGGGTGGCTCACTTCAGGTCAAGGCTACCGGTCTTCTCGGGTGGGGGGAGGGGAAGGGTCAGGCGAGTCTCCAGCTTGCGTGGACTGGCGGAATCTGTGAAGGAGCATGGCCCATTCCATGGAGATGGGAAGTTTGCGCGCGCCCTTGGCTTCTTCTTCCCTTAAAGCATCTTCCTCCGCTGCCGCCCATTTGCTAACCGCCCCTTTCCATTGTGCTATGGGGGGACCCTCTGGGGATCGCCAGCGCATGGTTATACATCTATTGGCTAGTAGGAGCGCTAAAGACACGAAGCGCCTATGCACCGGTTCACGCTTAGAGATGTGGAGGATGCCTAATGCACTGGACTCCCAGGTGGCTAGTGTAGTGAGACCCGTGAGTTCCAGTAGTGTGTTGTGCACCCCCTGCCAGAAAGGTTGGAGATCGGGACAGTCCCAAAACATGTGACGGAAGTTCGCAGCTGGGGAACAGCATCTGGGGCACAAGAATGGCGTGGAGGGGTAGAACTTCTGCAATCGCGCTGGGGTGAGATATGCCCTGTGTAAAATGTGATATTGAATATTCTTGAAGCGGGCGTTCCTAGAGACGCGTTTAGGGGCCTCAAGAGCTTTAGTCCACTCCGAGTCGTGCAGAACACGGCCTATGTCCGCTTCCCAAGTGGTACGTAGGGTCGTCAAGGGGGTGTATGAGAGTTCCCGGATGGATTTATATAGCCATGTGACCAGGTGGCGACCCACCCCCATATGTAGGATAGTATGTATTACTGGATGCGTGTCTGGCTCGCCATTTTGGAGATTGAAATGGGGTCGGTATCCGTCGAGCAGTTGCCTATACCTGAGGAATTGGCCTGGGGGGAGCCCGGATTCTGCGACCAGGCGGTCCAGCGGTTTCAACTGACCCTCCTCGAAGAGTGATTCTAGATCTGTGATGCCACAGCGGGACCAGTCGGCGAGTAGTGGGGCCGCAAAGTAGGAATCCTGCTTGGGGCCGCCTATTAGCGGCAGCAGCGGGGAGTATGGGGGTCTAGCGGGGGACAGCCGGTGTATCCGCAGCATACATCGGCGCGCTATCGTCACCTGGAGGGGGTAAGTGCGCCGCGGCTTGGTGCCCGGAAGGAGCAGACGGGTGAGTTCCGGAGTCGTGATTCTACCAGTAGGAGTAACCGTCTCCTGAGGGTAACGGTTCGCTGTCCAGTAGGACAGCCACTGGAGCTGTGCTGCGAGGAAATATGCCTCGAAGGATGGAGCTCCGAGTCCCCCCTGTGTTGTGGGGAGTTGTAGAGTTTTCAGGGCGACTCTGTGGCGGCCTGCTCCCCAGATGAGAGTTCCTAAGAGGGAATCAACGTCGCGAAAGAAGGATCTGGGTGGTATCACCGGCAGGTTCGTGAAATGGTAGAGGAGCCGGGGGAGCATCACCATTTTAGCAAGGGCTATCCGTCCAATCGGGGCAAGTGGTAATTTATTCCAGAAGGCTACCGTCGGGCGCAAACTCTCGAGTACCTTGCGGTGGTTGCCTTCAAAGATGTCCGTCGGAGAATGGTATAAGCGGACGCCGAGGTATCGGGGAGCTTCCGTGGACCATGAAAGCCTATGTGGGCCAAGGTCGATGTCTCGGGGGGGCAGGTCCGGGTGTAGGGGGTAAACCGTGGACTTGTCCCAGTTGACTTGTAGACCCGAGGCAGTTGCAAAGTCCGCCAATGTGGCCCCTATGGGGGTTAGGTCCATTTCAATGTCTCGGACATATATGAGGAGATCATCCGCGTACATGGACACACAATGGGTCCCGTCTGCAAGCGGTACTCCCCAGTCCACACCCTCCCGACGCAGCCGAACCGCCAGCGGCTCGACTGCTAGCGCGAACAAGAGGGGCGACAAGGGGCAACCTTGTCTTGTGCCTCGTCAGACTGCAAACGCCGGTGAGATACGTTTCCCGATACGTACTCGAGTAGTGAGGTCGGTGTATAGGAGGCGGGTATATGCCATGAGCGTCGGGCCGAGATTAAGGCGCCGCAGGACCGAAAATAGGTAGGGCCAGGTGAGGGTGTCAAACGCCTTCTCCAGGTCCATAATGAGGCAGGCAGCGCGGGGAAATCTGTCGCGTACCTGATCTTGGATATGGAAGACTCGGCGGAGGTTCTGGGAGGTATTCCTCCCGGGGACGAAGCCGCATTGGTCGGGGTGTACCAGCGGGCGTATGACCTGCGCATAACGATCAGCTAGGATCTTCCCCAGGATCTTACAATCGGCCGACAGGAGTGTGATAGGCCGGTATGACCCCATGAGAAGCGGATCTCTGTGGGGCTTAAGAAAGGTGACAATCACGGATTCCCGCAGCGACTGGGGAAGTTTCCCCAAGTGGAGTGACGCCCCGAACACCCGTGACAGACGGGGAACCACCAGGGGAGAGAATGTTGCGTAGTATTCTAGTGGGAAGCCGTCCAGTCCCGGTGCTTTATTTCGGGACATGGCGCGTATCGCTTGGGTGATGTCAGAGGGAATTATCTTGGCGTCGAGCGTGCGCTTGTCGGAATCCGATATCGTGGGCAGCGTCAGAGGGTCTAAGAACTGATCCGCGGTAAACGGGGTACAGCATGCCGGTGCTTCGTACACTCGTGTATAATGGCGTTGGAATGCTAGGAGAATCTCAGCTTGTGATTGCACCAGTACACCCTCCGGGTTGAGAATGTCCGTGATCGGCTTGATTTCGGTGTCCTGCTTCGCCATCCAGGCCAGAAGCGCCCCGGTTTTGTCTCTGTCTTTGTGCACCCGAGAGGCGTATGCCCTGAAATTATACTTACGGAGGTCAGCGCAGGCAGTTTGATATTCCGTTTTGGCCTCTGCCGTAAGTACGGCGTGTTCCTCCGAGTCGTCAGGCCGTTTGGTGAGAGCAGCTAGAGCTTGTTCCGTCGTTAAGAGCGACCGTTCTAAGGTGCGGCGGACCCCCACTATCTGTTTGATGCATTCTCCCCTTGCCACCACTTTATATGCGTCCCACTCCACTAGTACCGATGACGTCGTGTTCTCATTGTGTATAAAGTAGTCGCGTATGCTGGTTTTGTGCGCGTCCCTGAAGACCGGGTCCGTTAGGCAGTCTCTGGGGAGGCGCCAGGTGGGGACCGGTGGATGCGGGGGGCGCCAGGTGAGCCGTATTATGTGGGCATCATGATCTGAGAGGATCCGTCCCAGGTAATCTGTAGATGTAACCTTAGGGAGGATCGGAGCAGAGCAGAGGAAACGGTCTAGGCGGACCCGAAGGTTGTGTGGAATCGAGTGGAAGGAGTAAATGCGAGCCAGTGGGTGTAGGTGTTGCCATGCATCAGTGAGCGCCCAGTGTGTGGTCCATGCCTTGAAGAGGGCCGCCTGCCGGGGGGCCGGGGAGTGCGTGGGGGGAGGATGTGAGCAGTCCAGCGAGGGGTCTAGTGTGCAGTTAAAGTCGCCTCCCAGCACCCATGGGACTGTGGTGAACTGGGCCAGGAAGTACCCCTTGCCCATCAAGAATTCCCTCCAGAAGCGCGTATCTGCCCTCTCTATCTACTATTCGCCGGAGCGCCCGGAAGGGAGTACCAGGTCTCACCCAAATTAATGCGCCGCGTGCGAACGCTGAATATTGCGTGGCGCAGATGGTCCCTCGCCATTTAGCTTGTAGGCGAATGAGTTCAGTAGCGTTAATGTGCGTCTCTTGTAAGAACGTTATGTTGGCCGCCATGCGCCGTATGTAGGAGTATACAGAGTAGCGCTTGCTGGGCGTGTGTAGGCCCCGCACATTCAGTGTAAGGATACTAACGTCAGAGTGGGGGACAGCCATTTCTAGGGTGACGTGTTTGGGGGAGGGGCACCTCTACAGTTCCCGTGTGCCGCCCATGTGTGCGTGTCGTATATGTTCCTGCGGGCCAAGCTGCCTTAAACGTGGGGGGGGGACTGGGGAGGTGAACAGCAACTAGAACTTCGGGAGGGTAACCGTCCCAATACTGAGGATACGTCACTGGGGGTGGCATATCCAAACTAGTGTCCCACTAGGGGAAAAAAGTCAATAGAAGTTTGCGGGGGTGGCAGCATGTGTCGTTGCTGGGCCTGTGCGCGGGTCGGGCTCTAGTAGGAGAAGTATCTATCGCTCGCTGGCGCTTACATTTATCTGGTAGAGCAGTCTAGGCTTCTAGACGTCGCGCATCATCACAGGCATTCAAGAAAAGGATATGTCAGGTGACAGTTCAGTTGTTCACGAGGAAGTGACAGGTTGGCTGGTTAGGGCAGTGTCCAGTGTGTGTGCCACAACAAGGGGGGAGGAGATCGGGCCAAATCCCGACATAGTTCCATCGCTGTCCCGATCTTTCTCTGGGGTGAATAGGTGTGGCTGACCTTCCAAGTCCGAAGCCGGGGGTGACGAATGTAGTTCAGTGACCGCCCGCAGGGCGTCTCGTCGTTCCTGCATGATTTGGGTGAGATCGGGTGAGCCCGCTGGGGAGGACGTCTGGCTCTTGGGGTGGCCAGAGCGCTCATGGTTAGCGCCACGTTTCCTGGGCCGTCTGTAGTCAGTATTGCGCGCCTTCCGGGGTCCGGGCTTAGGGATCAGCGGGCAATGAAATTCGGTCCAGTCCTGTGCGTCCGCCGCCGTGTCGAAGAAGAGGGCTTTCCCTTTGTGGATCACCTTGAGGCGGGCAGGGAACAGCAGGGAATATTGAAGATCGTTTGCGTGGAGGCGCCTCTTGACTTCTAGAAACGTGGATCGACGCTGTTGAACCTCCCTGGCATAGTCTGAGAACACCATAACGTGTTGGTCCTCCACCTGTAGGGGGCCCGCAGTCCGGGCCGCACGAAGCACTGCATCCCGGTCTCGGAAGTGCAGAAACTTGGCCAGCATGGGCCGCGGGGGAAGACCAGGTTTGGGCGCCCGGGCCGGGACCCTGTGTGCCCTCTCGATGGAGAAGTATGGCGACCGGTCACAGTCCGGGGTGAACGATTTAGTCCAGGATTCCATGTAGGTCAGAGGGTCCGAATTTTCAATCCCCTCCGGTAGGCCCAGGACGCGAATGTTGCAGCGTCTCGAGCGCCCCTCCAAATCCACTGTGCGTTCCTCCAGGGTCGCCACGCGGCGTAGGATCTCCTGCATGTCTGCTGCCTGCGATTGCACCGTTGGTTGCAATTCAGTCACGACCCGCTCACCCTCCTTCACTCTATCCGCCAGTTTACGGTGTTCATCTCGGATTAGGCTAATGTCTGTTGCCAGGGTGCCCAATCTCTCCTCCATCGAGAGGCGAGACATTTCTATTGCTGCCAGCACCTGGTCCAGCTTCGTTGATAGCGTAGGGTCGGCTTGCGACGTATTGGACTGTGTCCATGCCCTCGTCTGGGGGGGGGGGGGGCATCTTCTCGACAGCCGTTTCCGGGACTGTCGTCCCCTGGGTGCTCCTCGGCTTCCCCATGGGTGCTGTTGAGGGGAAGAGGGGGGGGTGTCCCCTCGGTCGTCGCGTGTCCTGCGGGTGGTAGGTCGTCGCCACGTGGTATCGGTGGGTGAGTGGTCCGCCACTCCGGTTCCTCCGGGTCCAAGGCGAGGTTCGTTTCACCCCGGGGGGTCACCACCAAGGGCGTCAAGGGTGGTAAGCGGTTTCCGGGGTCGGTGGATTCGACCGTGTGGGGGTCTCTGCACTCCACGGGGCGGGGGCCAGCGTCCGCGCTGACCGGCAGGGCAAGGTCGGGTGGCGTGGGCTAGGGGAGGCGCTGACAATGTCTTCAATGCAAGTGGAATGCTCCCGTCCCCAGAGCGGGACTCGTGGCTGTTCCCGGTGTCAGGCCTGCACAGACGCCATGTCAAGGTCAGGCACTCGGATTCACTGGGTAGTTCGAACCTGTGAGTGCGACCTGGGTGTTCTGGTCGGGTGGCAGCGTGCTCTGTGGCTGTCCTCGTGGGTGGACGTGAAAAGGGGGCCACCGGGGTGTCGACTTGAGATCCTCGGGGAGCAGGAGGGGAAATGGCAGCACAGCACTCACCGATGGCAGTGGCGGGTTCTCCGAAGCGCTCAGCTCCGTGTGAGTGGCGGCCCTCCTGTAGTCCGCGATGGCAAGCTGTCAGGGTTTGAGGGCTGATTTAGGCTTCTGGCAGGGAAACAGCTCCGAGGCGTCGGAGCCCCGGGGTGGCGGCCGCCATCTTGGGAGCCGGGGCCCCGGGGTGAAAGAGGGCTCCGTTCGGTGTTTTTGCCCTCGCAGGGGTGGCTCCCGGTCGTCGGCTGGTCGAGCTCTCTGGGGCCGTTGTGCAGGGATCCAGCGCCGGGGGTTCAAGGGTCCGAGGCTGAGGCGCCGCAGTCAGGATCTCCGGGGGTGGGGCGGGAGAGACCACCATTCACCGCCCACAATGAGGGCGTCGGACACCTGGGATGGTCTGCTCCTCATCGGTGGCGTGCACGCCGGCCTCTCGTGGTTAGCGGTGACAGGCCGTCCGGGTTCGGGAGCCGATCAGGCATCTGGTGGGTGTCCAGCCTCTATGCAGCGGAGCCCCGGGGCGGCGGCCGCCATCTTGCGTGTCAGGGCTCCGGAGTGTAGAGAGGCGCCATGCAACAAGCCCCTCCGTGGGCCAACGTCGTCCCTCTTGCAGGGTCCTCTGTGGCCGCTGCTGGTCGCGTCGTCAGGTACCGTTGTCCAGGGAGTCGGGTCTCGGCGGCTCACAGATCCGCAGGTTCAGGTAGCGCCCACCATTTTCCAGGGTCGGCGTCCCTCGGACCCGGCAGGATACAGCTCGGCTAGTGTTGTCCGCCCGTTGTAATTGCTGATCACTCGGGGGGTGCCCCAGTGTGCGGGGGCATCCCGAGCGTTGATGCGGGCAGGTTGAGGCTCCCAGCGATCACGGGAACTGGGCAAGATGCTAGCCCGATCGCGGAGCCTCAGCAAGACACAGCCGCCATCGTGGCTTGCTAAGCCACGCCCAAGGGAGCCACTCAACTGGGGACTACTATCAATGGTGGCTGCTGGGCCCACACAATGAAGCTAGTCACCCTAATGTATTCTTTAATGATGGGTGGTATGATATCAGAACCCAGCTGGACAAAGGCACAGTGGCCGCATGACCTGGGAACAGATATCTAGGATAAACAACGGGTTTAATGCTGTGAACTCTCTAAGGAAGTATCTATGAATGTCAAGCACAGACTAGCTCATTATACATTCTTTCACCAAAAGTACTATATAGTGGTCTCCCTGGTGAAATTTGCTTGCCATGAAAACACACTTTGTTGAAGATGTCACGCACCTGGAGCAGATTTTTTCCACTTAGCATGGGGCTGCCTGCCGATCAGTTGCTACTGGGGGAGATATTTCCAAGCTCTAATCGACATAATGGGGTTGACCCTGGTAGCAGATCCTTTATTGATGCTGTTGGGGTATTTGAAAAAGGTCCCAAAGAGTGAACAGAAATTTGTGGGTCTCGCACTGCTGTCGGGGAAGCGTAGAGTAGCCATACATTGGGACAGAGGTAAAGCCCCTCTACTGGCAGAATGGATGATAGACTTAGTCACATTTCATACCAATGCAGAAACATATGACAAACTATTACCGAGAGTTTCACGACCAAAGGACATTTGCAGCTCTCTAAAACAATATGAAGACACCAAACCAATAGGAAGATAGAGGGCATACCAGGAAGCACCTATGCACCAGGTAGTTTCAAATTAGCAGGAACTGCAGAAAGTTGGGTCATCTATCATGTTCTGTGTTCTCTTTGCTCCTGTTTACGGCTACTTACGTGTGGGCTGAGGCACATGTGTACTCTGCCAAAATATGTAATGATGTACAATGTATTCATGTTAATGCTCTTGAAATGTGCAGTACCAGCTAATGTTGTTTACTAGCTGTACGATAAATAAAGATTTAGGCAAAAAAAGAAATCCTGATTGGTTGAAGGTGCTAAAAGTATCCCGCTGATGCAAGGACTTCCCTGAGTGCGAAATCTGAGTTTTCCTGCTCTGAAGTTTTCCGCCACAGCTAACGCCTTTATTGGGACTTCATCCATATCAGACACTAAATCCCAAGTAAAAATCTCCGACTGGGACGAACCTGGTTGGTGTACCCAATGCGCTCTCCATAGCTATTGACCTGAAATTGCATCTGGGTCTTGGCCTACCACAAACATAATTTATTACCGATATTTAGTGTTTTTTGGTACTAGTCCTTGATTCTTCTAAAATTCCTATCTGCGGTTACTTTCTAAATTGGGAATAGATGTTTATTGTGTTTGTGTTTTTGACATTTTACTGTTTTGGTATTTCTAAATAATTTACAGTTTTTTTTTAAACTTAACCCTGTCTTCGCCGTGCCATAGCTACCAGGGTTGAAAGTTTGGACCTCACCTAACAGGTTAGGCACTTTATTGCTTTGTGTGGACTTCCATCCACTCCAATTAATAATTCATTTTATGACATTTACCATAGAAGATATCTCTACCCCAATAGTGGAGGCGTCTGCCAAGTGTACAAGGTCTATTGCAAGTGTACAGAACATATATATGGTTGTAAAATCACTACTAATAATAACTTTACAGTTCTATCTGATGTTTTAATTGACACCCCCTCATCCTCGTTTCCTGGGGTTACATTTGAGTACCTTTAAACTCGTAAATGGTGAAAGGCCAAAAGTAGAAAATTTACTCAAACCCCCTAAATCAAGCCAAATAAAAACATCAACAATACAAAGCTTTACACAATCATACTTTGACAGAATTTCAGGGCCCTCTGTACTACGCCTTATCGTATAAGTGATGTTAGGCAAGTCATGAAGTGCCCTCTGTGTGCAAACCAAATGCATGTTTTAGGGTATACCAATCACACAAAAAGCACACTAACACCACACCATTACTGACCAAAACACAGTTTAAAGTCAAGATTCACCAAATTAGGCAAGCATTGGCAAAGCCAAAAGGTCTGAGCAATGCATGTGCTATCGGAATTGTCAATGTGCATGTTTTTTAGATCATTTCTTGTAGTGGCCTGTAGGGTTTGCAAGGCACATTATGATGTGGCAGGCAGCTAAAAAAAAAGTGAGTGCAGCTATTACTGAACTTAGCGACCATCTGTGACTGGAAGAATTTTCTATTCATGTGAAAGAACGACGTGATTGTCAACCAAAGATACTAACGTTCACAGATTTGGTACTAAGGAAAAAAAAAGTGATAATAATATATCATAGCTGAGAGATTTAATACTCTACTGAACAGTGTCTAGCAGTGGGGGCAAGTCGGAGGAGGAAAGAAGCACTTTTCCATACAGCATCAACTGCAGGGGCAGCAAGTGGCAAGCTTATGGGTGGGATGAAGCTCAAAAGTACATACAACAGGTCTCTTGTTGAGTCAGCACTTGCACATCGTATATGGACGAGACCTTAAAATGGGGGCATCTGGGCACCCCAAGAAATTCACAACATCTACTTATTGCCAACAGTTGCAGGTGTCACACTTACCTTCTCAAATCCCAAGGGATATATCTGCTTCACCACTTGCAGGGATGCAGTTTCTATCTTCCAACCTCTTGCTCTCCGGATAAAAGCAGGGAGGTGGATAACCTTTTAAAATGTTCCTGTAAAGCAAACCAATCACTTCAAACTGGCTGCAGAGGCACTTGGGCATGCAGTCTGAAAAGGCTGTGGCAAGCCTCGACAGCATTTTGCTGGAGGCTCTGGGAGCTACCTAATGGGAGCAGTGAGATGTTCCGCCTACTAACTTGATGCTCAGTTGTTAATGTTTGAGTAGGCGATCGTAAATCCCAGGTGACTTTTCTAGTCATGGAAAAATGCATACAAAGTATTACAATGAAGTTGAACAATATTGACATAGTTTAATAAACAGACAGGGTGCACTGTCCCTAGGTCTGTACTGATAATTGTCCAGTTGCTGGAGAGAGGATGTGGCGTAATGCCCAAAGCTGCTGATTTGAAGCTGGAGAACCAGGTCCGAATCTCAGCGTTGGATCAACATCTGTGATTCTGGGGAAATCCCTTAATCTCCCTGGGGCTTGTAAGAAATTAATGTATCCTTGAGCAATGTTACTGATGCTTATGCATAGTGCTCCAATCGACTCAGGTTGAGTTAGTGCTAAAAAAACACTAGCTTGAGACAGAGAGAAGATGCAACAACAGACAGTGAAAGAATGGGGAGTATGTGGGCAACATAGAGGGATTGCGAGAGGCAAAGAGAAAAAAAGAAATAATGAGGCAGTATGAACAGCAAAGAAAGAACTGTGCAAGTGAAAACTTAAGCAGTCTCAAAACAATGCCCTAAATGGCCCCTGCGTATGTTTAGCGGTCATTTAACACATGCATGTGATAGACAAATGTAGAGAACGAATAATGGAGCGATGAGGTAACTAGCAAATGGGTGGGCTTAAGCCCACAAGGTACATACAACAGGTCTTTCTTCGAGACAGCGTATGAGCCCAGTCTAGATCCGAGACCTAAAAACTAAAATTCCTGATGATGCTTTGTAAAGTTTTAAATGCTAAAAAGGAGCTTTATTCTTTTTAAATAATAAACGGTTACTGGCTGCAAACTTTTCCTACAAATGTTCCAGGTTTGGGAGTTGACATTCGAATCAAGGTCTTTGATTAACTTATTTTTTTAAATAACTATTTATTAAAGTTGTAAAAAATGCCAGACTCTGCTGCTACAACTCAAATATATCAATACACATGGCAATGCAGTGAATTTATAAAAAGAGGTCTTTCCTTCCAGTCATTGGACCGCATACACTCCCTCCTTCATTACCTCCAAGAGGCAGTGCAATCCAAAGTGTTTAGTTTGTGGCCCGAACATTTCTGGTTCTGACTACCCATCTACGATGCTCGAGCCTTCGCAGACTTGGTATTTCAGAGTGCGATAAAGGGCTGCAGCAAATTTGTAAACTGCAACCAACTGCTCCTCCAACGCTATGAAGTTGTCAAAATGTATAAGATAAATACATAAATAAATCCATTAATTATTAGGATTTCATGTGTGTTCAAACCCACACTCAATAACTTAAAAAAACAGCTGACTGTATAAAAAGTGTCAAATATGTTTAGTTTAACCCAAGACACAAATATATTTGCCTTAGATTAATGTGATACGATGGGCCTGAATTACAAAGGTAAATATGCACAAGTTTATTTAGTCATGTGTATATTTACTACTACAACTAGGTTTAAAGCTCCATAAATGTACACATAGGTATAACTCTCTATTTTTTAGTTTTGTTGCTATTCACCACTTCCGAGTGTAGATGTACACCATACGTATCCCCACCACCTCCAATTAGGGATTGGAAATTCCTATGATTGTATTTATAACCATTAAGTCCAGGCTGAGTACTCCGCTCCGCCAGAGGAGGTTGCGGAGTTTTACCAACTCCACACTCCGCTGGAAACGCGAAGTTGCGGCAAAACTCCGACTCTGTGGCCAAGCGGAGTACGCCCCTCAGTCCGAGTCAATCACCCGCAAGGCATAATACGTACAGGGACGCGAGGGGGAGGACGACGGCAAGAAGGAGATACCGCGGCAAGGAGGAGCGCGGCCGGCAGACGGCAGAAGAAAAGTATGTGTTTAAAAAAAAAAAATTGTGGGCCTGGGGCGGAGCGTAGTTCCACTGAGTTATTTTACTCTGTGGAACTACGCGGAGCACCACTCTGAATACTCCGCCCAGGGTTAATAACCATAACTTTACCATTGAATTTTATGTTCTGCCCACTTAGTGGACAAGCTCCTAACTGGGGCAGGGACCTCCTCCACTGAGATAGCGATATCCCTATGAGAAAGTATACGGGATTTAAATAACGTTTTTATTTTTAACAAATTGAGGAATACAAATAAACTGGAAATGATAAAATAAAATTGTAAGCATATTAACTACTCTAATTAAATGTCTATTTTATAATAATATAGTATAAATGTATGAATTAAAATGTGTAAATATTATATTCAAATAATAATGAAAACAATACTAACCCTTACCAATATTTTTTCCAGTATTTAATATTTAGTAAACCGCTGAAAAATGATGTGTTAACATAAGGAAGCCAGAAATAAAGAGTTGCAGTAGTCGAGCTGACTCAGAATAGTGGCTCTCTCTAATAAGCATTTAGTGTAGGCTGGCAGAAAGGGCAGGATTTTCCACAAAACTCTCCTATTGAAACAAGTGGCGTATACCATCCCACACATGAACAGACAAAGTCAATTCTTGGTCCGTCTGAACACCCAGGTCCCTAACGTTGGGACAGGGGAGAGAGAAGGTCCCATTTGGTATGTTCATAGCCCAGGTTACAAAAGATCTCAGTAAAGACGGCCAGGAAGATCATCAAGTGAAGCCAGCACTACATAGTCACTTCCATGGTGAAGTCTGAAACAAGTTTGTGCTTCATCAAGAATTTCTAATTTGAAGCTGAGGGCTATGGTGTCAGACTACTAAGTTGCCAGTAGGGTGATTCAGAAGAGATAAATAAGTGTTACAGGCACCTACGTTGGGTAACATTCCAATCATCCTGCCTAGAAACCCTTTACTAGTGTACTAGGTTACCAGGGATAAAAGGCCTGGGAAAATCACCTGGTTAGTGGTCCCATGCCTATTGCTGGAGCTCCAAAGCAACTTATGACAAGTGTAACTAAGGATGAGAGTTGACAGCAGCCGGCATGTGGGCATAAGATCAACAAGTGAGGTCAAATCATGTGTTAAGTTAAGACTTTATGGGTTCAAACTGCCAACCTGGTCTTTGGCATAAGCCAGGGACCCTAAAAGATCATGAGCTAGGAAAAGTAATTTCCATGCCAGTCAAGACCCAACCAAATAGTGGAACAATTAAACCAGGAGCCTAAGTGGATTTATGAAGCCTGTATGCCAGGTGTCCTAGAAGATAAATGGACCAATTCCTACAATATCCTGAAAAAGAACAGTGACATCATTTTTATGATCAATTTTCTTTATTTGAATTTGACAAACATAAAAGTTAATCACATAGAAATGGTATGGCCTACAACCCAGGAGCCGGTGCTTGATATAGAACGTTTGGGGAAATGAAGCAAGACAGGCTGCTTATTGAGGAGACTGAGTATAGTGTACGTTGAGAAACGCGTAATGACTAACCCTGTAATTTCTTATAGATCATCTAGGACTTCCTGCCAGTATCATGTCAGTTTGGGGAAATACCAGAGCAATGAATGAGCGTTCATGTATTGCCACAGTTCCTCCAACAAAGACCCAGTCTTCTAGGGAAAGATGTGTGTGTCCTGGTGGGGGTGTAATACCAATATGATACTATCTTTGTCATTGTTTTACTGATGGCTACTCAATGTGCTGTCATGCAGGCTCTGTGAAATATGTCCCCCATTCTTTGTCTGTTAGGACGCATTCCAGTTCATATTCCCTTTTTATTTGGATCACGGTTTTAGACTGTGAAGGGGCTGCCTGTAAAGGGGAAATACAGTTCAGAGAGTATATGTTTATTTTTTGTTTTGTGAGGTAGCCATTTCTCATATACCATTAAAGGCCTGCTTGCCACCTATTTACGCTTTGTTGGATAGCTAATATGTGTGTTGCCTGGATGTTCTGTCGCCAGGAGGCACCGAGGGGCATATTAACCAGGGCTTTATCTCCGCTTTTTTGGCTTTGAAAGCCAAAGAAGCGGAGATAAAAAATATCGCCCTATCAACAACAGGGTGCTAACATGCAAAATCGCATGTTAGCACCCTTTTTCACTACGCTTCCTTTTGCATCTCTAATGAGATGCAAAATGGGCGTTCCAGAGCAAAGTAATAGGAGAAATGTCGCTAAGCGACATTTCTCCTATTATCAAGCTTCACGCTAACCCAGTTAGAGACAAAAAAGCAGCGCTAACCACGGTTAACACTGCTTTTTTACGTCTGCTAATTTTCAAACTTAGCCATGTAATACAATGGGAGGTGGATTACATGGCTAAGTCCACCATGGGCTATCAACAAGGATATCCCTATCCTTGCAGTTTTATCGCTGCATTACCAGCGATAACCTCCCAAAATGCCGCTCTTGCTAGATTTTTTATCGCCTAGGCTGTTAGCGTTGTTAATAATGCGATAACCAGGCGATATTATCCAGCGATACTGGGCGTTAACAAAATTAATGCTAAGTGCCCTTAGCGTTAACTTTCCCTGTTCCTTGTTAATATGCCCCTAATTTGTTTTGAGTGTCTCAGATGTGTTCACCCCTTCTTCATCCACCTGGCCCCTAATATGTATGCACCCTGCTTGGGTGATCTCTGAGTTTATTATAATCGGTGTGAGATGGGAGGGAACAGTGGTGAGACCTTATTTTGTTGCCACTAAGTCCCAAACCAGCATTGTAGGTCTGGTAACTGGTGAGGCGTGAAGGCTCCATGACCTGTGTCACTTATGCAACTGCAGGGTTTCCAAATGAGAACCCCTGTGACTTGCTGACTGGTTCACGTTTCCAAACGAGAACCCCTGTGACTTGCTGGTTCATGAATCCTCAGTGTTTCTCTGTTTGTTTTTGGACAATATGGCAGAGGCTTGCTTCCTGACAGTATTGTGTAATGTTGAGGATACCCAGGGCACCCTCCTGATGGTACAAAGCTAGTGACATGCAAAGGTTTTTACCTGCCTAAACAAAGATATTGGCTTCTCACTGCAAAGTTTGAAGCACGTGAGGAGGGAGTTGCAGGAGAAGAAGTTTTTGCAAAATGAACAATATCTGCTGGAGAGCTGTCAATTTGAGGGCAGCTATTCGATGTATCCAAGAGAGGCCCTTTGTAGCCCACGATTTATTTATTTATTTTATTTATTTATTTAGGCGTTTTATATAGCGCTAGCCAGACCCTCGGGTATCTGAGCGCTTTACAACAAAGGTGATGGTAAAATCAATACCAAAACATAACAATAGTATACATAGAGATTCACTGCGAGTCAAAAGTCTCAGAACAGAATGTAGCCTTAAAACCCGAAAAATTACAAATAGAGAGGTGATATACACAGGGGTGAGGCAGGACTAAGATGGTGGGAGGGTGAGATAGAGTTTTTGAACTTAGGGTGACTGGATGTTGTGGTGGGCGAGTGTCTGCATTCAGGCGGTAGCTATTCATTCGGCGGGGAGTTGTTGAGCAAGAGGTCTTTGAGCTGCTTTTTGAACTTTACAAAGGAGGGGTTAGTCCTGATATGGATTGGGGTGAAGTTCCAGATTCTTGGAGCATTTCCAGAGAAGGATCGAGAAGAGGCTTTTTGTTTGCGAGTTTTTGGGGGGTTGAGGAGTAAGGTGTTTGAGCTCCTGAGGGTCCTTTTCTGGCCGGCTCTCTTGAGTTTGGCGGCCAGATAAGTGGGCTTCCCAGTGTGCAGGGCTTTGTGTGTGAGGCAGTCAGTTCTGAAGTTGGCACGCAATTCAATTGGGAGCCATTTTAAATCTCTGAGTGCCGGTGAAATGTGTTCAAATTTCTTCACTCCCGTGACCATTCTGGCTGCTGCATTTAGAGTTGCTCTCAGAGGGACTAAGTGGGATTTTGCTGTTCCTGTGAAGGTTGCATTCCCGTAGTCCAGTCTGGAAAGCACCAGGTACTGAGTGCCTTGTTTGAGATCGCTTGGAGGTATGAATGGTTTTATTTTGTTGAGCAGTTTAAGGGCTCTTGGCGGAGTTCTTAATGTGTTTGGCCATATTTAATTTTGGATCCAGAGTGATTCCCAGTGATTTAACTGAGTCGGTCAGGGTGAGGTTGCAGTTGAGGGCATGGATTGCTTTTATCCCTCCTGTGATTTGGGGGCTGTGCTCCTTATTGGAAATGAGCAGGATTTCTGTCTTGCCCTGGTTCAGTTTCAAGTGGTTGCATGTTAGCCAGTGCTGAACTTCCCTTAAAGTGTGGTTTAGTCTATGAATGTCTTCAATAGGGGAGGTTTCGAGATAGATCTGGGTGTCATCCGCATATAGGTGGAAGGAGATGGGTTTTTTTTTGAGGATGGAGGTAAGGGATTCCATATAGATGTTGAAGAGTTGCGGAGAGAGAACTGATCCTTGTGGTACACCCCTGTTGATGGAGTGTGAGTCGGATAAGAAGTTATTGACTTTTATTCTTTGGGTGCGATTCTGTAAAAACGAGGTTAACCATTTTAGGACCACCTCGTCCGCTCCTACTCTTTCTTGCAGTGCTTAATGAGTAGATTGTGGTCCACTGTGTCAAAGGCTGCCGATAGATCCAAGAGTACGAGCAGGCAGCCTTGATCCCTATCAAGGGACTTGTGGATGTCGTCTATGACATTCAAGATCGCTGTCCCTGTGCTGCAACCTTTTCTGAAGCCCGATTGGTGGGAGTCGAGAAGGTTGGTGCAGTCCATGTGCTCGGTAAGTTGAAGGAGGACGCATATTTCCAGAGTTTTAGCTAGGACGGGGAGATTGGAGACTGGTCTGAAGTTATTAAGATCGTTGGTGTCCGCTCCTGTTTTTTTTAAATAAAGGTGTGACTTGGCTGATTTTGAGACAGTCAGGCATGACTCCAGTTCTCAAGGAGCTATTTATAATCTTGGTCCAGATCGGGGCTAGGGTGCCTTTAAGATTTTTGACCAGTTTGCCTGGAATGGGGTCCGCGATATGAGAGGAGGGGGTGGAGCAGGAAATCGTTTTTTCAGTCACAGCTATAGAGATAGGGTTAAAGGATCTCCAGTTTTTTGGGTGGAGCTTGTGATTAGTGCCTTCTATCTCAGCGAGCGAGCTGCTGCAGGGGGGTAGTGATCCAGAGAAAGCTCAATCTTTGTGATTTCGTCTTGGAAGAAAATGGCAAAATTGTCACAGAGGTCTTTGGAGGCCTGGAATGCTGAAGCAGGGGGCTTGGAGGTTTGTTGTCTGATTACATTGTATAGTTCTCTTGGTCTGTTTTTTGTGTTGTCAAGAGCACTGCAGAAGAAGGCATTTTTGCCATCCTTGATGTGTTTATTGTATTCCCTGCGTACTGACTTGAGTCGATTGAGGTGGATTGTGGACGGTTTTTTCCGCCAGAGTCTTTCATTAGCTCTTAGTTCTCTTCTTTCAGAGTTTATGCTTGTATTGAACCATGATCTAGATGGGGTGTTCCTTACCTTTTTTTGTTTGCACGGGGCTAGTTGGTCTAAGATGGCAGTCATAGTAGTGTAATAATGGGAGGTGAGTTTGGTTGTGGAGAGAGTGTCAGTATCGATGGGGAGGAGTAAGCTTACTTCTTTTTCCAGGTCAATAAGGGGTATTTGATTTAGATTTCTCACCCAGTGGGTGCAGTCTTGTGTGAGGGCGGCAACAAGTCATTAGGTTGATGTGGAAGAGGATGATGTGGTGGTTGAACCAGTCTACAGGTAGGATACGATTGATAGAGACAGTGTCAGCTTGGGCAATAATAGCATCCAAATTGAACCTTTGTTGTGGGTTTGTTCTGTGCAGTGTTGGATTAGGTTATTGTTGTGCAGAAGATCATTCAAGGTTTGTATCATCGAGTTGTTCACCTCGTTCCAGTGTAAGTTGAGGTACCCTGGGATCATATTGTTAGAGTCCTGAAGTGCACAGTGGGTTATCAAGTCGGAGAGGTGTTTACCGAAAGTGGAATTTTTCCAGGGGGATGGTAGAGGAGAGGGCAAAGTAGGGGTTTGTTGCCGCTTGTCTTAATGGAAGCAGTTAGACATTCAAATGAGTTGTAATTGAGGGAGTTAATTTCGGATATGGAGATGTTGCTCTTGTGGATGATTGCGACGCCCCCTCCTCGTTGTATTTTTCTGTCTTCATTGAGGATTTGGAAGCCTGGAGGTACGAGCCTGTCCATGTCTGGAAGGGACAGTTCGTTCATCCATGTTTCAGTGATGAACATGATGTCAATGTCATGGGCCAGGATAGTTTCAGCCAGTTGCATGTTTTGTAGTTGATTTGCAGTTTATAAGCATGCATTTGGTGGAGTTGCCCTCATTGTTGAGTCTCTCTGTTGGGGGAGCCTTTGGAATAGAGGAGAGGAAGGCTGGGGGTCTTGACGTTTTGGGTGGGAGGCAATTTCTAGCGAAGCCAGTGATAACCTGGATCTTGGCGTTTAGGGTGGTAGAAGGGTAGGTGTCATAAGAGGAGGCCACTTCTGCCGCTTCTCTTTCGGACATTGTGGTTTTTGTTCTTTTGGGGCTCTGAGTTTGTTTCGATTGGGGGGTTGTGTTCCATCTGGACCTGGGAGTCCTGCCAGGTCTAGAGTGATTGGCATTGCTGGTTATGGGTGTGGTCTGTGCGTGTTGGCGAGAGCTCTGACGAGAGGTGAGGTTCAGTAGGATTTCGTTAAGGCCCTTTATAATATGTTCAAGCAGGATTTCGTTAAGGCCCTTTATAATATGTTCAAGCTGGATTTCGTTAAGGCCCTTTATAATATGTTCAAGCTGGATTTCTAATAAAGCGAGTCTCTGCGTCGTCTCCCAGGAGGGAGGTGGGGAAGAGTCCGGGCTTCGATTGTCCTGGTTGGGGTTGTTGACGGAAGGGATGGGCTTGGGATTTGGAGGTTGTATTTTAGAGATGGAGTAGCCTCTATTATCCCTGTGGGTGGCCTTGGACATGGGGTGTGTGGAGTCTCGTTTAGTTTCCGTCTGCCCTCTCAGGCGCGTAGGTGGGGGGAGAGTGAGCTAGGAGTCATTGATTTAGGGTTCAGTTCAGTAGCTGATTGTGAGGAGTAATAATTTAGTGAGGGGGGTTGCTTGTCAGAGGGTTGAGAAGTCTCTCCTACGCTGTGCCAAGGATTGGTATTGGCAGGTAGCTCTGAATTGTGCATTTCCAGGGGGTGGTGGAGGGAGGAAAGGTTAATGGGGAAGGTCTGTATTGTCTCAAGAAGGTTCATTCTTTCGGGCAAAGGGGAAGAGTTCTGTAGTGAGTGGCGTGAGTCATTGAGGGCTTTATGAAACGTGGGGAAGAGGTAGTCGAATGTATTCAAATTGTCGTTATTGGCTTGGATCATGACTGTACCGTTAGTGTAGATGGTTGCAGCGGTGTTGGCGTTATGCGTGTGGTGATGTGGGATAGAAAGCATCAGTTTGCAACTGTGAGGCGTGTTCGTTATTTTGGATATGAGGAGATGAGTTTTGAGAATGCTGATGCAATTCGCTGGGCATCAGGTATGGAAAATAAAATCCAGTTTCTGCTGGACTTTGGAGGGGAAATTGTATATGTCTGCAATTAGAGTGTCTGGATGTTGTCTGATCAGTCTGTGTTTTAAATTTCTCTTTGCTTTGGGTGAAAGGTTGGGGGGAGAGTGATGGTGAAGGAGTTTGGGCCGTGTGGTTTCAGGTAGTTCGGGGTGGATGGGACCAGGGTGATTGTGGTGGTGGGTGCCATATTGTTTAGGTTTGGAAAGGTGAGTAGGTAACTGGGATTGTGCACGGTCTACTTGGCCAACTTCTGAACGAGGGAGATGAAACAATAAGTAGGACTATAGTCAGATGGTGATGGTGTTATATTAGTGACATCGTTTTTGAGTCTGGCATCTGGTACCAAGACCTTCGTCTCCCTTAGCTGATGCAGTACTGTTATAGGTCTATTAGGTTGATCCGAATCTGTTGACTGGTCTTGGGGATCGGTTCTGATTCAGATTTGAGATTAATCAGCCGAGTTGGGGGGAGTTTATGCTGCCATTGTGGAGTCAGGCATTGGTGCCCTGTTCTTCATTTTCTGTTTGTAGGGAGAGGATGAGTTCAGTCTCAATATGAGTATTAAACCTGCTAGGCGCTGGGCCCCACGTGATCTTGATGTTGTGACCGGTGTGTGCGTCCTTTGCTTGTTGGGAATTAGCTAGCAGAGCAGATAGCTAGAGCGGCGGCCATCTTATGTTCATGCAGTGTTCAGTGGGCAGTCAAGGTGGATATGCGGCGGGGGCCTACGTTACCTCGTTGTTATGATTGGCGGGTGCGTTCTGTTAATCACGAAGGACGGAGGCTTCCCGGAAAGGCGGCCATCTTTAGGACAGGCAGTGGATGACTGGTGTGTTCAGGAAACAGGCGATTATGCAGCGACGTGTAGTGATGCTCATCGTTTGGTCGTGGTGTTGTTAATCAAATCTTGGGTCCCAGATGCAGAGGGGCTCTCATGGATCGTCAATCACGGGTGATGGCGCAGTAAGCACTTTGAAACCGGCTTAGGCTTTCCAGGACAGCGGCCATGATAAGGTCAGGCAAAGGCATCCATTGGCGTCGCTCATCAGTAGCTTGCAGGCTTGGTTAAAAAAGAAAGAGAACCTGCAGTCTTAGGTCCCGGATATTGAGGGGCTCTTATGAAGTGATTCTCAGGCTGTCATTGCTGTTGTTACTTTGTAGGATCGACGAAGGCTGTCCAGATCCGCGGCCATCATAAGGTCAGGCACAGGCTAATTTAGCTGCGGTGCTCGTCTGTGTTGCATATAGTTTCCTCAGCTAGTTTACGATCCTGGGTCTCGGCTCGTTGGAGACTCCGAAGACTGACTCCCAGGGTGTCGGAGCAGTTTGCACGCCCGCTTCTACATAAGCGCGTGAACGGGCCTGGGGTGGCTGGCTTCCGATCCCACAATGGCGATAGTGAGGCGGAGCACGTAAACAGTCTGTGCCTGTTTGTTGATGCCTCGGTCCGTGTGAGGTTCGTTGATCCGGTGAGCCACACACCTCCAGAGGGCCGTTGCAGTCCTGAATGTGTGGATGGTCGTCGTTACCTGGTGCTGGTGACTTGCGATCCTGGCGGGCCCGTTTTGGGGTGAAATCCGGTGAGTACTCATTAAAAGGTGAGGAGATGGTGGGGGTGGCAGCCGGGAGAGGCACTATATAAATTATTCCGATGCCTCAGGAGCTCGATCTTAAAGCTCCTTCCCCACGGCAGACATCTTGCATCCATTGCAAGTCATTTCGTTCTGTCTGAGGAGTTCTTGGTAATTAATCTTTACTGTAGCTCCTAATGTACTGGCTAGTTGTATCTTCAAGTATGTGGTTCTGAGATTGCATAAAGGGGATGGAGGGCCTCTTTCTGTTGAACAGGGACTGTTAGATTGATTATATGGGATTTTGTAGGCTGACTTTATACATGGGAACCTCACCAAAATTCAGCTTCTCCACCTCCACAGCCTAAAGAGTGAGGATCACATCTTCAGCATATAGGCACATCTTATGTGTCTCCCATCTGAAAGGGATACATGTGATGGAGTTGTTCACCCCGACTCGTGCAAGTGGCTCCATACAAAAGGAAAACTGAAGGAGCGATAGGATTGTTTAGAATATTCCTCAAGAACTGGACAAGTCATAGAATTGACATTAAAAGCATTCCTTAATAAACACAAAGAAAGGTAATGGGAAATACAACAGCCTCTCAAAGCTAAGATTCAATTTGTCATGGATTAGGAGATCCTCGCACCTAGACACAAACGCAGGCATTTGTGGACATTATGTTGTATTATCTGACCTCCAAAGAGCGGTAATTCTATCATTGCTCCTCTCATAACTGTGACAGCTAGGAAATTTCTCAACAAGGTGGACTGGACTATGGATTGTCAGCATGCATCTGATTAGCTGAAGAAGGATTTGTGTGAGGCACCAGTTTGAAGGTGGCAAACTTCAGGCACCCCTTCATTCTCCCAAATGATGCTTCAGACCATAATACTTGCACAGTTCTTCCCCAGATCAGTAAGAACGTCAAGTATATTTTATTACCTGTACTTGCTGTTTATGGAACAGATAGGGTGGTAATTTAACACAAATGCTTTGTGATTGTGTGAGTATTGACATGGTTCCATCTCTACTTGTTCAATTACATCTTTACTGTCAAGGAGGATCACAAGTCCCTCAAAGGGCTCATGTCTATGAAACTGGATAAAGTCAAGATGTGTTAGTATGCCATCGCTTTGCCAGGATTGGATTTAACTGTTGAGCACAAACCCAGTCCATCTTATTTGTTTTTCTGAAAAGTATTTGATCGTCTACTGGGAAGTAAGAAGGTGCCAGAAGCCTTCATTAATTGTGAATCATGTGATGAATACTTAAAAGACCTAAAATGTGACATCTTACAAAAGTCACTGTTGCAATATATTTAATAAATCAATGTTGACTAATGTGGGAAATTGGGGTACTGGTTGAGGGGGTGAAACCCTCCTCAAGCAGCAACTGCAATTCTTGTCAGGGTGAAACACAAACAAACTCCAAATTAACCTGTGCTTAACCCTCTTTTGCTTGGCACAAAAGTAGTCAGGCTTAACTTAGATGCAAAGTGTTAATTATTTATGCATTACTTCAAACAGCAATAAAGTTAAAACACAGGGGCGTGCCAAGCTGTAGAGCACCTAATTCGGCAACTTGGCTCTGACAGGATTGAAAAACGTTTGTTTGGACCAGGCAGCTTAAATGCATCCAAACACGGCGATGAAGCCGCGGAATGCACAACGACGCAACACCCATCAATTACTCGCTTCTTCAAGTTGTAGAAAACCAGTTCTTGGACATGAGAGCTCTTCAAGGTATTTAGCCATATTTTCCTCAGAACAGTCTAAGATTGAGAATTCTGACATTGCAACGTGACATGGGGTTACTGATACACCCCATCATAATACCTGATTACGAAGGCCACCTAACGGCTCTCTAAAAGGCTTGAACATTGCTCTGGAAATTTGCAGTCATAATCAGTGGGCTACATTGGCTGCATTGGGCTACATAAACCTACCAAACAATGTTTTAGAACGAAGACATGTAGACACAATTGGGCGGATTTACAAGCCCCTTGCGACACTTTTGCGCCACTGTTGCATCATTTTAGTGACGCAGCATCGGCGTAAACAATGCAGCCAATTTACAACGTGACACATCTAAGGCGATGCGTCACGTTGTAAAGCCCTGTGTCACATTATACCTGGATCAGGTATAATGTATTCAGGGTGGGCGTTCCCATGCAGGAAAGCCTCATAAAATTGGTGCAGTGAAATCTGCAAGCTTTCTTCTTGGATGCCACTGCGTCAAAATGTGACGCCTGCTTGAAGCAGGCGTAAGGAGTGACGCAGTACAATAAGTAAAGGCCTCAAAATGTATTGCTGGAGTTGCGTGACTTTTGGGCCAACAAAAGAGTCTGAATTTCTGATGCATCTGTTAATCCTTGCGCCATGGTGCGTATTTTAAATACGGCATAGCAATTGTGGCGCAAGGGCATTGCAGGCTGGTGCAGGGAAACTGACACATCTCTACAAATGCATCAGTTTCTTATAAATCTGCCCCAATAAGTCAAGAAATTGAACCACTTTTTCCATCTCTTCCTAGAATTTTGATCCCTTACTAGTTTACTTATGATTTTATCATTTGTTTGGAGGCTTATACCCTTGATCATTTGGGCCAAGTTCGGCTATATATACTACCAAATGGAGACCTACACTTTGTTTTACAATGAAAGCTATCTTACTATCATATGTCTCTAATTGTTATGGCCCTAATTTCTCTCTCTCTGTCAAATTGTATATATACACCATGCATGCTGAGGGGCCATTTTGCTTCGTTTTATTAAGGAAGCCCTTCTTTGTGGGTTGCATTATTTCAGAATTATCGTTGGGCTGCTTGTGGGCTGCTTTTTTGTTTTTGTAAAATAATATGAATAAAAAAAACTACTAAGTACAAGGGCTTGTACTTTGATACAAAACCAGAAATGTATACGTATGTGCAAGGCCAACAAATGCTATCTCTCTTTTTAAACAACACAGAACATCCATTACTAACGTTAAAGATGGCAATGGTAAGGTACATACAGACGCTGAAGAAAGTTAAAGAAATCTTTATACAATTCTACATACAACTACATGATATTAATTCACAAATAGTCCCTAGGAACTGTCTATAGTTTCTTAATACACTCGACCTTCCTACAGTTAATGCTGCAGATAGACAGTCACTGGCTTCTCCCTTCACAGCCCATGAAGTCTGGACTACTATAAAACACCCAAAAGTGGCTAAGGCATATCCAGATGGATGTACAGCTTTTTCAAAACAAAATCTTTCGCCTTGAATTAGAAACCTCTAGTGGAATTATACCATACATTTTCATCCTCAGGAGTGATATCAGGTACACCCTCAGAAGCTATCATCACAGTGATGCCAAAAGATGGAAAAGATTTGTCCTTTTTGAAAAATTATAGACCGATTTCATTAATAAATCTTGATTGTAAAAGTTATGCACATGTACTCACCATGCCCTTATATAAAGTAATACCTAAACGTATCCACCCAACATAATTGGAGTTTATTAAGAACAGGCTATCTAGTGGCAACACCAGACTATGCTGTCATGTTATCGAGAAAGCCTCTCGCACTTGAACTGTTGCCATAGCCTTAGATATGGAAAAGTCCATTGAAAAGGTAGCTTTGCTATTCCTTCATGCTGTACTGCACAAATTTGCCCTGGGAGATGACTTTATTGGGATGGTAATTGTTTTTTATACTTACCCTAAAGCAAGTCAGTTTAAATGGTACCTTATTGGATTATTTTACACTGAAACAGGGTAGAAGACAAAGATGTCCTCTGTCACCTCCTCTTTTTCTGCTGGTTATTGAGCCTCTGTTATAATCTATAAGAGACAATAATGAAATTGCGGGTATAACTTTTGGCGACCTCACAGTAAGCTGCAGCCAATGCCGATAATATTTTAGTCTTTAGTGAACATGCGGAGTCATCTATCTATCCAGGCATTGACAAACTATTGAAGATAACTCCCAGGTTTCTGGCTATTCCCCACACAGAGATAATTTCAAAGTGTTGGCCTTAAATAAATTGGGAATCAGAGAGGTTTTGGGTGACTCGAGCATGTACTGGCAGCTAAAAATATATTTAGTATCTTGGTGTCACATTCAATAGCAATCTTCAGAAATTGCTTGGGCATAATCAACATATTACCCAGCAAAAGATATTGAATATTTCAAAAGGTTGGTCTCCAAAATACTTAACTTGGTGGAGCAGAATTGAGACAGTGAAAATGATGATCACCCCTATGGTAAAATACTTGATTTCTATAAAAACAGATGTCATTATCCTTTGATTTTCTTTATATGGTGGATGGTCTCTTAAACAAATCCCCTCTGGAACAATAGGAAACTGAGAATCTCGTAAAAAAAATTAAGACTTCTCACGAACATGGGAGGAGTTAGATGTGCTTATTTCTGTCTTTACCATGGAGCTTTCCTTTTTAAGCTATGTTCTCTCTGGATTTCTCAATCGGAACACTATCAATTGATATGGGTGGAGGTTGAGAAACAGATTTTAATACACTCTAACTTAATCTCCATTTTGACATTGTCTACTAAAAAACTACCGCACTCTGCAGATATTTTCAACCAATCAAAAACATTACTCCTTGACATTGATTCATACTCTACCACAAAACGTAAAAATTCTTATTTAGATTCGATTTGGAATATTAACAATTAAAGTAGAAGGCTCTTGGATAGATGCAGCTTTATACACCCTTAACCAGTGGGACTCTCTACAATCTCTATAATCGCCTTTGGCATTTGCTAACTTACAATAGTCTTACTGTCTTCATAATTTGGAATTTTACTGATTCCTTTAGCTAAAATCGGCTGTAGCTAAATCAAAAGCACAATTTTTCCACCCTACTGTATTAGATCTTATTGCTCTATATAACCGTAGCGGACACTTTGTCTTCAAAGTATATTTCCTTCTTCTTCTGCAATTGTCTAAATTGTTATTACATACCGAAACTAAATGTGAATCTGAATATAATGTGACAATATAAGTGTCACTGATTGATTGATTGATAGCCATATTTAATTGGCAAGAGATGTGAATATCCAGTTTCAAATACAAATCACTCCTCCTTAGCTCAAACTTCATTCTGCCTTTTGCATAGAACACACTGGACCCCATACTGCCTGTATAAAATGAAACTAAAAGACAGCCCCTTGTGCTGGAATTGTAACGGTGGAACTGGTGACTTACCACTTATGATGTTCTATTGCCCCTTTACTGAAAGACTTCTGGAAAAAAGTATTCTTATTCATCGAAGTTGTTTTACAAATTAAACCAACCTTTTGTATCTCCTATTTGGTAACTGGCCCCCATGATCTGTGCATACAGAATGTAAATGAGAACCTGCTTTTGTACCTCATAATTACCAGTGACTGAAAGATAATTTTTAGCAACTGGAAGAACCCGACCAAAATATCCCTTTAAGCTCAGAAAAAACATATAATATTTACAAGAGGTACGGACACTATCTCACTTCGACAATCTCGCTGGAAAAACACCCCTCAAATATGGGAAAAACTGGACTCTTATCTAGAACAAATTAAACCTCCATGACTCCTCATTATATTGTTTTACATATATGGTTATTATTGTATCCAGTGCCATACGGATGTTGTATGGCTTCTAACATCTGTTCCTGCTGTGTCTTTTCTCCTTAAATCTTTTTTGTAATTTTTATTTTTCCTTTTGTTTGATTATTATTTAATTGTTGATGATGTTTCATTATCACACATTACTCTACTTCCTTGTTTTTGCTTTTCCTCACGGACAACCTCAGATGTACTCATTTAAGTTTTCTAATGCTGTATATGATCATTATTTACCCTGTTTTTTCAAATTCCAATAAAACTTTCAGAAATAAAAAATAATAAAGTGAAAACACAACACAAAAAAATCTCACAAACCAATTTAGAAAAACAGAGTAAAATGTAATACATTATTTGAGATCAAAACGTCAAAAATCTAATCAGTGGAACCTGAGATATGCAATTTTAAAGTTTTAAGTGAAAATAGTAGTCAACTAGGTTTATCTGGTCGTGCCGGACCGGGTCAAAATTACAAGTCCAACCAAAACAGAGTACAAGCCGGATACAGGGACCAAGTTAGACCTGCCGAACAAACTACTTCAAATCCTGGTTTGTGTAGCTTTGCAAGATCCTGCATCTAGGATTTGTTGTGCAGCGTCGATTCCGAGGAAGATGCAGTGCTGCAATGAGGAGTCCTGCATTGTCGTCAAGAAATGCCGTCGTCGAGGAGCTTGTGATGTGGAGTCCTGCTTCAAGGATGCATCATGCAGCGGAGGTTTGGAGGATGCTGCAGGTCTGCTTTGCAAAGTCCTGCGTTGTCATTGAGGATATTGTAGACGAGGGGCTTGCAATGCCGAGGCCTACAAAGAGAATGTATCGAGCAGCAGTGGTTTGCTGAGGAGGCTGCGATGCAAGGCCCTGTGTCAGGGATGCATTGTGCAGCAGCAGTTCCGATGTGACAAGGAGACGTGTTGGTCTGCGTCAGTTCTGGTCACAGGACTACAGCTGGGCTGGCAGCGCAACTTAAGTAAGTCCTACTTCCAAGGTTCCAGTACTGTGGTGGCACCACTTGGGTAGAACTCCCAGCAGAGTCCAGGCGCTGGGTTAAAGGTGGCTGGAGCCTCCTCTATCCTTGAGGCTCTCATCAGAAAACCAGCTAACTAGTGCTTGGAGTCACTCTGATGGTCCTGAATTAAAAATGCAGGTCCAGTCCTTTTCACTCAGGCAACAGGGCAGCAGAATAGCTGTCCTTCTTGCAGAGCAGGATAGCAGTCCTTCTGAGTCTTCCCCAGATCCAGAGATGTACTTCCGAGTTGGGTCTGAGGGTCCATTAAATATACCTGGTGCCCACTTTGAAGTAGGAGGAGGTACTGGGGGTTATACCAAACAGAGGTGTCTGAAATTTCCTGCCTCCCTGCCCTGGCTCCATCTTGCTCGGGGGACACAAAATTCTAGTGTTAAACCCTTTGTGAGTGTGCTCAGGCAGAGGCTGTGTGATGTACAAGTGTGGTAGCTGACTGCGCCTCCCTCTCTTCAAGTCAGAGATGGCCCATTTTGGCAAAACCTATTTTCCCTTTATCTCACTGTCTGGGAGCAATACACAAAGACCAACTGCCAGCTGCTCATGTGTCCCAGGATATAGGCTGCAGGCACCAAATGGTTAGGATAAGAAAACACCAGCTTTCAAATAGTGCCATTTTCAGAACTGTGACTTAAAATCCAACTTTACCATAACAATTACCACTTGTAATAAGGGGACCCTATGGTAGAGGTATACCTCACCGTAGTGAGCAATTAATTTAGTATATATTCACTAACGAACATGTAAAACTTAAAAGTACATGTCCAACTTTTTTAATACACTGCACCCTGCCCTATGTGCTATGTAGCGCCTACCCTAAGGGTGACATATATGTATTAGTATGAGAGGTTTGGGCCTGGCAAAATGTCAGTTTAAAACTGCACACAAAAGCTGCAATGACAAGCCCGATACATGTTTAAAGGGCTATTTAAGTGGGTGGCACAATAAATGCTGCAGGCCCACTAGTAGCATTTAATGTACAGGCCCTGAGAACATGCAGTACAACTTTACAAGGGACGTACAAATAAATAAAATAAGCCAATTGGATGTAAGGCAATTTTACCATGTTTAAATGAGAGAGCACAATAGCACTTTTTAGCAGTGGTAAAGTGTTGTGTAGTTCCTAAAAATACATCAGATCTGCTCGTTTGTTGGACAACATAAACTAAGGGATTGGTGTCTAGACTGATTCCAGACACCCCCACAGGATATGTCAGCGGTAGACACTGCTAGCTCAGAGTACCAATCTTCAACGAATCTGGTAAAAGTGCCCAGGATTAAAAGAACAAAATTGGGGGAAGAGCTTTTAGCATTGCAGCAGCGCGGCTCTGGAATGGTCTTCCCACTGATCTGAGACAGATAAAAGACCTGCTGCAGTTTCAAAAGAAAATAAAGACCTGGCTCTATCCCACAGGAGAAGCATTTCTAATGTAGCATGGTTTTCTTTTCAGCACTTATGGTGGCAGTGCACATGCATCTTAGCGCCAGGATGCCCGTAGGGTTACAGTGCGCTTTATAAATATTGATAACAATGACAACTATAGGCCCCCGAGCCTTACCAAGGAGCGAAAGTTTCTGGCAACCATTGAACATGACAACCCTTGACACTTCAGAGATTGTGGAAACAGTACAGTAATTTTCACTCTGTCAATCGTGCTCACTTAGTCTCAGGGAGATACACAGAATAAACGTTGGGGACGTTTCCAACAAGCATTTATTGAACCAGTGTCATAACAGTTATAGTCTAAAACATGTTTGCTGCGCCAATCATTAAACAGAAACAAATGTAAAAGATTACAAGCACCAACAGAGTAAATAGAAGGTAGAATTCTACTATGGTGCTAAAACAGTGAATATATACAGGCATATAACCATGACAGTAATCAAGCGTACTCCTACGGTGCAGACCCTTCCTAAGTGTACTTAAGTGTACCTAGCATGTATGTGGGAGTAAAGCCAAGAATCCCCTAGGAAAGAGCCACCCCCATTACCTGATGGGAGAGAATGAAGGACCCTGTCTTGGTCACAAGTTGGACACCCAGCAAGGGATGAGGGACTGCTGTGTGTTGAAGCTTCAGCATGCCGGGACCTCAGTGTCTTGTGTCAGTGTGGATACGTCTCCTCAAGTTACCTAGTGAAGGTGCGTTTCTTTTATACCTCGGGTTACTACCACAATCGATATGTTGTGAGTACGATTATGTAAATGAGCCTAAATCAATAATTGCAACTATGCACAGTAGCTCTGTTGCCCTAGGATGAAGATAGCGGTGACTTTCGTACAGAGTATGTTAATCCTGTTATGAACGTCGTCATGTGCACGGGATTTTACTAAGAATCCTCATGCATAATAAATGAAGCAAGTTTCAAGGAAACCAATCAACATTTATTCAGCACATAACTGAGTAAAAGGTCAGTGCTAGAACCGTTATGCTGAGCAAGGTAGGTCAAATGTAGGTAAAGGGTCGCTTTGCTACTTAGGTCTAGGTTGGGGTACATAAAAAAAGTGTGCAGAGACCTAGGAGTCAACAAACACTAGATCAGAAAACAGGAGGGTGAAGGCAAAAGATTTGGGGGCGATCCTGCAGAAAAGGATCAGTCCGACAACTAATAATTTCAATTTTGATAATAAGTTATACATTGTTGCCTGGAGACTTACATGATTGTTCTTAAACTGCTGTAGCTGTGAATACTTCAAATATGCATTTACTCCAAAAATGTAGAAGCGCATTCAGAAATGTATATTATTTGTGGAGCTTGTGCCATTCATGTACACTTTCCTGCAGACCTACAAAACTGCACATTTTTAGGCAGAGGTGTTAGTGTAGGGAAGAGCACAGGCAGTTTGTGGCCTGGTTAGCAGCCCCAAACTGTACACAGTTCCAAGTACCAGCTATCAAGAGCCCAAATAATCAAAGAATGTCAGCAGAAACATAGTGAAAGGTGGATATTCCATAAAAGTAATCTATGAATTGACTTACAATGAGCCTATATTTGTATATGCACATTTCAATACAATCTCCTTTGATTTAAGGACCCTTAAGCTATGGGGTCTATTCACAAGCAAAGTTTTATACATAACTAAACCTACATGTGTAAATTTACTATTACACTTTGTAATACATTTGCTACTTTTGGCTATTTACTTTATCCCAGTGAATATTTGCTACAAAGTGTAGACATACATATCCTCCCCTTGAGCCAGCGGTTGGAGCCAAATCTATGAGAAGAAGGTTACTATGAATAAAAAACAGTTGCAAATGTACTATAACTCAGACCTGGAGTAAGTTGAGCATCCCACATGGCTAAACACTGGTACTGCAAATTAATTTATATTAACATTATTTCTTATCAGGATCTATTTTAAGTCTTGCCTCCATCATTTTCTCTGGGATGGTGGTGCAATGCTAGTGATTGGCCATGTGAGGCACTAGACTTACTTCAGGTCTGAGCTAGCGCACATTTACTACTGTTTTTGGTCCTTTTTATCTGTCATTTTTTGGACTGGCTGAATTCCTCATCAGCTGATTTGAAGCACACATCACATTCACGACAGCACTATTGATTTCTTTGTACCTTACCATAGTCATTTACGATGGTTAACTGGGAACCAGTTTGTACCATAAAGTCACTGCCCACAATACACTACAGTTCTCAAGTCACCATCCCAAGGCTCTGAAGTATACTGTACCTTTTGGTCAATTCCTGCGTATCCATGGAAATTGTAAAATCAGGAAAGACTATTTTTGCAAGGCAGATATTCTTGGCAAAAAACTATTGAGGCAGGTAATCCCATAAAGGCTTATCAAGCGATCACTCATGTGGGCTTGGTATTGTCCCAAAAAAATGTTAATCACCCCAAAACAGTAAAAAAAAAATAGTTTGTCAGCAACCTTGAAATAAGCTTGCAAACCATAGGGCAACGCTTTCTCCTTAGGCCATCACCTCATAACAAATTTCCTAACACATTCCAGTTCATCAATCCTTCATAGATTCATCAATGCACTTCTGTTCTGTGAAGGTGGTATCATAAAAAACATTAATGCGTGCAATTAAATATTCCTCATTGTCTTCTTTCCCGTTATCTGGATAAGCAGAAACACTGAGAGGAGAACGACATAAATAGCCCGCCCTCGTGTTTTTCCCACCAGGAATGTACTCCACATTAAAACTATACTGTAAAAGTTTTGAACTTAATCTTGCCAACCTGGGTGTATGATCTTTGATGACCGTACCCCCAAGAATGCTGACTAAAAGTTTGGAGTCAGTTCTAAGAGTAAACATTCTCCCACAAATGAAACATTTGAAGCACTCCACCACCCAACAACAACCCAACAGTTTCTTTTCAATGACCGAGAAATACTTTTCATTTACTCTCAGAGACCTGGACGCAAACCCAGCCGTCAATTCTGAGGAACCTTTCAGTTGAGCAATGGTGGCACCCAAACCGTCATTGCTGGCATCTACGGTCATAATACACTCTCTGGAATTGTCAAATGGTGCTAAAACACCTGCGAAGACAATGTAATGCACATGAATACAGTCTGTAGTGATGGTCTTTTCAGGGTTTGGTTCATAGGCGCATGACCATTCAGAGAAGTAGGGGTACAGAAACACAACAAGCACTCAGATCTGAAAATAAAAAGAAAAATAGCATTGCATCATAGGCTTTTAAAAGAATCTTTGGTAGCCATCCAGCACAGTGTTGGGGAGACCATGCAGCATCACTAAAAACTAGTGGCTTTGTCAATGCTTCTTGTCATAGCTTGCATTCCGAATGCATTTATTTTTATAGTGACACTTCGTGTCACTGCTGTTTCCTCCCTTGTTCTCCATATCCTGTCTTCTGTGCATTTGTTTCATATTGGTTCCAGAAGTTGTTTAGGGTGCATTGATGAACCCAGAAAAAAAGACACTTGATACATATTTTATATATGTGCTTTGGGTAATGTATGACTGTTTTCTCTTCAGAATGCAAATGCAGTCTTCACTGTATCTTCCAAAAATCTAATAGATTTTTTTTTTAAAGAGATATGATTGGTCCGCATGGACTCTATACATTGGATATCTCAATACTCATAGTTGGCAACAAGTATACTGTGGCTTTTCGTTGCATAATTAGTGAGTCTTTGGAAAGTATTCATATATAAAGGGTATAAAGTGACTTAAACATTACCATTCATCAAACTCCACCCTGTGAGTAAAACATTAAGAGTCCTTCAAATCACTAGCAAAGCTCTGCCATTCTCAAATGGAAAGTTTTGTTTTTAAAATGTTCTTGCTGCTCAGTATTGCTTCCTAATATTAAAAACTGAATTTCTCAAATCTTATGGATTCTCATGAACAGTCCTCCTTATTGTTTGGTCAGTGAGCATCTCCGTCTATCCCTGATCCTACCCACTGACATGCTCCAGTCCACTCACTGTGTAAATGTATAATACTAAGACATGGCTTTCCTTTGTTCTTGGCTTCTTTTTCACAAAAGGCTCGTTGTTGCCCCGCTTTCAAAGTAATTCATTTGTAGGTTTGGTGGGTGTTATCGAACGACACTATTAGAACAACACTTACTTGTCAGTGTGGCAAGAATAAAACACTGATTCTTTTCAGGATCTCTAACAGCAGCCTAAAAACCTGCACATCTTTTCTGTGCTAAATTCTGCTTTCCGTTCCTTCAAACAATGGCGCCTTGTAATGGGCCTTTCTGAATGCCATGACCTCTGGAAAAATATGTGGTGCCAATGGATGGAGATTTGCATTTTTGTTTTCCTTTCATTACAATTTTAGAATTCTGAATGGTGGTGACTCATTAGGATACAGCACAATTATGAAGCAGAAAGGTTTGATTGTGAAATCTCAATTTCTAATTATACGGAAACAGAATTTTTGCAGGTTTCTCCCCCACATTTTCACCTATTTGAACTATTAGGGACTGGTTTTTCGACTCCAAGAGTGCACTTAGGCCTGCTTTCCAGACTCCAGTCCCAATACCAAAGTAATGGTAAATTAGATACACCCAATTGGCAAGTACTGACTTGCTTATAAGTCCCTAGTATACGGTGCCCCAGGTACCCAGGGCATGTAAGGCAGAGTGTTCACCCAGGGAAGCAGCACTGCTTGTGCTACCCTGCATATGACATATTCAAAATGTACCCTAAATCTGTATCTCTGAAACCATCTGGTGGATGTTGATGATCAAGGTCTCTAAAAATTCATATAAATACACTCTATTTTTATAAATTGATGTTGTGTCTCTTTATTGGTTTGTGATTTTCTTATTCTGTTGTTTGGTGATGTTAAATGCTTTACACTAACGGCCACATGCATCATTGTAGGATTTTGCAATTCCTAAATTGCGAAAATTAAGGAATCGCAATTTAGGAATTGCAAAATCCTATGCATCAAGAAATCTTAAAAGTTTTTAGGATTTCTTAATTTTCGGTATTTGCGATTCCTTAATTGCGAATCGCAATTAAGGAATGGCATTACATTGATTCCTATGGGCCTAGATGCCCATAGGAATCAATCGCCCACATGCATCAAGTGAATTTGGAGTCGCAAACGGTGCGAATCGGAAAAATCGGCCGTTTGCGATTCCAAATTCACTTTTTGGTATGCATGAAACAATTTTTAAAGAACCGCAATTTTTTGCATTTCCAAAAAATGCGATTGCATTTAAGGAATCGCATTTGTGCGATTCCTTAAATGCAATTCATGAATTTTTTTAAAAATGCGAATTTAGAAATAGGAGGTGCAAATTAACACGAGGTTGACCCTCGTGTTAATTTGCGAAATCTTTCAAAAATGCTCAAAAAAGCATTTTTGAAAGTGTCATGTTACACACACACATTTCCTTTGGACATGTGTGTGTGAAACTTGCACTTAAAAAAACATTTCAAGGGTGCAGGGGGGGGTCCTTTGGACCCCCCTCAGCACCCTTGAAATGCATCAACAAATTGCGATTCGCAAATTAAAAAAATGCAAATAGGCATTGATTCTTATGGGCCTCTAGGCCCATAGGAATCAATGTAATGCCATTCCTTAATTGCGATTCGCAATTAGGGAATCGCAAATACCGAAAATTAAGAAATCCTAAAAAGTTTAAAGATTTCTTGATGCATATGATTTTGCAATTCCTAAATTGCGATTCCTTAATTTTCGCAATTTAGGAATTGCAAAATCCTACAATGATGCATGTGGCTGAATGCCTTTTTGCAATTTTTTATTTTGCGAATTCCATTTTTTTGATGCATTTCAATTTTTTTTAGTGCAAGTTTCACACACACATGTCCAAAGGACATGTGTGTGTGTAACATGACACTTTCAAAAATGCTTATTTGAGTATTTTTGAAAGTTTTCGCAAATTAACACGAGGGTCAACCTCGTGTTAATTTGCACTTCCTATTTCAGAATTCGCAATTTTGAAAACATTCATGCATTGCATTTAAGGAATCGCACAAATGCGATTCCTTAAATGCAATCACATTTTTAGGAAATGCAAAAAATTGCGGGTTCAAATTTTTTTTCATGCATACCAAAAAGTGATTTTGGAATTGCAAACGGCCGATTTTTCCGATTTGCACAGTTTGCGACTCCAAAACCACTTGATGCATGTGGGGGTAAGTTCCTTTTCCAAGCCATGCTGCTCGCAGCCACAGCTACCCAGGGTTGCGCTAAGATAAAGTAAACAATACTGACTGGACCCACAACAGTATCTGTGAGTGTACTCCATGATAAGCCCCCAAAGCCATATCAATAGTGACCCCACATCCTCAAATTGGTACCTAGCGCTGAGATCCAGGACTAGGGTTTAGCTGTACCAGACATCTAATAAATTGATGACCACTGATAAGAGACTGTCAAGTTAACATTAAGAAAATATTTACGAAGTTGCCAAGTTCTGAAAATTCCAAAGGCACCTGTTCGCTAGAAGAAATGTTTAAAGTAGCAAAACATTTTTTCTACAAAGTCTTCAAAGATAGAGAGTAGGGTAATTGACTTGACTGCCCTGCCCACAGTCAAGATTAACACCATGAGGTCACTGTGCAGGGAGAGAAAAGTTTTCCCAGGAAATACTGCATCTAAGGAGGATCTCTAGAAATCCCCCAAAGTTTGGGAGGATTCAGGGAGAGCCCAGGCCCAGCTGGAAGAGGAGATCACCACCACTGACAGTGGAGAAGAGGGGATGATGTGGAATTTGATGACCTGGAGGGGGATGACAATGAGCGGAGTCTCCACAGTTCGATCAAGAGTCAACTCCCTTTTTGGGAGTGAAGGAGCTCCACCTCAGTGAGAAGACTACTGAATCCAATCTCAGCCTCTTGGAGATTCAGAGGATGAAGCTGGCCTTGGAGAAGAAACTGGCCCAGGAAGAGAGAAGGGCCAATCTGGGGATGAAACTCCAAGAGAATGGTGGCAGAAGAAACAGAGGAAATCATAGGCGGAATTTTTCTTAAATAAACTGAGGAGGATGACATGGACAAGTGGCTGGCGCCATATGAGAGAGTCCTTAGGGTGAGAGCACGGCATTGGGTGTCCTTACTTTGGGAATTGTAGGGAGGATAGATTGATTACTTGAGGATGAGGTGGCAGAGTCTTACACCCACATTAGGTCTCAACCCTGAGGAGTATAGAGAAACATTTAGGAACATACATAAGGGAGCAACCCAGACATGGGTGGACTTTATAGATGCCTCTGTGAAGTCACTGGAGGGCTGGATTAAAGGTAACAAGGTAGATACCTATGAGGGCCTATACAATTAAGTGATAAAAGAACACATACTTACCAAGTGTACCTTAGAGAAGTTACACCAGCATACAGTAGACTCTAAGCTATCTAGTCTTAGGGAGTTGGGCACGAAGGCTGATGCTTGGGTTAAAACAAGAGTTCCCAAGAAAACCCAGGGGGGAGATCCCAGAAGGGGGGGAGGGTAGGTCCACAGACGGGAAAGGAGGAAGGTGATAAATTCACCAAAGAGATTCCCTGACAGAGAGGAGATCAAAACCCTTCCCACCTCGAGAAAGCTGAGTAGTAGGGACCCAGGGTTTAAAAACTCTTAAACAGTAGGCCATGCTTTGATTGTCAGGAAACAGGGCACTACAAAGGGGACACAGCATATCCCAAGAGAAAGGTATCCACTAGTTTAGCTAGTGTAGCCCTTGAGGCGGACTCCTCTGATGAGGATACCCTAGTTGCTTTTAATTGGGAAAAGGGACCAGCTGGTGAGGTGGTGATTCCAGAGGATAAGATAAACACTTCCACCACTCAAAGTGAATGGGATCCCACTCACTTCTTTGAAAGACACAGTTCCTAGACACATCATCGTGGTGTTCAGGTTAGTGTCCCCAGACCAATATTTGCCAGGAGAGGTATGGAGAGTGAGGGCTATCATACAGGAGGCCACTAATAGACCTGTGGCCTTGATAACTCTAGAGATAGGTGGTTCCCTTAGATATCACAAGATGGTAGTCAGTCCAGACCTCCCCCTAAATGGACTCCTTGGGAATGACCTCCCAAAGGTTGGTCTGAGCCCACAGGAGGTAGCTGCAAAGGGCACTGCCTCACCCCACAACTCTGGTAGCCTTGTTTCCAAGGTTACGAAGACCAGGGCCCAGAGGAAAAGCAAGAGAAAGAAAGTTAGGAATGGAATGCAACTCTTAGAAAGAGACCCAGTTGGTCAAGGGCCTTCTAACCTCAAAAGGTTCGCACTGGTAAGACCCTGCCTGTCCCCCAAGAAGTCCCAAAGGTTCAGGCAACTGTTCGGCAACAGGGTGTGGGAGGAAGGTGTCTATCCCATTGTGTGGTAGCTCCCAACCCAAACAAAGCAGAAGGGCATGCTGAACCCTGATTAGCCCTTATAGTGGCACATCCACGTATCAATGGAGAGCTAAGGGTGTGGTTTTGGGCACTGACAGCTGTCAGTAACCTCTGCTGGGTGTCTGCCTTCATGGCAACACTGTCCTTAGCATGGTGGTCAGACCCTGGTCTGACAAGAAATCTGCAAAGAACATGGCAATAATAATAATAATAATACTGATATTTCAAAAGCGCGAACAGCTACCTCGCATGGAGGTGTCCCGGCGCTAAGTGAGCAGCATGGTGTGACGGGAAAGGAAAGTGGCTTAGATTTTTTGAGTGAAAAGCCATGTCTTTAGTTGCTTCCTGAAACCAATCTCTGATGTTGCAGATCGGATCGGGAGCGGTAGTTCATTCCACAGTTTTACCGTTCCAGCGGAGAAGGTCCTGCCCCCAAGTCGAGCCTTCAGGGCTCGTGGGGCATATAGCAGATTCAGTGAGTTTGATCTGAGGGACCTTGCTTGCTGGTAGCGTGGAAGTCTCGGTTTAAGGTAGTTAGGACAATTACCCCGTAATGCCCTAAAGGCCAGGGTCAGAGCCTTGAATTTGATCCTGCTAGCCACTGGAAGCCAGTGCAGACCGCGCATATGTGGAGAGACATGATGTCTAAAAGGAATATGCTTAGTCAGCCTCGCAGCCGCATTCTGCACGGTCTGTAAACGCTGGATCAAATATTTCCGTAAGCCAAGATAGAGACCGTTCGCATAGTCCAGCCTCGATGTAACAGTCGCATGGACTACAGCTTTACGGCAATCTTCCGGTAGCAGATCAAGAAATTTTCGGAGATTCCTAAGTTTACCTAGGCACCCCGCTGATACCTGCTGGATGTGGGCAGAAAAAGAGAGGCTATCATCCCATCTCACCCCCAGGTTTTTTGCACTATTGCTGGGAAGAGGCGGGAGCCCATTTCAGACAGCCACCACAGATCCGGCGGGGGCCGCTGGCCTTTTCCAAAGAAGACCACCTCAGTCTTTCCTGCGTTCAATTTTAATTTGTTGGTGTTCATCCATATACAATGTCGCGGAGGCAGCCTTTAAACTTGCTAAATGCATCCACAGACAATTCTGAGTAGGGAAAGACCAACTGAGTGTCGTCAGCGTATGATATCGCTTTGACCCCCCATTTGGCAATTAAAGTAAAAAGTGGATCTAGGTAGACATTAAAAAGTAAGGGACTAAGTGCTGATCCCTGGGGCACTCCGCACCAGAGGCGTTTGGATTTAGAGGAGAAAGGGCCCAAGGCAACTTTCTGTGAGCGGTAAGTAAGTAGGAATGTAGCCAGGCTAGTACTTTATCTTTCAGGCCAAAACCCTCTAGTCTCTGCAAGAGTCTGACATGGTCGACAGTATCAAACGCCGCAGATAGATCCAGGAGCACCAGCATTGCTGATGCCCCTGAATCTAACGACCATCTAATCGACTCTGCCACTTCAATGAGGGCGGTTTCGGTGCTGAACCCCGATCTAAAACCGGATTGAGTCTCATGCAAAATGTTGTTATTTTCGATAAAACCATTCAGTTGGCGTTGTACCAGTTTCTCGAGCATTTTTCCTGGAGCTGCTAGTAGAGAGATAGGCCTTAGATTACTAAGGTCCTCTGAGGCTCCATTAGGTTTTTTCTCAGGGGGAGTAATGTAGCATGTTTCCAACAATCAGGAAACACCCCTGAAGCAATCGAGGTGTTCCAGATGTGTGTACAATCGAGCATCACATTCCATAGCTTGGGAGGGCAAGGATCATCCGGGGCCCCGGATTTAATTTTTTTTATTTATTCCAGTGCCTCTTTATGTGAGATAGGACAAAACTGTGTTAGGGACGGAGCGGGCACACTGGCCTCAGCTGAATCCGACATCAGTGTTGCCACAGAGTCTGAAAAGATGTCATACACTTTTTTAATTTTATTATCAAAAAAGACCAGGATATCTTCAAACAAAGCCACTGACGGGGTAACTTCTGTCTCGATAACTCTTGCTTGATTGCTCAGCTTACTGAATGGAAGTAGCAATAAAAAGTTTTTGGGCCATTTTGATTAATTTATGGAATTTGTTGAGGGCTTTTTTATAGCATTTTTTGGCTGTCTCACTGTAATCTACACGCCATAGTCGCTCCAATCTCTTACAGTTACTCTTTTCTTCCATTAATGCTTTAGAAAACCAAGGAGCTGATGGTGATTCTCTACGTGATAACGAGAGTTTCACTGGAGCGATATCTTCCACCGCTTTTTCTATCCAGTGATTCATCGCCTCCGCGTCTATATTTGAGTCCGTAGTCAAAGCTGGGGGAATAATTGCCAGGGCAGGGCCTAGGGTGTCGGCTGATAGATTCTTCCATTGCCTACGCTTAAAAAAGCGTCTGCCATTGGCCTGGTTGCGAGAAGCTAATTTTATCGAAAAAGAGATCAGGTGGTGATCGGACCAGACCAGTGGTAGAGGGGTCTCTACTATTGTTTTCTGAATATTTGAGAAAATCAAATCAAGCGTGTGTCCTGCCCTATGAGTAGGATCAGCGATTATTTGTGTTAAGTTAGCTGCTTCCAAGGTTGTAATTAGTTGGGCGACCTGGGGGCAGCTGGGCCTATCTCCATGAACATTAAAATCACCCAATACTACAAAGTGAGAATGAGCTAAAGATCTTTGCATAATGTAGTCAGATAGCTCACAGGTACTTTCTAGAGAGCAATCCGGGGGTCTGTAGATAATCAGCCCAGCTAATGATAGCTGAGGGTTGACTTGAAGGCAGAAATAAAGACCCTCAATGCCTTTTATAGTAATGGGCATAGAAGACATTAAGGTACAGTTTTCACTAAAAATAAGAGCCACCCCTCTACCCCTTCTGTCTCCCTCCCTATTAGAGAAACTAATTTTAAAACCCAAAGGAACGGCTAAGGAAATAGAGGCCAAATTATCTTCTTTCAATCAGAAACAGTGCTAAATTCTAAGGCCAAGAATCCTGAAATATATGTGAAGTGATACAGTGATGTGGGGTGTGGGCATAGAATGTTAAGGATTTGTGCACATTCATGTTTTTGTGCATTATCAGCAATGTGCAGAATGTGGTTTTACACATGATTACACATGTACACACTGATATGGTGATATTGCCTTTACAACACATTTCCTATGATTTGTAGAAGTGTGATTTCCAGACCCTTCTTAACTAGGTCTCAATTTGCGCCTAGCAGCCATGTTTTACAAAATGGATGTCTCTCCTGTCTTCCCCCTGCACATTTCCTTTAGTGTTATTTCTGAAGCATGCAGTCATGTTTTTTATTTCCATTTCCATTCTTCATTTTGTTCTCAATGAATCTTACACAGCCCAATCACAAAACTGTAACTTTAACTCAAGGTCCTTCCACTAGCTCACTGTACCCTAGCCCAATCAAAAAACTGTAACTTTAACTCAAGGTCCTTCCACTAGCTCACTGTACCCTATTCATTCATATTAGCTTGCTGCTCTTTATGTATCTGGTTTGTTCCACCATCTCCGGATGACATTCGCACAAAGACAGAATCAATATTCATGTAGTGGGATAGCTCTTCGGTTAAGGAAATATGATGTTTAATAAAACTGTGCTATGTGTTGCAGAAAATGCAAACACATTTGATCACACCACAATTAATCTGCAGTTTTAGTGATTTTATGTGCGAAAATCATGTATACAACTCCTGATCCTACAGGGGGTGCCAGAAAGACTTTCTTGAAAAATTAGGAGCTGATAGGGATGCTTTCGGTTTTGATTTTGTTCCTCAATTGTTAGAATATTTTCGATTTTACACTTAATTTGCTGAGAGCCTTAATGCAATTATTTTGTATCGCCTTTTAGAATTTATGTGCTGAGGGGCACATTATCAACGGCCAGAGATAATTATCGCTGGCCGCGCTTAGCGATAGATTTTTTATCACAGGCTATCGCAGGAAATTATTGCCATGCTAGCGCTGTATCTATAACGCATAGCACAATGGCAATAATTATTCCTGTGATAGCGGTGTTTTCCATGGAACATCGCTGGTTTTCCAGTGATGTTCCATAGAAAACAGCGATCACCTTGCTGATTCAACCCTGTGGTCGTATCAGCAAAATCCACCCCTATGTTGTGTATAGGTAAGTCAGGATTTTAGCAGACGTTAGTTTTTGGCGAAAACCGCAGTAAATTGCCACCTTGTAAATATTTTAAAGCCAAAAAAGCGGAGATAAGGCCCTTGTTAATATGGCCCTAAATCTTTTAAACTATTCAGCTGACTTAGAACTCAGTTATTGAGTGGACCATTTTACATAATTGATGTATTGGGAGGTGTCTTCCCTCAGGGATGCATTGCCTCATGAAAGTGAGTTTTAACATTGTCTCTGATTCATCAAATTGTGCACGTCCTGTTGAGTTTGGGAGTGTCATAATTGCAGTGTCCCCTGCACCCACAAACGTCCTGCGTTGAATCTTAACTGCTGGAGTGTTTGGTAAAAATAAGTGCAATTTTCTTAACATAATTCTGTATCAGTAACTATCAGCAACAGTATAGGATTCCACAATGTCCCTTTTGTTAAAACATGTCTGTTTGAGAGTTGAGACCTATTGTGACTCCATTCACAGCAGCATCTAATGTCAGTTAGAGGTAGCTAGTGGCAGTAACTGATACCCCTGGCATGCCCTTTGATACACTGGGCACTGCCCATGATAACTCCCGGCCGTAGGGGTCATGAAGGCAGCAGCTGCAACAGAAATAAACAGGGATCTGTGGGAAATTGTTACTTTCCATGCCATCTCTTGCCCTTTCCCAACACCTTAGCAGGCAATAGGTGTGACCAAGGGCAGCGGAAAGGATCAACTTTGTAATTTCTTCACGGGTCAAAGAAAGTCTGATGTCAGTTCTTGTACCCTTGTCATTTTGGTGACTCGACATCCATGGCTAGAGTCCACTTTGAAGACTGGGCTTGGCCTTTTTGATCCTTGCCTCACTGCCACTGATCACAAGGGTAGCCATGCTGTAATTTGGACCTTTGTTTACCCTTCTTGGATTGAGACCACCCTGCTGTTCTCCAGTGGTTGTAACAAGCGTTTTCTTTTCATTTTCACAGACCCACTCATCGATCAATCAGAAATGACAAGCTGGGATTTCATCCTCTTCATCCTCATACTTATTAAAGGTAACCTCATGTATCTGCCCCCTGTTATTCTGCAAATGTGTTTGTTTATGTAGGGGCAGTGTACAGGGGACTATCAGCTCTTGTAGGTATCCTGCTGAGGGTATGATATATATTGAAAATACGTTGTCATAATATTACTCGTGATTTAGTTTGTTTTATTGTGATTAATTGTCATTGTGTTTCTGAGTCCTACCAACTATTTTGTACTCATACATCAAATAAAAAAACAATTTATGTGTTAGGAAACCGCTGACATGTTCTCTCCTTGGTTGACTTACCACTTTCCCCGTGTACAACACAGAGAAATAGTCACTAGGATTAAGATAAAACTACTTTGCACTCACAGCCAGGAAAAAAAACCTAGGGCCTCATTGATGGGGATTTGGCGTAGGGCAGCACAGTGAGTCACCTCGCTGTGCTGCCGTAACGTACGCCAAAGTGAAAGGGCAGGAATGCTCCATATTTATCCTATAAGGTGCATTCCTGTCCTTTCACCCTGCGCTGGCACAGTGTCGGAAGCCTAGCGCCAACTCAGGCACGTGCCTGCGTTGCAGCAGGATTGCTTCTGTGCTGGAAGGAGTACCGTCCTGCACAAAAACAATCCTGGGAGCGTTTTTTCTCTCTTTCTATATGTACTGCAAAATGCAGCAAACATGGAAAGAGGAAAACTTCACGAGAAAAAAAGTTATTTCTCCTTGTTGCTCCTCCCCTTGGGAGAAGTAAGATGTTTGCGCATCGCCATGTTTACATAGTTTTGTAAATATAGGAAGCATCTAGATCCATGGGTTGCAGAGGTACACCCCGCAACACCTATGGAATGCCTCTCTAGCTCAGAGCAAGGCAGTTGCAGTGATTACACTGCTTTGCCTCACTCCATATCTATGAGGCCATTCAAAGTCACCCATAGTGTCTTTGTGTGACCACATAAATATGATTTTGTAAAGTGATAAGTGAAAAGTGATACTGCAATGGTCAAGGGGCTCATAACTATGCACCCTAATCTCTTTTTTAAAGTAGTAAGCAGCTCAACAAGCAGGTCTAGAAGTTGACTAATGTTTGATATTTGGTGAAAGTACATCTAATGCTGCTAGAAGAAAAGGGGGAACAGCGTTTACAACGCAACTTTTACAACAAAGTACCTTTACGACGCAACCATTACAACGCAACTTTTACAACGACTTGCGCTGGGGGGCGCTCTAGGATAGGGAATAGTTTTAATTTACTATCCAACACCTTCCCTACTATCCACGGGGACTGGAGCTGGAATAGTAAATTAAACTATTCACTATCCAGCGCCCCCTTGCGTCGTAAAGGCATGAGTTGTAAAAGCATGCATTGTAACGACATACATCTGAAGAAAAGCAATTCAAGGGCTTTTTTATTGCTCATTCTCCCTCTGAGCTTTAGGGTTATATGGGCTGCAGAATCACCTGCTGCCCTCCCAGGCCCTCATTTGGAGAAGTGTGGCTCACTGGTTAGAGGCAGCAGACCCTGAAGCAGAGGTCAGACCCGGGACCAGGGTTCAATTCCCGACGCGGCAGGGTCTTGAGCCCAAATATCCTCGGACTTGATAATTCTCGTTTTGGTGCCTACTCGAGTTATGTTATGTTATGTTAATTGAATTTTTTGAGCGCACTGCTGCCCCAGCGAAGGGGCGTCCCGGCGCTATATCTGAAGAAGGTAACATAACCAACAACACGGAAGGGATAGGGATGATTAATAAGATAAAGGAAAAAGATAAGTCTTAACAGCTTTCCTGAATGAAAAAAGGTCTTCTAAAGAACGTATGTAGAGGGGGAGTGCGTTCCACAATTTGGAGGCCAAAACCGCAAACGATCGGCCACCCAGTCTACATTTTTGGAACCGGGGAACAAGTGCCAAATTTTGGCCGGCAGAACGAAGGCTGCGCAAAGGGGTGTATGGAGTCAAAAGGTGCTGGAGGATGGTGGGAGTGTCAGTTTTAAGAATTTTAAACGCAAAACAGAGGGTTTTAAACTCTATGTGTCTAGTTACAGGCAGCCAATGCAGTTTGAATATAGTGCTACGGGCTGAGCAAAAGCGCGGCAAGCCCACTAGGGCCCTAGCTGCCGCATTCTGAACCCGTTGGAGTCGTAGGACTTCCGCCTGGTTGGCACCCTCAAACAGTGAGCTCGCGTAATCGAGCCTTGATAATACGCTAGCTTGTATCACCATCTGGCGGGTGGGGGCATCGAAAAATTTGAGGATAGGCCTCAAACCGCGCAGAATGCCAAAGCACGTGGATGCCACCTTCTTAGTATGGAACGAGAAGGTCAATTTGGAATCCAACCAGATGCCGAGATTTTTTAGTTCTAAAACAGGTTTTGGAGGAGGTCCCAACTCAGTAGGCCACCAGCTAGCACCCCACAGATCAGGATGTTTCCCCAATACCATCACCTCAGTTTTGAGGGCGTTAAGTTGTAAACAGTTGGCGGTAAGCCAACTAGCAACGGCCCTCAAACCATCCGCAAAGTTCGATGCCAGTTGGTCAGAGCCCCCATTGAGAGCCACCGCCAACTGGGTATCATCGGCATATGATACCATGGTGAGACCCCAGCTCTTCGCCACCTCCGCCAAAGGTTGAACGTAGAGGTTGAAGAGCGTGGGGCTCAACGCCGAACCCTGCGGGACTCCTTGGGCGATGGCATGAGGTTTAGATCTGAACGGTGGCACTACAACCTGAAAGGATCGTTCCGAAAGGAACGATTGAAGCCAATCCAGCACCCTGCCCGAAACACCTGCCTCACCAAGCCTACGTATGAGAATGGTATGAGAAACAGTGTCAAAAGCGGCACTGAGGTCCAAAAGGACCAGTGCCGCCGTTTGACCTGCATCTAGCACAGAGCGGAGATGTTCAACCATGTATAGGAGTGCCGTCTCTGTACTGTGTCCAGATCTAAAACCATTCTGTGTAGGATCAAGTAGGTGTGCAGAGGCCAGATGTTTTGTTAAGATGTTATTCACATGGGCCTCTGTGATCTTTGCCACCCAAGGGAGGAGGGAGATAGGTCGATAGCTCTCCGGCTTCAACGGATCCAATCCAGGTTTTTTTATGAAGGGCATAACACAGGCAGCCTTCCAACTAGGTGGAACTGAACCGGTGGTGAGGGATAGCTCCATCAGATGACGGATAGGAGGAAGGCAGAAGGGCGCTGAATCCAAAAACTGATCCGGTCTCAAAGGGTCGTCTGGTGAGCCAGACTTGACCTTGGCCGCTAGGAGATTAAACTCCTGTTCCGATGGTATGGGAAAAGAGGCCAAGCACTGGGAAGTACGCAGTGATAAGGTCGTACTATCAGGGTCAACTTTGGGAAAAGAACGGTATATAGCATTTACTTTTTCCACAAAGAAGCTGGCTAGCGACTCACAATGGGCAAGGGCACAGATCTCCGTAGTAGGAAGTCTGTTCGCTGAGAGCTCCTTCAAGACTTTAAAAATCAGTTTGGATGGGTTGGAACTTGCCTGAAACTCCTGTGCATAGTAATCAGCACGGGCCCGGCAGACAGCTCTATGGTATGCCTTTACCTTAGCTAAGTAGCATACTTTCAAATCTTTATCATAGTTCTTTCTCCATGCTCTTTCGGCTTGGCGACAGGTGGCTTTAATACACCTGAGTGCCTCCGAGTACCAGGGATTAGGCTGAGAGCATCGATTCCTACTCCATCTGGCTGGGATTAATACATCGAGGGCTTGGACAATCCAAGCACAAAAGATGTTATATCCGGCTGCAATGTCATCCGAATGATCCAGAGGTGTAGTGATCAGGAGACGATGGAAATCCTCCAATTTGAGCTTTTTCCAGGGTCGCCTAAAAGATGATTTATCGGGCTTCCCAGTGGAAGATGTCATTGTTGTTATAACAAGCTCAATAAGGTAATGATCACTCCATCCCATGGGTCTAGGGGGGAGACCTCGGCCAGTTGAAGGTTAGTAAAGACCGGGTCTAGAGTGTGACCACCCTCATGAGTCGGATGACGGACCAGTTGGGGTAGCTGTACTGCTTCAAGGTCGTCCAGCAGACCTCTAACCGCTGGTACCTCCATGGCATCAAAGTGTATGTTGAGATCGCCAATGATGGTAATGTTGGAGGAGAACAGGGAGAGAGAACTTACCAGCTCAGGAAGAGCTTTCCTGAAGGCACTGTCACTCCCGGGAGGGCGGTATATCAAAAGACCTGACAGTGTTTGTTACTGGCTGATGCTGATAGAAAAATAAGCACACTCTGCACCGGCCAAGTCCATAGGTTTCCAGGTGCAGGTAAAACAAGATTTAAAAGCCACAGCTATGCCTCCACCTCTCCCCTTACGGTTTAATGTATGGATTGCATAACCCAAGGGGAGGGCCAGATTAATAATGGTCGAGTCCTCATCGCCAAGCCAGGTCTCCGTCATGAAGAAGCCATCAGGGCCTTCTAGAGAGATAAGTTCAAAAATATCTCGATGATGCTTCGACAGAGATCTGACATTATGGTGCCAGAGTTTAATGGCACTAGGAGAAGGAAGTTCCTTCTTACGACATAACAGTATCTGGCTAGGAGCTCTCGTCGGTGTCGGTAGTTCCCACCAACCACAAGGGCAGGTATGGGGCCCGCATAAGGGATGCTGGGCCGAGTGCAGACAAGAGGGCAAACTACATCTAATCGTGCAAAGAGCCTGACCAGAGTACTGATAGATCATACTTACAGCACAACGATGTCCTACCGCGCCCAGCGCGTCCTTAGCGCGGACGGGCGCAGACGGGCAGGACTCTGGCACGACTCCGGCCACGCGAGGACACGCCCGCTGTGCGATGCCGCTGCGCTGGGGGAGGAGCTTTTAATAAGGTGTTCCCACGCCTGCTCATGCGCACTAAAGCGCTGGCAGATAGAAGCGCCTCAGCCCACTCACCCCACTCCAAGATGGCGACCAGAACAGGGCACCCACCCCAGGACCAAACCCGCCCAAACAGCGGTGCAGGGGACAATTAACACACAAAGTCACAGGTTCACACTCTGCAGCTCTGGGCTTTAGCTTGCTTAATCTCCACTACGGCCCCCCCCCCGCGGTGGGATGCCTGGCTTTCACCTTGGGGATGCCCAGTACGGGTATCTCACAGGGAAAAACCAGGACGGGTTCCCAAGGCAAGCGCTAAGATGCCTACGGGTAATCGAGCGCTATATAAGAACGCTTAATAATAATAATAATAATAATTTATGGGGACTTGGCGTTGGGCAGTTTAGCAAATCAGCTTGCTGTGCTGCCCGACGCCAAAGTGAAAGGGCAGGAAATCACTGTATTTGCTCAATAGGGTGCATTCCTGTGATTTTCCCCTGCACTGGCACTGTTTCAGCAGTCTAGTGCCAACGCAGGCACCCTTGTACTGTGGTGCAAGGGTACCTGTGTTGTAGGCAACACTGTTTTTTGTGCACAGAAACAGTCTTAAGAAACATTTTCATCTTTCTATGTGAGCTGCATAATGCAGGACACATGGAAAGAGCAAAAAAACAAGGTGAAATAAAGTTATCTCCTCATTTTGCCTCACCCTGGGAGACATAAGGTAGCCGCTTCCCCAACTTTACAAACTCTCGTAAATCTGAGGAGGTGTCAAAATCCATAGGTGTAGCATGGGAAAACCCACTGCAAGGCCCATGGAACACTTCTTGAGCGCAGGAGTAAGGCAACGCATCCGTTTGCTCAGCCTTTCCTTACTCCATTTCTATGAGGATATTCAGTTTCAAGCATAGTGGCTTCGGTGGCAGCGTAGATATGATTTTGTCATTTTCGCCGCTGGAGCGTCACAAAAAGGGATTCTCCAGCAGTGCAAGGGGCTCGTAAATAAGTTATACCCCCTAGTTCTGGCGCCCATGACAAAAAATGCGACCCACGTGCCATAATGAAAATGTGAATCACGTGATGCTCCACAAGAAACGGGAAAAACGTGATGCTGCAACAGGAGCTGGAAATCAAATTGTCTCTCAAAAGATTTTCATTTGCTAATCATCAACTTCAACTCTATAGTTTGGTCGCTTCAAAATATATATCTTTGATTCCCAAACTGTACTTTAAATTATTTTCAAATTTCCAAGCAGCATGCAAAAACATACACGAGGCACATTTACTCCTAATTCTGAGGTTTGATAGAACCACAGATTTTAATTGTGTGAAAAAACAAGCAAGGTCACATTGGGTCTGATTCACAAAAAAGTACATGCAGAGATTGGCCCCACCACCTGAACTTTTTCCCAATTTTTTAATTCACAAACACCCCACTAGTACACCTAAAAAGGTGCACCCAGGGCTGGGCAAGTTTCCAGTGTATACTGCTGGAGATGTCATGTGGCACGTCTAACAGGCTGCACCCCCACCCCCGCGGAAATCTATATAGTGGTAGACTTAAGCACAGGGGAAATGAAATTTATCCCTGTGGGTAAGGGACAGATGGGAGCTTGAGAATGTCAGAAATGGGGTGTGGAAATCGCATTCGTGTTGAATTAGGATAGTGACGTTACTAAGTTGATTGGTGCTTTGAAGTAAAACCCCCTGCGCTAGGGGTTGTAAAACTGTAAGTTAGCGCTGTTTCCCTCGGGAGCAGCGTCCCTTCAATGCACTCCGGAAAACAAGTTTCTTTGAATGGATTAATAAAGGAATTTTTCATGAGGTTGATTCATACGTTGTGTTTTTATTCTTTTTCAATGTTTTTCTTGTTTCACATTATTGCTTCATAATGTATATCAAACATATATTTCTTGTCAGCCCAATGCATTTCAGGCATTCGCCCTTCGTCAGGGGACTTATATCTGAAAGCAACCAAGTAAAGCACACATTTACAATGTTGTCCTACAAATGTTGGTCATTATCTACTAAGGTCATGCATTTTATAATCTCTACTAGTTTTATCAAGCAAAGGACGGCCTTCAGACGGGATTGAGTTGAACGTGAGGTTTCTGACAAAGGAAAAAATGAAGGTGAATTAGAAAAGAAAGGGGAGAGAGAAATTGTTAAAATTAAAACTATAAAGAAGACACCGGCATGGTGGTCAGTTCAGTAGTAAAGGGTGAGAATGAAAACGTGGATAACGAAACTGAGTGCACCTCTATTTGTGTGCAGACGGTGTACATAGTGATTGACAGACCCGAGTGATCCATGCCTATATACGAGTGATTTGAACCATGTTGAGCCATTAAATCTGACCTGTAACTGCAGGGTGAAGGTGCGCTCTGCACCGTATAGATATCGTTACTGCAGTCTGTGAAAAAAAATTTGTGTGGAAGTTTAATGAGATGAGTACAATCTTAAAAGACTTGATCACAGAGGTCCGAAGTTGTGGCGCGAAAAACAGCTCAATTGTAAATGTGTGCTTTACTTGGTTGCTTTCAGATATAAATTCCCTGACGAAGGGCGAATGCCTGAAATGCATTGGGCTGACAAGAAATATATGTTTGATATACATTATGAAGCAATAATGTGAAACAAGAAAAACATTGAAAAAGAATAACAACACGTATGAATCAACCTCATGAAAAATTCCTTTATTAATCCATTCAAAGAAACTTGTTTTCCGGAGTGCATTGAAGGGACGCTGCTCCAGAGGGAAACAGCGCTAACTTACAGCATGAGAATGTCCCCACGTATAAGAGTTTGTGGTCATTCCCAAAGTTACATTTTAACCCCACCTTGTAACATCCACTTCCCAACCCTTGTGTATGTTAAGCTACAAATGAGTGACTATGAGAGGTTTTTATTAACTCGTTTTAGATTAAATATATTATTCAAGACACTTAGCTTCCCCAATATGAATAATTGGTCAAAACATTTAAATAAATGCCCATGTGATGATTTGTCAGAACAATCAGACATACACATCCTGTTTTCTGTAAATTGTATTCAAATCCTAGACGAAGATGGAGTGTTCCCTTACTGAAGACCATGGAAATAAATCGCTGTCGCCCTGCTTTTTTAGCTGTACAGAGACGTGATAATATTTTAACTGTTGCATATATCTCCACGTTTAAAAATTTTTTTTTTAAATCCCGGAAATCAATTATATCCTGAAACATGATGAACTGACAGTAGTATACTGGATGAATTTGATATGTATTGTTTTTTAAATCGTGATTTTATCTGAACTTTTATGGTTGTTTTGTTCTAATAACCAAATAAAGTAAGAATTGAATTGAATTGTATACTACTGCACACTCTAAGGAGACACATTCACATTAGTAAAACAATTTACGCTTATCAGGAATCCTTCTGTGATTTTCTGACAGACATACATGGATATAGCTACAGTCGTAAACACATCTTATATCACACATAGTGACAGTTTTAGAGTGCTAATATCAGCACATATTAGCGTCTGCATGCATTATGAGTTTTCATATGCGACAACATAAGACTGCAACACAGCATGTCAAAAAAGTCTCTCATTGTTGCCCCGAAAGCTGCGCTAAAAGCAAAGGTAAAAATGTGTACATTTGTACCATTTCTTTTAAATAAAATGCTGATTTGCGAGCATAGATCAAGGGAATTGTTATTTCTATTAGGTTTAACATCCTATTTTAGCACTATGCTCTAAATTGTGCTACAGAAACTGTAGTCTCTGATGTTCTTTTTCAGTGCTTCAAATGACCTGTTATTTTTTGACCTATGATATTTTTCCATCTTTTATGATATTGAAAGGTCTGCACAGCAGGTGCAATATGCCAATGAACTACAAACCACCACATACTAATTAACTCTGCATACTGAAATACCTTTCTAAATTACACTTTTAAAAAGGTAATGCAGTCACATAATCTGGTTCAGATGACAATAGCTTCCCAAGTTTATTTCAAATAGTAAATGATAGATCGAACAACCTCATATATAAATACTGCCATTTAGGAAGTTACATTACCAGATAATGTACATTTATTACAAATTACTTGGGATATGAGAAGGCTCAGTGGCTTCTAAGTGGCAGGCTGAATTTAGCTCATTGTATTGTATTGTATTGTATTGTAATTGCATTTATATAGCGCTTACTACCCCTAACGAGGTGTCAAAGTGCTTTTTCGACGAGTAGCAGCCTACTCCGGAACCCATAGAGGATTAAGTGTTGAATTAGTATAGTGAAGTATGAAAGTATTTTTAAGTGGTGGATAGGTTAGTCAGTTATTTGGATTCGGAAGGATAGCAGAAGGATAGCAGAGGAAAAAAGGTTTTTTATTTATATAGTGCTTGTTACCCCTGATGGGGTGTTTAAAGCGCTTTTATTTGGCGAGTAGCACGCTACTTCGGAAAGCCATAAAGGATTAGTGGTGAAAATTAGCATAGTGAAATATGAAGTAATTTGAGTGCTGGATATGTTATTCAGTTATTTGGATAGAGAAGGGTAGGCGGCGGGATAGAAGAGGGAAAGAGTTTTGTATTTATTTATTGCTCATGTTACCAACAGTAGCAGATTACATATCCATCTTGATATCTGCAGATGCCAACGCTGGTAAGTGCTCAATCAAGGCAGTTAAGAGAATGTACTGCACATAAATGGGTCTGTGCTCGAAAGGTTGTGCCAGTCATTGAGTTTGCCTACATTTGGCAGTGCTAGAGATAGCGTGGCTCAGTGGTTAGAGGCGGCAGACCCGGAAGCTGAGATCGACCGTGGACCAGGGTTCGATTCCCCGCCTCGGCGGGTCTCGGGCCCAAAATTTCACGGCCTCAACAATTCTCGCTCTGGTGCCTACTCAACTCACAGGGTCACACTCTGCGACTCTGGGCAATAGCTTGCTTAATCTCCACTACGGCCCCTCGCGGCGGGATGCCTGGCTTTCACCTTGTGGACACCCTTCTGGGGTTTCTCACAGGGGAATACCAGGATGGGTTCCCTAAGCAAGTGCCGGGACGCTTACAGGCAGCTGTGCGCTTTACAAGTCCAACACATTTACATATAGGATGGCCGCATCACTCCATGTTGTCATTTATCCAATTACTGCGTTTTATTAACTGCATTCTTTATTTGATGTAAACTGACCCAATTGTACAAACAAACCTGAAAACAATGAAAAAGAAAATGACTTGAAACATGGACATCTACCTACCTGGAGCAATATGTCAACTCTAGTGATCTATTAATCAAAACAGGGGTTACTGTTCCAGATGAGGGGTACAGGTAGTCACCCACTCAATTTAGAGTAAGATAGAGGTGTAGGTAGTCCTAGGCTTTTTGAGGCCCACGTGTGAGAGGAAAGAGCAAGTATTGTCTCCTAATCCCCTCACACACCTCGAGGGATGTCATGCTTCATCATTGGGCGTTTTGCTCCTCGTCGGGCCGGCGCTGCAGTGCCCTAAGAGTCCCCCAAAGGGTCACTTTAGCGGAGATCTTTTGAGACAATACACCGTTTGGTGCATGCGGGTGTGTGGTGTGGGTCCTCTAAGAGGGTGCAGTGCAGAGTGAGTCTAAAACATCCCTCAGAGTGTGTAAGGGGATTAGGAGACAAGACTTTCTCTTTCCTCCCACACGTGGGCCTCAAAAACCCAAGGACTACCAACTCATCTATCTTAATCTATATTTAGTGGGTGACTACCTGTACCCCTCATTTGGAACAGTGCCCCCTGTTTTGATTAATACAGTTTATGTTAGGAGCACGGGCACTGGACCTTAACTGGCTCCTGGTCCCCCCCCCTTTGTATTTAGATGCAACTCTAGTGATCTGGCAAAGATACAGGCTACCAAGCTGTGTGTGGTTGTAACCTACCTCTGGCACAATATCTTTTATGCTTAGCTTTGCTCCAAGAGTCACACTACCTTGAACAATATTGAGAGCTAGCACAATTGGGACTTTAAACTGTGTGGGCAGCACTTCTGATGGCAGTGTATATATCTGGCACTGAAGCGCTTCTTCCTTCCTTTTTTTTATTTTTAAATAACTCAACATTTTTTATGGCCTGCTCTTCCCTAGACTTAGTACTTGTGCTGTGGCTCGCTGTTTTAGAATGAGACAATTTCTGAAATTACTCTCAATGGGCATAAACGTTTGCACTAATAACTCTGAAAGGGAATACACATTTACAAAACATTTACTCTTTGAATACCAATAGTTCAGTGACAGTGATGGGACTTAAAAGCAGCTTTAATACCAGACCGATTCCAGACATGGGGAGCGTACACTTCAAGTTATCCATTCGCCTCAATCTCACTTTTTGAGCTGGGTGAGAGGATGAAAGAGTCAACATTTATTTAATGTGACTTACCAAATTAAATGAATGGACAATTTTGAAATATTTTGGATAAAAGCTATTTTTTTCTACAGTTCTAAGGCAAACTCATGAAATATACTAGTACTTTGTGATCTGACACAATACCGAAGAGCATTACTTCTTCTTAGCATCAAATTAACTATCTATTACAAAAGTGTGTAATGCTCTCATAGGGCTGGTATCAGACTGGCATTTCTTAGGATCGACTATGTCACCATACTCTAACACACAGGGAGGCTGAAGTTAGTGGAGTGAGGGGTTCCAATGTACCATCCCTGCTCAGTAGTTCAGCAGATGCAATTTGTTGGAAATCTATGCTCTCTCTTTAATGTGCTTCTTTCTTTTCAGGGATTTTGTGCGGACAGTGGAGTGCTTGGATGCCGCAAAACATTTATGCTCTTCGAGAGACCTGTGTAACTATTCCATGTAAATTTGATTACCCAGATGACATCAGGCCCTCGGTAGTGCACGGTGTCTGGTATTTCAAGAGCCCATACCCAAAAAACCTCCCGCCTGTCGTATTAAGGACCAAGACCAACACAGCCCATGAAAGCTTCCAAGGACGCACCAAGTTGCTAGGAGAACTTCATCAGAGAAACTGTACCATACAAATTGATCATCTCACCTCCGAAGTCCAGGGCAAATATTACTTTCGCGCAGACCTGGGTGGATATAATCAATACACTTATTCTGAACACAGCAACCTGGATCTATTAGGTAATGTGAATTTCTTCTTTACTTATACTGGTTGTCAGAGGTCTATGTGTGAGCTACTGTTGTGTTAACGACATATAAGTTCATATCCTAGATAACTACCTATTACCATCATTCAAACATCTCACCATGCACAGACCACCCTTTGCATATTAAAGCATGGATAAATGACTGCACTGCTACTGGCAGCTTTACTTCTACCATACATCTGAAAAAGGCCAGGGAGAAGTTGTGGTCTAGTTGTTGGGTGACTACCTTTCGAACTCGGTCACATGGAATAAACTGTGTGAGTCTGGAAAAAAGGCGATACGGCCGATTAACTAAAAAACTAATGGTCAACTAATTTGTTCACCTACGATTTATGCAATTTCTCTTGTGTGCTTCATATAAGTACCAAATGCACTCTTGTTGATTATAACTGTATTAGTGCAGATTGTTAATGAGCTGACAATTGCAGATCCTCCTAGTAATCCATGAAGGAGAGTCCTGATTTTATTAGAGATAAGGAGGCCAATATTGTGCATTTTTCCTTTCTTGCCATTTATTCACAGCCATTCAAAGAAATATAAAATCCATAATACACCATTCAATTACAGGAAGTGACATAGTAATATAAAGGTATATAAGAGCCTCTACACACTGGCTCTGTCTCTTTCCTGATGCATAGCTAGTTAGAAACAATGCATGAGTCCCAGCAACACAAAGAGAAACAAAATTCCAACGTACTACCGATCATGTTAGCATAAGCTCAATTTCTATTACACTGTAATTTAAGAAAAACAGCTTTTACAATGCCCCTCTGGTCTATGTGGACCTGTCTGCCGCATTTGACTGTGTCTCACATTCCAAACTATGGACAGTCCTAAGAGAAATGGACGTGGACCCTTCCCTGTTCGATTTCCTGAGAGAGCTGTATTCTGGGGCCTCGGCGAGAGTCCGCTTCGGAAAGAACGGTGAGCTGACGGCGTCATTCGGGGTGGAGCGAGGAGTCAGGCAGGGCTGTGTCCTGGCCCCCTTTCTCTTCTCGCTCTACACCAACGGCCTGGAGGAGGAGATGCTGAGGGGGGCCCAGGACCTCCCAAAAGTGAAACAGAGACCGATCCCAGCACTCCTTTACGCGGATGACGCTGTCATCCTGGCCCGAACTCCGCGCGAACTCCAGCACTCACTTAATAGATACACCACCTTCATGAACGCCTTGGACTTAAATGTCAACGTAAAAAAAACGTTTGTTATGATCACGGGGGGGGGCGAAGAAAGGTACAAAAACATCTTCCTTGATAGCCAACCACTCGAGATCACTACACAATACCCATACCTCGGGATCATGATAGACGACAAGCTAACATGGAAACCAGCAGTGGACACGAGATGCCATCTTTTTAAGCGTTCAATAGCGGCCTTACAGACTTTCTCACGGAAACTGGGAAGGAGGCGCCCAGTAGAATTGTTGAGAATCTACAACGCCAAGTGCCAGGCTATTGCTCTTTACGGAGCAGGAGTCTGGGGTCACACAGACGTAGGAGCCCTACAGAAAATCGAAAATACTTTTATAAGATTTCTTCTTGCCACACCAAAAGGTTCATCAACTTACGCCTCCCACATGGAATTGGGAATTCCCTATCTCCAGGATCTTCTCAAAATCCAGCCATTGATCTTGTGGAGACGTATCTGGACATCCGACATGAATACACTAACTCAGTCGATAGTGGCTGATACAATGTCACTTGATCACTCCTTTAGACTGAAGTGGCTCCGTTATATTAGAAACTTTTTTTCCGACCTTGGGCTTGAAAAATACTATCTTCAACCTGAGTCGATTGTCACCCTACCAAAAAAGGAGCTCAAGGAACTTGCCCTACGACATCTGGAAACATTAAGACTCTCAACCGACGCTGCAAAACCCTCAGTGATTCATGCTAATATAGTTCAGCAAACCTTTGGTATTCAACCGTATCTTACTCTGCAGTCTAAAATATATGAGAGGATGCTGCTGACCAGGCTAAGACTGAACATTTTTTTCAGACTGGTTGCTTTTCCTATAAATAAGGCCTGGGAATCAACCATGCCCCCGTGTCCCTGCGACGGGAAATCAACTCAATCTAATATCCACGTTATTATGTTTTGTAAATTTTACCATCCTCACAGAAAACGTTGGATTCTCCCGATATGTAGGCGGTGGGGCCTTAGACAGTGTCGACCGGCCTTTTTTCGACTGCAATCTTTAGAGTCTGATGAAGTCAGTTACCTTGTCCTAAACTTTTTAAAATGTATTATGAACCATAGAAGAAATCTTTAGCAACGTGCATAAGAAAAAACAATGATTTTTAAATGCAAACACTTTTTTCTTTTTTAAACGTATGTCTGTTTTTTCATATTGCATAATGTTTGTATGAAATGTCTTTTCTCATCATTTGTATTTGGATGGATTTTTCTGCTGATTATGTCTTTTATGGTTTTTCTTCGTGATTAACCGAATAAAGAGTTATTATTATAATGCCCCCTTTGTGATTTCTAAATAATCACTCTGTATTTGTATTACAGTACAGCATTCATCAACTTTGGATTCTATTCTTTGGATGTCCCAAGTCATACAGGATGTCATAGAGATTACTTTGCATCTCTTTGACTTTTACATCAAGTGTCTTTCTTGTTCTTCCTCTTGTAACCAACAGCTTCTTATACCCACAGTTCATCCCATCGCTTGATAAAAATCCTTTAAAAAAGTTTAGGAAGAGAAACATACATGCAATGCCGGTTAGTATGACCAGAAGAGGGATTGAAAGCAGTTTCAGTATTCCTCCACCTACACTACCAAGCCACCCTCCTATCTTAGCAGAGGCTCTCCCAATTTACCCAGATACAGAGCCTCTCTCTTCCAATTCAGTTAGTTAATGCGTAATATTGGTGATGTAACTATCAAGCTGTTTATTTATTCTCAGGATGTGTGCACAATATCCCCTCGCATGAATGACCTTGCAGACTCCACTTTCCTTTGCAAGTGATAAACCTAATGCGAAGTGGTTCTGCATGATCATTGTTCTCACAGCAAGCAATTCCTAATTAATTAGAGTTAATGCTCCTGTGGTAATAGCTGCAAGCCTATCCTCTAAGGCTAAGGGGCACATGCATCATTGAAGGATTTTGCACTTCCTAAATTGCGAAAATTAAGGAATCGCAATTTAGGAATTGCAAAATCCTATACATCAAGAAATCCTAAAAGTTTTTAGGATTTCTTAATTTTCGGAAATTGTGATTCCTTAATTGCGAATTGCAATTAAGGAATGGCATTTCATTGATTCCTATGGGCCTAGAGGCCCATAGGAATAAATGCCTTTTTGCGAATTTTTCTTTTACGAATGGCATTTTGTTGATGCATTGCAAGGGTGCTGAGGGGGGTCCAAAGGACCCCCCCTGCACCCTTGAAATGTTTGTTTTAGTGCAAGTTTCACACACACATGTCCAAAGGACATAAGTGTGTGTAACATGACACTTTCCAAACTGCATTTTTGTGCTTTTTTTCAGAATTTCGCAAATTAACACGAGGGTCAACCTCGTGTTAATTTGCACTTCCTATTTCAAAATTCGCATTTTTTTAAAAATTCATGCTTTGCATTTAAGGAGTCGCACAAATGCGATTCCTTAAATGCATTCGCATTTTTAGGAATTGCAAAAAAATACGGATTTTCAAAAATTGTTTCATGCATCCCAAAAACTTATTTAGGAAGTGCAAACGGCCGAATTTACCGATTCGCACCGTTTGCACTTCCTAAATAGGTTGATGCATGTGCCCCTTTGAGCTTTATAACCTTAACATCATTTATTGCGACTCCTACTGATGGTGTGAGTGCTTCAAAAATATCACTAAGGATCTGCTTAAAGTCTTGCTTAATTCGTTTAATGTAGTGGTCAAGAAGAAAATCTAGCTCATAAGTGTGAAAGATGCTGGGCAAAGCTAAAGCCATGTAACAACTACCTGGCCAGTTATGTGGTAACTGGAAATAAGTTGGCTGATCACATGCAGAATATAAGTTATAGTTTTTATTAAATTAGCACAGTTAATTAAAACCATTGCAATAGAGTGTCATCATAGTGCAGTTACCACGTTAAAAGGAAAAACTAAGAAAACAATCAAGTTTAAGTTCATATACATATAACTAACAAGGCCGTCTTGTAGTTACCATTATAATCACGTAACAGGTTTCCAGAGCCAAGGATAACATAAAGTAGTACAGGAATACTAGGACAGGGGGCGAAAAAAGTCAGTTATAAGTTTTTTGGGGGGGGGGGACTGGAAGGGCAGGGGCAAGAAAGGGTAAAAAGAGATTTTCCAGGAGTCTCACATATTTTCCAGATCTTGCAAGCACTTGAATGTCTAGGGAAGTAAAGCAAAGGGCCGATGCCTCCCAACATGTTCTGATGCCCCATTTTAAATATAAGGGTTTTAAAAGAAGTCTTCTGGGAGCGTCAAGGGCGGGACAACAGCACAGAAGATGCAACCATGATTCAGACCTGTAGTTGCACAGTCTGCAGGCCCCCTCCTCACTTGTTGGAGCCCATCGGTTGAAGGCAGTGGATTGCAGACCTAAGAGACGCATGAACATTATATTCTTCCGGGCCCCTGCGGTCAGACTTTCCAGGAGGTAAGATTGAGGTACCCCATGGAGGTTCGAGTTATTCAAGGGAAGCAGGATAGTTGTTCTTTTTAGAACCTGGATGTCCATGTGGTAGGAAATTTGTCTGACCTGCTTATTGATAACCCTTTTCCAGACTGTGTATGGAATAGTGTCTGCGGTTAGTAATGAGTTGTCGATGTCTGACGTTCTTATGGCCTTCATAATTTGACGATTCCAGGGATTCCCAGAGCTGACAAGAGTTTCTTTTAACCGGGCTTTCAGGGTGTTGTCTGCGGCTTTTAGTGTCCTTATAAAGTATTTCAGGGTATCAGCCTCACAGAAAATAGATTGTCTTTGAAGGCCCAGCTCCAGTCGAGGTCTTGCCCTGTGGATGAAATTCGGAAGATGGAAGATTTTTTTATAAATTAAAACTTGGGCGTGGTTGAGACTAACAGAGCATGCGCCAGGAAAGGCCTGATGCCCATAGTTTAAAGCAGGGAGAAGAGTGGCTTTAATCACCTTCAGAATGGGTTCGGCAGAAGGACTACTTAAGGACTGGCTGAGTCGGCTCAGGGAGTATGTTATTGCTCCATCTCTCTTTTTCAAGGCAGCTAGGTGGACTGATGGTCTGGAAGACTCGCTAAACCAGACCCCTAGGTAATTCTATTTTGATGTTGTTTTGATCTTTGCGGGCCCAATGTTCCACGTTAAACTTTTCTTGTTCTTGCACCAGCCGAATATCACAACCTTGGTCTTATCCTGGTTGACTTTTAGAGCGTTAGCAGTATTATATTTGTGGAGCGTACTCAAGGCTCTTTGGAGGCCAGATTTTGCCTGGTTCATTATAACAATATCGTCTGCATAGTGCAAAATGTGCAGGTTTGTTTTTATGAGGCCCAGTTTTGGCGGAAGTAGATTGCTTTTCTCCAGGAATCTTCCCAGATTGGTGGTGTAAAGGTTGAACAAGAGGCAGGGAGAATGCAACCTTGCTTTAGGCCGCCTGAGGTTGGAAGTTTTGCAGAGACTGTCATTGGGCCAGTTCTGACTCGTACCCATGTGTTCTTAGGCAAGGAAATAAGGGCTCCTAGCAGACTGTGAGGGATCCCCCACTTGTCAAATTTCCTCCATAAGGTGTTGCGAGACACTTTATCAAAGGCGGCGCTGTAGTGTATAAAGCAGCAATATTGGGGGGGGGGCATGATTTTTTTTTGCACTGCTTGGTGACTCAGGATGGCTAGAGTGGTGATGTTGTCTATTGTGGAGGCCGAGGATCGAAACCCAGTTTGAAAGTATGGTAGAATGTTGTTTTCCGCTACCCATTTTTCTAGCGACCCGAGAAGACACCGGGCATATACCTTGGCCTCAGGATCTTATAGGGCAATGAGTCGGTAATTAGCTGAGAGAGAGAGAACTCCTTTCTTAAAAATTGGGCATAAGATCAAGCCTTTCCATGAGTCTGGTAGCCGATAGGTAGTAAACACGTTGTTGTATAAGGGGACTAATAGCTCAGCCCAATCTTCCAGCGCACATTTGAATATCGCAGATGGAAGGCCGTTGGGCCCCAGAGCGCCATCGTTTTTCATGGCTTTCAAATACTTGGAGACCTCGGCCGGAGTAGTCAGCTCATGGGTTTCTATCTGCGTAGTAACGGCACAATCTCTAATTTTGCCCTCCACAGGGTCCAGGGTACCACAGCAGTATTGTTGAATCACATGCTGGAACCAGTTTTCTTCATGGACCGCGTTCCCCCTGCTCTTATTGGAGGAACGAAGTTTGTTTATATGGTTCCAAAAATGGGTCAGGTTTTTTCCCTTTAACAGGGCAAATATTTTTAGCCAGTCATTCTGTTCTTTTTGTTTCTTGGCTTCCCATGTTGATTTTTTGTAGGCTTTGCCCAGTAAGGCCATATTATTAGTAGAGTGCTCTGTGCCTTTCGATTTGTGCAGGCGCACAGCCCTCCTTAGGGCTCTACTTTGGATGGCTAACACCGGGTCAAAAGTCTGCTTCAGGCGAGGCCTGGGGGGTCTGTGGTGAGCTTCAAGGCCTGTTAAGAGGTCTCGTAATTTGCCAATGGCGTTGTCCCACCAGTGATGGAAGTCTATGGGAGCATTGTGTGTGAAATTTGGAGTTGTTCCCATGAGCCAAGTTCCCACCTTATCAGTACCCAAAGCGTCCCATTTAATTCGTCTAACTAGAGTGTGGGATTCGACCTGCATTGAATACCCCACTTCAGTTATTTCGGCAGCGGCGGACACTTGCAGGTCCATTGTTACAGTCAAAGGGTTATGGTCGCTCTCGGTACGAGTGGGGATTTCCATCATCATTAATTTGTTTGCCAGAGATGGTGATAAAAAAATGTAGTCAATGGTCAAAAGATTCTTCAATGTTGGGGACAGATGGGCACCAGGATCCTGTTCCAGTACAATTTGCTTCGCAGAAAACAAAATTGTAATTGGTTAAAAAAGTGGTCATGACTTCTTGCTCTTAAGTTTTGGTGACTGAATGGGCGTTGGAAACCAGGTCTCTGATGTTGAAATCACCTAATAACAGTACTTCTGTAGAAGCGAATTCCAATAAAAGTTCCTTCAGATGTTTGACCACAAGTACTGTTGCCATTGATTTTGATGTTTTAGCTATGTTGTGGTAACAGTTAATTGAAAGCAAGGGAAAGGCCCTGCTTGAAGTTGAAAGACCGGTAATTAGTACAGTTTGCCCTGCAGAATATATGCCTTGATAATCACCTCTAATTCAGCAAACATACTGCCTTTGACCAAGTAAATATGCTCACATTTACTCCAACCCAACAACTCAACAGTTTTGTTTCCTTCTTGTGCCTTTTCCTGGATAAGATCCCTTCTTGGCAACGTCAATGCTCAACCTTTGGGGTGGTTTCTTAAAATCTCCTTGCTCTTTCCAATAACATGTTCTAAACTAACTTTATTTTTCAGCTTTTCCTTCTCTATTTTTATCTCCTCATTCAACTCTTCTACAAAAGTGTTCTTATCTTTACTAAGTCTACAGGTCACATTATAAATGCTTTTATTAGTAGCAATCATGTTAGTTAAGGGATTAAAGAATTTCATCATACACCCTTGTTGATCCCTTGATTTATCAGATTTCAAATAATGAGAAACATGTTTAGTACCTCACAAATATATATTTGCATCAGTCACAATTTGTACATTTTTAAAGGCTTGTCATAATCAGAATAAAACAGCTCTATAGAATTCTGCTTATAATAAAAGCTGCAGGGGCTGAAATGTAGGAGGAGACGTAACAATTCTCTACCGGCATAACTGTCACATACTCAGCTAGCATCTAAAAATGAACATTGTAACTATAAACACTCCCATGCTGAGTGAAATGTTGTTTTCATCCACTGGTTTACTGACAACAAGTTTAACTGTCATGTTTACCTGAGTATGCAAAATGTCCCCTCCCATCAGATAAAGGTCTAACATCCACCCAACCATATAAACATAAATGGCTACTTCCAGAACTATAAATAAGAATTTGCAGCATGGCTGTGCCATATCAGCCTAAATCAAACCAAGGAAATAGAACATGATCTTAGAATGACCTCTAATTCTACCCAATCACCAATACCCTATCTCAAAAGCTACAGTGATTTTTATACTGTGTCTGCTGGAGGCCTAAAGCTCTAAAGATATCTGACCATTACTGTCTAATCCTCCTATTCAACGTTTGTCAGTGGTTTGTGTAACTGAGTTTCCTGTGTGATTTATCCCAACCTCTGGGAGGTTTGCCAATGTCGGTCAGACAGTCATCAGATTCGATATCGATCTTTGCAAGGTATGTCCAATCCGGACCCGAGTATTTTTGATTTACCTTTCTCTGTCTCTTAGGTCTTTTGGAAGTAGGACAATCTATGTTTTCATCCAAAGCATCAGATTATTCAGCAGATTTCAGTTCTTCTAACTCGCTAACTTCACTTATCGTCTCTGGTCTTTTCCCAATCGTCAACAGTTGTTGCAGGGATTCTGCTCTGTAACTGAACTTTGCCTGGGACCATAGAACATCATTATGTAGGGACTGTGTCACCATACCACCTATGGGCCCAAATCAAACCAGCTAATAGTGCCTCACTTGTCCTCCTAACCTTTCCATAGAGACAAGTGATTTGGCACCCCAGAACACAAAACTAGACCCTCTCAGGGATCACAGTAGCAGGTCATCATTTGTGTCCACAATAAATGAAAAAGAGACACAAGGGAAGCTTACAATATTTATGGAAATTATTGTGCACTAATATGCAGTAACTGTGCTACAATTAGAAAACATAAGCAGGTCAACAATGTGATTAGCATAATTAAAAGACCATACACTATAAAGAGCCCTGTCATTTTAGCTGACTGATCTGCCTAAATGCACCCTCACTACTAAAGCAAAGGGTTATATTATAGATCTGTGGGCGAACCCAATACCTGGGCATACATAGATAGCTGATCTTCATATGAGCTGGTGCAGCTCTCTCCTCCCAGGACCTTTGCTCTGTATGAAAGTCTCCGCTCTGTGTGTTTATTAAAATGACAAGTTCCGGGTTATATGATAAAGCCTGTGTGTTTGAAAACAGCAGCCGGATTTTTTATTATGTCTTGGTACTAGTGTCCGAGCACAGAGAATAACAATGAGCAGTGTTGTTTGACCTTGCATGGATCAGCAGCCCTCCCAGTGCCTTGAGACCCTCACAGGTGAGTAGCCGTGCTTTACAAACCTTGATTGATTGAGATATTCAGACTGAATCCCAGGAGAAGAACAGGATACGAAAACATGTGTAGCCTTGTGTAAAAATATAATGTGACACATATCAAGCGTAATATTTTGTAATGTGTGCAAAGCAAAAGCGGCCAATAATTTGCACAGTTTGGCTAACATAGGTAAAACAACAATGGGCTACATAGGGAACACACAACACAGTCTTTTCTGATATGTAGTGGTCTTTGGAAAGCTTTCCTCGGAGGTGCTCGTGATTTAGGCTTCTGATGAGGCTGAATCTCTCTCAGAGGTGACACTTCATTGAGCCGTGCCACTTTCTGTTTCCTGCGACCATAGGCAGGTTTGATTTGGCTTTCCATGAGTTTTCACTGTTTCTGTGATTGCGTGTTCTTAACCCAGTGGCCGGAATTTCAGTTGTCACTAGTATGACAACACCATCGCTTGACCCTCATTCCTGTTTATTTATTTATTGCCATTTATAAAGCGCGACAAATACCCGCAGGCGTCTTGGCGCTAGTTAATTTGCATACTTCAGATCGATGTTAGAGTGCTCCAACAGGTTACCTACATTTGTTAAAAATTATTGGGTGAACAACCACGTCTTAAGTCTCTTACGAAACTGGAGGAGTGTAGAGCAAGTTCTGATGTCCTGGGGCAGAGTGTTCCAAAGTTTTGGGGCAGCGACCATAAAGCGACGATCACCCCATGACACTGTTTTAGCGCGAGGAACCACTAGGTGGTTGCGATTGGAGGACCGAAGCTGACGGGAAGGTTGATATGGCAGCAGTTGCTGTAAATGTAAATGTAAATGTAAATGTATAGGCATTTATATAGCGCACTACTTACCCGTAGGGTCCCAAGGCGCTTCGACCGCTGCGAAACCCTTCCTGGCTTCCCTGAGAGATGGTCCCTTAATGGGTATCTCCAGGGTGAGACCAGGCATCCCCGGCGGTCTGGTGGGGCCGTTAGTGAAGATGAAGCAAGCTAATGCCCAGAGTTGCCGAGTGTGAACGCTGATCAGAGTGGGCACCGAGGCGAGAGAATTATCGAGTCCGCTGACCCTGGTCCAGAAACCTGCCGCGCCGGGAATCGAACCCTGGTCCCGGGCCGTCCTCTGCTCTCGGGTCTGCCGCCTCTAACCAGTGAGCCACACTACTTCACTCTGCTCTGTTAAGAAATGCGGACCTTGCCTGTTTAGCGCTTTGTAGACTATACATAATGACTTAAATTTGATCCTATTCTGGATCGTCAGCCAATGAAGTCGTGTGATAGCGTCCGAGATGGCCGCAAACTTTGGGATTCCAAAAAGCAGGCGTGCCGCCGCATTTTGTATCGGCTGCAATTTTCTCATGGCTCTGATTTGCGTGTTTAAAAATAGGCCGTTGCAGTAATCCAGTGATGTTAAAACCAGGGAACTAACCAAGGTTTTAATGGCGGCCGCTGGAAGATACGGACTGATTTTTCAGATCATGCGTAATTTATGGTGGGCTGTAGAGGCCACTTTGTTGGCATGATCCATGAAATTTAGGCCATCGTCGAAGGTGACTCCCAAATTTCTAACTTTGGTTACTGGCTTAGGGAGAGCTCCAAATGTGGAAGGCCACCAAAGAACTGACCAGTCCGGTGAGAGAGGTCCAAAAATCACTACCTCAGTTTTTTCTGAGTTGAGTTTCAGGCAATTTGTTGCCATCCACTCTCCTATCTCCGTCATTCCATTTTGGAAGCGTTGGGCGACTTCCCCTCCGTCACCCTTAATGGCCAAAACCAATTGCGTGTCGTCCGCATATGAGGTTAGGCTCATCCCGTGTGCTTTGATGACATTGGCAAGGTCCGACACATAGATATTAAATAGTGTCGGACTCAGGGATGAGCCTTGAGGCACCCCACATGGCAGCGTCAGCTTGGCAGATTGGTAAGGTCCAAGGGTGACGGCCTGGGTTCTGTCAGAGAGAAACGAGGCGAGGAGGTCTCTAGCCGTATGGCAAATGCCCATCTTTTCGACACGATCGACCAAGATCTTGTGGTCGACCGTGTCGAAAGCGGCTGAGAGATCCAGCAGTACCAAAACTGCTGTCCCACCATGGTCTCTAATTAGTCGCACATCATCGGAGGCTTTAATTAAGGCGGTTTCGGTACCATGATATTTCCGAAATCCGAACTGGGTATCGTCCAGCAGTCGATGTGTCTCGATGTGCTCCGATAGTTGCATATTCATGGCCTTTTCCACCACTTTAGCTATAAAAGGCAGGCTGGCAATTGGCCGGTAGTTTTTTAGCTCAGTCTTCTCCAGCCCAGGTTTCTTTAAAAGAGGTTTGAGCAGTGTGGTTTTTAAGGACTGAGGATATATGCCAGAGCACAAGATTGAATTGCATACTTGCGTCAGGACCGGTATGATCGAATCCATCACAGGAGGGAGAACCGAGAATGGATAAGGATCCAATGTGGATCCAGTTTTAATTGTGGAGACGATATTTAGTATATGATCGTCAGTTAGTGGTTTAAAACTGGTAAAAATTGTAGCTGGAAGTATGTTGGAGACAGAGGGAATTGTTGTGATGGATTTGGTGGAAGTAGATTTGAAAGTGAAGGCTTGGTAGATGTCGTCCACTTTAGAAAAGAAAAAGTTAGCCAAAGCATCACACATAACTTGGGATGGAGGTGGAGTCAGGTCGGGGATGTTGCCTGAAAGGGATTTGGTGATTTCATATAGCTTTTTGCTGGAGTTCTTTGCCTGCTCGATTTGATCCGAATAAAAGGATTTTTTTGCCTTTATAATCATGGTTTTATAAACGGCCAATGATTCTTTATAGTGGGTCCTGCTTACTTGGTCATAAGTCTTTCTCCATTGCCTTTCACAGTACCTGTTTTGTTGTTTTTGTTTTTTTTAATTCATCCGTATACCACGGTGCGGTTGGAGTAGACCTATTCTTGGATATTGACTTAATAGGGACCAGGAGATTAATGGCATGGCCCAACCAGTCCTGGAATAGTTGTGTAGCCATAGTCGAGACGGAAGAAATCAACGGGCGTGTGCTGTCAAGCTGTTTTCTTAGGTCTGGCTGTTTGATATTATGCCATGCTTTAAAGGAACCCAGGCCAGAGAGAATGGTTGCCTTGTTCGAGGGATTATTTATTGTCAAAGTGCAAAATACCACATAGTGGTCTGTCCATGGCATCGGTAAGATATCCGATACCTGTAGGCCCTGGACATTAGAAAAAATGCCATCTAAGATATGTCCCGCCCGATGAGTGGCCGAGGTAACCAGTTGTTTAAGCCCCATGGTTTCCATATCTGAGATAAGAGCCAAGGTGTCTTTGTGGTTATTGTCATCTAGGTGAAAATTCATATCGCCCAACACCGTAATGGAGTCCTCGAGCGCAAGTGATTCCAATATTGTGCTTAAGCTAGCTAGAAAGCCTGTCTTGGCTCCTGGGGGTCGGTATAAGAGTAACCCCTTAAAATTGTAAAGGGGACTGAGTTTAATTGCAAATAGCAGGGCCTCACATGAGGTATCCGGGATATGTGAGGTTATAACCCCGAACCTTTCCCTGGCTATGATAGCAATCCCGCCACCCTTTTTTCTGGATCTGTCCTGTCTATAGGCTTTATAACCGCTAGGTGTGGCGATCACCAAGTCCGGTTCTGACGAGTCGTCAGTCCACGTCTCCGTGATAAAAAGGATGTCCAGATTAAAATCAATTATAAGGTCTGCTATTTCCTGATTATGTTTACATAGGCATCGTGCATTGATGAGGGCCATAGTCATCGGGATATCTGTGCCCTTGGTATGCAGCTTGGTGTGGGTTCTATCAAAGTTAGTTAATGTCGTAAGATGATAGTGTGAACAACACCGTAGAGCTTCCTTTGCAGTACTGGTTAAGTCTAATAATGTACAAGCCGGATCTATGGGCGATCTGAGGTTGATCAAGGAAGAGTGGGTGTAGACCAGATGGCGATTATTAGAGATTGGTCCAGGGGTCATGGCCCTCGGCCCGGTACCGGCGCGGACGGGCGCAGACGGGCTTGCCTTTGGCGCGCCGCCGGCGCGCCCGCTGCGCGGACGGGATGGTCTAATGATTTTATTCATGATTGGGCGGAGGAGGGTGGGAGGGCTCGACCAGCTACACCGCTAACCTTCCCTCTGCAAGATGGCGGCTGAGGAGGTTCGGGTGAAGTCCCAGCGCCTGGTTACAGCCGCGCTGTGAATGGCCAGCTAAGTGGGCAGCCTCAGGGCGAAGCAGATCTCGTGCCGAGGTAGGGGCAAACAATTTAAAAATGTGCTGGTTAAAATATAAACAAGTTTTAAAAACACGTAATTATTATTCAATCACGCGCTGACAATGCGAGGTTCAAATAGGCAAAGAGTAAAGCAAGATTCCCCCCGGCTTCCGCCTCAGGGGAGAGAAGTGCAAATTTATGTGCTACTGTGGAAGATTGTGGGCCCTCCTACTGGTCTTCTTCAGAAGCCTCCGAAATTTAGGAACCTAGGGTAACACATGAAATTTGTGGACTTTGGCACCACATCTTCCTCTTCTTGTCTTACCCTATTGTAATGGGAGGCGTATATCCAGTTCGGCGTACCAGTACAATTGACATCAGTGTTAGTGACCAGTATCCCTTGATACGGGCCTCTCCAACGCTCCTCCAGACAGATTTGTGAATGTGTTTTTTTTAAGTGAACCCAATTGCTTGGGTTCAGGTCATGTCTGGAAATTCTTAGACAGCTGGAGTAGCAGCATCCACCTGATGGGAGATAGAATGATCCACATCAGCCAATCCCTTGCAGTACTTTTATTTATGTATTTTATTAATTTATTTAAAGAGTTTTATATAGCGCTGGCTAGACCTGAAGGTATCAGAGCGCTTTACATGAGAATCAACAATGTAACAGAAAAAAGATCAACAATTACACAATACATGAAAAAAAATAGGCAATACAATTAGGAGAGGAGAGAAAGGAGAGAGAAAAGTAGTGGAGGGGGCAGGGGAGGTGCGAAAGGGAGGATAAGGGAAGAGACAACAAGGAGAGACGAAAGGAAGTCTGTCTAAAGACCGACTGGGTAGGTGACGACCAAGGAGGGAATCCACGGCCCATCTTCCCTATAGCTAAACCAGGTAGCTCCATCAGGCATAAGCCAAAATAGTTCAGTCTCAATACTTTGAGAGAGGAGAGAAGGAGAGACATAAATAGAGGGAGGATGCGGGAAGAGACGACAGGCGAGACGAAAGGAAGTCTGTCTAAAGACCGACTTGGTAGGTGACTTCCAAGGAGGGAATCCCCGGCCTGTCTCCCCTATAGCTAAATCAGGTAGCTCATCGGGCATCAGACAAAATAGCTAGGTCTCAATTGACGAGGGAAAATTCACAGATAAAGAGGGTGGGGACTAAGGGCCAGGACAGGTGAGGTCAAAGGTCAGTAGCAGGAAAGTGGAGAAGCGTAGAGCGTAGAGAAACATTTTATATAGCGCTGGCAGAGCAGGAGGTATCAGAGCGCTATACATAACGAGGTCTAGTTGCTTCAAGAACGTAGTTACATAATTACAACAGTTTCAGGAACAAAAATGAAGGAGAAATAGGAGTTATTTAAAGAAATTAGGGGAAGTGAGGAGTGAGGGAGGAAAGAGGAGAGGGAGGGGTTGGGAAACGCAAGGGCAACTAGAGAAGAAACAGAGTCAAAAGAATGGTATAAGCAGGCTCAACAGGGAGCAGTCAACGGAGCTGGAAAAAACCCGGAGGAGTTGGTGTGCTAGGAAGGGTAATGGAAAGAGACAAAAATTAACGGAGAGAGTAAAGGAAAGAAGTAGTGCAGTACAATACGAACCATAGTATTAGAACATTAAGACATGCAAATAATCGCGGGGGACATAACATGAGATAATGGGAGGAACAGAGGTATCAATAACAATTTTAAAACAATGTGAGTATCCATGTGGAGGAGAGAAGGACACCAATAATATTTCGTGAGGGGGTCAGTGCGACTGGCAGTAGGGACCAAGTTGCAAGATGGCAGCGCTCAACCGGAGTGACCATTGAAGGTGAACCCAAAATGGTGAGGGGCAATGTCGCTCAAAAGTCCAGAGGAATAGCTTCTTCATACATCCAGATAAAATCTCCATGTTGATCCACGCATTAGAGGGAGGCAAACCAAGAGGGATGGCAGTGGGAAACGCATCAGTGGCGAACTCCGGAGGCAGTAGAGAGGACTTCGGGTGGGGGGGGGTAATGCAGCGCCGCTGAGGAAGTCAGGCGGCAGCGATGAGTCTGGAGCAGATCCCAAGGCGAGGAACAGAAGGTATTTGCATTGCTCTTCTCATCAACACCTTGTGAGGATATAATCCTGTTCGCTTTCAATGGGTACTACGAATACTCATAAACACCAAAGGAAATTCATCGGGCCATTTAAGATATGTAGAGGCACAGGCTTTGGCCAATTTAGCCTTAATCATCCCATTCAGTCTCTGTATGATGCCTGAAACCACAGGTTTATAACTGCAATGGAATCTCTGCTCTATCTCTAGTGCTGTGAATAGCAACTTCATGATCTCGTTCTTAAGTTGGGTTCCTTGATCAGATTCAAGGTGAACTGGCATCCCGAATCACGGTATCACCTCCCACAGCAACAGTTCCACAACTGTTAGACTGTCCCATCTCCTGGTGGGATATGCCTTAACCCAATGGGAAACTAAACATACAATGACGAGGATATACCTCAAGTAGTTGTATCGGGCATCTCCACAAAATCAACCAGGAGTCGGTTGAAGGAACCACCATCAGACTTCCAATGTGGCTCATGGTCAGTACAACCTTTTTGCCTACATTTAGTTTCCGACAAGTACCACATTGCTGACACAAACTCTCTGCCACCATGGATTGAAAATGGAGATTGTGCCAATACAATTTGACAGTAGATAACATTGTGTCTCATACCATAACAGGTAACATCGGATTGGGAGGACTGACTTCCCATCATTGGACACCCAAATGTCACTGACATCCCTCACACATCCCATCTTTTCCCATTTAGCCCTCCCCACTTCTGGAGCTTTATGTTGGAATTCTCTCAGTTTAGAGAAAGTAGGTACAGTGTTTAACAGGATGTGTGGCACAATTTATCCCTCTGCGTTGCACGGCTGATCCATGTCAATGGTGCTAGACTCAAATGCACAGTACAGAGTAGTTTTATCAATTTACCCCCAGGTGCCGCTGTTGTATGCAGCACATTTTACCACTGCGATATCTTATGGCAATTGCAAAGCTTCCAATAAATTGGAAAAATACAGTCCATTTTGAATGGCGGACCGAGCAGAGGTCATGAAACCTCTCTGTAACCGCAACTGCCCATAGTCATGCTCAACTCCGACCCCATACTAGCTATCGGTATGAATGGTAACTGGAGAGCCTTCCAATGTACGACAGGCTCTGGTTAGGGAAATTAGTTTGGCTACTTCTGTGAACGTTGCATGGAAGGGGTAGGATGCTTCCACGATGCCACTTAATGTGCATACAGCATAAGCGGCTCTTAGGATGCTGCATCAGTCTCTCAGACAAGATCCATCAAGAAAAAGGGCATGATCAGATTCAGGAAAGGGTACATCCAATATGTCAGGTCTTGATATTGTCCATAATTCGGTAATACTATCACATTCATGGTTGAAATCGATCTCATCATCTACCTCCGGGGTCGGCAATATAGAAGCAGGGTTTAGTGTGTTACACCTTCGGATAGAGATGTTCTCAGCAGCTAGAATGATTCTCTGACAGCAGGTTAAGCGCATGTCAAATGTTACGTGTGTTTGCGAGTCATATGTATTTCAGTTGAATGGGGGACCATTACAATCAGTGAATAGCCCATCACTATGCCTTTTTTTTGCTGAACAGTAAGGCTCACTGCTGCAGCTGCTTTCAGACAACCAGGCAATGCTGCTGCTACAGGATCAAGAGTCACTGAGAACTATCCAATAGGGCACATGGTCTCCCCATGGGTCTGTGTCAACACAGAGAGAACACACCCATCTCTTTAGTATAGTCTGGCATTTCAAGAGTGAGTGCGATTTAAAGTAACAATTTGAAATTCTGGAAGACTTCCTTGCTATTGTCATCCTCTGGTACCAGGTAATTGACATTAGTGTGCATCAGCAAAGGCTTTGACACGAAGGAAAGTCCAAGATCCATTGTCGGCAATAGCCAACCATGCTCAAGAATATTCATATGTCTCTCTTTGTGGTTGGAAATTTCATCTTAAGAATGATTTTGATACGTTCATGGGACACTCATTTGACTACATTTTGTATCTGGTGTCCCAAATACATGACTTCCTTTTGACAGTACTGTAATTTTTCGGGGGACACTTTATGCCAATTTTGAGCCAAGTGGTTGAGCAGAACAATTGTGTCTTGTCTGTAAGCTTCCTTCGTTATCAATGCAATTGAAAGGTCATTAATGTACTGTATTAGGGTCATACTACAGGGTAACTGTAGAGATAATAGGTTCTTTTTCAGTATCTGGTTGAAATAGGATGGACATTCAGTGTACACTTGAGGAGCACAACACCACAAAAGAGTCTTCTCTTTGAACTGACACGTGACAAGAAACTGGCTCTCTTCATGAAGGGGAACCAAGAAAAAAGCTTGACAGAGATCAATGCCCATGACCTATTCAGCTTCTGGGGGAATTTGGAGTAGGATCATGACAGGGGTTTGGTAACCACAGAATAACATGGAACAACAATTTAGTTAATTTTCTGAAGATCTTGAATGATCCAGTACCTTTTGTTGGCTTTTTGCCACACCATGATAGGAGAGTTACAAAAACTCCTGATAACTTCTTTTAGAATGCCTTGTTCTATCATGCTCTCAATGACTGGGGTGTTTCCTGTGATGGCTGCAGCGGTCACCTTGTAAGGACACATTTGGGTAAAAATTGCATTAGGTGAAGCGTTATTTCTAGGGGTTTAGCATCCTCAGTCAATCCAATCTCCCTCCCAGTGAAATCCCAAACTTCTTCTCCTACTGTCTACTTCAAATCCATGGGTAAGTCCTGTGTGGTAATAATCGGATGTATCCTTATGACAGATTCCGAGGTCTGTAGGTTGAACTCTGCCTCTGCTGCTTGAGTATCGATCTTGACTCCATCCTGCATACAATAAATGACGCAGTTGAGTTTACAAAGGAGATCCCTTCCTGACAAGTTCATGGGACTCGAATAACGCATTGCAAGCTGGTGTTGTTCCTTGATGTCTCCGATTTGTACTGGGAGAGGGGCATTAATCTGATTAGTACGCTGCTAATTAGTAATGCCTACAACTTGGACTACATTTTCCAAGAGGGTAGGTTGAGGACCTCAACTGTTTTAATGGTTGAAAGAGTGCCTCATGTGTCTATCAGGAAAAGTACAGGATGTCAGTTTACCTCTCCCTCTGCATACAGTCCACTTTTATTACTGTGCCAAGTACAGACCCTCCCACCCCCCAGCCACTGTCTTTGAGCCTGATCCAAGCTTGCGGAACCCTCAATAGGAACCAGGGAATTCTCAGACATCAATGTATTGTGGGGAACCCTAATGCTAGGTTGGAAATGCGGAATCCCACCCTGCACCTCATATGTCCAGGCAAATTTTGCAATAAGCCTGATTTTAGGATCCTTGCTTTGACATTGGGGGTCTGGGTATTAGAGGAAGGTCTCCCTGTGTCATGAAATTCACAGCTTGGGCATCAATCATAGCCTTATTAGGATTGTAGCGACACTCCCACTTCCAATGCCTGATCTTGTTGTAAATGTGGAAAGGGGTAACCTTCTTTAGGGCACTTATGCCACTGTATCTACTTACCATCCCAATTTCTTGGTTTTAGCTGTACTTAAGGTATCCATTATTTAAGGTATTACCCTGGGTTTATCTTATGGTATTTTTATATTGTCTAGATCCCGTTTTGACCAGCTACTTTTTTCACTAAGAATAAATTATTAAGGGGCGTGGCTACGCGCTTGAACGTGATGGCTGCGTAGAAGATCGGCTCCGGCTACTTCGCCCGATCTTCACTTATCCTGAGCCATAAATCCATGCCCCCGAGCTATGGCACCCACGAGAAAACGCTCCTTGACCCACCCGACACAAGGTGCAAGTCCGAACACTCAACCGCTACGGAGAAGCGGACATCCGAAGGGGCGGCCTAATCAAGCTCGGAAGCCGGGACCTGCCGTCAAAGGCGCGGCCGCATCAGGGCGGAAGATGGAGGAGCTGCCGCAACCAATCCTGCGGCCAACAAGGGACTTCAGCAATCCGGCGGTGGGTTCTGAGTGGTGCGTGGCGGTGACGCAGGCCCCTCCCACTGCTTTCATTCACCTGAATCCGGGGGAGCAACCCACATTGGCTCTCCCCTTTCCCGCCACACCAGGCGGCCAATACAATTGAGAGAGGCCTCCTGGGGGCGCGAGGATATAGGAGCGGGGGGAAGGTTCACCAGTTTACAATATGAGCCCTATACCACCTAGACCTGGAAATCGCAATTGGAGCCCTAGGCTGCCTTGAGCTGACAAGCGTAAGGAGGCATGACATACGGGCTGGGCTGCATGCAGTGATTAGCCTCCCAAAAGCAACGTGTGCTGAAATCTCAGAGGGCACGTAAGGTTGAAGGCAGCTGGGACCTGGGGGGAGCCGTCCGTCACAGCCGGATAAATAGTGAAGGCTGGGGGCGGTTCATAGACACAGAGGGGCCAGATTGTAGAGCTTATATTTGCTGTGACATATCACCTACGGTGGGCACCATCAGCGGCCAAGACGTTGGAGTGTGGCGATCAGAGGGAGAACATCACAACGATGTCAGGCACTAAAGGGAACAAGCTGTTCTCACAAAACAGACTGGACCACACATATCAAAAGGCAGGCACACCCTGAAGGACATTATGGATGCCATTGCGGGAGTCCAGACTTACATACAATTGAATAGGACACATAGGCACAGCACACTTGTGCTCCTATTACATGTTATTCAGTTGTTTTAGTGCGCGTTAATACACTGATTACATCCAGATTAGCATGCAGGGCACAGGAACACCTGCGTGCCTACTATACGTGATAATGGTAATTTTTGTATCAACTTCAGCGGTCCCTCGGACCCTAAACGGGGCATTTGTGCGCAGGTAAGACAATACCCCCCATGGCGCCATCAACACAGGAGAAAGGGGAGGCACCAACTTGTGCAACAACGCGGGGTTACCTCGTTTGGTCACCCCCGCATCCAAGGGACCAAAAAGCAGTTACGCATGCTACCAAAGGAGAGTACCCGTCAGGCACCACCGAGGTCCCTCCTAACCCGGGTGACAGTGTCCTCTTTTAAAACGAGGTAGGCATCTCTAGTCTTTCAAAGAGGTCAGCAGACTTCAGCAGCAGCCCCGCATTGGGAGCTTTGAGCTGCCTAAATGCTAAGATCAGTCGGGGGGTGGCGGCTGTAGCGAGCCTCAGAATGCTAGCCCACCCCTAGTTACTGAACAACGCGTCATCACAGGCTCACCTTGAGGGCTTCGTGCGGCTCTGCACTGTACCACCTCAGGCGATGTCAAGAGCCCAATGTGGCTGGAGGGAGCACGTCGGTCCAAAGGACGCACTAGTTTCTCAGGTAACACCTCTCAGGGAAACTACTCTGCTGTTCTTTTTAAAGCAGGAGAAATGCTCCGCATGATGATTCTGTAGCCTACTCAATCATGTCTCCCACTTCAGAGCACACTGCTGTCAGACTCACAGATAGCTTGAGTCCCATGGAAGTGGAGTGTAAGTACAATTTTTGATGGGCCTGAAATTGCAAAAACAGGGCATGCCAACACGCCTTTAGAGAGCACTTGGGGGCCCAAAGGAAGAATCGATTCAGAAAGGGGGTGGTGATGAACAGAGTGTCTGAATTAAGCAGACCACTCTTACCCAGTCCAAAGATCAGGGCTTGATCCATCACCGTTCTTTAGCTCACTGCACCATCCCAGCTCAGAACCTGGCTACATGCAAATTAGTCTGTTCCTGTCCCAGTGCATGATGGGAACAGGGCAAACCAAACTACCAAGCCAATTCTTATACTGCGAAGGAAACAAGCTTCCGGGGACCGGTTTCTGGCATTTCAGCCGTCGTCGACCCGGCTTGCTTGAATCCTGATGGTGCAATGAGCAAGGGACTCACATCTGAGTATACCCTTCCACGCTTATGGTGGACAAAATGATTCAGAAAAGGGGGTGGTGATGAACAGAGTGTCTGAATTAAGCAGACCACTCTTACCCAGTCCAAAGATCAGGGCTTGATCCATCACCGTTTTTTAGCTCACTGCACCATCCCAGCTCAGAACCTGGCTACATGCAAATTAGTCTGTTCCTGTCCCAGTGCATCATGGGAACAGGGCAAACCAAACTACCAAGCCAATTCTTAAACTGGGAAGGAAACAAGCTTCCTGGGACCGGTTTCTGGCATTTCAGCCATCGTCCGCCCGGCTTGCTTGAATCCTGATGGTGCAATGAGCAAGGGACTCACATCTGAGTATACCCTTCCACGCTTATGGTGGACAAAATGATTCAGAAAAGGGGGTGGTGATGAACAGAGTGTCTGAATTAGGCAGACCACTCTTACCCAGTCCAAAGATCAGGGCTTGATCCATCACCGTTTTTTAGCTCACTGCACCATCCCAGCTCAGAACCTGGCTACATGCAAATTAGTCTGTTCCTGTCCCAGTGCATGATGGGAACAGGGCAAACCAAACTACCAAGCCAATTCTTATACTGGGAAGGAAACAAGCTTCCGGGGACCGGTTTCTGGAATTTCAGCCGTCGTCGGCCTGGCTTGCTTGAATCCTGATGGTGCAATGAGCAAGGGACTCACATCTGAGTATACCCTTCCACGCTTATGGTGGACAAAATGATTCAGAAAAGGGGGTGGTGATGAACAGAGTGTCTGAATTAAGCAGACCACTCTTACCCAGTCCAAAGATCAGGGCTTGATCCATCACCGTTTTTTAGCTCACTGCACCATCCCAGCTCAGAACCTGGCTACATGCAAATTAGTCTGTTCCTGTCCCAGTGCATGATGGGAACAGGGCAAACCAAACCACCAAGCCAATTCTTATACTGGGAAGGAAACAAGCTTCCGGGGACCGGTTTCTGGCATCTTGAATGATCCAGTACCTTTTGTTGGCTTTTTGCCACACCATGATAGGAGAGTTACAAAAACTCCTGATAACTTCTTTTAGAATGCCTTGTTCTATCATGCTCTCAATGACTGGGGTGTTTCCTGTGATGGCTGCAGCGGTCACCTTGTAAGGACACATTTGGGTAAAAATTGCATTAGGTGAAGCGTTATTTCTAGGGGTTTAGCATCCTCAGTCAATCCAATCTCACTCCCAGTGAAATCCCAAACTTCTTCTCCTACTGTCTACTTCAAATCCATGGGTAAGTCCTGTGTGGTAATAATCGGATGTATCCTTATGACAGATTCCGAGGTCTGTAGGTTGAACTCTGCCTCTGCTGCTTGAGTATCGATCTTGACTCCATCCTGCATACAATAAATGACGCAGTTGAGTTTACAAAGGAGATCCCTTCCTGACAAGTTCATGGGACTCGAATAACGCATTGCAAGCTGGTGTTGTTCCTTGATGTCTCCGATTTGTACTGGGAGAGGGGCATTAATCTGATTAGTACGCTGCTAATTAGTAATGCCTACAACTTGGACTACATTTTCCAAGAGGGTAGGTTGAGGACCTCAACTGTTTTAATGGTTGAAAGAGTGCCTCATGTGTCTATCAGGAAAAGTACAGGATGTCAGTTTACCTCTCCCTCTGCATACAGTCCACTTTTATTACTGTGCCAAGTACAGACCCTCCCACCCCCCAGCCACTGTCTTTGAGCCTGATCCAAGCTTGCGGAACCCTCAATAGGAACCAGGGAATTCTCAGACATCAATGTATTGTGGGGAACCCTAATGCTAGGTTGGAAATGCGGAATCCCACCCTGCACCTCATATGTCCAGGCAAATTTTGCAATAAGCCTGATTTTAGGATCCTTGCTTTGACATTGGGGGTCTGGGTATTAGAGGAAGGTCTCCCTGTGTCATGAAATTCACAGCTTGGGCATCAATCATAGCCTTATTAGGATTGTAGCGACACTCCCACTTCCAATGCCTGATCTTGTTGTAAATGTGGAAAGGGGTAACCTTCTTTAGGGCACTTATGCCACTGTATCTACTTACCATCCCAATTTCTTGGTTTTAGCTGTACTTAAGGTATCCATTATTTAAGGTATTACCCTGGGTTTATCTTATGGTATTTTTATATTGTCTAGATCCCGTTTTGACCAGCTACTTTTTTCACTAAGAATAAATTATTAAGGGGCGTGGCTACGCGCTTGAACGTGATGGCTGCGTAGAAGATCGGCTCCGGCTACTTCGCCCGATCTTCACTTATCCTGAGCCATAAATCCATGCCCCCGAGCTATGGCACCCACGAGAAAACGCTCCTTGACCCACCCGACACAAGGTGCAAGTCCGAACACTCAACCGCTACGGAGAAGCGGACATCCGAAGGGGCGGCCTAATCAAGCTCGGAAGCCGGGACCTGCCGTCAAAGGCGCGGCCGCATCAGGGCGGAAGATGGAGGAGCTCCCGCAACCAATCCTGCGGCCAACAAGGGACTTCAGCAATCCGGCGGTGGGTTCTGAGTGGTGCGTGGCGGTGACGCAGGCCCCTCCCACTGCTTTCATTCACCTGAATCCGGGGGAGCAACCCACATTGGCTCTCCCCTTTCCCGCCACACCAGGCGGCCAATACAATTGAGAGAGGCCTCCTGGGGGCGCGAGGATATAGGAGCGGGGGGAAGGTTCACCAGTTTACTATATGAGCCCTATACCACCTAGACCTGGAAATCGCAATTGGAGCCCTAGGCTGCCTTGAGCTGACAAGCGTAAGGAGGCATGACATACGGGCTGGGCTGCATGCAGTGATTAGCCTCCCAAAAGCAACGTGTGCTGAAATCTCAGAGGGCACGTAAGGTTGAAGGCAGCTGGGACCTGGGGGGAGCCGTCCGTCACAGCCGGATAAATAGTGAAGGCTGGGGGCGGTTCATAGACACAGAGGGGCCAGATTGTAGAGCTTATATTTGCTGTGACATATCACCTACGGTGGGCACCATCAGCGGCCAAGACGTTGGAGTGTGGCGATCAGAGGGAGAACATCACAACGATGTCAGGCACTAAAGGGAACAAGCTGTTCTCACAAAACAGACTGGACCACACATATCAAAAGGCAGGCACACCCTGAAGGACATTATGGATGCCATTGCGGGAGTCCAGACTTACATACAATTGAATAGGACACATAGGCACAGCACACTTGTGCTCCTATTACATGTTATTCAGTTGTTTTAGTGCGCGTTAATACACTGATTACATCCAGATTAGCATGCAGGGCACAGGAACACCTGCGTGCCTACTATACGTGATAATGGTAATTTTTGTATCAACTTCAGCGGTCCCTCGGACCCTAAACGGGGCATTTGTGCGCAGGTAAGACAATACCCCCCATGGCGCCATCAACACAGGAGAAAGGGGAGGCACCAACTTGTGCAACAACGCGGGGTTACCTCGTTTGGTCACCCCCGCATCCAAGGGACCAAAAAGCAGTTACGCATGCCGCAGCTACCAAAGGAGAGTACCCGTCAGGCACCACCGAGGTCCCTCCTAACCCGGGTGACAGTGTCCTCTTTTAAAACGAGGTAGGCATCTCTAGTCTTTCAAAGAGGTCAGCAGACTTCAGCAGCAGCCCCGCATTGGGAGCTTTGTGCTGCCTAAATGCTAAGATCAGTCGGGGGGTGGCGGCTGTAGCGAGCCTCAGAATGCTAGCCCACCCCTAGTTACTGAACAACGCGTCATCACAGGCTCACCTTGAGGGCTTCGTGCGGCTCTGCACTGTACCACCTCAGGCGATGTCAACAGCCCAATGTGGCTGGAGGGAGCACGTCGGTCCAAAGGACGCACTAGTTTCTCAGGTAACACCTCTCAGGGAAACTACTCTGCTGTTCTTTTTAAAGCAGGAGAAATGCTCCGCATGATGATTCTGTAGCCTACTCAATCATGTCTCCCACTTCAGAGCACACTGCTGTCAGACTCACAGATAGCTTGAGTCCCATGGAAGTGGAGTGTAAGTACAATTTTTGATGGGCCTGAAATTGCAAAAACAGGGCATGCCAACACGCCTTTAGAGAGCACTTGGGGGCCCAAAGGAAGAATCGATTCAGAAAGGGGGTGGTGATGAACAGAGTGTCTGAATTAAGCAGACCACTCTTACCCAGTCCAAAGATCAGGGCTTGATCCATCACCGTTCTTTAGCTCACTGCACCATCCCAGCTCAGAACCTGGCTACATGCAAATTAGTCTGTTCCTGTCCCAGTGCATGATGGGAACAGGGCAAACCAAACTACCAAGCCAATTCTTATACTGCGAAGGAAACAAGCTTCCGGGGACCGGTTTCTGGCATTTCAGCCGTCGTCGACCCGGCTTGCTTGAATCCTGATGGTGCAATGAGCAAGGGACTCACATCTGAGTATACCCTTCCACGCTTATGGTGGACAAAATGATTCAGAAAAGGGGGTGGTGATGAACAGAGTGTCTGAATTAAGCAGACCACTCTTACCCAGTCCAAAGATCAGGGCTTGATCCATCACCGTTTTTTAGCTCACTGCACCATCCCAGCTCAGAACCTGGCTACATGCAAATTAGTCTGTTCCTGTCCCAGTGCATCATGGGAACAGGGCAAACCAAACTACCAAGCCAATTCTTAAACTGGGAAGGAAACAAGCTTCCGGGGACCGGTTTCTGGCATTTCAGCCATCGTCCGCCCGGCTTGCTTGAATCCTGATGGTGCAATGAGCAAGGGACTCACATCTGAGTATACCCTTCCACGCTTATGGTGGACAAAATGATTCAGAAAAGGGGGTGGTGATGAAAAGAGTGTCTGAATTAAGCAGACCACTCTTACCCAGTCCAAAGATCAGGGCTTGATCCATCACCGTTTTTTAGCTCACTGCACCATCCCAGCTCAGAACCTGGCTACATGCAAATTAGTCTGTTCCTGTCCCAGTGCATGATGGGAACAGGGCAAACCAAACTACCAAGCCAATTCTTATACTGGGAAGGAAACAAGCTTCCGGGGACCGGTTTCTGGCATTTCAGCCGTCGTCGGCCCGGCTTGCTTGAATCCTGATGGTGCAATGAGCAAGGGACTCACATCTGAGTATACCCTTCCACGCTTATGGTGGACAAAATGATTCAGAAAAGGGGGTGGTGATGAACAGAGTGTCTGAATTAAGCAAACCACTCTTACCCAGTCCAAAGATCAGGGCTTGATCCATCACCATTTTTTAGCTCACTGCACCATCCCAGCTCAGAACCTGGCTACATGCAAATTAGTCTGTTCCTGTCCCAGTGCATGATGGGAACAGGGCAAACCAAACTACCAAGCCAATTCTTATACTGGGAAGGAAACAAGCTTCCGGGGACCGGTTTCTGGCATTTCAGCCGTCGTCGGCCCGGCTTGCTTGAATCCTGATGGTGCAATGAGCAAGGGACTCACATCTGAGTATACCCTTCCACGCTTATGGTGGACAAAATGATTCAGAAAAGGGGGTGGTGATGAACAGAGTGTCTGAATTAAGCAGACCACTCTTACCCAGTCCAAAGATCAGGGCTTGATCCATCACCGTTTTTTAGCTCACTGCACCATCCCAGCTCAGAACCTGGCTACATGCAAATTAGTCTGTTCCTGTCCCAGTGCATGATGGGAACAGGGCAAACCAAACCACCAAGCCAATTCTTATACTGGGAAGGAAACAAGCTTCCGGGGACCGGTTTCTGGCATCTTGAATGATCCAGTACCTTTTGTTGGCTTTTTGCCACACCATGATAGGAGAGTTACAAAAACTCCTGATAACTTCTTTTAGAATGCCTTGTTCTATCATGCTCTCAATGACTGGGGTGTTTCCTGTGATGGCTGCAGCGGTCACCTTGTAAGGACACATTTGGGTAAAAATTGCATTAGGTGAAGCGTTATTTCTAGGGGTTTAGCATCCTCAGTCAATCCAATCTCCCTCCCAGTGAAATCCCAAACTTCTTCTCCTACTGTCTACTTCAAATCCATGGGTAAGTCCTGTGTGGTAATAATCGGATGTATCCTTATGACAGATTCCGAGGTCTGTAGGTTGAACTCTGCCTCTGCTGCTTGAGTATCGATCTTGACTCCATCCTGCATACAATAAATGACGCAGTTGAGTTTACAAAGGAGATCCCTTCCTGACAAGTTCATGGGACTCGAATAACGCATTGCAAGCTGGTGTTGTTCCTTGATGTCTCCGATTTGTACTGGGAGAGGGGCATTAATCTGATTAGTACGCTGCTAATTAGTAATGCCTACAACTTGGACTACATTTTCCAAGAGGGTAGGTTGAGGACCTCAACTGTTTTAATGGTTGAAAGAGTGCCTCATGTGTCTATCAGGAAAAGTACAGGATGTCAGTTTACCTCTCCCTCTGCATACAGTCCACTTTTATTACTGTGCCAAGTACAGACCCTCCCACCCCCCAGCCACTGTCTTTGAGCCTGATCCAAGCTTGCGGAACCCTCAATAGGAACCAGGGAATTCTCAGACATCAATGTATTGTGGGGAACCCTAATGCTAGGTTGGAAATGCGGAATCCCACCCTGCACCTCATATGTCCAGGCAAATTTTGCAATAAGCCTGATTTTAGGATCCTTGCTTTGACATTGGGGGTCTGGGTATTAGAGGAAGGTCTCCCTGTGTCATGAAATTCACAGCTTGGGCATCAATCATAGCCTTATTAGGATTGTAGCGACACTCCCACTTCCAATGCCTGATCTTGTTGTAAATGTGGAAAGGGGTAACCTTCTTTAGGGCACTTATGCCACTGTATCTACTTACCATCCAAATTTCTTGGTTTTAGCTGTACTTAAGGTATCCATTATTTAAGGTATTACCCTGGGTTTATCTTATGGTATTTTTATATTGTCTAGATCCCGTTTTGACCAGCTACTTTTTTCACTAAGAATAAATTATTAAGGGGCGTGGCTACGCGCTTGAACGTGATGGCTGCGTAGAAGATCGGCTCCGGCTACTTCGCCCGATCTTCACTTATCCTGAGCCATAAATCCATGCCCCCGAGCTATGGCACCCACGAGAAAACGCTCCTTGACCCACCCGACACAAGGTGCAAGTCCGAACACTCAACCGCTACGGAGAAGCGGACATCCGAAGGGGCGGCCTAATCAAGCTCGGAAGCCGGGACCTGCCGTCAAAGGCGCGGCCGCATCAGGGCGGAAGATGGAGGAGCTCCCGCAACCAATCCTGCGGCCAACAAGGGACTTCAGCAATCCGGCGGTGGGTTCTGAGTGGTGCGTGGCGGTGACGCAGGCCCCTCCCACTGCTTTCATTCACCTGAATCCGGGGGAGCAACCCACATTGGCTCTCCCCTTTCCCGCCACACCAGGCGGCCAATACAATTGAGAGAGGCCTCCTGGGGGCGCGAGGATATAGGAGCGGGGGGAAGGTTCACCAGTTTACTATATGAGCCCTATACCACCTAGACCTGGAAATCGCAATTGGAGCCCTAGGCTGCCTTGAGCTGACAAGCGTAAGGAGGCATGACATACGGGCTGGGCTGCATGCAGTGATTAGCCTCCCAAAAGCAACGTGTGCTGAAATCTCAGAGGGCACGTAAGGTTGAAGGCAGCTGGGACCTGGGGGGAGCCGTCCGTCACAGCCGGATAAATAGTGAAGGCTGGGGGCGGTTCATAGACACAGAGGGGCCAGATTGTAGAGCTTATATTTGCTGTGACATATCACCTACGGTGGGCACCATCAGCGGCCAAGACGTTGGAGTGTGGCGATCAGAGGGAGAACATCACAACGATGTCAGGCACTAAAGGGAACAAGCTGTTCTCACAAAACAGACTGGACCACACATATCAAAAGGCAGGCACACCCTGAAGGACATTATGGATGCCATTGCGGGAGTCCAGACTTACATACAATTGAATAGGACACATAGGCACAGCACACTTGTGCTCCTATTACATGTTATTCAGTTGTTTTAGTGCGCGTTAATACACTGATTACATCCAGATTAGCATGCAGGGCACAGGAACACCTGCGTGCCTACTATACGTGATAATGGTAATTTTTGTATCAACTTCAGCGGTCCCTCGGACCCTAAACGGGGCATTTGTGCGCAGGTAAGACAATACCCCCCATGGCGCCATCAACACAGGAGAAAGGGGAGGCACCAACTTGTGCAACAACGCGGGGTTACCTCGTTTGGTCACCCCCGCATCCAAGGGACCAAAAAGCAGTTACGCATGCCGCAGCTACCAAAGGAGAGTACCCGTCAGGCACCACCGAGGTCCCTCCTAACCCGGGTGACAGTGTCCTCTTTTAAAACGAGGTAGGCATCTCTAGTCTTTCAAAGAGGTCAGCAGACTTCAGCAGCAGCCCCGCATTGGGAGCTTTGTGCTGCCTAAATGCTAAGATCAGTCGGGGGGTGGCGGCTGTAGCGAGCCTCAGAATGCTAGCCCACCCCTAGTTACTGAACAACGCATCATCACAGGCTCACCTTGAGGGCTTCGTGCGGCTCTGCACTGTACCACCTCAGGCGATGTCAACAGCCCAATGTGGCTGGAGGGAGCCCGTCGGTCCAAAGGACGCACTAGTTTCTCAGGTAACACCTCTCAGGGAAACTACTCTGCTGTTCTTTTTAAAGCAGGAGAAATGCTCCGCATGATGATTCTGTAGCCTACTCAATCATGTCTCCCACTTCAGAGCACACTGCTGTCAGACTCACAGATAGCTTGAGTCCCATGGAAGTGGAGTGTAAGTACAATTTTTGATGGGCCTGAAATTGCAAAAACAGGGCATGCCAACACGCCTTTAGAGAGCACTTGGGGGCCCAAAGGAAGAATCAATTCAGAAAGGGGGTGGTGATGAACAGAGTGTCTGAATTAAGCAGACCACTCTTACCCAGTCCAAAGATCAGGGCTTGATCCATCACCGTTCTTTAGCTCACTGCACCATCCCAGCTCAGAACCTGGCTACATGCAAATTAGTCTGTTCCTGTCCCAGTGCATGATGGGAACAGGGCAAACCAAACTACCAAGCCAATTCTTATACTGCGAAGGAAACAAGCTTCCGGGGACCGGTTTCTGGCATTTCAGCCGTCGTCGACCCGGCTTGCTTGAATCCTGATGGTGCAATGAGCAAGGGACTCACATCTGAGTATACCCTTCCACGCTTATGGTGGACAAAATGATTCAGAAAAGGGGGTGGTGATGAACAGAGTGTCTGAATTAAGCAGACCACTCTTACCCAGTCCAAAGATCAGGGCTTGATCCATCACCGTTTTTTAGCTCACTGCACCATCCCAGCTCAGAACCTGGCTACATGCAAATTAGTCTGTTCCTGTCCCAGTGCATCATGGGAACAGGGCAAACCAAACTACCAAGCCAATTCTTAAACTGGGAAGGAAACAAGCTTCCGGGGACCGGTTTCTGGCATTTCAGCCATCGTCCGCCCGGCTTGCTTGAATCCTGATGGTGCAATGAGCAAGGGACTCACATCTGAGTATACCCTTCCACGCTTATGGTGGACAAAATGATTCAGAAAAGGGGGTGGTGATGAACAGAGTGTCTGAATTAAGCAGACCACTCTTACCCAGTCCAAAGATCAGGGCTTGATCCATCACCGTTTTTTAGCTCACTGCACCATCCCAGCTCAGAACCTGGCTACATGCAAATTAGTCTGTTCCTGTCCCAGTGCATGATGGGAACAGGGCAAACCAAACTACCAAGCCAATTCTTATACTGGGAAGGAAACAAGCTTCCGGGGACCGGTTTCTGGCATTTTAGCCGTCGTCGGCCCGGCTTGCTTGAATCCTGATGGTGCAATGAGCAAGGGACTCACATCTGAGTATACCCTTCCACGCTTATGGTGGACAAAATGATTCAGAAAAGGGGGTGGTGATGAACAGAGTGTCTGAATTAAGCAAACCACTCTTACCCAGTCCAAAGATCAGGGCTTGATCCATCACCATTTTTTAGCTCACTGCACCATCCCAGCTCAGAACCTGGCTACATGCAAATTAGTCTGTTCCTGTCCCAGTGCATGATGGGAACAGGGCAAACCAAACTACCAAGCCAATTCTTATACTGGGAAGGAAACAAGCTTCCGGGGACCGGTTTCTGGCATTTCAGCCGTCGTCGGTCCGGCTTGCTTGAATCCTGATGGTGCAATGAGCAAGGGACTCACATCTGATTATACCCTTCCACGCTTATGGTGGACAAAATGATTCAGAAAAGGGTGTGGTGATGAACAGAGTGTCTGAATTAAGCCGACCACTCTTACCCAGTCCAAAGATCAGGGCTTGATCCATCACCGTTTTTTAGCTCACTGCACCATCCCAGCTCAGAACCTGGCTACATGCAAATTAGTCTGTTCCTGTCCCAGTGCATGATGGGAACAGGGCAAACCAAACTACCAAGCCAATTCTTATACTGGGAAGGAAACAAGCTTCCGGGGACCGGTTTCTGGCATTTCAGCCGTCGTCGGCCCGGCTTGCTTGAATCCTGATGGTGCAATGAGCAAGGGACTCACATCTGAGTATACCCTTCCACGCTTATGGTGGACAAAATGATTCAGAAAAGGGGGTGGTGATGAACAGAGTGTCTGAATTAAGCAGACCACTCTTACCCAGTCCAAAGATCAGGGCTTGATCCATCACCGTTTTTTAGCTCACTGCACCATCCCAGCTCAGAACCTGGCTACATGCAAATTAGTATGTTCCTGTCCCAGTGCATGATGGGAACAGGGCAAACCAAACTACCAAGCCAATTCTTATACTGGGAAGGAAACAAGCTTCCGGGGACCGGTTTCTGGCATTTCAGCCGTCGTCGGCCCGGCTTGCTTGAATCCTGATGGTGCAATGAGCAAGGGACTCACATCTGAGTATACCCTTCCACGCTTATGGTGGACAAAATGATTCAGAAAAGGGGGTGGTGATGAACAGAGTGTCTGAATTAAGCAGACCACTCTTACCCAGTCCAAAGATCAGGGCTTGATCCATCACGTTTTTTAGCTCACTGCACCATCCCAGCTCAGAACCTGGCTACATGCAAATTAGTATGTTCCTGTCCCAGTGCATGATGGGAACAGGGCAAACCAAACTACCAAGCCAATTCTTATACTGGGAAGGAAACAAGCTTCCGGGGACCGGTTTCTGGAATTTCAGCCGTCGTCGGCCTGGCTTGCTTGAATCCTGATGGTGCAATGAGCAAGGGACTCACATCTGAGTATACCCTTCCACGCTTATGGTGGACAAAATGATTCAGAAAAGGGGGTGGTGATGAACAGAGTGTCTGAATTAAGCAGACCACTCTTACCCAGTCCAAAGATAAGGGCTTGATCCATCACCGTTTTTTAGCGCACTGCACCATCCCAGCTCAGAACCTGGCTACATGCAAATTAGTCTGTTCCTGTCCCAGTGCATGATGGGAACAGGGCAAACCAAACTACCAAGCCAATTCTTATACTGGGAAGGAAACAAGCTTCCGGGGACCGGTTTCTGGCATTTCAGCTGTCGTCGGCCCGGCTTGCTTGAATCCTGATGGTGCAATGAGCAAGGGACTCACATCTGAGTATACCCTTCCACGCTTATGGTGGACAAAATGATTCAGAAAAGGGGGTGGTGATGAACAGAGTGTCTGAATTAAGCAGACCACTCTTACCCAGTCCAAAGATCAGGGCTTGATCCATCACCATTTTTTAGCTCACTGCACCATCCCAGCTCAGAACCTGGCTACATGCAAATTAGTCTGTTCCTGTCCCAGTGCATGATGGGAACAGGGCAAACCAAACTACCAAGCCAATTCTTATACTGGGAAGGAAACAAGCTTCCGGGGACCGGTTTCTGGCATTTCAGCCGTCGTCGGCCCGGCTTGCTTGAATCCTGATGGTGCAATGAGCAAGGGACTCACATCTGATTATACCCTTCCACGCTTATGGTGGACAAAATGATTCAGAAAAGGGTGTGGTGATGAACAGAGTGTCTGAATTAAGCAGACCACTCTTACCCAGTCCAAAGATCAGGGCTTGATTCATCACCGTTTTTTAGCTCACTGCACCATCCCAGCTCAGAACCTGGCTACATGCAAATTAGTCTGATCCTGTCCCAGTGCATGATGGGAACAGGGCAAACCAAACTACCAAGCCAATTCTTATACTGGGAAGGAAACAAGCTTCCGGGGACCGGTTTCTGGCATTTCAGCTGTCGTCGGCCCGGCTTGCTTGAATCCTGATGGTGCAATGAGCAAGGGACTCACATCTGAGTATACCCTTCCACGCTTATGGTGGACAAAATTAATCAGAAAAGGGGGTGGTGATGAACAGAGTGTCTGAATTAAGCAGACCACTCTTACCCAGTCCAAAGATCAGGGCTTGATCCATCACCGTTTTTTAGCTCACTGCACCATCCCAGCTCAGAACCTGGCTACATGCAAATTAGTCTGTTCCTGTCCCAGTGCATGATGGGAACAGGGCAAACCAAACTACCAAGCCAGTTCTTATACTGGGAAGGAAACAAGCTTCCGGGGACCGGTTTCTGGCATTTCAGCCGTCGTCGGCCCAGCTTGCTTGAATCCTGATGGTGCAATGAGCAAGGGATCACATCTGAGTATACCCTTCCACGCTTATGGTGGACAAAATGATTCAGAAAAGGGGGTGGTGATGAACAGAGTGTCTGAATTAAGCAGACCACTCTTACCCAGTCCAAAGATCAGGGCTTGATCCATCACCGTTTTTTAGCTCACTGCACCATCCCAGCTCAGAACCTGGCTACATGCAAATTAGTATGTTCCTGTCCCAGTGCATGATGGGAACAGGGCAAACCAAACTACCAAGCCAATTCTTATACTGGGAAGGAAACAAGCTTCCGGGGACCGGTTTCTGGCATTTCAGCCGTCGTCGGCCCGGCTTGCTTGAATCCTGATGGTGCAATGAGCAAAGGACTCACATCTGAGTATACCCTTCCACGCTTATGGTGGACAAAATGATTCAGAAAAGGGGGTGGTGATGAACAGAGTGTCTGAATTAAGCAGACCACTCTTACCCAGTCCAAAGATCAGGGCTTGATCCATCACCGTTTTTTAGCTCACTGCACCATCCCAGCTCAGAACCTGGCTACATGCAAATTAGTCTGTTCCTGTCCCAGTGCATGATGGGAACAGGGCAAACCAAACTACCAAGCCAATTCTTATACTGGGAAGGAAACAAGCTTCCGGGGACCGGTTTCTGGCATTTCAGCCGTCGTCGGCCCGGCTTGCTTGAATCCTGAAGCTTGTATCCTTTCTGGTGAAGAATTGGCTTGGTAGTTTGGTCTGCCCTGTTCCCATGATGCACTGGGCCAGGGACAGACTAATTGCATATAGCCAGGTTCTGAGCTGGGATGGGGCAGTGAGCTAAATAACGGTGATGGATCAAGCCCTGATCTTTGGACTGGGTAAGAGTGGTCTGCTTAATTCAGACACTCTGTTCATCACCACCCCCTTTTCTGAATCGTTTTTGACCACTATAGGTGTGGCAGGGTATACTCAGACATGAGTCCCTTGCTCACTGCTCCATCAGGATTCAAGCAAGCCGGGCCGACGAGGCTGAAATGCCAGAAACCGGTCCCCGGAAGCTTGTATCCTTTCTGGTGAAGAATTGGCTTGGTAGTTTGGTCTGCTCTGTTCCCATGATGCACTGGGCCAGGGACAGACTAATTTGCATATAGCCAGGTTCTGAGCTGGGATGGGGCAGTGAGCTAAATAACGGTGATGGATCAAGCCCTGATCTTTGGACTGGGTAAGAGTGGTCTGCTTAATTCAGACACTCTGTTCATCACCACCCCCTTTTCTGAATCGTTTTTGGCCACTATAGGTGTGGCAGGGTATACTCAGACATGAGTCCCTTGCTCACTGCTCCATCAGGATTCAAGCAAGCCGGGCCGACGAGGCTGAAATGCCAGAAACCGGTCCCCGGAAGCTTGTATCCTTTCTGGTGAAGAATTGGCTTGGTAATTTGGTCTGCCCTGTTCCCATGATGCACTGGGCCAGGGACAGACTAATTTGCATATAGCCAGGTTCTGAGCTGGGATGGGGCAGTGAGCTAAATAACGGTGATGGATCAAGCCCTGATCTTTGGACTGGGTAAGAGTGGTCTGCTTAATTCAGACACTCTGTTCATCACCACCCCCTTTTCTGAATCGTTTTTGACCACTATAGGTGTGGCAGGGTATACTCAGACATGAGTCCCTTGCTCACTGCTCCATCAGGATTCAAGCAAGCCGGGCCGACGAGGCTGAAATGCCAGAAACCGGTCCCCGGAAGCTTGTATCCTTTCTGGTGAAGAATTGGCTTGGTAGTTTGGTCTGCTCTGTTCCCATGATGCACTGGGCCAGGGACAGACTAATTTGCATATAGCCAGGTTCTGAGCTGGGATGGGGCAGTGAGCTAAATAACAGTGATGGATCAAGCCCTGATCTTTGGACTGGGTAAGAGTGGTCTGCTTAATTCAGACACTCTGTTCATCACCACCCCCTTTTCTGAATCGTTTTTGGCCACTATAGGTGTGGCAGGGTATACTCAGACATGAGTCCCTTGCTCACTGCTCCATCAGGATTCAAGCAAGCCGGGCCGACGAGGCTGAAATGCCAGAAACCGGTCCCCGGAAGCTTGTATCCTTTCTGGTGAAGAATTGGCTTGGTAATTTGGTCTGCCCTGTTCCCATGATGCACTGGGCCGGGGACAGACTAATTTGCATATAGCCAGGTTCTGAGCTGGGATGGGGCAGTGAGCTAAATAACGGTGATGGATCAAGCCCTGATATTTGGACTGGGTAAGAGTGGTCTGCTTAATTCAGACACTCTGTTCATTACCACCCCCTTTTCTGAATCGTTTTTGGCCACTATAGGTGTGGCAGGGTATACTCAGACATGAGTCCCTTGCTCACTGCTCCATCAGGATTCAAGCAAGCCGGGCCGACGAGGCTGAAATGCCAGAAACCGGTCCCCGGAAGCTTGTATCCTTTCTGGTGAAGAATTGGCTTGGTAATTTGGTCTGCCCTGTTCCCATGATGCACTGGGCCAGGGACAGACTAATTTGCATATAGCCAGGTTCTGAGCTGGGATGGGGCAGTGAGCTAAATAACGGTGATGGATCAAGCCCTGATCTTTGGACTGGGTAAGAGTGGTCTGCTTAATTCAGACACTCTGTTCATCACCACCCCCTTTTCTGAATCGTTTTTGGCCACTATAGGTGTGGCAGGGTATACTCAGACATGAGTCCCTTGCTCACTGCTCCATCAGGATTCAAGCAAGCCGGGCCGACGAGGCTGAAATGCCAGAAACCGGTCCCCGGAAGCTTGTATCCTTTCTGGTGAAGAATTGGCTTGGTAGTTTGGTCTGCCCTGTTCCCATGATGCACTGGGCCAGGGACAGACTAATTTGCATATAGCCAGGTTCTGAGCTGGGATGGGGCAGTGAGCTAAATAACGGTGATGGATCAAGCCCTGATCTTTGGACTGGGTAAGAGTGGTCTGCTTAATTCAGACACTCTGTTCATCACCACCCCCTTTTCTGAATCGTTTTTGACCACTATAGGTGTGGCAGGGTATACTCAGACATGAGTCCCTTGCTCACTGCTCCATCAGGATTCAAGCAAGCCGGGCCGACGAGGCTGAAATGCCAGAAACCGGTCCCCGGAAGCTTGTATCCTTTCTGGTGAAGAATTGGCTTGGTAGTTTGGTCTGCTCTGTTCCCATGATGCACTGGGCCAGGGACAGACTAATTTGCATATAGCCAGGTTCTGAGCTGGGATGGGGCAGTGAGCTAAATAACGGTGATGGATCAAGCCCTGATCTTTGGACTGGGTAAGAGTGGTCTGCTTAATTCAGACACTCTGTTCACCACCACCCCCTTTTCTGAATCGTTTTGGCCACTATAGGTGTGGCAGGGTATACTCAGACATGAGTCCCTTGCTCACTGCTCCATCAGGATTCAAGCAAGCCGGGCCGAAGAGGCTGAAATGCCAGAAACCGGTCCCCGGAAGCTTGTATCCTTTCTGGTGAAGAATTGGCTTGGTAATTTTGTCTGCCCTGTTCCCATGATGCACTGGGCCAGGGACAGACTAATTTGCATATAGCCAGGTTCTGAGCTGGGATGGGGCAGTGAGCTAAATAACGGTGATGGATCAAGCCCTGATCTTTGGACTGGGTAAGAGTGGTCTGCTTAATTCAGACACTCTGTTCATCACCACCCCCTTTTCTGAATCGTTTTTGGCCACTATAGGTGTGGCAGGGTATACTCAGACATGAGTCCCTTGCTCACTGCTCCATCAGGATTCAAGCAAGCCGGGCCGACGAGGCTGAAATGCCAGAAACCGGTCCCCGGAAGCTTGTATCCTTTCTGGTGAAGAATTGGCTTGGTAGTTTGGTCTGGCCTGTTCCCATGATGCACTGGGCCAGGGACAGACTAATTTGCATATAGCCAGGTTCTGAGCTGGGATGGGGCAGTGAGCTAAATAACAGTGATGGATCAAGCCCTGATCTTTGGACTGGGTAAGAGTGGTCTGCTTAATTCAGACACTCTGTTCACCACCACCCCCTTTTCTGAATCGTTTTGGCCACTATAGGTGTGGCAGGGTATACTCAGACATGAGTCCCTTGCTCACTGCTCCATCAGGATTCAAGCAAGCCGGGCCGAAGAGGCTGAAATGCCAGAAACCGGTCCCCGGAAGCTTGTATCCTTTCTGGTGAAGAATTGGCTTGGTAATTTTGTCTGCCCTGTTCCCATGATGCACTGGGCCAGGGACAGACTAATTTGCATATAGCCAGGTTCTGAGCTGGGATGGGGCAGTGAGCTAAATAACGGTGATGGATCAAGCCCTGATCTTTGGACTGGGTAAGAGTGGTCTGCTTAATTCAGACACTCTGTTCATCACCACCCCCTTTTCTGAATCGTTTTTGGCCACTATAGGTGTGGCAGGGTATACTCAGACATGAGTCCCTTGCTCACTGCTCCATCAGGATTCAAGCAAGCCGGGCCGACGAGGCTGAAATGCCAGAAACCGGTCCCCGGAAGCTTGTATCCTTTCTGGTGAAGAATTGGCTTGGTAGTTTGGTCTGGCCTGTTCCCATGATGCACTGGGCCAGGGACAGACTAATTTGCATATAGCCAGGTTCTGAGCTGGGATGGGGCAGTGAGCTAAATAACAGTGATGGATCAAGCCCTGATCTTTGGACTGGGTAAGAGTGGTCTGCTTAATTCAGACACTCTGTTCATCACCACCCCCTTTTCTGAATCGTTTTTGGCCACTATAGGTGTGGCAGGGTATACTCAGACATGAGTCCCTTGCTCACTGCTCCATCAGGATTCAAGCAAGCCGGGCCGACGAGGCTGAAATGCCAGAAACCGGTCCCCGGAAGCTTGTATCCTTTCTGGTGAAGAATTGGCTTGGTAGTTTGGTCTGCCCTGTTCCCATGATGCACTGGGCCAGGGACAGACTAATTTGCATATAGCCAGGTTCTGAGCTGGGATGGGGCAGTGAGCTAAATAACGGTGATGGATCAAGCCCTGATCTTTGGACTGGGTAAGAGTGGTCTGCTTAATTCAGACACTCTGTTCATCACCACCCCCTTTTCTGAATCGTTTTTGGCCACTATAGGTGTGGCAGGGTATACTCAGACATGAGTCCCTTGCTCACTGCTCCATCAGGATTCAAGCAAGCCGGGCCGACGAGGCTGAAATGCCAGAAACTGATCCCCGGAAGCTTGTATCCTTTCTGGTGAAGAATTGGCTTGGTAGTTTGGTCTGCCCTGTTCCCATGATGCACTGGGCCAGGGACAGACTAATTTGCATATAGCCAGGTTCTGAGCTGGGATGGGGCAGTGAGCTAAATAACGGTGATGGATCAAGCCCTGATCTTTGGACTGGGTAAGAGTGGTCTGCTTAATTCAGACACTCTGTTCATCACCACCCCCTTTTCTGAATCGTTTTTGGCCACTATAGGTGTGGCAGGGTATACTCAGACATGAGTCCCTTGCTCACTGCTCCATCAGGATTCAAGCAAGCCGGGCCGACGAGGCTGAAATGCCAGAAACCGGTCCCCGGAAGCTTGTATCCTTTCTGGTGAAGAATTGGCTTGGTAGTTTGGTCTGCCCTGTTCCCATGATGCACTGGGCCAGGGACAGACTAATTTGCATATAGCCAGGTTCTGAGCTGCGATGGGGCAGTGATCTAAATAACGGTGATGGATCAAGCCCTGATCTTTGGACTGGGTAAGAGTGGTCTGCTTAATTCAGACACTCTGTTCATCACCACCCCCTTTTCTGAATCGTTTTTGGCCACTATAGGTGTGGCAGGGTATACTCAGACATGAGTCCCTTGCTCACTGCTCCATCAGGATTCAAGCAAGCCGGGCCGACGAGGCTGAAATGCCAGAAACCGGTCCCCGGAAGCTTGTATCCTTTCTGGTGAAGAATTGGCTTGGTAGTTTGGTCTGCCCTGTTCCCATGATGCACTGGGCCAGGGACAGAGCTGGGATGGGGCAGTGAGCTAAATAACGGTGATGGATCAAGCCCTGATCTTTGGACTGGGTAAGAGTGGTCTGCTTAATTCAGACACTCTGTTCATCACCACCCCCTTTTCTGAATCAAAGGAAGAATCGGGCAGAAAGGCCAGCACATCAAGTCACTTAGCAGAGAGGTAGTTCCTCCAACAGCCCGGCTGGCAGCAGGCCAGCACAACAAAGTAGGTAGTCCAAATGGTAGTTCCTCACGGCAGCACAGCAGTCCTCAGGCACTGTGCAGATTGTAGAGCCAGCAGTGTCTGGTTACAAGTCCCATGCAGTGTCCCCAGACATGGGGTCCAAGCCCCAGTACCATTACTCAAAAATGTCTTTGATGAAGGGGTGACTTTAAAGGAACCCTTAGAAGTGAGCAACACTCCCTTTCAACCCAGACCTGGCTCCAGATGATCAGAAGGGGGTGAATCAGCCCTTGTGTAAGGGCAGGACCCAACCTGTACAAATGCAAAGTGTGAACCACCTCTCCCTCTCCTAGTCTAGGAAGACTATCAGTATGCAGATTAATGCAAATGTATCCCTTGTCACACCAGGCCCTTCCTGTGTTGTGGCTGTGTGGCAAGTATGCACCAAGTGCAGCTGTCACCCAGCTCAGACGTGTATTGGAGTCAGGCTTCAAACACAAAAAGTCATATACCAGAGTAATGCCCACTTTCTAAAAGTATTTACAACAAGGGGTGGTGATGGACAGAGTCTCTGAATTAAGCAGAGTACTCTCACCCAGTCAAGAGATCAGGGCTAGATCCAACACCGTTTTTTAGCTCATTGCACCATCCCAGTTTCAGAACCTGGCTGTATGCAAATTAGTCTGTCCCTGGCCCAGTGCATCATGGGAACAGGGCAGACCAGACTACAAAAGCCAATTCTTACACTGGGAAGGAAACAAGCTTCCAGGGACCGGTTTCTGCCATTTCATGCCAGAAACCGGTCCCCGGAAGCTTGTTTCCTTCCCAGTGTAAGAATTGGCTTTTGTAGTTTGGTTTGCCCTGTTCCCATCATGCACTGGGTCAGGAACAGACTAATTTGCATACAGCCAGGTTCTGAAACTGGGATGGTGCAATGAGCTAAAAAACGGTGTTGGATCTAGCCCTGATCTTTAGACTGGGTGAGAGTATTCTGCTTAATTCAGAGACTCTGTCCCTCACCACCCCTTGTTGTAAATATTTTTGTCCACCCTAAGCGTGGAAGGGTATACTCAGACATGAGTCCCTTGCTCATTGCACCATCAGGATTCAAGCAAGCCGGGCCGAAGACGGCTGTAATGCCAGAAACCGGTCCCCGGAAGCTTGTTTCCTTCCCAGTGTAAGAATTGGCTTTTGTAGTTTGGTTTGCCCTGTTCCCATCATGCACTGGGACAGGAACAGACTAATTTGCATACAGCCAGGTTCTGAAACTGGGATGGTGCAATGAGCTAAAAAACGGTGTTGGATCTAGCCCTGATCTTTTGACTGGGTGAGAGTATTCTGCTTAATTCAGAGACTCTGTCCCTCACCACCCCTTGTTGTAAACACTTTCTAAAAGTGGCATTTCTAAAATTGTAATGTAAAATCCAACTACACCAGTAAGTTATGGCTATGATTTCATCTAGATTATGATAAAGGCAACTCTTTTTTTTTCGGCACCAATAAGTCCAGTACCCGACGTTTGCAGGGAATACAGAACGCAGCAGCTCGTATTCTCCTGGCGCTCCCGAAATCTTGCTCTGTATCTAAATTTCTACCTAAACTTCATTGGTTGCCAGTGGAAAAAAGAATTCAGTTTAAAACACTATGTGTGGCCCACAGAATTCAGACTCAGCAAGCACCACCGGGGCTGGCGAATCTACTAGCTTACTATGTTCCTCGGCATTCTTTACGCTCAGCTGACCAAGGGCTGGCGTGTGTTTCCCGAATCTTAAGAGCCAGAGCTGGACGCCGCTCTTTTAGAACGCTCGCGGCCAGACTTTGGAACTCGTTTCCAGCCTCCATCAGAGGGATTCAGAATCATCTTGCCTTTCGCAAAGCCATAAAGACCTGGCTCTTCCCTGTGTAACTCCCTTCATCCTTTACTGTCTCTAGTCTTTGTTTGCCCTGGGACGCCCCGTCGCTGGGGCATTACAAATCCGACAATATTAATAATAATTATCACCACTATTCTAAACATACCTAACATGGAAACGCCACTCCTTTCTGATCAGGAATTACCACTTCAGCTTATCCCAGTGCAACTACTGCGATCAACAGACGCTCCCTGTGCAGCACTAAAATGATGCAACACTCATTTAGCATCAGAACATCCCCAACCACTTTTCACTGCAATTTTTCGTTTGTCCGATTTGTCTCAACAGAAATCTCTACAATCGCAAGAATACTACCTACTTTCACATAACAGTAGACTGTCAAGCTGCGAGGGTCACTGTCACCAGCACGCTCACTGCCATGCATCAAGGAATGAACCGCCACAAGTTCAGTTTAATACATTTGTTCAAGAGAAACTTTACATTTATATCTGACTATCTGTCTGACTGATAGCACCCAACAGTCCCCCCCTTTATTAGGGGGGGGAATATTAGGTAGAATATTAGGTGGAGCTTACCTGCACAGCGAGCAGCGTAGGTGCGCAGCGGGCGCGTCATAGGCACGCCGGAGGTGCGCCAGAGGTAAGCCCATTTGCGCCCGTTCGCACAACGGGCGCGTTAAGGGCCGGTTATGCTGCCTCTCCTCTCTCCCCTCGTAAAGTCTACTCTAAGGCAGAGCTATCACAGCTTGACCCGGGTCGAATGAGCACTGCCCAGCAGGACAATAATGTTTGCAAGCCGGAGGTGCTTGCTTGTGGCCTGCTTAACGTCCGGTCCCTTTGCAAGCATCATGTTGAGATCACACTTCTCATTGAGTCCTTTGGGCTGGACGTGCTCTTCCTCACGGAGACATGGACGCGGGCAGATAGTGATGTAGAACTTGGACTGGCTTGTCCATTGGGCTACAAAATTAAGCACACTCCCCGCCGGAAGAATAGAGGGGGAGTAATAGGTTTTATATTTAGAGAAACTCTGGCCCTTACTCAGTTGGAGATCAAGGAGGTGTTGGGCTTTGAACTTATGGGGTTTTCCTTTAGTGATCAAAAAGGAGTATTGCAATCTGGAGTATTATGCTACAGACCGCCAGGCAATACACTATCAACTCTGTCTGAGTTGATTGATCTTATTTATGATCTTTCAAACTCCCATACTAGACTAATTGTTCTGGGAGATTTTAATCTGTGGCCGAATGGGCCTCTAGATACAGCCTATAGTGATCTATGCCAGGCCTGCAGAAATATTCAGCTGCAGCAGCTGGTACTTTCTACGACCCATTTGAAGGGCCATATCCTGGATCTGGTTTTTGCGGACGCCTCACAGGTGGTGGCGAATGACATAAGCCCCCAGTGTTGGACAGACCATGCACTAGTCTCCTTTTCTCTCCACCTCCCGGCGGGGTCTCTGAGAGATGTCAGGTCGGGACCTACTAAAGTTTGTAGGCCATGGTCCAGACTCTTAAAAACACTGTTTTAACAACTTTACTTCCCGGAGGGTTCTCTCTGGGGAGTAACATAGAAGAGAGTTATTCTAGTCTGTGCCTGCAAATTTCCAACTCTCTGGATAAGGTGGCCCCTCTACGTAGATCAAGGGACAGACAGAAACGTGCTATTACTTGGTACTCTAAGGACCTTCTGCAGCTGAAGCAGCGATGTAAACGGGCAGAAAGGGCCTGGAGGAAGCACTATTCTGACCCGGCAAGAGCTCTTTTCAGGCAGACGCTGTTGAAATATAAAGCACAGATTAAGTGTACAAAAGCCACCTACCTCAAGGAATCGTTGAATCAGGCGACTAATAAGTCGCAGACTTTGTTTAAGATCGTCAACAATCTTTCTCGTCCGGCATGTGCCATGAATAATATTCCAGCCTCTCAGGCTCTCTGCGATTCCTTGGCATTTGAAGATAAGATCACAACCATCCTGGGTGGGCTGTCTAGGCCGGATTCCCAGCCTCTGTTGCTTCCTGCCACCACACCTTTACTGGGTGATTCGGAAGGTTTGACCGGCCGGCCACAGCTGAGCTGCTTTTCTCTTCCTCCATTTGATGACTTTTGTAAATTAGCACAGGTTGTGTCGTCGGGCTCTCCTATGGACCCACTACCTCATAAATTCTGGAAACTTTTCCAGGAGGAACTCTTTCGCCCATTGTACTTGGTTTGTCTTCAGTCTTTCGATACCGCTATGGTTCCGGAGTGTTGGACATTGGCAGTGGTCTCCCCTCTCCTGAAGAAGCCTATGCTTGATCCCACCTGTCTAGCAAGCTATCGGCCTATTTCCCTGCTCCCTTTTCCGGTTAAGATCATGGAGAAGGTGGTCACCCAGTCCCTGTCCAGATTTCTGGAAGATAACATCTATCTGGATGTGGCCCAGTTCGGCTTCCGACCAGCGCATGGTATGGAATCCGCACTGGTGGTCGTGTTGGACAATCTTCGTTCGCGTGTCGACACTGGTCGGGCAGCTTTTTAAGTGCTGCTCGACATGTTGGCCGCGTTCGACACGGTCAGCCACACTACTCTCATTAGTAGACTGGAGGAGATTGGGGTAACAGGGTTGGCACGGGACTGGTTAGTCTCTTATCTCCACAATAGGCAACAGGTGGTGGCATTGCCTCCTTTTAGATCAGGAGTCCGTAAAGTGGGACAGGGCGTGCCCCAGGGCTCGGCCCTCAGCCCTATCCTGTTTAACTTATATTTCCGCCCTCTGATCCACCTGATAAGATCTTTTGGTGTCACGGTAATTAATTACGCCAATGACACTCAGCTGGTCCTCTCCCTGGAAGGCAAAGATGCGGTATCTCTGGAGACTTTTCATCGCTGTATGACAGCAACAGCCGACTGGTTGCGTCCCAACTCTCTCCAGTTTAATGGGTCTAAGACAGAGGTGTTGTACTGTTCAAACGACCGTGTTCCGTGCTCCCTGCCAGAGGACTTCTGGCCTACTTCTTCGTTGGGAGCGGTGACAGCAGCGGAATCTGCTTGTAACCTGGGGGTCATGTGTGGCCCCAATTTACAACTGGACGCATTTGCTAATAAAACGGTGGCCACTTGCATGATGCTGTTGCGTATGCTGCGGAAAGTTCTTCCTGTGCTAGACCAGAGGTAGTGCGCTGGATTATTCTTAGCAGGTTAGATTACTGCAACGCACTGCTTCTGGGAGCGCCTAAAAATCTGATCGGTAAGCTGCAGCGCATACAAAATATGGCAGCTAAACTTGCACTCTCTCGATCGCGTGCTGCCTCTTCTACTACTGCGCTGTTAGACCTTCATTGGCTGCCTGTTCAGCAGTGTATTCTTTTTAAAGCATCTTGCTTGGTTTTCAAAGCCTTGCATGGACAGGGACCTGTCTTGTTGCAAAATATTTTCTCCTGGTATTCTACCTCTCGAACTCTACGATCTTCTTCGGCATGTCTGGTAGTTGTTCCCAGGATCCAGAGGTTAAGGATGGGAGGCCGTTCCTTCGGGTTTTCAGCTGCCAAGCTTTGGAACTCTCTCCCGTTTTCCCTGAGGAGTCAGGGAGAACTTTTGCCGTTTAAGAGAGGGTTGAAGACCTACCTCTTTCCAAGAGCAGTATGATCCTTGTAGGTGTGCATTAGCTATGTATAGTCAAAGCGCCAGGATACCCTTTGGGTGACAGTGTTGCGCTATAGAAGTATGCAATACAATACAATACAATACAATGTTTCTCAAAATCCGTCCACTGCCCTCCACCACAATATGCCTACTACAATTCCCAACATACACTGCTTTGCCAGTCACTTCTCGTTCATTCTTTGCATGTGTGCACATCCCTATTGGTACTCATGTCGTCCTTCTTAGACCACCTTGTCTTACAGATCCAGGTTGGGACTGGAACTGGGTCAGTTTGAGTCTCGGGGGTAAAAACGGCTGTACCATGAAGGTGCAGTAGTCAGTTCCATAGTGAATTAGGTTTGTTTAATATTGATCTGATCCAATCAAAACCATCAGCTCTGTTAACAAATCTGTGGGTATTCACACCAGTCTTACTAAGAGCACCCTGATGGCAATATTCTAAATGTTTTTATAATGAATTCAAGGGCAAAATACATGAAATAGGCCATCTAGTGTCAGCAGTAATACATACAATCATAAGTATAATGAGCTCTAAAATGTTTAATAGAAAATCCAGCTTAGATCCACCTTGTTACATTGGGAAATGGGGGCCTCATTTATAGAGAAAAAGCACGTCCATTTATAGGAGTTTAGACCAAGGTTTTTATACATTACTACAGAAGTACATGGTTCTCAGTATAGGCACCAATGAGAAGCAAACAAGAAGAAACATTTTATCACAGAATACTTTTGAGGTTTCTCTCATAATTCTATTGTATCCAATTCAATCACTCCCACAGTTTTATTCCAGCACTATTGTTGATACATTGTACAAGCAATATTCTGTGACAGTTGGGTTGTCCATAGTTAGGTTCGGAGTGCTGAGAAGCTCCTGGGAACGCTTAGCATAGTTGAGTGTAAAGCTCACAATTCTTTATTTAGAAGAGGGAAACAACAGTACTATACATCAGTGGAGTACTACAGCATTTCTTCAAGCTGGAGAACAATGTAAACACAGATCATGTTAGCATAAGCTCAATTTCCAATACATTTTAAGTCAAAGAAAGCGATAAACAGCTCTTACACATAAGAAATGTAAATGATACACATAAGTGTGCAACAAAGATGGTAATGTCAATCATAAGCACACTGAAAACTTGGCAGCTCTGAGCATATTGTTGAAAAGTGGGTCTCAAACCTTCCCACTTCGTTGCAGTTTGAGCTCCTTTAATGTCCGAGCAGAGGAGCTGCTGTGTTCCAGGACTGCTAATTTGCTTTCACTAATAGCAAGTTTCGCAAAGGTGAGCGTCTATCACCTGCTTCTGCAAGCCTTGCTGGAAGAAGCTGACCCTGGAATCTGTCTGTCTGCTGAAAGGAAAGAGAGCCTTGTTCCACAGGAATCTGCCTGCTGCCAGGGGCGGCTCTAGGCTCATGGCGGCCCTGGGCAGGGAGCGTAGCTAGGGGGCCCCCGGAGGAATGCAGGCGCGGAGGCCAGTGAAGGGGGGGGTCGGGGTGTTTGGAAGTGGAACAGACGCCGCCAAATCCCTGCCAGGGGCCGCCACGCAAATATGTATCCATCCTCAAGGGATTATTATATTAAGGATATATATTGTTGCCGTGGCAGCCCCTGGGGCTTGGTGCACAGCTTGCACATGCCTAAGGCCGCCCCTGCTGCTGCTGAGCCCTGTGTGGGAAGTAGCCCAGAAGGAGCATAGGAAACATGGGCGAGTACCAAGAAGGCATGTGAATTACCCAGAGATTCCAGGTCTACCCGACTGCCAAGTCAAATTCGGCTGAAAAGAGGTCATGCTTGATTTGCCAATATTAAGAGCAAAGTAAATACTGCCAAGTTGGAGACTGCCCTAGAGAAAGACGAAGAAGTCCTGTACTGACTCTACTTCTGTTGCACTTCAGCAATTACACTAGCACCCCGGAACGAATGGGGAAGATCCTTCTATCTCTAATGCTGGCGACCACTACTGCAGGTGTCTTTGTGGAACTGCAACCATGCCAGCTGGAGGTTTGAAGAGAGAAGGAGGTGGGGTTACAGCAACAATCCCTATTGAGCAGGACCGCTCATCCTGTGCCGTGTCTACCAGCACCAGGGTAATTACATTTCCCTGAGAGGCATTGACTGTGAAATGTGCCAAGCAAAGTTTAGTGTGACAGTTTATTGAACATTGCCATACCCGTAGAAGAACATAAGTCATTTGCTACAGACTGACCTGCAGGGCACAGAATGCTAAGTAGCTGTTTCGCTACAACACAATGAACCTTCACCTAAGTTTACATCTAGATTACTTCAATTTTTTCATTCTGTAGAGAACCTTGTAGACCCCATAATACATCCTTGTAAAGTTGCTTACTCCGTTATATATGGTATTAAGTTCAGTTGTGATTAAAATTCTTATAATTTAGGATAGGGATTCCCCATCCTTATAATATTCCTCACATAGGGGATTTCCAATTGCCTGAAGGAAGTCCAGGAGGACCTTTACGGCCACACAGGACTGAAACATGTCGGCACTAGAGTCTTAGGACCATAATACTCTAACCTTTCACTAGAGAGGCCCCCCTCATTTTCCTCTGCTCTTTTTGTCCCCTCTCTGACCACTGGTTGGTCAATTGGAGTATTTCTTGTGATTAATGTACTAGGAAGGGAGGATATACTTCGGTTAGGATTTCCTCTAAAACCCTCCGGGCACTGGGACATCCTCCAGTACCTTTATGTGTTAATCTAGAGATAGAGCGTGTCGGTGTAACTGGTTCACTGGTTTTCTATCACAGCGTCCTCTTCTGTGGGGCCTGTTACACTCTCCAGCCCAAGAATAGAAGTTCTTAAGGTGCAAGGAGGCTTCACTGAAAGGAGAGAGAGCCGTATGTGCTTACGGAGCACAACAAGACAAGCCTTCCTTTCTTTATAAATTGCACACAGTTTTGTCGTGGGAGTGGGTCAAGCAGGGCATTTTGAAAGTTAAGCTCAGTCAGCTCTTGTTGATGATTCTCCAGTGACTATTAATACACTTCCCGGGCGTCCTTCTCCCATATTTAACAGTAGTGTGACACAGTTTCTGTTTTAGGATTATGCTTTCAGGTAAAGGACTATTACCCAGTCCCTCCCCTGCAAAAAGATAAAGAGTGGATCCCTTGTTTGTTTCCGTTGAGCAGAGTTCTTCCATCCTACTATCTTCACCATAGGGACGGCCTGTCCTTCCCTCCCATCAAGTACTTATAAACCAAAGGACTCCCCCTGTGCCTGGCCCCACCGGTCTACCCTGCCTCACCAATTGAAATGAAACAGCTACTGGATGATGTTTACAAAAAGGCATGAGACTAATTTTCCCACCCCATCATGCTTTGCTGCGACCCTACTGTGAAGTAGCAACTGACAGGCTTATCGAAAGTCTGAACAACATGTGATTCAGCAATGGTTGCTTATCAGGGGCTTTGGGGTACAGCCCCCCTGCCTCATGGGAGGCCCCTGCGCATTTTTCAATTTGTGTTTGATGATCAGTGCTGGCGCGCAGGTCAGCCCTGTCTGTCTCATATCCAAACACCTGATGAGAGGAGGAAGAGGAGGCGGCTATGAGAGCTGAGGCACGATCCAGCTACAGTGTGCTATTAAAAGAAAGCACTCTGTAGCTGGATGTCTGCAGTGGGCTCCTCTGCTAAGGCAGAGGAGCGTCACCCCACTGCCAGGAAGCAGCAAAAGAAAATAATAACTAATGTTATTATCATTTTATGTTGTCCTGCTGCGGAAGTGTGCATGAGGGAGCGGGGCTGCAGAGCAGGGGAGGAGTGGTAGAACACTCCTGTGCGCATTGACTGTTTGGCCGTCCCTCTCGGGCCTCCCAAAACAGTCATGCACAGTTCCCTACGCAGTTCCCTGTTCTCCATGCAGGCTGCATTGCAGCCTGCATGGAGAACATGCCCACCCCTCCAGGCCCTGGATGAGCACTGTGTTACAGCGCTCGGACCAATCACAACGCTGCACAAAGAGTTGTGATTGGCTTCAGGGAGCATGGGAGCCCTGGTGCTTCCTGCTTTCTATTTCTCACAAGAAGCCAGGAAGAGGAAAAGACAGGGCAGGACACAGGAGAGGCGGCAGGGGCCAGCCGACCGGCCAGCCAGAAGGTAAGCGATTATTTTTTGTTTATCCAATTTCCCACCCCCTCCTCTTCGCCCCCACCCACCCCACTGCTGCTTCTAGGCAGCAGCCACAACTGGATGTCTGGATTGCGCATGTCTAAGGGGCGTAGTTCATAAACGATCTCCTCACACAGGCACAATCCATTTTTTAGCAGACATATCGTGCATGAGGTAGCACCGCATATCTGCTAAAATGTGGATGTGTGGGCACACATCAGTGCATCCCTGTAGCCAATGAAAAGCCACAAAGAGCATCAGGGGTAGGATCCCCAGCACTGTCCCAGCTTCATAGTGGGCTGTGCTTCCAGACTTATCAAGAAGCTGGGAGAGGGACTGATGTCTTTTTTCACCTTTTCAAACCTGCCCTTGCTGCTCCATCAAGCTCCTCGGGAATCGTGGCTTGCTGGTTCCAATGCCCAGCTGTTGCCATGGAACCTCCAATTTGCCAGTTAAGTTAGCAAGGTAAGTAAAAAAAAACAATCTCTATGCACGTGTTATGTATTTGTTAGTGAGTGTGTTTATGAGTGAATGGGATGGAGTGATAGTGTCTATGTGAGTGTGTTAAAGTGTCAATGAGAGTGAAAGTGAGTGAGAATCTGTGTTTGAATGTGCATGAATAAGTGAAAGTGAGTATGAGGGAGTGTGTGAAATAGTGTGATTGTGTTAGAGTGAGTGATTGATTGGAGGTTGTGAGAGGTAGTGGAATTGAGGCACGGGTGTAGCTACCAATGGTGCCACAGGTGCAGTTGCATTTAGGAACCTCAGAAAGATTTTTTAAATAAAAGAACACTTTAGCATTCCTTCACCGCAGAGTGAGACTGTTTCCAAGGTGCTCACTGGCACCCATGGTAGAGGATGTATGACGATACATAGGAAACCAATACAACGAGTGCCTTTACAACGCGGTTTTTATTTCCCGATGTACGTCACAACGCATGCTATTACAATGTATGGCATTAGTTCGCATGCCCTTAGAAATGCATACGAAATGCCTTTACAACGGCCCCCATTTCCCCGCATCCTAAATAAAAAAAACCCTGACCCTAAACGCTCAAACATGACCATAGACTACGACCCCCTGCCCTTAAGCCCTAACAGTAGCATACACTATCCCCCTGACACTACCCTAAACCCTAAGCCCTAATCCATAAACCTTAAAACATACCCTTACCTTTGTTTTCTCATGGTTCCTGTGCAGGGTCACTGTCTCTGCTCTCGGTTCCAGCATCGCCATTACAACGCACGCGCATGCGCAAGCGCATGCGATGTAATGGTATGCGTCGCATTGTCCAGATGTGGTAACGTCGACGTAAAGCCATGTGTAGTGTTGCAGGCACGGTAATGGTTGTTCGCCATGGTAGATGGTGTACCAATGTTATTCCTGGCATCGTCTCCTGGCCAAAGCTCCTGTCAGCACTTTCCCTGGCAAAGGCCGATAAACGGGCCCTCGAGTGCCCCATGTAACATTCCCTGCCCAAGCTCAACTCCACCAAATGTCTCCTGCCTGAGACCTTTGAGGAATCCAGAAAACTTTACAGGACTGCACAGAAACCAGAGACTTCTGACCTGAAGACTTCCCTGGCAAACCTTGCCCTTTCAAAGTTAACTATTGCTAATGCATTATACAAAGAAAGACATATTTTGCGAACCGGCAGTCTTGGAGTAACTGCTGAACATTTTTGCTCAAATTATTGCTGAAGTTGTGGCAATGACGATATTTTAACACAATGAAGGACATTAAATAATTAATTAAAAGTTGGTCATGTCTTTTCCCAGATGCCCCCTCGATACTGTCTCCAGATGAAATGGTTGTGGGTTCCGTGGCAGAGCTCATGTGTTATGTTCCTGACAACTGCCCCGATATGCCACCACTAGTGACCTGGACCAGAACTGAAGGTCTGGAGCAGCACGCGGTGTACGGGAAGCTGGAGGAAGACAATTACCTCTGGACAACGGTCTCCATCTTAAAGTACATCCCCACCAGCAAGAACAATGGCCACGTGGTAGGATGCAAAGTCAGCTACCCCAACACATCGCTTGAATATGAAGCCTTCACTATGCTGGATGTGAAATGTAAGTGATGAAACTCACCCAATGTAGCTTCTATTCTTGGTTTTCAGATAAGGTTTGGAAATGTTCTGTTGTGCTACATGAGACAAGGAAATCTTTTGCACATGTTCAAACTGAGGAATACTGTGCTTCAGTATGAGTGGGTTCTGCTAGTGAAAGAGCTCTATTGAGATGTCTTTGTCTTTGTGACTCTAAGCAAAAGATGTGTTTCCTCAGGTCACAAAAGCTTGCAGAAACGTGATCTTGCAAGAGCCACACATGAGCCACATCAATTATAAATTCACATTTCACCAGTTACTAATAAACAGCCCCTTAAAATGGTAGTCTTTTAAAAAGGTAAGATAAGCAGCCTCTTGGTTACTCGTATGCTCCCTTCTACCGAGACTCCCGTTATATTCTCCTCTTCCACAGACACTCTCCTCTGCACTGTACTCATTGTCCTCTAGCAGTTAAAGGTCCTATCATCCGAGAGCAAACTGGATCTGTGCCCAGCAATCTTTTGTGTATCCCCCACACATCCAAATACAAGGCCTTAGACAAGAGGAGAGAGGCTCTAATAGAGTAGCCATTTAGTCACCATGGTTGACGTCCAACTAAGTGAGTGGCCAGAAAAACAAAATACCAACTACTTTGAACCATATGCCAAATAGCCATGAGTGGGCACGTGAGCCAAGGGAGTCCAGCACTTGTTGCTCCCCCGAGTGAATTGAGACAGCAACCTGGCCAAATAGTAACTTTAACACCTCAGTTCTCAATTAATTTGGCCATTCTTCCTTCTATGCCATCTACCCTCCTATTCATCGTTCTTTCAATCAATCAATCAATCAAGCATTTGTAGAGTTAGGCAAATCACCTGTGAGCATCTCGAGACGCTGGGGCTGTTCGCTGCTGCATGGAGGTGGTTCCTCAAACAACCAGGTTTTTAGGTCTCGTCTGAATTGTTGGAGTGATAGTGCAGTCCTGTGGTGCACGAGGAGGTTCTTCCAGGCTTTTTCTGCCAGATGCGAGAAGGAGTATCTTCCTCTGTAGGCTCGACAGATATGTGGCGTGTCTGCAATGGATAGGGAGGCTGATCAAAGGGGTCTGGATAGTTGGTAGAAGGTTAGGTGTTTGTTGATGTATGCTGGCCCTTCATTGTGCAGAACCTTGTAGGCATGGGTAAGCAGCTTGAACTGGCTTCTCTTCTGAATCGGGAGCCAGTGCAATTTCCTGAGATAGGGCGGGATGTGGGTCCTTCTGGGGAGGTCACCTGTGAGTCTTGCCGCTAAGTTCTGTATGTTTGGAGTCTCTTCATTAGGCATGCAGTGATTCCCGCGTATAGCTTGTTTCCATAGTCCTGCGTGCTTCTGATGAGTATCTGTGTGATGGTCCTTCTTGTGTTTATCAGGAGCCACCTGAAGATCCTGCGGAGTATGCAGAGGATGCGGAAGCAGGCTGAAGAAACTGTGTTGACTTGTTTCTTCATTGATAGTTTGTCATCTAGGATGATGCCAAGGTTGCGGGGTAGTCTGTTGAAATGGGGGTGTACCAAGCTCCGCTGGTCACCATGAGTCTGTCAATGGCGAGATGTTGTTCCCACAGATGAGGACTTCTGTTTTGTTCGAGTTGAGTTTGAGACAGTTATTCTTCATCCAGTATGCAATGTTCATCATGCATCCAAGGAAGTTGGCTTTAGGGCTGGAGGGACCTTCGGACAGAGGAGGATGAGCTGTGTGACGTTGGCGTAGGAGATAATGTTGAGCCCGTGTGATCTGACAGTGTTGGCGAGTGGGGTTGTGAAGGTTGTCCTTGCTGTCTGGAACTGAGGCGTCGTCCTCGAGATGACAGCGCTAAGCAGCAGCCAGGGGGAGTGGTGCACATGACCAGTTGTCAAGGGCTACTGCCTCTTTATCCAGACTCACTTTTTTCCATACACCCATCCTGCTCTCCTTGCATTCAGCTTTTTCTCCATCTAACATTCTTTCTATCCATCCTCTCTGTTTATCTCTTTCTCTCTCTCTCTCTTTCAGTCTCTCTCTCCATCCAACCAGATCTCTATGGTGTGATATCAAAGCTACACCAGACAACCACCTAATTAATCCACAAAAGACAGATCCCACCAGAGGCACCCAAAGCACGTGCATTATGCCTTATTTGACTAAGATTAGACACCCAACAGTACCAAACACACCTAGCAATACCCACCACCTTTCCATCTTCACTCATAAATTGCCCTTCGCCTCAAGCAAAATATGGTAGACAAACTCCTTGAGTCCCCTAAGACTCCCAGGCAATACACAGGATGACAGATGCCAACAACCCACACCCAACATGCATTTCGACTGCTCAGGGCCCTGCACTGAATGAAGAAAATATACCATTAAGTAGTCATGTATTTCATGCTACACATCATTGCTCTAAGCGACTAGATATCTGTAACCGATGAATGGTCTATTTTTCCACCCATTGATCATGAAGAAGACATGGACTTGGCTTACAGCTGGACGACGGACTTGGGGCAGTCATATAGGACTATGCTTCCAAATAATTATCTTGTTTTACAATAACTGCAACATGACATACACCTCACTAAATTCAGTGGATGATGTATTTCGATAGACGTGTACATTTTTGAATGCAGATGCTATCTCTTTCCTTACAATTCCTTAGTAATCCCCAGCAGTAGGATCCTATACCCTTTTGCACCCCAACACATACCCGTATAACCCAGTACTGCCACATCCTATCCCATGGCAACCTCAACACACCATGAACAATTGCTTACAGTTACACCAGCTATCCACTTGATTGTGGTAACACTCTCCCAAATATTCTTCAACTTTCACATTCTACTTTCTCTCTTGCTCCTTTATACTGTTGAACTGTGAGATGACATTATGTTTTTTTAGGAGATTGTCCTTAATGCATGGATTGATGACCAGAAGGGCATTTTGGGCAGATGTCCTCTTAGATTGAAACGTGGACACCTTGGAAGACTGGGATGTGAAGATAGATGAAACTGTTGTCATTGTCTAGAATTCTAGGAGCTTAGACATTGCTTACTTTGAGCACTGGGATGCCCTTCTGGGCAGCTATTTGGACTATTGAAATTATATCATTCATTCATTGTTACTTATAGTGAGTAGTGTGCGATTGCGGCATTCAGTAGCTCAGAATAAATGAGATGGAGATTCTGTTAGGGAAGGGAATGAGTGCCAACTTTGGGACAGCAAGGCAAAATCATCATCGGACTAGACGCATAAATGCGTATCAGTTGTTCACTGAATATGGGGCTGAACATTGCAATGCTGGCTTTTTTCTGGGCCACTGCTTCTAATTGTCACTGAGACAGTGCCTTGAATGAGGCATCTTGATAAGAAAGAGGTTGTCACCATAACATTTCAAAAACCTTGTTTGACAAGTGTGAACCTCTAACGCTGCTTCAAATACTGTTTGGCATCTTTCTGGTTGCTAGTAGGACCTTGAAACCCAAACAAAAGCCTCAGTAGGAGAAAGCGTATGAATCACACAAAATAAATTAGAGGCAATATAATCACACTTAATATTGTCTAGTAAAAAGAATGATTTCAGACAAATGTAGTCCATAACTCCCAGTTTTAGTAGAATACTTCTTTATTCTTAGGTACTTCCAATATCCTCCTTTGATCTTATCAGACATACAGCTGCAACCAACGCGTTTCATCCCTAAACCAGGGCTTCTTCATGGATGCAAATACATATATAAAAACACATGTATATACACCAACTAAGACTAAGTTACATTACATAGACAAACAACATACATTAAAGCACTTAAGTTCAAATTGGATAGCCACAAAGATAGATTAAAAAACAGATAACAACAATGTGTTGGACACCCAATAGCAAAGCACAATACTGACATAACAATCACATACAACAATGTGGATACTGCCTTAGTGCATAAATTAAGTTAGGAATTAGAAATACAGTTGTGGTTTACAACATTACCCCATTATTTCCTTAAGTCCATCCATTTAGGATCATAGTGGCTAGGAGACAGCGTGAATGAGCTATCAGTGACTAGAAGGAAAGGCTAACAGATAGCTGCAAGTGGAGTGAGGTTATAGGGATAGGTTTCCAACTCCTTGTATGTCAAAAGCGACATTTGAGGTGGGTAATTTTGTAAGTCAATTTTGTAATTTGTGTATGACTCTACTGGGTGGTGCAATAACTATTCACCTAGCTGCCATTCTTTTTTCAGAAAGTGTATGAATGGTAAAGAAGGGCATGGAAGGTTAAAAAATATTTCTGAACTGTAGATGAGTTTGGATGTGCCGTAAGTAGACGCAAAACCTAAGGAATCAGATTTGATGCAGTAAATAGGCTAGGGTTCTCCAAAGTCGGTCCTGGAGGGCCGGAACCAGGCCAGATTTTTAGCATATCCCCATTTAGATAAATGTAGTTGTCTTAAAAATCTGGCATGGATCTGGCCCTCCAGGCCTGACTTTTGAGAACCCTGAAATAAACAATAATATGGACGAGAGGCAATAAAAGGCAGGAAGGGGGACCGTGGCAAAGAATTTTGCAGTTTTTCTGCTGATGGATTGATTTCTGGGTGGAGGTCTAGCAAATATAAAATGGATACTTAAGGTAGGTAACAAGTCCAAGCTAGAAAAGCCAAGAAAGTTTGAGGAGAAAAGTGAATATTTTAGGACGAGTTTGAAAAATTTGGTTGGAAAAAATATGGATGTTTTGGAATGCTCAATTTTCTTATTTATTAAGCTTTGCAGGTGTTAAGGTGATTTAGAAAGGATGATCTATCGTGGCTAGTGATGGAAAACCTAGAATTAGATGATAATGGCTAGGGAAGACAGTGGCAGTGTCCTCCCGATCCGCTTGACGCCAGCTAGCGTGATACGGATAATGATGATCTGGACCAAGCACTTCACGTTGGTAAATGAAAGCTGATTTTAAAAATTGCACATTCTGAATTGTTTTAAAAGCAAATTTGTAGCGCCGTTTTTATTGGGTGTCACAAAGATATATAAATTGTACCTGCTTACATCAAGGGAAGTCTGCTCGATGTTGTAGCCTGCCCGCCCCGGTCCGACTCGGCAAATAGCGCCGTAGAGCGGAGGGCGGACAGGTAAGAGCGAGACAAGCACATCACTCCACTTCCGCTTCACGCTGCAGGTAGCGGTTTAGCTGTTTACGTGGAGGGGCTACTTAGGCAGCGAAGAGCTGCCGGCTGACGCGGCTGGGGAAGACAGTGGCAGTGTCCTCCCGATCTGCTTGACGCCAGCTAGCGTGATACGGATAATGATAATCTGGACCAAGCACTTCACGTTGGTAAATGAAAGCTGATTTTAAAAATTGCACATTCTGAATTGTTTTAAAAGCAAATTTGTAGCGCCGTTTTTATTGGGTGTCACAAAGATATATAAATTGTACCTGCTTACATCAAGGGAAGTATGCTCGATGTTGTAGCCTGCCCGCCCCGGTCTGACTCGGCAAATAGTGCCGTAGAGCGGAGGGCGGACAGGTAAGAGCGAGACAAGCACATCACTCCACTTCCGCTACACGCTGCGGGTAGCGGTCTAGCTGTTTACGAGGAGGGGCTACTTAGGCAGCGAGGAGCTGCCGGCTGACGCGGCTAGGGAAGACAGTGGCAGTGTCCTCCCGATCCGCTTGACGCCAGCTAGCGTGATACGGATAATGATAATCTGGACCAAGCACTTCACGTTGGTAAAAGAAAGCTGATTTTAAAAATTGCACATTCTGAATTGTTTTAAAAGCAAATTTGTAGCGCCGTTTTTATTGGGTGTCACAAAGATATATAAATTGTACCTGCTTACATCAAGGGAAGTCTGCTCGATGTTGTAGCCTGCCCGCCCCGGTCCGACTCGGCAAATAGCGCCGTAGAGCGGAGGGCGGACAGGTAAGAGCGAGACAAGCAAATCACTCCACTTCCGCGTCACGCTGCGGGTAGCGGTCTAGCTGTTTACGAGGAGGGGCTACTTAGGCAGCGAGGGGCTGCCGGCTGACGCGGCTAGGGAAGACAGTGGCAGTGTCCTCCCGATCCGCTTGATCTGGGCGCGCAGCGGTCGCACGCAGGGGAGCGCCAGAGGACGCGCCTGGGACAAGCCAGAGAGAAGCCCGTCTGCGCCCGTCCGCGACTGGACGGGGCCAGGGGCCATGGCATTAACATCGTCTGGAGCAAAGGACCCAAAGAAATATAGGGTGAGCTATTCCTCTCAGGCTCTGATGTGTTTAAGAACCAACCCACAGATAGTCTGTGGGTTAGAAGACCATCCCCCTCCCGAAGGGCCGTTTTCATGCAGGCAATGCCAATTTCAGGCTGTATGTGATATATGCCCTAGGACTATCGACCAAACCCAACATCACTTTACACATATGACCATTGAAACCATTCAGGGCGGGAAGAACATGCTATGTAATATAAGGTCTCTACCCAAACATTACATCGAGGTTTGGGACCTTATTTCTACACATGAACCTGACCTGTGCTTCCTCACAGAGACATGGCTCAAACCCCATTCCATCTCGGCCATTACTCTTGGGATCCCGGAAGGGTATAAAATCATTAGATTGGATCGACCAAAGAAAGCAGGAGGGGGCATAGCGATCGTGCATAAAGGCAGCATTGCCGTTTCTGTTTTAGATCAATGGTGCAACTCCGCTTTCGAAATGATGGTTTTTAAAATTGGTACGTCTGCCAAACATAGCAGGAAGGGAGCATTAGTCTATCACCCTCCAGGCCCCATAAAAAAAGTTTCTAGTGTATTAGTGGAAGCACTCGCTCCGTATGTTGATGCAGATAAAGATTTTATACTGCTTGGAGATTTTAATATCCATAGTGAGATAAAAGATAGCATGGAGGTTCAATCCTTCCTGATGGATGTCTCTCTGCTGGGACTGAAACAGTGTAACAGTGGGCCCACGCATTTGGCGGGTCACACTTTAGACTTGATTCTTTCCAATTTTCCGGGTATTAAGTGCAATGTGCCCAAACAGATTAACTGGACAGATCATTTTATTTTAGAGTTTTCAATGCCTAAAATTGATATATTTTTTAATCGCCCTTCACAGATTCCGGTTCGGCGAAGGCAATGGCATAAAATATCTGAGGAAACCTTTAAGAAGGTCTATGTTGCTCCAAAAATTCAATCCACTGAAGACATTGATTCTGCCCTACTCAAATTTGAATCTGCCACTCGCACTGCAGTGGAGCAGATTGCCCCACTTAAACTATTTAAAAGCCGTCCTGCAAGAAAACAGGAAGTCTGGTTTTCTGATGAATTGCGGTGCCTTAAGCGTACCACCAGGAAATTTGAGAAAGTCTGGAGAAAGTCGCACTCGGAGGTGGATAAAACCAATTACCTGATGGCAATAAGCATCTATCATAAAGCCATTCACATTGCACATAAGAGCTATGTTACCTCACAATTGGAGGCGGCAGGTAACGATCCGAAAGTGCCATTTCAAATTGTAAACACCTTTCTAAAGCCAGTGGTATGTGAAAGTGCGGACATGTCGTCCCAACAACTATGTGACGATATCTCAAGTTTTTTCACCGATAAGATTGACGCTATCTATGAAAAAATTGAGGCATCTATTCCACCTATAAATAGTCATGGTACTCACATGCCGGCGCAAGCAGTTGCTGCTAATTCTGATTTATTCCTTAACTTTCCGAATATCACTCTGCCAGAGGTAGAGACGTTGATCGATAACATCAAAAGTGGGAGCCCTTCTGATCTATTACCAGCAAGATCAATGGAAGCGGTGGGGAGAGTGCTTGGTCCGGATATTCAGAGCCTGGTGAACCTCTCGCTGAAAACGGAACGTGTCCCACGGGAGTGGAAAAAGGCTCTAGTTAGACCTATTCGGAAGAATATCGCCATCCCATGGACCAACTTGTCCAATCTCAGACCCATCTCCCTGCTGCCTTTTCTGGGTAAAATCATTGAAAAGCATACTAATAAGCATTTGTCCAACTTCCTGGAACAATCGGGAAGCCTTGATCCTTCACAGTCTGATTTTAGGCCGAAATATAGTACTGAAACGGCCCTGCTGTCGATAACTGATGATCTCCGTATGTACCAGGACAGGGGTATTTCCGTTGTCCTGGTGCTACTGGATTTATCGGCAGCGTTCGATGCCATTTCCCATAAGATCTTGATCGAACGACTGACTGTGAATGGACTGGGTGGCAAGGCGCTGGACTGGATAAAGAGCTTTCTCTCCGACCGTACCCAATGTGTTACCATGAGTGAATTCCGGTCGGATGAGGTTAAGATCACCAAGGGGGTGCCACAGGGCTCGTGTTTGAGCCCAACTCTTTTTAACACCTATGTGGCACCCCTGGCAGATGTAACAAGAGCTTTTGGTTTCTGTCCAGTGTCCTATGCTGACGATACCCAGCTGCTTTTTCCATTTAAATCGCTGACCCCGGAGGTTATACAATCTTTCTCCGAGGGGATGAAAGCAGTATCCCAGTGGATGTCTTCCAACTTTCTTCAGTGCAATGTTGGTAAGACTGAGGTGATGCTTTTCGGTGAGGCCAAGATACTATGGTCCCCTGATTGGTGGCCATTAGATCTGGGACCAGTTCCTGAACCAAAACAAGTAATCAAGAACCTTGGGGTACGTCCAGAGCCGGAGCTGACTATGAAACATCATGGAAATAATACGGTGGGGTCCTGTTTCCATGTGATCGAACTCCTCCGTAGGATATTCCCGTTCCTTCCGGACTCCATTAGAAGGACTCTGGTTCAGGCTCTAGTGATCAGCCGACTTGATTACTGTAATGGTCTCCTGGTGTCTGCAAATGAAGAGGTGCTGGACCGACTGCAGGTGGCACAAAACACAGCAGCCAGGCTTGACCTCAATGCTACCCCCAGATCTTCCTCTAAACCTCTGTTGAAAAAACTTCATTGGTTGGCTATCCGTCAAAGAGTGAAATTCAAGACATGCTGTATTGTACATAAAGGACTACATGATTTAGGACCTGTCTATTTGGCCAAGAAATTTGTTCCATATGTTCCCACACGGACACTTAGGTCAAGTGAGCAGTTGCTGCTAAGGGTACCCAAGATCCGCAGGACCAGACTGGGTGGCAAGGCTTTGTCAGTGGTGGGTCCTATTTTGTGGAACAGCCTTCCTCTCCAACTAAGACAGTGTTTTGACCATTTTGCTTTCAGAAAGCAACTGAAAACCTTTTTGTTCAGGTCTAATTAGCTAAGTTTACGAGGTACTCAAATATCAGCTAATTTGTGAGTTTTTGTCTTGTATTATTATCATTGTCCTGGCTTCTGCTTCTGTTGTCTTTCAGCGCGGAGATACTCCTTTGGGAGTTTATTCAAGTGCTATACAAACCCGCTAATAATAATAATAATAATAATGGAGTAAGACTCTATGGGTGAGTGGCTAGCCTGAAATGAAAAGATGGTTAGGAACTTTGGAACTGATCGGACACCATAACTACAGCTGGATTCTAGACACCAACTAGATTATGTTTGCCTATTTTAGAAAGGATATCATTTGAAATGATTTCCTAAGTGCATACGTGAGTGACTGCACCCGCCTGGAAGGGGATGTCTGGTCGATGAGACCTCCTTCACTTCCTCCAGAGGACTACCATCAGGGGACGCACTGACAGTGCACCACCACTGTCAGTGTGCCGCCTGCCATTTTCTTTGCCTTTGCACCCGCGTCTATAAAATGGTGCAGGTGCAGAGGTAGATATTCCCTCATTTGCATGGGGCCACACCCCCATGCAAATGAGGGAACGCCCTCTTGAGATAGTGCTGGAGCGACACATGCCCAGTGTTATCTGTATTACGGAAGAGGCCACACGAGTGTCTGCGGCCCCTTCTGTAATACCAAAATGTCCCGGGACGCACATAGGAGGCGCCCATGTCAGTTGGCACTTTCTATAATACAGAACCCAGATAAGGAAATATTAGATATTTTTTGGTTGTAGGAAACAAGCAAATGGTACCATAGCATCAGTAGCATTTCTAGTGTGTTATGGGGCTTATGCAAGAAAAAGAATGGGCCCTTTTCCTGCTGTTTGAACTATGAACTATAATATACACCAAAATCAGGGTGTTGAGTGAGCCATCCAGACCTCTGGGCCCCAGTGCCACTGCACCTACTGCACCAATGGAGTTACACCCCTGCTTAGCAACTTGCATTTCCAAATTCAGACTGTTGTCCATGTATATTTCGATTATAGAACAATTTTAATGGAATGGAGGGTTGTTGTCCAGCCTGAGGCCAGAGACAGGAGCTCCAGTGGTTGGCAGAGAATGGGTTTAGGAGTACCTCCATCTTGTTGGGGTTAAGCGTGTGTGTTATTGTTTAGCTGCTGCCATGTTATATCAGTAGCCGCGGCCAGGGCGACTGACGCTTGACGCTGGGGATCATGGTTCGATCCCCGGCTCTGGGGGCAGGGTCTGCCCAGCAACATGCTACTCTGGGCAATAGCTCGCTTAATCTTCCCAACGGCCCCCAGCGCCGAGATACCCCTTCGGGTGATACGTGCGCTACACAAGTATTGGATTTACATTTTTTTTTTTTTTACTATGTGCATAAGAAGTTTTTACTGCAACTCATGTACCTATTCAGGGTATGTACAGAAGCTTGCACTTTTATATTTTTACGGGTGAGGGACTATTGTCCATACGTAGACAGCCTAGCTTACCATGGTTAGGTGCAGAGGTGCAAGGCTTGGTATTTTTAACATTGTTGATCACAACACGTGGCACGCAACCTGCCACTTGTATCTCATTGCACGGCCTTTCAATAGTGCACAAATTGTGATCTAAAAGTAGTGTATAAGGTGTGTTTTATCTAAGTCACTAGTAATGGATAGGAAAGTATGTCTTATCGGAAAAGAGAATGCTTGAACACAAAATATTGATGTATTTTGTGAGGGTAGGAAGTTGTGCTTCTTCCACTCACATGTGGCAACTTTTTAGTAAAATAAATAAATGCCAAAAAAGAATGACATGGGGCATGGACTTCATCATACTATGTCAAGGGCCTGGAACATGAAATTATGTGATTCCTGTGATGAATTTACTTAATACCTTCATATACATGTGTACCCAGCATACTATGTATTTCTGAGAGTATCTTAATCTGTTCTTGTCTATTATATTTACATTTATAGCTCTTTATTATTTATTTATCGAGCTTTTATTGTTTTAATAGCAGTTATGTAAAAAAGCAACACATTACTGAATTCAGAGTGTTACTTGGGAATGTGCTAGTCCTTGCCTGTCTCTTGTTTGACTCTAGACCCCCCAAAGATAGTGGAGGTGAACTCCTCACTGGAAACGACAGAGGGCGCCCACCTGATCCTGCTCTGCGTGGTAGAGAGTAACCCGATGTCGCTGGTTTCGTGGATGAAGGATGACACGATCCTGAAGGAAGAGCTCTCTGCTAACCTCACCTTAGAGTTCGAAAACGTGACGCACAACTATGACGGCCTCTACGTCTGCATAGCGGAGAACATCTATGGGAAAGTCAACAGGTCCCTGGGCCTGGCCGTCATGTGTAAGTGGGAGCCGGGCACGGTTCTGAGTAAATGCGAGATAGAATGAGTATTGGTCTTTGTCCTTCGGGCAATGGTAAACATTACTCCCTCAAGAATATAGATTTGCACTGAAGCATAGCAAGGTTTGATTATTGCTACTTTCTGGACAGAAGCTTGTTATAATGCCCGGATAGGAAACGATTTAGCACCAGGTTGACATCCCAAACACAGGAATAACATTCCAGAGTCTAAGACAGCTGAAGCCTTCTCATGAGTTTGAAACTCAAATGTGTTGACCCACAGTAACCTCATTCACTCTGATCGGCCCCACGGAAACGGCAAAGCAAGTGGTATTGACCATCCTGTAGGCCAGACCTGCCTCTGCCCATTTTGAAAGGAACTTCAGGAGAGTCTCAATCAGTGGTGGCTCCTCGAGGGAGTGCTGCGGCGAGGGAGGGGTCAAGGTGGGGGGTAGTAAACTCTGGCATAAGGCCAAACGGAGTTAAGTAAATAAATAAATAAATACAACGAATTACATTAGTGCGCTGCAACGCCAAATGGCGATGTAGCGCATCCAATGTAATTAGTTTTATTTATTTATTTATATACTTACCTCCGTTCTGCCGTATACCGGAGTATACTACCGAACCGCCCTGCCCCTCCCCCGCCTCACCAACCCACAACACTCCCTCGAGGAGCTGCCATTGGTCTCAATACCGGTCCCAATTGGATCCATGTTTCTTGGCACACACCAACATAACTATTTTCTTCAAGCAAACACTAACTCTTCCCATGCTCACTGGATAAGACTGGAAGCAAATTCCTGAAAGGCCCATGATTTCCAGCATCTCCTGTGATTTTTCCATGCCATCAACTTCAGACAACCTTTAATTGCTAGAGAGTGTGGCTTTCCATGGCAGTCGGGCACCATTGGCTGCAACTGGGGTAAGGCCAGTGAGCAATTGCACAATAGCTCCAAAAGCACCAAAAAATACACCTGTGATCTCCAAATCAGAGTCACCAGGACCAGATCTGCTGGATGACTTCTTGTTTGAGCAGAAACTTTGTATATCATCACAAATAGAGGAAAAGCATACATCCGAGTTCACAAACAGTAGTATATGAAAGTATCCACTGCTTTGACTCTTGGATCCAGGAACCATTGGGAATATTCTAGAAGTTGATTGTTGAGTTGAGAGCTAACAGTTTAGTATGGTCCTGGTGTTTGTATGAGAGATGTGGAAATGCTGCAACACAGTACATAGTATACAGAAAGATGCTCTACCATCACTATCACTGAAATCTGACACTCCAGACCGTAGTCTGCTAACCTCTTGTACCAAGGCCTCCCAGTCGATTAATGCATAAACCACGGACACATTGACCACCTTCAAATGGACGTAGAAGACACTCTGTCCTTCGTCATTGACTTGATCATGAACAATCCCATCAACAGCTTTAGGTAGGCGATGTGGAGGCCTAATTTGGCCTTGCCCTATTTTTCTCCAATGGAAAGTACTCTACACCTTGGCCCCCAATCCCACTGTCTGCCATGTAATTATCTAATCAGGTCTAGGGTAGACCCAAAAATTGCCCTCCTGGTTTAAACTTCTGTGTGATCCATACACCACTCGATCTGCGTCCTTGCTTCTTGTGACCCCGTGCTTCTGAGAATATCAGGTTTTTCCTCAGATTACAAGTTTATAGAAACTTGTAATGCATGGACTCAGGGAAGATTGCTTGAATGGAGGGTGACAGCAACCCCCCAATCCTGGCTAGCCACCTGAGAGAAAGCCAGCGCAGCCCATGCAGGTAAGAGCAATGGGACAGTGGGGCCGGGTGGGGCGGATTTCGACAGAGGACAATGAGGGAAAATTAAATATTTATTTATTTTTCCCTCGTTGTTGTCTGTCGAAATACCACCCCACCCGAAAACCTGTCTCTCAGAAGGGCTTTTGTGAGCTCTTCACCTTTTTCACCAGTATATAGAGAGTGGCCTCCATCGAATTTAAAACAAACCCCAGGAAACTCATGGTAGAGTTGGAGGTTAGTTCTCACCTCTCTTGGTTGATCAAAAAGCCAACATCAAGTTCAATAGTTGTGTTCACATTAGTAGGAACTGATCCATAATCAGGATATCATCAAGGTAAATGATGAGCCTGATCCCTCTCAACCTCAGGAACTCCACCACCAGTCAAAGAAGCTTGGTGAAACACCAAATAGAGGAGGACAGCCCCACATGCAGCACTACAAACTCATAGATCCAGCAGAACAGGAGGAATTGCGTAACTAATATAGGGACCATCAAGTAGGCATCCTTGAGGTCTAGTACGACCGTTCAGTTCCCTGGAAATAGGATGTCTTTCAGCAGATTGATTCCCCTTACTTGAAATTCCAATAAACAAGCCATTTGTTGAACTCTCGTAAGTTGATTACAGACCTATGCTCATTGTCTTTTTTCTCGCCAGGAAAATATTGCTCCAGAATCATCTTAGGTGAAGGGTAGATCTCTGAGTTGCTTCTTTTCTCTCCATTTCCACCATTTCTTTTTCTATCAGTGGATTCTTCCTCTGAAAATCTGAGGGATTTGAGCTTTACCAGCTGCATTGGTGAGCCATAGGACTCTATGTAAAAACTCTGCACTGTCTGCAGCACCCTCAAGTTCCCTGTGGGTATGAAACACCCCTGCTCCATGTACAATGAAGTGGCGGAGAGAGGCGTTAGTCCTCTTTGCTTAACGCCTTTCGCCGCCACTTCTGAAACACAAGACTCCACCATATTTACAAGAATATGGTGCAGCCTTGCGTTTCCCCCTGCGATCACGCTAAGTTTAGCAACTTAGCACCAACGCAGGCACCCTTGCTCCCTAGTGCAAGGGTGTCTGCGTGCAGGGAAGGATTGTTTATGTATAGGAAGGTGTCCCTTCCTGCACATAAACAATCCTAAAATGGCATTCTGTCACTTTCATGTGCGCTCCTTCACGCAGCACACATGAAAGTGACAAAACAGCATTTTTTAAAGGTTATAAACAAACCATGGCATTTTTCTTTTTCCATGTGTGCTACACATAACACACATGGAAAAAGCAAAAATGAGGAGAAATAATGCATTTCTCCTCATTTTGCCAACTTAAGACCAGTATTTACCTGGTCTTAATTTTGGTGCTGCCTCCTATGTACACAACCGTTGTACATAGGGTCAGCATCAAAATTGATGAGTGTTGCGGTGGAACGCCCAACGCAACACCCACTGCCCACCCCTTTCACGCTAACCATAGCGTGAAAGGGGGCTTTATGTACAAGGCAGCATTAATGTTAATGTTAGTGATATTTGTAAAGCGCACTGTTGCCCAAGGGCGTCCTGGCGCTATGAATGATGATCTCCTAGAGGCTTAACGCTGCCTTGTACATAAGGCGCAGCCCCTATCGCCACCACAATGTCTGTAATAGTGGCGTTGTGGTGGCAATAGGGGCTAGCACATATGCACCTGTGTTCTTTGGAGTCAGCCTGCTAATGTAATGTTTCTCATTTGGCTGATAGAATTATCTAAAGATGTTGTGCAGAGCTGTATTGTTTCTGTTGTGCAGAGCTGCATTGTTGCTGTGTAGAGGTGTAGATTTGTCACTAGTTTTCAGTTATACAATGTATTGTGATTACTTAAGTGTAGATCACATCAGTGATTGCAAATGAATGTGTAGGATTAGTGATCCGAGTGGGCGAGGATAAAGCCGGAAGTGGCTTGTTTTACAGATGCCCCATGGAAGCCATCAGTGAACACATCCATCCTGGCCCTGGAGGGGGAGCCGGTCACTATACTCTGCAGCACGCAGGGGAAGCCCGAGCCAATCATCACCATCATGAAGGAGAAGAACCTCCTGAGCACGGCCATCTATGAGAACGAGCTCCTCCTGGAGCTGCCCGAGGTGTCCCACGAGGACGACGGCGAGTACTGGTGCGTGGCCGAAAACCAATATGGAAGAAGCAGCAGCTCCTTCAACATCACTGTGGAGTGTAAGTATGGCGACAGCAACTGAGGGTGCTCCTCACTCCTCCCAGACTCTCTTTGATCTTTTAGTTTGAGATGATTGTAGAAGAATATGTATTGATAGGTTGGTAATATTACCTCCTTCTCTCTTTTGAAACAGGCAATAATTCAGTCATTTGTTACCAGTATGGTTACGAGTCCTGCGTAACTGGATTTATTTATCATACCTAATAAATAATTATTCCAAGGGCATAGTTATATATTGGATGCGATAAATAATGCCAATTACAAGTTTCTTCGGTGAAAATCGGGCCTAAAATGGACTTTGGTGCTTCCTGCATCGTAATCTGCATGTCTTTAGATTTACTGGGTCTTTTTCACAGGGTACATGTGTGGTAGGTTTCACGCCCTGGAATTTATCAAGGGCCAATTCATTTATTTTAAGGTATTTTTTAATCGCTCAATCATCCCCTAAGGGTTATCCCGGGGCTAGACCTCATATTCAACAAACTCCATTAGTCTCAGAATCCATTAAAGTGGAAACAGCTAAGTCTTCAACATCAACAAAAAAAATGTGACTGTCTATACAATCAGACAAACTCATGAATTCAAAAGGTCATCAAACGGGATTGGAGGGGGTGTCAGAATTTAACGAGGCACTCAAAATCAAGGTCTATCTGTTTTGGTCCAAACAGCACTAAGGATTTTCAGCAGTGCTTAAAAAGCTGAACCATCAGCTGCAAAATAAGTTTTAATGTGAGGTGTTCAGAACCCATCACATCATCATGTGGCTAATTCACGCACCTGTTTTTAAAAGTTAGAAATTTGCTCTCATACGTTTTTGCCTACAATTTGAGGACCTTTTAGATTTTTGGTGGATTCAGAAATACACACAACTCCTTTTGCACCATACTTAGTACTGCGGGCAAACCAGAAGAGTAAATGTCCTGGGAAGGTGCATTAGCACATCAATCTTTTTCTTTTTATCTCCTTCAGCAAATTATTTTTTCTACATGTAAACATTATTTTCATACATACCCATGAAATACGAGGGTTTGGAGTTTTTCACAACCAATTTGTGCATATATGGTAGTAATCTTTGGCATTACGTTTGTGTGTGCAAAGTTTGTGAGTAATCATTTCAGAGGTATTTGAATCCTCTCAGTATTGTTAATGTACAACTTTGTGGGAGTTCACTTCAGTCCCTAAGACCAACCACTGACTCCTCTCTGACGACGCATCTTCCCGTTCTAACTTTGCAGCTTGTACTATGGAAATCTGACATACTGGATGATGTCTCCTAGTAGGATGTTCCTTGTGAATGCATAAATGAGACTCCAGGTATGCCACTGTCAGGGGACTTGCAGAGTGGGTTTGAGACAAAACTAGATTGCAGGGGGTGTGAATGAGTTTGGAACAAGATTGGACAACAGGGCATTGTGTGCCCTCTGCAAGGGAACCTCTTTCCGGCGGAGAGGTAAACATATACAAGTAAATACCTGAGTGAGAACTAGAAAGAAAGGAAGGACAGAAGCTGAGGACTGACCAATGAAGGAAGAGGTTGTGAAGTAAACTGAAAAGTCTGCAAAGGAAAAACAATAAGATAACACTAATACTACAAACAAAGGAGTGCAACGGAAACAATACCCAAACAAGATTTTTTTATTTTTGAGCACAACAAAGCCTGCATGCAAAGTGTGACTGTCGTGGCCCTGTATTGAGCCATTGTGTTGGCAGAATCCAAGCTGCACGGCAAAATCCATCCAAACCCCTTCTCACTAAATCCAAGCAGGGTTTTTTCATGCGATCAGGATGGCTAACTATCGCCATCATTGCCAGTTTATCCAGGGCATGAACATAACTCTCAAGAAGGCATGGGGCGTTACCACTGGGTAGGGCAAAGTGTAAGTTTACCTTTGGGAATCGGTCCCTTTGTTTGTAACTCGTGAGACAATGATTACAGCTTCCTGTTTGAAAGAGCTGTAAAGATCAGCCACAACAGTGTTTGTACATAAAACATGTCAAACAAATCATAGCTTACTGGAGAAAATGAATCCCCATGAGATTCTTTCTACAATTATACTTAAAAAAAAAAATAGAAATAGGAGGTATGATTTGTACAAAACGTAAGATAAAATCATCAGTGAGACACTTTTTAGATTTTAGAATTTTACAATTATCATGAGGAAATAAACTGAAATATAAATGTTCTTATATGTTCATGTTTTGAATTATTATTTCATCAATTGTTTCCCTCTGCAGCTTTTTATGTATCTGCAATTGTACAGCTGAAACGACCATACATTCTTCAATTGCCCATGCATCTGAAGTGGTAGTGGAACTTGCATACTCAAATGCATAAGTAGCATACCGACTATGGAGTAGGACTTACAAAGAGCACCGCTGGAAGCTTGATAATGTAATCATGACTGACATCATCATTTGTTGATTCGCATCTGTTCTAAAATTATGGATAATAAACATGCAGATTATCTTGATTGTTTTGGATTTGAAAGTAAATATCATCCTTTAACGGTGCATTTGTAAAAGACTATGCAGTCAAGAAATCAAAGTCCAAGGGAGCAAATGTCAAAATGCGTTGGAATTTGTCCACATGCTAAACAGGATTTTACATTAATGATGTTGCTTTTCTCCTCAGTTGCTCCCATAGTTATCTCAGAGTCTAAATGCACGTCGGTCCGGGACACTCTGCAGTGCATGTGTGAAGTGAAGTCCAACCCAGAGCCTGTTATTGTCTTTGAGCTTCCTGAAAAAAGTATTAGCATCAACGAGTCCAACCGTGAGTTTGTGTACTCCCAGAAGAACGGCTACACGGTCAGCAGCATCCTGACCATTCGAGGGGAGCCCAGCGAAGACATCCTGGTCCTCTGCTCGGCCTCGAACGTGTACGGCACCAAGGTTCATGAGTTGCCGTTCAAAGACACTAGTAAGTTATTTTTCAAACCCAAATTTATAGGAGAATTATACACAATGCCTAATATTTTGCTAAAAACCTTTTTGATATTTGTAGGTTTTGTTACATTTATTTATTTATTTATTATTTTATTTTGGAATCTTGTATAGCGCGCAGTTACCCTTGGGCATCCCGGTGCTCGTTCATGACTCAGGGGAATGGCACTAACAAAGGAAACCTTTAAGGAGCAGCATTAAGCGGGAAATAGGTGGGTCTTGAGTAGCTTTCGGAACCTGATCATGCCAGACTCTATCCGTAAATTCAGGGGCAGCACGTTCCATAACTTGGCGGCGTTCACAGAAAATCTTCTACCCCCCGTCCGGGCTCTTTTCACTCTAGGCACTTGTAACAGAGCTTTGTGGTCAGAGCGTAAAGCTCTGGTAGCCTTGTAGGGCATCACCATATTACCCAAAATGGGAGGACCCTTCCCATGCAGGATTTTATGAGCCGTACAGAGAGATTTAAATGTATCGGAAGCCAATGCAAGGCTCTCAGTGCCGGTTTTGCTGACTGTCTCCTGGGGATATTCATCAGCAGCCTTGCTGCTGCATTCTGTACTTGTTGTAATCTATTAAGCGTTGCTTCCGGTGCGCCCCAAAAAAGCGCATTACCGTAATCTAGCCTTGAGACAATCAGGCCCTGGATAAGGAGTTACCTGGACGTCGGGGGGAGGAGAGGTAAGATCTTACGGGCTGATCGGAGCAGTGCAAAGCAAACTCCGGCCGTTTTCTTTGCTTGGGTCTTGAAGGACAGATCTTGTTCAAGCCACACGCCCAGGCTTTTAATCTCCTTTTTGGGGCTTGGAGGGTCACCAAGACAACTCGGCCAGCTGCCTATCGGCAAAGAAGGTCCAGTTTGTCCCAACAGCATCAGCTCTGTTTTAGAGCCGTTCAATTTTAATGCTGAGTTGCCCATCCATGTGTGCACCTTGGACAAGCAAGAGTGCAACAAGTCCGGATGATCCACCAATTGGGAAAGGGCCACCACCAACTGGGTAGCATCAGCATAGCTGATACTTTTGATGCCCAGAAGTACCACCACCTCCTCCAATGGGGCCATATAGACATTAAACAGTGTGGGGCTCAGGGAGGAGCCCTGAGGCACACCACACTGAAGGGGGATAGGGGCAGATTGTGCACTCCCTTCCCACACTTGATAGGTTCGTTGATGCAAAAACGAACCGAGCCACTTCAAGGCCATTCCAGTTAGGCCTACCTCTGACAGTCGCTGGAGCAACACCTGATGGTTAACGGTGTCAAAAGCCGCACTAAGGTCCAGGAGGATCACTGCCACTGATCCCCCTGATTCCAGAATGCTCCTGGCTTCTTCCACGACTGCCAGAAGGGCGGTATCCGTGCCTTGGCCCGGCCTGAAACCCGTTTGGGAAATCCGCAACAAACTATTGGATTCCAGGAATTGTGAGAGTCGCTTGTTCACCAGTCTCTCCGCGATCTTACCAAACCCAGGCAGCAAGGAGATCGGTCTGAAATTATCCAGGTCCGATGGATCGAGACCAGGTTTTTTCAGAAGGGCCTTTACAACCGCTTTTTTCCAACTCGGTGGAACCACTCCCTGCGCTAACGAAGTATTGATAAGATCTGTTACTGGTGCAGCAATAGTGGTTGCTATCTGCTTCAGGTATCTCATCGGAACAGGATCCCTTGGTGAGCCACTTTTTATGGCCCCTAGAACCTTGCTAACTTCGTCAATGGTCACTGGACCAAAGACGTCAAGCTTGTTCTGTACATCACCTCGCTGTTCGCCTATATGTACTTCCAGGACAGGCCGAGGTAAGGAACTTATGATGTTTTCTACTTTCATATGAAAGTAGTTAGCCAGTTCCTTACATTTCTTTAGAGGGCTCTCATGGCTCACTGGTGGTTCTGGGATTTTCAAGAGGTCTCTAAAGACCTTAAAGGACTCTCTCGAGGAGCTAGCTGAGTTACCAATTCTCTCATCATAATACTTGGCTTTGGCATCCCGGAGGGCGGCTTTATATCCTCTAATTGCAGTACGATATTCACTCCGGGTTACTTCTCCCCAGTCTTTTCTCCAAATCCTCTCTAGCTTTTTACAGCCTTTCCTGAGGGTTCTTAACGTCTGGGTGTACCAAGGGGCTGAACCCACTCTCTTCTCCCTCTTCGGCATTCTCTTTTTAGGGAGAATGACGTCCAGGGAGCTATTTAGCCACTTTTCCAACTTCTCGTCGGCGATTAAAGGATCCACCACCGGGCGCGGGCAAGTGGCATTCAAGTTAGTAATCCAGCGCTCTACTGGTAGCCTGGACCAAGCTCTGTCAACCGAGTAGGCCATAGGAATCGTCACCTCCGTTGATTCGTACTGCCAATTAAAAGGAACCACAAAATGATCTGACCATGGCAAAGCCAAAGGGGTCAAGGATTCAATCCGGTCCATATTCGAAAAGATCGGATCCAGTAAATGACCCTTACAATGCGTGGCCCCTGAGTTAATAAGCCTCATGTCCAAAGCTTTCAGGTCGCCCTGCAGGTCGATAGCAAGTGTGTCATCAGGGTCGTCAAAATGGAGATTAAAATCTCCTAGTGCGACGAAATTCGCTGTCGACGATGCCAGGAGCGTAACAGTTTCCACCAATGACCAGGTAAAAATGCCTGCACCCCCCGGTGGGCGATACACTAAGAGGCCTGACATGGAGGTCGTGGCTGACATTCGTTTTGAGAATTGACAACTCTCACACTCACGTACCTCCCCATCCTTGGCTCTACAGACCAGCGTGTCCCTATAAATGATCGCAATACCACCTCCTCGCCCAATAGGTCTATCTAGATGACAAATGAGGTAGCCAGGGGGGAGTGCTTGCACCATATCTGGGCCTGAACGAGACGTGGTCCAAGTTTCTGTTAAAAACAAGACATCCAGATCATGATCTTGTATAAGAGAATTAATTTCGGTTGAATGACTAGGCAGGGACCTACAATTCAGCAAAGCCGAAAGGAGTACCTTATTTCCTATGGCTCTCTGATCCTTCGTACTATGCCTACACATCACAAAAGGAAAATCACTTTTATGGATGACATTGCAAGATCCCTCCTCCGGGCGTAATGATAGCAAATCATTTCTTGTATATGTCATACCAACCTTAGGGCAAGGAGCCAGCGTGTCTGGCGCTGAGCCCGTCTGGGCCCGGACGGGCACAGACGGGCTGAACTCTGGCGTAACTCCGGCGGATTGACGGCGGACCCGCTGCGCGTTAGCATGGCCCCCTTTTGTAGGAGGTCTAGCGTCCTTGTGACGACTAGACCGTGTGAAAAATAGTGTCCCACTTACCCCCAAGATGGCCGCCAAAGTCCGACTCAGGAAGTCAAAAGAAAGGGACAAGGACCCGCAAAGAGCGGTGAGTTTTCCAGATTACAGTGCAAGTTAGTGGAAATTAAAAGCAGGGTATAATGTAGAACACTAAACAAAATAATATACACAAAACGGGCGTTTTAAAAATTTATAGCGAAATACTCATTGTGAGTTACACTGAAATGCAGCACGCTTAAGCAGGCTGCAGCGCGTCCTTCCAACTGCCACTGCCCCTTCAGAATGAACAAGAGAGAGCACCTAGTTTGCCCACCTTTTGTAGGAGGTCTAGCGTCCTTGTGACGACTAGACAGTGTGAAAAATAGCGTCCCACTTACCCCCAAGATGGCCGCCAAAGTCCGACTCAGGAAGTCAAAAGAAAGGGACAAGGACCCGCAAAGAGCGGTGAGTTTTCCAGATTACAGTGCAAGTTAGTGGAAATTAAAAGCAGGGGATAATGTAGAACACTAAACAAAATAATATACACAAAACGGGCGTTTTAAAAATGTATCGCGAAATACTCCTTGTGAGTTCCACTGAAACGCAGCACGCTTAAGCAGGCTGCAGCACGTCCTTCCAACTGCCACTGCCCCTTCAGAATGAACAAGAGAGAGCACCTAGTTTGCCCACCTTTTGTAGGAGGTCTAGCGTCCTTGTGACGACTAAACCGTGTGAAAAATAGCGTCCCACTTACCCCCAAGATGGCCGCCAAAGTCCGACTCAGGAAGTCAAAAGAAAGGGACAAGGACCCGCAAAGAGCGCTGAGTTTTCCAGATTACAGTGCAAGTTAGTGGAAATTAAAAGCAGGGGATAATGTAGAACACTAAACAAAATAATATACACAAAACGGGCATTTTAAAAATGTATCGCGAAATACTCCTTGTGAGTTACACTGAAACGCAGCACACTTAAGCAGGCTGCAGCACGTCCTTCCAACTGCCACTGCCCCTTCAGAATGAACAATTTTAAACAACATTAAGGGAACATTATACATGTCATAAAGGTCAGGTTTGTTGGTCTGACCGCTATCGAAGTTATAAAGCGGATACTGTGCTAATGCTTCCACTGCAAAACAGTCCTGATTGCAGATATGATTCAGATGGCACACTTACAGAGAGGGTTTACTTTTTTGGGTGAATGCAAACTTCTGGAACATATTCCCTGCTGGTGTGAGTGAGAGAGGAATTGGAAAACTTTGGAAGGTTGATGTTCCTGCATGATGCACACGGGCTGACCCAGGGGTAGCAACTGTCCCTGTTTCCCACTGGGGCGATGGCCTTGAATACACCAGTGGGACTCCATGAGCTATGTTTTCTCTCTCAAGATTGTAATCCTTGCCCATGCTTTAGTCGCTTAGCAGTAAATAGGAAGCTCTCCAGGTTTCAGTGCAGGCCATGGTGTCAACCCAGTTTTGTCAAGGATGGTCAAAGAATGTACAATATCTCATTTGACAGCCTAGGGATTCTGGGTAAATGAAGTCCATGCAGTTAGTGTGCTGAGAGGAAGGGACGGTCATCTCTGCCTCCATGAACGAAAAGTGTCTCTTTGAAGGAAAAGTGTTTTCACTCACTCGGACTGGCCAAAACCTGCATGATGTGCTGCATTATGTGTGTGTAGTGACCCAGAGTCACAGTCAGCAGTCTAGTGTTTCTGTATGCCCTACACTAAACACCCACCCACCACTGATGTCACTGGTCAGGTGACACAGCTTTAATAAAAGGGGCCGAGCCCATGTGCTCTGGGCCAGTTGTACCAAGTAGCTGACTGTGTCTGCGTCAGTCCTTTCCAGCAATGAGGGCCCAAGGCCCCCAACATTACATTGGCGACGAGGCGGGCGGACGCTAGCCACGCGTGCCGCAGAAAAGAAAAAGGGAAAACCCCGGAAAGAAGAAGGGAAGTGCCCATGTGCAGGGCACCCCCCTGGGGAAGCGGCGCCGGCCGCCGAGAGGCCCGCGGGGCGTGTGCTGTGCCCCGGGCCTGAAGATCCATGAGGAGGTGACCGGGAGCCCGCCCGCACCTCCATGCCCAGCGTAAGCCTCCCGGCGTGACGTGAAGGTGAAGCGGACCGACCAGAGCCCACCTGTGCCGGCCGCAACCGAGTGCCACGTGGAGGCGTGGCCCGAAGTGCCCGGGAGTAAGCGGACCGACCGGAGCCCACCCGCGTCGGCCGCCAGTAAGGCCCCATCGTGTGGTGACCGAAGCGGAGCCCACCCGAGGATCACGAGTGGCCCGTTGGCCGAAGGTAGGCCCATACCGTGACCAGCACCGAAAGCGGAGCCCCCCCCGCAACGGTCATAACAGTGCAAATGGCGGCCGCCTGCTAGCGCCGCCCGAGAACACACTACAAAGCGGAGCCCACCCGCTACGAACAGTGACCGTGCCCCAGCAGTGGTAAGCGGCGCCAGCATCGCCCGTAATTAAGCAGGACTCGCGGAGCCCACCCGCGGCCTGCCTGCAGCGACGCGGCGTCGGCCGCAACTGCTCATAGTAAAGCGAGGCCAGCGGAGCCCACCCGCGGCCTGCCTGCAGAGTATCCGGTCCCCCGCAGTGCAGCATGTGTGTTGTGAAGCTGCCGCTGCGGGGATGAACAGAAAAGAAGGTGAGCGATTGGGGGGATCCCGAAGTGAAGCCAGGCAAGCGGAGCCCACCCGCGGCCTGCTAACAGCAACCCCAGCCTCTCCCGCCGCGCGGCATGCGACCTATGAAGCTGCGGCGGCGGGACGAGGGATCACCAAAGAAGCGCTAGGCACTGGAAGCTCGACCGGAGCCCACCCGCAGCAACACTACCCCTCCACATAGCCCCACAGGCGCGGAAAAGACTGCGGCCAAGGAGCGCCTAAGTGCGAGTGCACCGACGGTAGCGTGGCCCCCCGCGCACCAAGAACTGAAGAGAGGCTGTGGCAAACTTCAATGGGAGCACCCGCAGCGTGCGAGGAGCTGCGGGACACCGATAAAGTAAGCGGAGCCCACCCGCGAGTGTACTGACCCCAGCGCTGGACACACTACATTGCCGGAGGGCGGACAGTGCCCGCAAACAGAGGATCAGCGCCGACACCCTCCCCCCCCCCAGCATGTGAGCGAGTGGCGAGCTGTGGCGGCGGGGAGAAGGACGGTAAAGACTGCACCCACCGACGCTAACAAGAGCCCCGGCAGAGTAATGAAGCGGCCAGGGCCACCGGAATAAACCAGAACTGTGTGCGCGAGCCCTCAGGACAAAGGAGCATCCCCTCTCACGCACACACACACAGAAACGTTTTGCCCTTCCCCTGGCAGTACACAAACATAACGCCTGCACCATTATGCTCCCAAACAAGTAAACAAAAGAAGAAGCACTCCCCGGGAGGCAAAGAGGTGACCTCCGGCTCCGGATGCCTGTGATCAACAGTTGGCTCCAGCCCCTGTGCAGCCTGAGAGTAGCAGGGACCCTATAGAAAGAAGACAACAAAGAAAGAAACTCTCGGGGCAAAGCAGGCTGCTGCTGAATGAAAGCCTCACTGCCATCTAGTGGCCAAAAGGGAAAAGTGCACCTGCCATCAGAATTGGACTTAGCTGCAGGACTGAGAAAAGAACAGCACTGCGCAGGAACGCGCCAGAAACGCAGGAACACCCCAGGAAGCGCAAGAAGTATCCAGGAGACAGCGCACAAACGCACCGGAAAATCCAGGAACACGCAAGGAAACGGCGCCGGGACGCGCCAGAAGCGCAAGGGACACTTCAAGAGACGACACAGGAACGCGCCAGAAGCAAAGCATTGCGCAGGACAGCGCAAGGGGTGAAGGAACCCCAACGCCACAGAACAACACTGTGCAGGAACGCGCAAGGAGTGAAGGAACTCCACACCTCAGGACAGCACAGCATTGCGCAGGAATGCGCAAGGAGTGAAGTAACTCCACGCCACCACGACTGAGTGACGCAGGGATCGCGTCCTCGGAGACCTGTCAGTAGGTCACCGCGAAGATGACCTGCCAGGAAGTCACCGCTAGAACCTGACCAGTCAGATGGTCACCCGGAAAAGAAAAGGAGAAGATGACCAGTCAAATGGTCGTCCAGAAAGAAAAGGAGAAGATGACCAGTCAAATGGTCGCCCGGAAAGAAAAGGAGAAGATGACCAGTCAAATGGTCGCCCGGAAAGAAAAGGAGAAGATGACCAGTCAAATGGTCGTCCAGAAAGAAAAGGAGAAGATGACCAGTCAAATGGTCGCCCGGAAAGAAAAGGAGAAGATGACCAGTCAGTTGGTCGCCCGGAAAGAAAAGGAGAAGATGACCAGTCAGTTGGTCGCCCGGAAAGAAAAGGAGAAAATGACCAGTCAGATGGTCGCCTGGAAAAAGAAAGGAGAAACTGACAGTCAGAAGATCACAACTGCGAAGACATGCCAGAAGATCAAAGGCATAGTAACTGAATAGATCATGAAGAGGTCCATGGACGGGACCCAGAAGAGGTCTGATGACACTGACCCGAAGTAAAGAAGGAGCGACAGGAAGAAAGGTGCGATGCCTGCTTTGGCCATCGGAAGAAGAGAAGGCGTGTCCTAAGGGTAGGACACAACCAGGGAGATTCGTGTGGAGTGCACGCCACACGGAGATGGCCTGGGTGGTTGAAGACAAGAAAAGGGACCGACCACGTCGTGAAAGGAATGGAGGAGAAGAAGGGTAGTGAGTGCCACGGTGCCACTAGAAGATCACAAGAAGCGAAGAGGTGTGACCAGTCAACTCACACACCCATCAGAAAAAGATGTTGACATGCACCAGAACACCGGAGTGCAACAGAGAACAAGGCCTGGCATGAACACCGTCGGCACAAGTCAAAGATATCCACCTACAAGCCATCCATCCATGTGGAGATCGTAGAAGAGGACAAGATTGGACTGTTGACAACAATCTACCTTTGGGGTTGAACGGAAGATTGGTTGGCGAGAGTGCTCACACACTGAGGAACTGACCACGCCACACTAACCCGTGGCAGCCCAAGAAGCAAAGACCTCAAGGGACTCTGGTGGCAGCAAGTCCTGCAAGAGAGACAGATCCACAACGGTGCATCTGCAAACCCCACTGAGGGGAAAGCTTCACGTGCAAGAAAAGAGTCGACAGCGTAACCTTCAGGTGGAACTCGGACACAATGGTGAAGATCGTGGAGCGCCCCGTTCACGGCCCGAAGGCTATGGTGGAGCAACAGGACTGACAAAACCAGTCCAGTGGAAGCCTGGCAAAGAGGTCCTCCCGGACATCTTGTGAGAGAAGAACACCGGCGAGAGGGACATCCTAGTGAGAGGGATGTATGCACCTACTCCTTTCATCTGCCCAGAAATACTTTGAAGCCTGCCCAGAGACATCACCAAGGAACAGGACTGAAGATGAGAACCGAGAAGACAAACTATACTCAGATCATGTCACCCTTCTCTCTAACTACCAACTGTCACCAGTGGTGCCAAGCAAAGGCAAGACCGAGAACAACGTCCAGGCGGAGCAGACAGAAGATAGGACCCGCCGAAAAACGGCAAACCATGCCACAGTGACTCATGAGTCCTGGATGTAGTAACTACATCATCTGCGACCTGCAATCCACCAAAGAGACTCACTTCAAACCATAGAGTCCAGTGTTATATTGTATGTGCATTTTCTTTCCCACAGGTTTGAACTTTGTCGTGGGGTTTGCGAACTGCACTTTTTCTCCCACAGGTGACTTTCTTTTGTTTTCATTTTCCCCCAAGTTTGGGAGGGATGTAGTGACCCAGAGTCACAGTCAGCAGTCTAGTGTTTCTGTATGCCCTACACTAAACACCCATCCACCACTGATGTCACTGGTCAGGTGACACAGCTTTAATAAAAGGGGCCGAGCCCATGTGCTCTGGGCCAGTTGTACCAAGTAGCTGACTGTGTCTGCGTCAGTCCTTTCCAGCAATGAGGGCCCAGGGCCCCCAACATTACAGTGTGGAATAAAGGGTTGGGCATCAAGGGAGGCTGACGGGGATGTGTTTCCTGCTCCTTAGTGCCATAGGGGGAGATCGAGTGAGGCTGGGCTCATCTTGTGCTTGTATCCACTACTAGTCCAGTGTTCCCGTACACAGAAAAATGCTGGAATACTACGACATTTGTGATGGGGGTGGAGCAGAGCAGACTGGCTCTGTCCAACCTTTAATCCTGCCTTATTTATTCTGATTTGTTTGATCATCATGACTTGGGACATGAGCAGCAGGAGTCATATTTAGCTTGTTTCTGTTAAGAAGCCTTTCATTCACAGCTGCATTAGCCTGATGTCAGCAGTAGGGGCCATTTTAGATTGGGACTTTCACACTGATGTGCTTTGAAGTTGTCTTTGAGGTCATTGTTTCTGGTGTGTTTCTCTACAGTAACACACATAATGTTAAGCAAGCACAATTGTCCTCCTAATTAAAGTACAGTACTACATTTTTGAAGGAAAAATTTAACGGAACCCACTTGGTGTCACACCTATTGTGTGCCAGAATAAACACACTTCAAAAATGTCAGTGTTGTAAAAGAAGAATGTCAGGAAATGGTCAAATAAACATCAATGCAGGGATTGGTTTTAGTTGTGAGGGACAACCACTATTCTGTGTGAGCATTCTTATGCTGTAACATGCATTTGATGGATGTGATCTTGATTTATGTTCATTGAAGGCAAGTTTAAAGACTTAAACGATATCTGGAGGTTCATATGGTGGAGAAAGAATTGGTATTCTTGAATATTTCATCATAGATTCATCATTCAAGGGATGTGTCATTCATGGAGCTATGCGTTGCAAAAAGCAACGGTAATATTTTGGACTGACATTATCAAGGTTTATTCAACATGATTTTACAGCCAATAGCAAAGACGCAAGTGAATATGAGTAAAGAAGGATTCCATATAAAAAGAGGGGGTTTTAAGCCAATCTAAAGATGGTTCCTTTTATGCTTAGGGAATAATTATTTTTCTTAAATACTCTATGAAATGCAGGCACGCAAATAAAAAAATGCCTTGACTAATTTTCTACATTGAAATGATTATTTTAGATTTTGCATAGATCATTGCAACCTCAGCAAATAAATATTATGACTGTGATCCTTTCCCGAGGTTGACAACACTTTTATTGAATATTTGAATTGCTAATTGGTTTAAAAGCTGGATTTATATTGGCTTACCAATAGATCCAGCCAGTTCCAGATTCACATCAATATACCATTTTTGTTGCCGCGATTGCTGCTTTTTTTGGTTTTGTAGAACAGTATTCAGGTTGTCCTCTGCTCCTCTGTTTTTCAAGTTTTGTGTTCTATGTATGGTAGGTTGTAAGTGTGTTGGCTATACAGGTTGTCATTCTGATATATGGAAAAGATCAGGTTTAATGAACACAACAGAATTATACTTGAAGAGAAAGGGGTGTGTTGCATCAACGTTCTTGAAGGGAATGTTGTGAAGCATATGGTGGGGCTTGGGGTGGAGTAGGAGGACGGTTGGAATGGTGGTCGGCAACTCCCTCATTGTTTACCGACGACTTGAATAAAGAAATAAACCACATTCCTTCCATGTACAAGAGGATCTTTTGAGGGTGAGCATGAAATAAACAGAAGGGTGGATTTTGATATAAGCAGTTAGACTACCTTGTACATGTGATTTCATCTGGAGGAATCAAAGCATGCCCAGGTTTGATTTGATCTATGCTGGGGGTGGCCCTGCACACCTTATTACACAAGTTAATCAAATATTTTCACTATGTACACAATTTTTGCGTGCTCTCCAGTTATGAGGGGGTGTGTCCTGCTCCCTAGACGTATCAACTGTATAAATATGAGCCCAAGGAAAACCCTGAGCTACTAGAGGCACTGCGTGAGGCAATCAGCCTTTTAAAAGTATCAACACATGTTTGTCTTTGCTTGTACTGCTGGTACAAATGTTCTTTATTATTCTAATAACATACGATATTCTTCAAGAGGAAAATAACACAGTTGAATCCAGAATGTACACTGTAACATTTCTCACACACACATTCTTATGTAAACAGCAACAATTCATGAGGTCACGAAAACAATTTGTAATGCATATTTCATTGCAAATCACAAATAAAAAATCATAGCATTTTGTCAAAAATCCCAATGCTTTTCGGGTTTAGACACAACCCTTCGTCAGGGGATGTAGAAATTAAAGAAATTTGATGTATAAACTTGAGATGTCGACTTGCAATGTGGTAGACTTTTCAAGACCTACAAAACAGCAACAAACAGGTCTGTATTTCACATCTATCTAGGATTACAAGTTAATGATTGAAAAGCTGAGGAGTACCGCCAGGAGAATAACAACATGTGAAAAGGAATACAGATTATTGTGTGTTTAGAAGCGCACCAACTCTGTGTTCGAATCAATACGTTGTGCTCTCTCCGAACACCGTAAATAACAGAAAAAAACAAACCTCCACCACACAACACGATTAAGTGTGAAAAAAAGTGATGTGGGTAAAAACCCACGAAAAAGAAACTGGAAGAAGTAAACCAACTGCTCTCAACCCATCGTGCATGTAAACGCAAGAACCCTCTGAGTAAAATAGTGCTCGTTACAAAGTGATGAAAACGAAATACTAAAGAGTCTGCTTACTATCCACTGCATAAGATGCTGCGCATCCCGATAAATTACCCCGAGCGCGAAATTATTTTTCTGAAAGCAACTTTTCCTGGTGTCCTAAAGTAAACAGAAATGGAATCACAGGCTAAATCCTGTATACTATTCGCAAGAGGAAATGATACTGAGAAACAGGCATGCAGCTTACCCGGAACTAGGGAAATGGTTCAGTAGTTATGTGCTCGCTCGCCAAAAAGGTACTGCAAAGAATCAAATGATTCTATTAGCAAGGGCTCTTAGGATGGCTGAGTTCAAAAAGTGTTAAAAGTGTAAGAGGGGACAAACTAAACCTCAGTTGCATACCTGAATGTTCAAACGCCGCCAAACTGTCATTTGAGTCCGACCTGAATCCGCCCAGCGTGTCACGTGGTACGGAACTCGAGCATTACTTGTATTGCAGCGCGGCTAAAAATAACAAACGGACTATGGCGAAAGGAACTGACTCACCTAACAGCACTACAATATAGTAAAATGAACTAATGGACTCGCAGGTCCAATTCAAAGACTGGCGCTCACTCATTACTAATGTCTCCCTGGTAATATGTCCTAGGTTAGAACAAAGTGGATTGGGAGCTGTACAAAAAGGTGTAAACATACTGAGGCTACTGTGAAATGATGAAAATAAGCCCTACAACAAAAAAGAAGAGGGAAAACACCACTGAATGGAAAAAGAAGTGAGAAAAAGAAGAGCACAAATTTTGTTAGGAACTGTAGTTTTGAGGTACTTACCTCAAAGGACAAAGATGTGTTAATAAAAGACCAAGAAAAAGGAAAAGAAGGAAAAGAATCCCAGCGTACTCCCGTACAATCTATGTATTAGTATCACACTAATCCAGAAAACACAATAGTTCATAATGATCATTGAGACCACCTGGAATAACTGTACCTAAAGTTTTTATCCAGTGAGTTTCCCTTCTGGCTAAAAGTGTGTTGAAATCTATTCCAGATCTTTGTTTGATACATTCCAAAACTGTATATCTGAGTTGGGGAATGGTATGTTTTTTGTCTACCCAATGTCTGGCTAGTGACGAGTTGATGTTCTGATTCCTAATGCGGCTTTTGTGCTCTACTATACGTGTTTTTATTTTTCTACTAGTTCTCCCCACATATACTAGCCCACATGGGCATTTGATAGCATATACTACTCCCTCGGTTGTGCAATCCGCATTATGTCTCAGTTTTATGTTTTGGCCTGTGTGTGGATGTGTAAATTGATTTCCAGTGATAACATTGCCACATTGGCCACAGTTAAAGCATTTCATCATGCCCCTTTCCCTAGTTTTGGTTGTGGGTTTTATTGGTTTAAAAAATTCTCTTAAGTTCTTGGTTCTTGTGTGCGCAAACAGTGGAGTACCCTGGAATACTTGATTGAAATCAGGTTCATTTTCTATTAATTCCCATCGGTCTCTGATGATGGTTTTAATTTGAGATGCTTGTACCGAGTTCTTCAAGACATATACTTCACGTTTCAAGGGAGTTTTAATGGTAGGTGTCAAAAGTTCCTCACGTGCTTTTCGTGATGTAATGAGGGTTGCCTCCCCCAGTATGTCATCTGGATAACCACGATCCTTATATTCCTGAGTTTGCTTTAGAATCATTTCTTGACAATGATGGGTATTTGATGTGATTCTCTTGGTGCGCATCATTTGAGAAATAGGAAGATGTCTTTTTAAACTATATGGGTGTGCACTTGAAAACAAAAGAGCGTTGTTGACATCTGTGGGTTTTTTGTACACCGTGGTCTCTAGGCCCATGCTAGTTTTTTGTATCTCAATGTCCAAAAAATGAATCTTTTCTTTATCAATCACATGGGTGAACTTGATTCTGGGGTTACAAGTATTCAGTCTTTTGATACTCTCCTCTAGTAACTCTCTGGTCCCTGTCCAGATGACCAGGATGACGTCAATGTAGCGAATAAATAACGCTGCATGTGCGTGTGTCTAAACCCGAAATGTATTGGGATTTTTTACAAAATGCTATGATTTTTTATTTGTGATTTGCAATGAAATATGCATTACAAATTGTTTTTGTGAACTCATGAATTGTTGCTGTTTACATACGAATGTATGTGTGAGCAACTTTACAGTGTACATTCTGGATTCAACTGTGTTATTTTCCTCTTGAAGAATATCGTATGTTATTAGAATAATAAAGAACATTTGTACCAGCAGTACAAGCAAAGACAAACATGTGTTGATACTTTTAAAAGGCTGATTGCCTCACGCAGTGCCTCTAGTAGCTCAGTGTTTTCCTTGGGCTCATATTTATACAGGTTTGATTTGAGCCATTGCTTAGGGTCCCCTGCAAGTCAACAAAGAACAACTCGCGACATTCCTGGGACTTTCTGAATTTTATTCCAGATTCCTCGAGGATTTTGGTTCCACAGCAGAACGCTTTACAAAATTAAAGGGGAACAGAATCATAGAGGTGGTTGTATTGCTTTTTATGAAATTTAAGACCACTGAAAGAGTGCTTAAGAAAAATAGAAGAAATAAATACAGAATAAGCCACAGCCATATATACATGTGCAGGAACACTGATTATCGCCTCCTTACTCTTGTGAACCAGTATGCATGAAATGGCCAAATCTGTCTAATGCTTGACTAAGGCCTGAATGGATCCCAGCTATTAATCGCCTTTACAGATTAAATAGGAACGTCATAATGAACTCAAGATTTTTATTACTGTGATGCAACATTAACTAACAGGAACCAATGACATCTCCAAATGTGAAAGCCTCAGAAGACATAAAGAGAGGAGATATAATAACGGATCTCCAGTAAACCAAAGCATAATCTAGCACTAGTTTATATAATGTGCACTTGTCGCCAAATTCCATGAGTCTATGCGTTTAGACTCGTCAAAAAAAGATCCACAAGACACAAAAATGATGATATGCGGTGTTTAGAAATGGATCACCCAGCTGTAAGTATGCATGCATCCAAAGATGGGAAACCACTGAAACTTTAAGTCCCTTCAAGCATAAACAAGCATTGGCAAAGCCAATAGGTCTTGGAAGAAAAAACGGTTGGCCTTGGCAATGATTTATTTGGGCACATAGCCATTGTGAATATGTATATATCAGCTACATTTATCTTTGAATTTTATGTATTAAAGTATTACAAGTCTATTCAAAGATGGCCACTGTGGAGGCCTACCATTTTAACATAAATATCTGCTGATGGCGCAGCGGGTGATAAAAAAGAAAAAGAAAAAAAAGAAAAAAATAAGCCGGGATGGGACAAGGGATGTAGGCACCAAGTGGGGAAGGGGAGGAACAGAGGAGTGGGATTGTGTGGGAATTTGAAAGAAAATCAGAGAGCCATGGGATCGGAGGAAAGGGAAAGCAGCACACTGGAAGAGACGAGAACAGGAATACAGAAGCACTCCCATGGATCACTTAAAATAATTGAAAACATTTGTTCCCTGAATGCAAGTGACAACAGTAGTCGAAGGATACAACACAACCAATAAAAACCATATGAACGAGAAATGCACGTGGGCAGGCAAACACATCAGATAGACAACAATAAATCTAATCATGAGCAAGGGGCTGACACAAAGCCCGCTCTCTGTGTTTGAGAAACAACTGGCCTGGCCAATAGACAGCTAAACCTTTTTGTAGCGGTGACCTTAAGAAATACAGCAGTTTGCATTTAAAAGGCAACTCAAAGTAAGAAGAGTGACTTTGGTCTTTTATTTTCCAGGACATGTAAAACTCTAGGAAGCCACATAGCCAGTGGATCATAACAATGATTCATTACAGTATAATAAAAGCTATATACTTACATATAAAAGATAGGACCAGCTAGTTGTGCATTAGCTTTAATGTATATTTATTATTCTAGATAATCCTATTCAAACAGTAGAGCGAAAAGCAGAATGGTTTGTGTTTGTAAACCACCTACAAGCATGGTGCTTAATTTAATTCAACACAAGTCAAGGCATTGTCTATTTCTTAAGAAGAGGAACTGAATTTATCCTGGCTAGACTCATTTATTGTACAATACCAAGTTTTAAATCTTATTCTACAAAAATATTGTAGCCATATTATTGACTTAAAAATATTATGATGGGAAGTATTTATAGCTAAAGGTGTGTTTTGCTTCTGTCACTGTGAAAAAGTGGAAGATATTATACATGGTATATTGATGTGCTTGTGGAACCAGTGATCCTGGTACTTGAATATGTCTTGCCTCTGTGTTTATTCTGTAGGAGGAATCTGCAAGTATTTCTGGATTCATATATTGTTGTGTATGTCACTAAGTTGAGGTTGATAATATTAACCTACTGTTGAGATGGCATTATATTTTGCAGAGTAAATCAATGTGTTCCCCTGTTCTGACTGCTCAACAGCATGTGATACTGGTATCCAGAATTTTGAGTGGTTCTATCACCACTCTGATCAAGTGTGAGACCTTGGCCTGTCCATAGTAATGCGAGGTCCAGAGCTTGTCTTATGAACTGGAGAGGTGCATCAAGTGTGTCCACAGAGCTCGCATAGGAGCACTACTGTCCATGCCCCGGAATAGTCACATAAAGCAATGGTGGCAGCATACCAAGTATTGTGAACCATTAGTAATGACTAGTTATGACTAGACCTTTTTTCGGTGTCAGAGCAGAATGCGGTCTACTGACTCCACTCATGTAAAGCTCTATGTTAGTGTGAGCCCCAGACCCTTGCGCTGGCATTCTTTGTGTGTGTGTAGAGTTCATGTATGTGCAGTGGGTGTGTAACACGTGTGATTGAAGAACTCTGTGTGGGGCGAGGGTCTATGTGCTGGGACCTGTGAGATCCATTTTAGACAGCCCCTTTGACACAAGATGTGGTGTGGATACAGTTTCCCCATGCCATGGAATTGTATTGACTGCATTCCTGTGGCTGGAGGGTGGAGACTCAGACACTGACATGAGGAAGGATAGAGACAAGGCTAGTCTTAGAAATTCAATGAAGTCCTTGTTGGCAAAGGGCTGCTAATTAGTTCTTCCTGAGCACTGCCATTTGGTAGATAGTAAGTGTGAGAAGTAGGACAGCCGTTTTTGTTAATCAGGGTGAATATGCTTTCCTGCAGGCACTGCCCTTTTATCTAACACTGATTATTGCTTCAAGAAGGCTGATTACAGCCAGGTGCATAAATGTCACACTGCATTGTAACCTTGTTTTGGACACTTGTTCCTGGAGTCAGCAGCATTGCTACCTGCTGTGAGAGGCATCACCTTGTACAAAGGTAATGTCAGAAAAACAGACAGAAAATGACGTTTGAAATATCCACATCCTCTGTCAGAAAAATGGCAACTTGCAGTTCCAGGTTCTTCTTGACCTAGGAAGAGAGTCTGCTGAACAGTACTCAAAGGACTGCTGAGTGACCAGGGAGGGTTTCTCTCCAGAGGTGAGGGGACATCTTCTGAAGCCTCCATTTCTTTCTGGAGGAGTTGAGAGTCTTTTAAGTGCTTAGAAGCCTGTCTGCTGCCAAGGAAGGGAAGGAGAGTGCCTGGCTCTGCAGGAGCAGAGATTGCCCAGGAGGAGAAGCGTAGTAAATGTATGTAAATGTAATGTAATTTGTACTTGTAAAGCGCACTAATACCCATGGGTGTCCTGGCGCTGTAACGCATACCGCTGTGGAACCCTTCCTGGCTTTTTTTCCCTGTGAAATATCCACTCCTGGGCACCCCCAAGGTGAAGCCCGGCATCCCAGCGCTGTTGGGGCCGTTGTGGAGATTAAGCAAGCTATTGCCCAGAGTTGCAGAGTGGGACCCATGATTAGAATAGGCACCGAGGCGAGAATTATCAGGTCCGAGGAAATTGAGCCCAAGACCCGCCGAGGCGGGAATTGAACCCTGGTCCCGGGCCAGACCTCTGCATCAGGGTCTGCCGCTCTAACCATTGAGCCACACTTCTCGACATAGTAGTGTGAGGAACACGTAGAAGAAGCTGACCACCAGTGGGAATTAAGCCAGGAGTGACGCATGTTGTGTAAGGTTGTCTGGTCTCCTTGAGTGCTTCTTGTTGTGACGTGCACCTGATGCAGCGCTTCTCTGGAAATTATTTCTAAATCCATGTCACCTTTCCCTGAAGTATAACTTCTAACATATTCTCATCAGTGGGGCCCATAACACTGCAAATCACTCATAAACACTTACACTCTACTTCATGGATCGGTGAAATTCAAAGGAAAAGCTGCTGTATCATAGTGGAGTATCTAAAACTAAAATTGAATATTAATACCATTTACACCTGAAGTTTAGATGTGTTTACCATGGTTTTCATTAAATACGACATTTTATTTAGACACACCACCATTGAGATCAATGGATCTGCTAGTAAAAAATTAGGTGTAGGAAAACTCAAGACCAGTTTAATTCTCCATTTATCTAATTTTTATTAAGAGCAAATTCAGCATGTCTAAGATTATTCACTTTATTTATTTATTTATTTCAAAAAGACGACATTTAAAGAATAAGAGTTTAAATTCAAGATAGCTAGATTCATTTATTTAAGGAAACTCGAAATTAGACATTTGCAAATATTAGCAAAAGACAGATAGTTCCCAAATAATCACTTATTCTCCTAACATCCCTAGCTAAGCTCTCAGCTAAAGGGTATCTCCCTGTGAAAGGAAATTTAAAAATCATTCATAGTCTTACGTCTCAAGAAAAACAGCATTCCAGCAGCATCTCTGGTAGAAATGGAAGAGAAATTTTTTCTTCAATAAAATCAGCACTTTTTATACCTTTTTCACTAGCTCTATCTATCTAAAAGTGTAACTTTCAGCCTAAATTCGAGTTCTGATTGGACAATTTTGGGGTGGATGAGCATCATCTCGTCATCATAATATTACATTTTCCTTCCGTCCGCAATTTTCTAATGGGTCCTTTGTTTGGCCCAAGTCCGGCCTAGTCCTGTTCTCTACTCGCAACTTTAGCATGTATTCCCACGTTCTGAACCATTGTGCTCATCCTTTTGGCAGCCATCTATACTTCCAGGACACTACGTCCTTGAACTGTAGTCACTCCAGGCACAAGCAGCTCGCATTCAGACTTTGCTCGCGCATGCGTATTTCTTTTGTGACCACAATAATCGAGTGACTCCATTTTCTTTTAGGCCTCACGAGTCAAAATGGGAACTATCATATAAACAAACACAAACGAACGTTAATTTAAGAATTTTAACCTTTCTGTTTACCTCCCCCCTTACTAAGGTTTTCCCTATTTGTAGTTACCTAGCAAATAAGCAACACTTAAGCGTAATATACTCACCTAATCCCACGATTTTGCCACAATAATACATAAACAAAAGAACATTCATGCCGCATTCCATTATCTTAAAGCTGCTCATTAGTTAAGGACATGACAAAATCACATAATTAGTTAATTATGATTGCAACATAAGCAAAATTAGTTCCCACGTGTATTCGTGTAGGTGCATTTCTTATTCTAAGTTGATTAGTCACGTATATCATTCCATTAGTACAAATTATGATTATGGAAGTGTGACTTTGCAAGGGGTACGCAAAATTTTGCTTCTCTACCTCGCTCCATCAACTCCCCCCTTTGGTGATTTATCACCAAATACCTCCCAAAAATGTTTTGCAAAATTTTTATTCAGAACATGTTTCAAATTCTTCAGATTAGTATATCTATACTTTAGTATCCTTTTCTCTTGTCTCCTTAAAAATCCTTTCTTGAAACTCTTCCATTTCTATATCACCTTTTTCTCTTTCTTTTTCTCGTCTCTCTTGGATCATTTTCTTTAATGACTTTCTAACATTCCTTCTTTTTCTGTATATGCAACATAACCTTATCATTAAAACGACTAATACTATTACTGTTACTGGAATTAGTATTATACCTATAATTGAACTACCTATTTCTTGAAACCAATGCTTAACTGCTATAAAACTTCTACCAAGTCGTTCAAGAATACCATCAACCTCCAGTGGTTCAATTTCTCTATGCAACTCTGTAATATTTGTGATGTACTTTTCAATGTTTTGACTTTTATCTGAAATGTAGGTGCAGCAGTGCTGGACCTTCAAAATTCCACAAACTCCTCCTTCTTTTGCTAATATTATGTCAAGAGCAAGACGATTTTTGCATTACCATAGTTCTCATAGCAATCATTTTGGTGTTTACCATTAGGAATCCACCTGCTGTATCTGTTGACAAACGATCTACTATCGTTGACAATCTCCAAATTCGATTTGCATTGAAAGATATTCCCACTGCTGGCAACAGTGCTCCAAAAACATCACCTATTATTTCTATGAAACTCCTTCTTTTTCTACGACTTAAAGGTTTACCTATCTCATGAATTCCATTAGTACCTCTATCTACATGAAAAATTTTAGGAAAGACCAAACCCACATAATATGTCCCATACCAGTGGCCAGGTAGTCTATAATAAGCCTTGTTTCCGCAAATAAAGAAAACACCTGGAAAAACAGGATCATTTCCTCCTTTAAATCCCCAACCCCCTTGAATTCGATAAGTATCTTTACATTGACTTGCTCCCACAAAATAATGATCATACATGGTGTTGTCTCTCCTAATACAGAATTTCCCTAACAATGGAGTGTCTATATTTATTGCTACATTCACATTTCTTTCATCAATATTTTCATCATTAAATGTCCAATATTTTTATTTTTCATGCTTCACTTTTTCTTTACGTTTATAGGCAATTCGCCTTTCTTCAACCATATCTAAAAATGCCTTCTCTTCTATTCTCATTTTACATGTTAGATTATTTTTAAACGCATAATCATGACTTCATCTACTTCTAAAAAATATGCTCCCATAACTGTAGCAGGCTTTTTCTTATTCAGTGCATTATTTATTTTCAGCTTCGCAAACACTTCGTCCGAATTAGAATAATGATACTCTAACTTGCCTGTTTGATAGAGCAAGCTTGCAATCACACTACACGTAACTCCATATGTAAGTGGAAGGTAATGATAGGTCACCCCCTCTGAAACAGATGCAGGTAATTTTACACATACGTAGCAATCACTAGCATCCGTTGTTCTAACATACTCAGTTAACAATCTTGAAAATGTATTTTTAGTAAAGTCACTTATTGAGCTATCTTGATGCAATTCTGGCCTATATTCATGCTGCTTGTTAGACTTTGATTCAACATCTTGTTCACTTGAACTTACATTATGTTTCAGCTTCACTAAGTTGTCTTGGAAAGGAATGACAATAGCTAAAATTATCCATATCAATATCAGTAATCCAGTACAAATTAAACACGTCCTGCACCATTTTCTAAAAATAGAACATTTCGTCTTATGATTATTAGTAGACTTTTCTTTTTTTTTTTTACACAGCAAGGTTTGCTAACAGGTTTTCTTCGACCTTGTGTCACCTACAAGCTTTAATTTTCTAACAAGTTTTCTTCGAACTAATGTCACTTACAAGTTTTTCTTTCCACTTACAATGCCCCTTTCCTTTTTCTTCTGAATCTCAGATTTACTTTCTACCTTGTCCTTCTGATCACTTACCACTTTTCTTTGTGGCTCAGTTCTTTTTTTATTTTTTAATTTTCCTCATTCTGCAATAGAGTGTATTTGGAGTTATCAGGGACCCGCTTCTCTGCTTTCTGAACCTTCACAGCCCTCGGTCTTGGTGGGTCTCGCCATGTGTGTTTTCAGAGTAGGGTCCCCTTACATCTGTAACACCTTCAATACCTTCCACTCGGGATGGGGTCTCTGGCCACCCTGGCCACTCACACAGGTATTTTGCCTGTAAGTTTATTGCCATTGCATAATCATTGGAAATAGGTAGGCCATAACGTGTTTGTATTCGCAGTGTCCCAATTTTAGTTTACAAATTGGGAATCTTCCCATATCTCCCAGTAATTATACTTCCTGCTGGGTTTCCCTTTCCTATCCCACTTATTTATTCTGTTTATAGAGGCCACCCATTCTAAGTGTGTAGGGGGGACTGATCTTATCCACTTAATGCAAAGTTCCCTTCGCGCATGCAAGTTCAAGTTCAAGTTCAAGAATTTGTATAGCGCACTACTCACCCAGAGGGTCTCAAGGCGCTTGAGGGATGGGGGGGTATTTTACTTATCGAATATCCAGGTTTTTAGTTGCTTTCTGAAGGAGAGGTGGTTCTGTGTAAGGCGGAGGTGGGTGGGGAGAGAATTCCAAGTCTTGGCCGCCAAGAAGGAGAAGGATCTACCTCCCATGGTGGATCTATGGATGCGCGGAATTGCGGCGAGGGCTTGATTGGACGATCGCAGTTGTCGGGTGGGGGTGTTAAAGGACAGGCGCGTGTTGTGGCATTCGGGTCCTAGGTCGTAGAGGGCTTTGTGTGCGTGGGTGAGGAGCCGGAACGTTATTCTCTTGTTGACGGGGAGCCAGTGGAGGTCTTTCAGGTGATCGGAAATGTGATCCTGGCGGGGGATGTCTAGTATGAGTCTGGCTGAGGCGTTTTGGATGCGTTGGAGTTTTTTCTGTAGTTTAGCTGTGGTTCCGGCGTAAAGGGTGTTTTCGTAATCCAGTCGGCTAGTGACCAGTGCGTGGGTGATCGTTTTTCTTGTTTCGGTGGGGATCCAACGGAAGATTTTTTTGAGCATACGTAGGATGTTGAAGCATGATGATGAGACGGCGTTGACTTGTCTGGTCATCGAGAGGGAGGAGTCCAGGATGAAGCCCAGGTTACGTGCATGGTCCGTTGGTATGGATGCGGTTCCCAGGGCCGGTGGCCACCATGAGTCGTCCCAAGCAGAGGGGGATGAGCCTAAGATGAGGACTTCCGTTTTGTCCGAGTTCAGTTTTAAACGGCTGTTCTTCATCCACTCGGCTACATCTTTCATTCCTTTGTGTAAGTTGGTTTTGGCGGTGTTTTGGTCTTTGGTGAGGGAGAGGATCAGCTGGGTGTCGTCAGCGTAGGAGATGATGTTGAGGTTGTGTTGGCGCGCGATGGATGCGAGGGGACTCATGTATACGTTGAAGAGGGTGGGACTGAGTAATGATCCTTGTGGTACGCCGCAGATGACTTCGGTGGCCTCTGATCTAAAAGGGGGGAGGCGGACTCTCTGGGTTCTTCCGGCGAGGAACGAGATGATCCAGTCCAATGCTTTTCCTTGTATTCCGACGTTGCTGAGGCGTTGTATGAGGGTGCTATGACAGACTGTGTCGAAGGCTGCGGAGAGGTCAAGTAGGATGAGGGCAACTGTTTCTCCGTTGTCCAGTAGTGTTCGAATGTCGTCTGTTGCTGCTATGAGGGCGGTTTCGGTGCTGTGTTTGGCTCGGAAGCCGGACTGTGAGGGGTCGAGGGATTTGTTGGATTCGAGGAAGGCGGCGATCTGACTGTTGACGGCTTTCTCAATGACTTTGGCAGGGAATGGGAGGAGCGAGATGGGGCGGTAGTTCTTAAGTTCAGTGGGGTCTGCTGTGGGTTTCTTCAGGAGGGTGCTGAGTTCGGCATGTTTCCAGCTTTCCGGGAAGGTGGCGGAGTTGAGGGAGCAGTTGAGGACGTCTCGGAGATGGGGTGCGATGATGGAGTCTGCTTTGTTGAAGATGTGGTAGGGACATGGGTCGGTTGGCGATCCTGAGTGGATGGAGTTCATCAGGCGGATGGTGTCTTCAGCGGTGATTGGGTTCCAAGCGCAAAGGTTGTTAGAGGGGGGTTTTGGTTCGGAGGTGGGTGGAGCGGACTGGTCTCCGGGCTGGTTTTCAAAGCTGTTATGTATGTCGGCGATTTTGTTGTGGTAGAATGAGGCTAGGGAGTCGCAGAGGTCTTGGGAGGGAGTGATGTCATTGGTGCCGGCGGTGGGGTTGGTAAATTCTTTGACGATGTTGAATAGTTCCTTGCTGTTGTGGGCGTTGTTGTCAAGCAAAATCAACATAAACAGGAGATTTTCTTCCTTTTTTGTTAAGGCTATTTCTACCTCTTGTCTTCTAACCCCAAAGATAACAAGATCAATACTTACTACAATTGGTCTTCTCAGTACCGATTCTAAGATATTACTCACTTCCCGCCAGAAGTCCTTAAGCTGGGGGCACTGCCAAAACATGTGCACGTCATCTGCCCTTGGTAAGCCACATTTGGGACAGGTTTTCATGTTAGGTCCGCCGAATTTAGACAATCACATGGCGTCCAGTAGGCTCTGTGGGAGGTAAAGAGGTGATTTCTCCTTAAGGCAGCAGATTTCACAATGGACCAGCATTTATTCATAGATACTTGCCACAGATTTTGAAGATCCAGCAACGGCAGATCTTTCCCCCAGGTCTTTTCTGGAATCAGGAAGTCCTCCTCCCCAGCTTCAATAAATGCCCAGTACCAAAATGCAATTTCTTTTTTCTTAGATGAATGTTCTATCATGGATGTTTCTAAGATTTTATTCCCACTGCTTTTCTCCTTCAATGTTTTTGCCCAACTAGTGAGTTGATAGAATTTAAACTTTGAAAGGGATTCATTTGTACTCAGTCTGTTATGGTGTTGCCAACCATCAATTGGCCCCATACTTGGAAACCTGATGTTTTCAGTGGATTTGTCAGTTTGTCTTTAAGACAGTCTGGGGTCCCTGGAGAGTCCCATATAGGAGCAAACTCACTATAATATGGAATTTTCAAGGTGCTCCTTATCTGATACCAAAGCTTGGCTGCTGATCTTAAACTCTTCAATTGTATTTTTTTAAAATACTTCGGGTGGCCAAATTTATACAGGAAGTGTCCGGTATTTCCAGTCATGACTTTAAGATGATCCGGGTACTGATCATGATTCCTCAAGAGAACCCTCATATGCTTTAAATGTAAAGTTCTGTAATATTCCACTAGATCTGGACTAGCGATTCCTCCTTCTACCTTTCTTCTTCGCAATTTTCCCCAAGCAATACGTGTACTTTTGGACGCACAAATAAAGCTTGCTAGTTCTCCTTGTATTTTCTTTAATGCATCCCTCTTGAATTCTAGAGGGATTGCACCAAATAAAAACGTGAATTTTGGGAGGATAGACATCTTAATTAGATTAGATCTACCCAAAAATGTCAAAGGGAGGCCTCCCCACGCTTTTAGTAACTTTCTGGCTTCCGCTGTTATTCTATCCCCGTTTGTCTTGGTTATCTTGTCTAAGTTTTTAACCAGATCTATTCCCAAGTATCTGATTTTCTCCCTGGAATAGGTACTATTTACCTGGGTATACCAATTCATAATCTCTGTTTTTGATTGATTAGTTTGATAACCCGATACCCTCCTGAAATTTCTTAAGGTGTCTTCGATAGCTTTAATAGATCCATCATAGTTGCCCGTAAAAATCATCAGATCGTCTGCATACAAAGCTATTTTCTTTTCCCATCCATTGTATTTGAATGGGGTTATTTCCTGGTGAGCTCTAAGCCTATGTGCTAGCAGCTCAATATATAAATTAAAAAGCAAGGGAGATAGGGGACATCCCTGTCGTGTCCCTCTATATATAGATATATTCTCTGTTAAATTCCCATTTATTAGGACCTTGGCTTTTGGTGCTCGATACAGTTCTTTAATGGCACCCTGAAAATTTTCACCCTGGCTATATTTTTCTAGAGTCACATTCAGAAAAGCCCAATTCACCGTATCAAATGCTTTGGCCGCGTCCAGAGTTATTATAGTTAGGGGAATTATTTCGCTTGTCGCTATATCTATTGACCCGATAAGTTCCTGTGTAAGTTCTTGCAGTTGCCTGCCCCTTACAAACCCTTTCTGATCTTCCTTTATTAATTTCCCTGCAATTTTACCAAGCCTTTCTGCTAGAATTTGTGTGAAGATCTTATAATCACAATTAAGTAGGCTTATAGGGCGGTAAGATTCGCATTTAGCGGGATTTTTACCGGGTTTTAGCAAGATGCTTATCGTGGCATCATTCCACAAGTCAGGAAGTTTTCCCTTCTCTAAATAGATTTCATTTTATACGTTTGTAAGTGGGAGAGACAGGACCTCGCTAAGTTTGATGTAAAATTCATTTGGTAGAGCGTCCGGCCCTGCTGCTTTACCCCTCTTCAGGTCTTTCATCGCTTCCTCTACCTCTTCTTTTGTGATTAAGGCGTTCAATTCTTCATTTTCCAAACTTGTTAACTCGGGAAGACCCAGATTTCCTAGATACTCGTGTAAGTCCTCTCTTAATGGAGCTATATCCTCCGTATACAGAGAGGAGAAAAAGTCTACGAATTCTTTTATTATTACTGTCTCTTCTGAGCAGAGATCTGAGCCATCTTGCGGTAGAATATTAAGAATCTTATTTCTACTGGTGTCTGTCTTTGTTTTCCATGCCAGTAATTTACTGCACCCCTCTCCATACTCATAATGAGCTAACTTGCTTGCCTCCCATCTCTCTCTTACCCTGCTCTCTAGTACACCTGCTAACATTTCCTCTTGCACCCTTTTATCCGCTTCTAGTTTCCCTTTGTTGTCTGAGTCCGCTTCAGCTTCTATTAGTAACTCTAGGTTTCTGATGTTAGTTTCCAATATTCCTATTTCTTGCTTTGATCTTTTTGTTTTGTATGCAGACAAACTGAGTAATTTCCCCCTAATAACAGCCTTATATGCATCCCACGTGACTTGCGGCGATACTCCCTCTTTATTAATCTCAAAGTATTCCACCGAATCTGTATTAAGCTTCTCAATATTTTGGGAATCAGTAAAAATGGTGCCATCTACCGTCCATCTCGTTACTAATTGTTCATTACCCAGCTGAATTTTTAATAGCACGGCTGAGTGGTCCGACAACAGGGCAGGCAAGTGTTCCACTTTGTATATCTTATCCACTAATAATTTATCTGTCAGAAAGAAGTCAATTCTGGAATGTAAACCTAATCTTTTGTTTTTGAAGGTGAAAGGGTATTTTTTGTCCCCTTTTTCCTTCCAAACATCCACCAACCCCAGATCTCTTTTGTAGATTCCCAACCACTCCCTCATTTTTGGGAGATTCACTTGTTTCATAGGGGGCAGGCGATCTACTTTAGGGTCTGGAATCAGATTAAAATCCCCCCCTAGAACCACAGGGGATGCAGAAGATAATAATTGAGTATACAAACTTTGTAGTGGGGTGGGGTTGTTGGAATTAGGTCCGTAATAACCCGCTATAGTATAGGGGGTATTATAGATTCTTACCCAGGAAATTGCCCATCTACCTTTTTTATCAAGTACAGTTTTCTCAATTTTAGTTTTTATAGATTTTTTAAATAGTATGGCTATTCCCTTTACAATCTTCTAATCAGAAGTAGGGGAGATGGAATATTGATCCATTCACTTTCCAAATAGGTATATTCTAATCAAAGGAGAAAGGATCACTTGTCCTGCTCAACCTTAGGTATGCAGGATGGACGGGGGATGTCCCAATAAAAAGACCCTCAGGCACGTGATGGGTATGGTGGTGTCTGAAGCGGTATATCTTGGTTCTCCGCTTATGATTCACGTGTGTGCATAATCATTAGGTCTATTAGGTTATGCAGCCTCCACCAGGAGGTTCTTACCCAAGGTTGGTGCAGTAGTGAGCCAGAGATAGAGAATTTTTTTTTAAAAAAACCAAAAACCAGGAAATCGAAAATTTATTTTGTCTGGTTTCGGGTCTGGTAAACTCTATAATAGTGCATCTTATTAACTGAGTAATGAGTAGTAGTTGCACTCAGAGTATCAAGAGTTAAGAGTAGTGGGAGATGGTTAAAAATTGGTCGACATGTTTCTGCCTCAGTAGCCTGCGTTCTAGGACTTACGGGCATTCATCAGGACCGTTAGTGAAATAACGTGAAAAGGTATAAAAAGTGTTCAAAAGTGAAAGAAAAAGGTTATTAACCTGTTCCTATGTCTTGGAGGTCTTATGGTACCTGTAATGAGTAAACACAAGGTTTGCAACACACACACAGGGAGGGGGATGTGGGGTGACACACACCTAGCAGAAATCTGCTTCACATTTCTATCCATTGATAGATATTTAACAACTAAAAAATGGCAATACTTTAGTAGACCGTTTTTCAATCATGGCAATGTCAACTCTCTCTTATACTTTCTTTTCTCATGCAACGAACTATAGCATGCTTTCAGGTGAAGGGACATGCATGTATTGGTATAATATCGTGGGTTCATGTTTAATTGTATAGACTTCTTGCGCTACTGTTGGCAGTGATTGTATTTATTATTCGTTTTGAGGCACTCTTGGTGTTATGTGACCGAAGTAGACTCGACGTATTGTGCCCATTAATCTATTCTCGTCGTGACGTGCAAGTCATTCAGACCGCGTAGTGAACATAGATGTTCGTGTGCAGTGAGTGATATTGGCGGTGACACAAACAAAGAACGATCAATTTCGGGTGCCTTTAAAGATTACCTCGCGCATTAGTTATGCACACTCCCTTCGGATGGTAGAGCTTTTGGAGCGGGCTAGAGAGGGAGGGGAGGGAAGGCAAGGGAGGGAAAAGAAATATGGAATTGTTAGGACGGGCGCTGCTGTATACTTGCGGTTTTGGAAGGCGCGTTCGGGTCTATCACCTCGCTACCTGTTGCGCCCAATCCTCAGCTTTCTTGTGAGTGCGCTGCTCTGCTCTTACCGAACCGGAAGTGGTTCGTGTTGTTTCCGGGTCGTTTTTTAAGGTCGTCTTATGGGCGGTGCTTACGCTGTAGGCATTTTCCTATTGGTCTATTCACGTTGTCATAGGGACCATGAAAGTTGTTTATCCTCTGTGATTGCGCGTTGTCATCAGTTAGAGGGGTAGTGATTACAACGTTTTTTTAGACATCTTGAGACTCAGTAGTTGCATTTTTGCAAAACAAATGGTCGGTGACATTGTCGCTCTGTTAGACGATGTTGCACGTATTAAGAACACGGTATGTGGCTGCGTATCTTGTTTGACGGATATAATTATTGGTAATTTTCTGTTGGTATATTCATGTGGTCATACCATTAAAATTGTTTAACCTCTCTGGCAGCGCATCCCATTCAGTTGTAAGGATAGTTCTTGTTATATGATATTTGTATGGTGAGTCCAAGCTTTTTTATCTCTCTAGGGTTAGATTTAAGTCTTCACCGCACTGAGGGTATGTGTAAGTACAACTGTAGTTGATCTTCATGTGAAAGATGTTACCTTAGAGGACCTCAACTAATATTGATGAGCGCCCCTGTGATTGGTCTTTATGTGCCATAATGTTGGGTCTGAGATAGTACCGGTAATGGGTTATTCGTTGGGTCTCATATCTATGGTTTGTTAACTGGGTATAGTCTGAAGGTTCAAGGTCAAGTAATAACACCTGGATGTTCATTTTCTTGCCAGAGTGAGCCAGGGTATATTATCATTCAGCCCTTCAGTGTCAGTTCTAAGTCTGTGTACCCATCTTTGCTCTTTTTCAAAGAGAATTTTTTCAGCATTGTGGTCTTTGTTGGGTAAAGTTTCTAGGATGACCCATTGTAAATCAAGTACAGTGTGGCCTTTCTCTAGATAGTGGGTGGCCATCTTAGTAGTACTCTTCCTGCATTTTACATTACTCCTGTGTTCGCATAGTCTTTGTTTTGCTCTCCTACATGTCATCCCGATGTAATTCATTTTGCATGGACATGTAATCATATAAACTACATGGGTGGTGTTGCAGTTTGTGTGACTGTTTAAAGTCCATTTGAAGTTCGGTAGAAGTTGTAGTTCTTTGGTCGGTTTTGTGAGGCTACAGACAGAACATGAGCCACACGGAAAGTGGCCCGTCACTTGTGGATTGCCCCAAAGATTTGTATGTTCTCTAGGTGTTCTCGGGGCCGGTCTCGTATGGACCAGGATATCCTTTAGGTTCCTACTCCTCTTATTGGCAAATCTTGGTTTTGGCCAAGTGAGGTTGCCTGATGTTAGTATACGCCAGTTCTTATTGACAATCTTTTTTAAGTTATTTGTCATTGAGCTGTACGTAGTGACACATGTGAGTATTTCTTCGGGAGGTGTCCTTGATGTATTCTCAAGGAGTGCATCTCTATTTTGATTTCTAGCACGTTTTTTACAATTGTTAATGATCTTCTTCGGGTAATCTCGGGCCTCGAGTCTTCTACAGAGGTCATTTGCTTGTGTTTTATATTCTGAGGTATTACTGCAATTTCGCCGTAACCTGAGGAACTGGCTGTACGGTAAGTTCTCTCGTAGTGGTCGAGGGTGAAAGCTGTTAAAAGACAAAAGGCTGTTTTTTGCAGTGGTCTTGAAGAAGGTTCGTGTCTGGAGAGTGTTAGCCTCAGCGTAGATGGTTACGTCTAGGAAGTCAATGCTTCTGTTGTCTGCACAGTAAGTGAACTTCAGGCAGTCGTCCTTTTGATTGAGCCAGGTATGGAATTCTGATAAGTTTTGATGATTTCCTTTCCAGATGACAAAAATATCATCAATGTATCGTTTCCAGAACAGTATACATTGGTGATAAGGGTTGTTTGTTTTATTGAGGATATGTACCTCCTCAAAGGTGCTCACATATAATCCTGCCACGCTTGGGGCGAATGTACTGCCCATCGAGGTCCCGTGGCATTGTAGGTACAGTGTGTCTCTATATTGAAAAAAGTTCTCCGTAAGTGCCAGTCGGCAAAATTCCAGAACAAAATGTCTGGGGGTTTTGTAGGACAATGTGGTGTTAAATAGTATATTTTCAAGAGTTTCCATGGTTTTCTCCTGTGGTAGACTGGTGTACAAACTTTCGACATCGAAACCCACCAGGAGCATGGTGTCTGGTGAGTACTCGATGTTTTGTAAATGGTTAAGGAGGTCCCTGGTATCCTTAAGGTATGTCGGGGTTCTTTGGACAAGTGGTCGCAGATATTGATCAGCGAACTGGGAGAGGGGTTCAAGGATTGAGCCAATTCCCGACACAATTGGGCGTCCTGGTGGTGGTGTCCGTCCTTTGTGTGTCTTCGGTAGTGAGTAGAAGTAAGGGGTTCTCGGTGTGGTGGTTCTAAGGTAATCCCCTTCTTTTTTGGAGATCCAGTTGTTGGTCTCCCCTTCTTCTATCATCATTGCAATTGTCATCTGGAGTCTTGGTGTGGGGTCTGTTGTTAAAATCTTATAGAATTTGTCATTTGACAACAGGTCCATACATTGTTGATTGTAACCTGTACTTGTCAGGAGAACTACTCCTCCGCCTTTATCGGCTGGCTTTATGACTATGTCATTGTCACTTTTCAATGCATTCAGTGCCAGTTGTTCAGATCTCGTGATGTTCTGGAATGGTTTACGTGCATCATGAGCCAGTTCGTCAATGCCTTTGAAGATCGCCTTTTCAAAGGTTTGTATCTCAATTGGGACCTGGGAGTTTAGTGGGCAGAAGGACGATTTCTTTTTTAAGGTTGTGTCTCCTTCTTTATTCAGTGGTTGGTCTCCTTTGAAGTAGGCTTTCAGTTTCAATTTCCGGCAGAACTCTGCCATTTCACATTTGGTTTTGAATACATCCAATTTGGGTGTAGGAACATATCCCAGACCTTTGTTGAGTACGCTTTCTTCATCCTTGGTCAGAATTCTGTCTGTGAGATTCACGATGAGGGATTCGTGGGTGTTCCCGTTTGGGCTTTTGTTACACTCCTTGTTTGTACCTGTCTGGTTTGGTCGGACCAGGTCACTCCTCTTCTCCGTGTTCTCTCGGATGTGCGGCCATTCCCTAAAAAAGGAATGCGTTGTTGGAAATTCTGTCCACCGTGAGGTTGCATCTGGTGGTTCATCATCTGGGGGCCTTGGAAGTATGGATTCATCCAGCCTTGGAAATGGGGGTTGAACGGCTGGAATGGCATCCCTTGGTTATCCATTTGGGAAAAAGGGGGGCGCCAGGGATTGCGTCCACGGCGATTTCCTCTTTTGTTCTGTTGGTAGTTTTTGGGATTGTTGGAATTACCGGTTCCCTGGTCTGAGCTGGTACTTGAAGCACCGCTGTTTGATCCATTATTAGAGGCGTTGTCATCTGCCTTGTAGTCTTTGTTACTGTAGGGGTGCACTTTTTCTATAGAGAATTTCTTGAGTTCCTTTGCTAATTTCTGTAACTTGGTCTGTATCAGGTATTCATGAGAATCACTCATTTCTTTATTTATTTCATCTAATTTCGTTTTGTATATGGTGATATTGACCGTGTTATTTAGGTTTGTTTCTAAGATTTGGATTTTTACTGTTAACTCATCCGTCAGTCTTGTAGCTGTTTTTATGATCAGGACTAGGTAGTCCCTGGTGCATTTCCATGAAATGGCGGACCAGTCTTTTCTGAAGGCCAAATCTTTGAGAAAGATTCTTGGTGCAGTGGTAACCCAAAGTCCTCTAGGTGCCGCATTTACTCTTAAGTATTCCGTCATAATTATGCCATGCACGGCGGTTCTGACTCGTTCTTTTTTTACTTCGGTTAATTCGTCCCATTCTGTGGAGCTGGAAAGGGTTTGAGAGAGGTCACTGTTCATAAATGGTGCCGGTCTAGCGAGTATTGCGTCGATCTCTTCTATGGAATAGCTTAATCCTAGATTTTCTGCCATTCTGAGATATCCTTGGCAGTTGGTAGGATTTTTCTGATCCAATTTTGTAGAGACTCCCACAGCTGTGCGCTGCTGATAATCTTCTAATCAGAAGTAGGGGAGATGGAATATTGATCCATTCACTTTCCAAATAGGTATATTTTAATCAAAGGAGAAAGGATCACTTGTCCTGCTCAACCTTAGGTATGCAGGATGGACGGGGGATGTCCCAATAAAAAGACCCTCAGGCACGTGATGGGTATGGTGGTGTCTGAAGCGGTATATCTTGGTTCTCCGCTTATGATTCACATGTGTGCATAATCATTAGGTCTATTAGGTTATGCAGCCTCCACCAGGAGGTTCTTACCCAAGGTTGGTGCAGTAGTGAGCCAGAGATAGAGAATTATTTTTAAAAAAACCAAAAACCAGGAAATCGAAAATTTATTTTGTCTGGTTTCGGGTCTGGTAAACTCTATAATAGTGCATCTTATTAACTGAGTAATGAGTAGTAGTTGCACTCAGAGTATCAAGAGTTAAGAGTAGTGGGAGATGGTTAAAAATTGGTCGACATGTTTCTGCCTCAGTAGCCTGCGTTCTAGGACTTACGGGCATTCATCAGGACCGTTAGTGAAATAACGTGAAAAGGTATAAAAAGTGTTCAAAAGTGAAAGAAAAAGGTTATTAACCTGTTCCTATGTCTTGGAGGTCTTATGGTACCTGTAATGAGTAAACACAAGGTTTGCAACACACACACAGGGAGGGGGATGTGGGGTGACACACACCTAGCAGAAATCTGCTTCACATTTCTATCCATTGATAGATATTTAACAACTACAAAATGGCAATACTTTAGTAGACCGTTTTTCAATCATGGCAATGTCAACTCTCTCTTATACTTTCTTTTCTCATGCAACGAACTATAGCATGCTTTCAGGTGAAGGGACATGCATGTATTGGTATAATATCGTGGGTTCATGTTTAATTGTATAGACTTCTTGCGCTACTGTTGGCAGTGATTGTATTTATTATTCGTTTTGAGGCACTCTTGGTGTTATGTGACCGAGGTAGACTCGACGTATTGTGCCCATTAATCTATTCTCGTCGTGACGTGCAAGTCATTCAGACCGCGTAGTGAACATAGATGTTCGTGTGCAGTGAGTGATATTGGCGGTGACACAAACAAAGAACGATCAATTTCGGGTACCTTTAAAGATTACCTCGCGCATTAGTTATGCACACTCCCTTCGGATGGTAGAGCTTTTGGAGCGGGCTAGAGAGGGAGGGGAGGGAAGGCAAGGGAGGGAAAAGAAATATGGAATTATTAAGACGGGCGCTGCTGTATACTTGCGGTTTTGGAAGGCGCGTTCGGGTCTATCGCCTCGCTACATGTTGCGCCCAATCCTCAGCTTTCTTGTGAGTGCGCTGCTCTGCTCTTACCGAACCGGAAGTGGTTCGTGTTGTTTCCGGGTCGTTTTTTAAGGTCGTCTTATGGGCGGTGCTTACGCTGTAGGCATTTTCCTATTGGTCTATTCACGTTGTCATAGGGACCATGAAAGTTGTTTATCCTCTGTGATTGCGCGTTGTCATCAGTTAGAGGGGTAGTGATTACAAAGTTTTTTTATAAACAACAAAGAACTAGTGCCTATGTGTTTTGTGTATGAATGGTAAGGTATGATTGTGATATGACTGAAGTTGGTATGCATGTTGAATTTCAATAATTCACTGTTTTTTTGTCCATATTTTCTTCTGTGTGTATAAAAAATGTGGTTCTTGTTCAACTGTATATGATTAATACAAATATACCCCTTTTTCTTTGACCAAGATATTAAATAAATAGCAATTTATAAGCATACCCCAGCTTGGATAAACCTTCTTTGTTCTGGTGGCCAAACTTTTTTCAAATCAACATCAGTATAGGCACTAGTTCTTTGTTGTTTATAGATTTGTGGCTCAGCCTTGCTGATTAGGAGCCAACCCTAGTTGTTTTCATACAAAGTTTTTTTAGACATCTTGAGACTCAGTAGTTGCATTTTTGCAAAACAAATGGTCGGTGACATTGTCGTTCTGTTAGACGATGTTGCACGTATTAAGAACACGGTATGTGGCTGCGTATCTTGTTTGACGGATATAATTATTGGTAATTTTCTGTTGGTATATTCATGTGGTCATACCATTAAAATTGTTTAACCTCTCTGGCAGCGCATCCCATTCAGTTGTAAGGATAGTTCTTGTTATATGATATTTGTATGGTGAGTCGAAGCTTTTTTAGAACTGACACTGAAGGGCTGAATGATAATATACCCTGGCTCACTCTGGCAAGAAAATGAACATCCAGGTGTTATTACTTGACCTTGAACCTTCAGACTATACCCAGTTAACAAACCATAGATATGAGACCCAACGAATAACCCATTACCGGTACTATCTCAGACCCAACATTATGGCACATAAAGACCAATCACAGGGGCGCTCATCAATATTAGTTGAGGTCCTCTAAGGTAACATCTTTCACGTGAAGATCAACTACAGTCGTACTTACACATACCCTCAGTGCGGTGAAGACTTAAATCTAACCCTAGAGAGATAAAAAAGCTTGGACTCACCATACAAATATCATATAACAAGAACTATCCTTACAACTGAATGGGATGCGCTGCCAGAGAGGTTAAACAATTTTAATGGTATGACCACATGAATATACCAACAGAAAATTACCAATAATTATATCCATCAAACAAGATACGCAGCCACATACCGTGTTCTTAATACGTGCAACATCGTCTAACAGAGCGACAATGTCACCGACCATTTGTTTTGCAAAAATGCAACTACTGAGTCTCAAGATGTCTAAAAAAACTTTGTAATCACTACCCCTCTAACTGATGACAACGCGCAATCACAGAGGATAAACAACTTTCATGGTCCCTATGACAACGTGAATAGACCAATAGGAAAATGCCTACAGCGTAAGCACCGCCCATAAGACGACCTTAAAAAACGACCCGGAAACAACACGAACCACTTCCGGTTCGGTAAGAGCAGAGCAGCGCACTCACAAGAAAGCTGAGGATTGGGCGCAACAGGTAGCGAGGCGATAGACCCGAACACGCCTTCCAAAACCGCAAGTATACAGCAGCGCCCGTCCTAACAATTCCATATTTCTTTTCCCTCCCTTGCCTTCCCTCCCCTCCCTCTCTAGCCCGCTCCAAAAGCTCTACCATCCGAAGGGAGTGTGCATAACTAATGCGCGAGGTAATCTTTAAAGGCACCCGAAATTGATCGTTCTTTGTTTGTGTCACCGCCAATATCACTCACTGCACACGAACATCTATGTTCACTACGCGGTCTGAATGACTTGCACGTCACGACGAGAATAGATTAATGGGCACAATACGTCGAGTCTACCTCGGTCACATAACACCAAGAGTGCCTCAAAACGAATAATAAATACAATCACTGCCAACAGTAGCGCAAGAAGTCTATACAATTAAACATGAACCCACGATATTATACCAATACATGCATGTCCCTTCACCTGAAAGCATGCTATAGTTCGTTGCATGAGAAAAGAAAGTATAAGAGAGAGTTGACATTGCCATGATTGAAAAACGGTCTACTAAAGTATTGCCATTTTTTAGTTGTTAAATATCTATCAATGGATAGAAATGTGAAGCAGATTTCTGCTAGGTGTGTGTCACCCCACGTCCCCCTCCCTGTGTGTGTGTTGCAAACCTTGTGTTTACTCATTACAGGTACCATAAGACCTCCAAGACATAGGAACAGGTTAATAACCTTTTTCTTTCACTTTTGAACACTTTTTATACCTTTTCACGTTATTTCACTAACGGTCCTGATGAATGCCCGTAAGTCCTAGAACGCAGGCTACTGAGGCAGAAACATGTCGACCAATTTTTAACCATCTCCCACTACTCTTAGCTTTTGATACTCTGAGTGCAACTACTACTCATTACTCAGTTAAAAAGATGCACTATTATAGAGTTTACCAGACCCGAAACCAGACAAAATAAATTTTCGATTTCCTGGTTTTTGGTTTTTTAAAAAAAAATTCTCTATCTCTGGCTCACTACTGCACCAACCTTGGGTAAGAACCTCCTGGTAGAGGCTGCATAACCTATTAGACCTAATGATTATGCACACACGTGAATCATAAGCGGAGAACCAAGATATACCACTTCAGACACCACCATACCCATCACGTGCCTGAGGGTCTTTTTATTGGGACATCCCCCGTCCATCCTGCATACCTAAGGTTGAGCAGGACAAGTGATCCTTTCTCCTTTGATTAGAATATACCTATTTGGAAAGTGAATGGATCAATATTCCATCTCCCCTACTTCTGATTAGAAGATTATCAGCAGCGCACAGCTGTGGGAGTCTCTACAAAATTGGATCAGAAAAATCCTACCAACTGCCAAGGATATCTCAGAATGGCAGAAAATCTAGGATTAAACTATGCCATAGAAGAGATCGACGCAATACTCGCTAGACCGGCACCATTTATGAACAGTGACCTCTCTCAAACCCTTTCCAGCTCCACAGAATGGGACGAATTAACCGAAGTAAAAAAAGAACGAATCAGAACCGCCGTGCATGGCATAATTATGACGGAATACTTAAGAGTAAATGCGGCACCTAGAGGACTTTGGGTTACCACTGCACCAAGAATCTTTCTCAAAGATTTGGCCTTCAGAAAAGACTGGTCCGCCATTTCATGGAAATGCACCAGGGACTACCTAGTCCTGATCATAAAAACAGCTACAAGACTGACGGATGAGTTAACAGTAAAAATCCAAATCTTAGAAACAAACCTAAATAACACGGTCAATATCACCATATACAAAACGAAATTAGATGAAATAAATAAAGAAATGAGTGATTCTCATGAATACCTGATACAGACCAAGTTACAGAAACTAGCAAAGGAACTCAAGAAATTCTCTATAGAAAAAGTGCACCCCTACAGTAACAAAGACTACAAGGCAGATGACAACGCCTCTAATAATGGATCAAACAGCGGTGCTTCAAGTACCAGCTCAGACCAGGGAACCGGTAATTCCAACAATCCCAAAAACTACCTACAGAACAAAAGAGGAAATCGCCGTGGACGCAATCCCCGGCGCCCCCCTTTTTCACCAAATGGATAACCAAGGGATGCCCTTCCAGCCGTTCAACCCCCATTTCCAAGGCTGGATGAATCCATACTTCCAAGGCCCCCAGATGATGAACCACCAGATGCAACCTCACGGTGGACAGAATTTCCAACAACGCATTCCTTTTTTAGGGAATGGCCGCACATCCGAGAGAACACGGAGAAGAGGAGTGACCTGGTCCGACCAAACCAGACAGGTACAAACAAGGAGTGTAACAAAAGCCCAAACGGAAACACCCACGAATCCCTCATCGTGAATCTCACAGACAGAATTCTGACCAAGGATGAAGAAAGCGTACTCAACAAAGGTCTGGGATATGTTCCTACACCCAAATTGGATGTATTCAAAACCAAATGTGAAATGGCAGAGTTCTGCCGGAAATTGAAACTGAAAGCCTACTTCAAAGGAGACCAACCACCGAATAAAGAAGGAGACACAACCTTAAAAAAGAAATCGTCCTTCTGCCCACTAAACTCCCAGGTCCCAATTGAGATACAAACCTTTGAACAGGCGATCTTCAAAGGCATTGACGAACTGGCTCATGATGCACGTAAACCATTCCAGAACATCACGAGATCTGAACAACTGGCACTGAATGCATTGAAAAGTGACAATGACATAGTCATAAAGCCAGCCGATAAAGGCGGAGGAGTAGTTCTCCTGACAAGTACAGGTTACAATCAACAATAAATGGACCTGTTGTCAAGTGACAAATTCTATAAGATTTTAACAACAGACCCCACACCAAGACTCCAGATGACAATTGCAATGATGATAGAAGAAGGGGAGACCAACAACTGGATCTCCAAAAAAGAAGGGGATTACCTTAGAACCACCACACCAAGAACCCCTTACTTCTACTCACTACCGAAGACACACAAAGGACGGACACCACCACCAGGACGCCCAATTGTGTCGGGAATTGGCTCAATCCTTGAACCCCCTCCCAGTTCGCTGATCAATATCTGCGACCACTTGTCCAAAGAACCCCGACATACCTTAAGGATACCAGGGACCTCCTTAACCATTTACAAAACATCGAGTACTCACCAGACACCATGCTCCTGGTGGGTTTCGATGTCGAAAGTTTGTACACCAGTCTACCACAGGAGAAAACCATGGAAACTCTTGAAAATATACTATTTAACACCACATGGTCCTACAAAACCCCCAGACATTTTGTTCTGGAATGTTGCCGACTGGCACTTATGGAGAACTTTTTTCAATATAGAGACACACTGTACCTACAATGCCACGGGACCTCGATGGGCAGTACATTCGCCCCAAGCGTGGCAGGATTATATGTGAGCACCTTTGAGGAGGTACATATCCTCAATAAAACAAACAACCCTTATCACCAATGTATACTGTTCTGGAAACGATACATTGATGATATTTTTGTCATCTGGAAAGGAAATCATCAAAACTTATCAGAATTCCATACCTGGCTCAATTAAAAGGACGACTGCCTGAAGTTCACTTACTGTGCAGACAACAGAAGCATTGACTTCTTAGACGTAACCATCTACGCTGAGGCTAACACTCTCCAGACACGAACCTTCTTCAAGACCACTGCAAAAAACAGCCTTTTGTCTTTTAACAGCTTTCACCCTCGACCACTACGAGAGAACTTACCGTACAGCCAGTTCCTCAGGTTACGGCGAAATTGCAGTAATACCTCAGAATATAAAACACAAGCAAATGACCTCTGTAGAAGACTAGAGGCCCGAGATTACCCGAAGAAGATCATTAACAATTGTAAAAAACGTGCTAGAAATCAAAATAGAGATGCACTCCTTGAGAATACATCAAGGACACCTCCCGAAGAAATACTCACATGTGTCACTACGTACAGCTCAATGACAAATAACTTAAAAAAGATTGTCAATAAGAACTGGCGTATACTAACATCAGGCAATCTCACTTGGCCAAAACCAAGATTTGCCAATAAGAGGAGTAGGAACCTAAAGGATATCCTGGTCCATACGAGACCGGCCCCGAGAACACCTAGAGAACATTCAAATCTTTGGTGCAATCCACAAGTGACGGGCCACTATCCGTGTGGCTCATGTTCTGTCTGTAGCCTCACAAAACCGACCAAAGAACTACAACTTCTACCGAACTTCAAATGGACTTTAAACAGTCACACAAACTGCAACACCACCCATGTAGTTTATATGATTACATGTCCATGCAAAATGAATTACATCGGGATGACATGTAGGAGAGCAAAACAAAGACTATGCGAACACAGGAGTAATGTAAAATGCAGGAAGAGTACTACTAAGATGGCCACCCACTATCTAGAGAAATGCCACACTGTACTTGATTTACAATGGGTCATCCTAGAAACTTTACCCAACAAAGACCACAATGCTGAAAAAATTCTCTTTGAAAAAGAGCAAAGATGGGTACACAGACTTAGAACTGACACTGAAGGGCTGAATGATAATATACCCTGGCTCACTCTGGCAAGAAAATGAACATCCAGGTGTTATTACTTGACCTTGAACCTTCAGACTATACCCAGTTAACAAACCATAGATATGAGACCCAACGAATAACCCATTACCGGTACTATCTCAGACCCAACATTATGGCACATAAAGACCAATCACAGGGGCGCTCATCAATATTAGTTGAGGTCCTCTAAGGTAACATCTTTCACGTGAAGATCAACTACAGTCGTACTTACACATACCCTCAGTGCGGTGAAGACTTAAATCTAACCCTAGAGAGATAAAAAAGCTTGGACTCACCATACAAATATCATATAACAAGAACTATCCTTCCAACTGAATGGGATGCGCTGCCAGAGAGGTTAAACAATTTTAATGGTATGACCACATGAATATACCAACAGAAAATTACCAATAATTATATCCGTCAAACAAGATACGCAGCCACATACCGTGTTCTTAATACGTGCAACATCGTCTAACAGAGCGACAATGTCACCGACCATTTGTTTTGCAAAAATGCAACTACTGAGTCTCAAGATGTCTAAAAAAACTTTGTAATCACTACCCCTCTAACTGATGACAACGCGCAATCACAGAGGATAAACAACTTTCATGGTCCCTATGACAACGTGAATAGACCAATAGGAAAATGCCTACAGCGTAAGCACCGCCCATAAGACGACCTTAAAAAACGACCCGGAAACAACACGAACCACTTCCGGTTCGGTAAGAGCAGAGCAGCGCACTCACAAGAAAGCTGAGGATTGGGCGCAACAGGTAGCGAGGCGATAGACCCGAACGCGCCTTCCAAAACCGCAAGTATACAGCAGCGCCCGTCCTAACAATTCCATATTTCTTTTCCCTCCCTTGCCTTCCCTCCCCTCCCTCTCTAGCCCGCTCCATAAGCTCTACCATCCGAAGGGAGTGTGCATAACTAATGCGCGAGGTAATCTTTAAAGGCACCCGAAATTGATCGTTCTTTGTTTGTGTCACCGCCAATATCACTCACTGCACACGAACATCTATGTTCACTACGCGGTCTGAATGACTTGCACGTCACGACGAGAATAGATTAATGGGCACAATACGTTGTCATGTATTCCTATAGGTTCTGAATCGATCCCCCTATTCCTGACCCTATTCTGGTTAAACTAACTATCAAGTTAACTAACAGTCAGCCCATGAGGCAAGAAAAGCCCCCATGATGCAGATACCGTTATCTGACGCAGTCACACTACGGCACAGGAACGTGTTATCTGATTAGGTCATAACGCTTGAGATCTAATTAGACAAGCGACATTCCTCCAGCCCCTGATAAGGCATACGACGTTCTCATAACAAATCAAACCTATGACAACCTGGAAAATCCGTGCGGCCATTGTTTTGATTTCACAGAGAACTTCAGTAAAAGAATGTGCTAACGAGCAAGTCGTATGACATCTTTATTGACGTATCTATGTCCATCCTTACGTCAATCTCGGCACCTTTAAGGTATAAATATTGCCGATCTTGCCCTATGCAAACACACGCGTGGTGACGAGACGGAGCAGCCATACTTGCCGAAGCCCAGAAGCAGAGCAGACCCCGCTGGCAGCAGCCCCGCCTTCCTGACGCGCTGAGAGACGCGCTGCTATCTCCTACCGAGAGACCCAGCACCGGCGCTTTCGGGCAGCCCTCGCAGGCAGCCTGGAATATCGAGAGCAGAGAAAGAGATACCATTCCTCATTCATCCTAACTTCCAGGTACAGAACTGAATAACCCCTCACAGAGAATTCTTTAGTTATTCACTTGGCAAAAACAAACTTAACTTAAACTGTAACTTTCTATTCCCGCCCACACATTAGACTTAGGTCAGGTACACGGGGTAGGCGTATTTAGAAACACCAGTTGAGTACGTTTAGTCAAATGTATATGTGTATGTAAATATATTTTAATCATTTTAAACATCATATGGCTCAGAAACCATATCAATGTTTTTACAGTATTATTTTATACTATTGCTTTTAATGTATGCACTTTACTTAACTATAAGTATTGCAATAATATCGATCCATTTCTCTTGTACGAGAAAAGAGACTGATCAATAAATAACACCTTTTTATTGAACACGCCCGTCTCTTCCTTTTCTCTACAATCTGATGAGACTAAGAATGCACGTACTGACTGAGTAAAATAATTGCCTTGTGCTCACACGACTCTGGAGATACACTCTTGATTAGGGGAGAGCAAAGTTGTCATGTTCTATGGTTGTCAGAAACTAAATCCCTTCTTGTCTAATCAGGGGAGTTAATTCTTTCCTGAACATTCGAGAAAGTTTCTAGCGAACTCTGAGCTACGCTGGCAAACCCAAAACTTAAGTCTAGTATCGACAGTAGTAGACCTAGTTAACGTCTGGCCTAGGCCTTTACTGCTGTAGGTATTATTCCAATGCGCAGAGCCTATTGGGAAGATAGGAACTACACTACATGGCGCCCAACACGTTTGGAAAGGGCGATAAAACTAACGTAAGACATTTAAAGTAACTCAGTTGTGCTTTCTCACTCAGACCCCTTTTCCCAAATACTCCAAAGACGTCTGGAGTGGGTGAAAGGTGATATCCTCCAAAACCTCGCAGGAGGGAACTCCTATGTAAGGTTCTTGGTATAGTCAACGTTGAAGGATACACTGTTCCAAAATATTGTGCATCTAATCTTTGTTCCATAAGAAACCTGATCTGCAAACAAACATAATACCATCCTGTCGGTAAAATGGGAGACAGTGATGAAGAAAGAGAGGCAGTTAGATTAGCAGCTGAAATAGCAGCAGCTGATACTGCAGCACTAGATGCGGACGGGGATATAATACTCATCCCGGTCGCCAAAAGGAAATCTGTAACCTTAAAACTTATAGAAAATGGACTGACACCTAGAGGTGGCACAGTCATATTCGTAATTGAGGCACACGAATATCGGCAGACAGAGGTATACTATACATGGATACATTTTCCAGCAGCAAATGCTGTAACAAAGTACTTCCACTATTACAAAATAGAGGTTCCACCCGACATTTACACTCCTTTCGAGGAGGTGGAAGTACCACTCAAATTCCAAGAGCATTTGCTCTTATTTGATGGCGCCCTAATACATAACAATCACATTACAAGGCTCGGTCCTTTAGGTAGACCAGGAGCAACGTGGCCGGTCTTAGCCGGATACACACCACACCCAGACATCGAAGGAATGTCTACTGGAGAGCTGTTAATACAGCTAAAACAATTACTAAAAATTCATAGACAATTAGTCCAGTATGTAATGCGGACTTCAACAATTCAGCCAGCGATTAAACTTCCACAGCTGACCCCTCACCAGGTTAACACAAATAAAATCACACCACAGAACATCCAATCCTGCCTAGGTAAAGTTCCGGCTAAACGAGAACAAATACCATCCTGGTTGGCACAGAAAATCACCCAAATAGAGGCGGTGTTTCCTGACACCACCCCGCTAGAAAAACACAGGATTCTGACTATATGTCTCCCAATGGGAATCGCACCACACATAGAGGACTGTGACACTTGGGGTACAGTCTTTGCTTCAATCTACACAAAAACGTACGGTGTTCCATCCATTTCGGTAATACCAGATGTGCTAAAACAAATTCAAGATGAATACGGTCCAGAACCAGCTTTAACTCTTGGTATGAAATTAGTGAAAGACTTCAAGCAGGTCTCAGCTATATTATTAGCCAATATAAAAGGTGAAGCAGCAAACGTGGCGATCCGCCAGAGGTTAAAAGAGACAGATATAGCAGACCAACCAGCTGAAATTGCCAGAATCATAGAGAAATCCTATGAAGAACTAGGTAGAGATAGTTTAGGTGGAATACCAGTAAAACCGCAACTGACTGAAAGTCCAGAAAAAATATTTTTTAATAATAATTCACCAAAAAAGAACTGGGATGGAAACAAACAATCAAATCCAAAAGAAAAGAAATTCCAGTCCCGAGGAAGGTCTCCTAGGCGAAGGGAGAAATCTCCGAACCAGAGACACAGGTCACCCCAGAGTGACCCCTCTGGGAAAAGATATAACCTTAGAAATAGGGATAATATTAAAAAACCTGATAGATATCAAGACATTGATACACGTCCCTCTCAATCTTTTCAGACTTCCTCGCAGAAATCGGAAAGAAGAGGGCGATCAGAACAAAGAGAAGAGCACGCCAAGTCCAAAGACAAGGAACCTGCTCAACAAAAAAAGAAATTACAATTTCCAAAAAAGAAGGTAGCCAGTATCAAGGTAGTTAACAATGCCGAGAATACTGAGGACACAACTGAAAAACGGAGAGTGGGCTCAGACAATGCTAGACAGCGCAGCAGAAGTGAGCATAGCTCGCAAAGTCCTTATGAATCATCTGGAGACAGTGGACACGAATGAATATCTTCAAGTGGAAACTGCAGACACCAGAGTTAGCAAACCCCACAAGATATACGAGATAACATTACGTATAGAGGGAGATAAGACTAGGAAAATAAGGGGACTATTTTGGGATAACCTCTCCAAGGGTTATGACATCCTTCTAGCTGAAAAAGACTGGCCACCAGAGTTTGTCAGGGAGTGCCCTCATGGCGAAGAAGTAATTATGCCTGCCTTCTCGAATCAAATCCCGATTCATAAAAAATACACACTTGCTAGAAAGTGGGCAGTGGCCTTAGCACCAGCTTTATATAAAAATCATGTAGGATGGGATGAGGATTCTCCTCCTCACAAAATCCAGTTAAAATCACAACCTACTGCACAAAGGCAGTACCCAATTAAGCAAGAAGCTAAAAAACAGGTAAATGAAATACTAGATCAGCTAGAATACCAGGGGGTGATTGAAACTTGCACCTCACAAATGAACAATCCTTTGTTTCCGGTCTCCAAACCAGACAATTCATATCGTCTAGTTTTGGATTACCGACACCTTAACACATGTTGCAAAACCTTTGCAGTGCAAAACTCACACAGTGCTGCACTAATGAATAACATAGTGCGCAAAAAATACAAAACAACCTTGGACATCTCCAATGGATTCTTTTGTCAAAACATAGCACCAGAGAGCAGATATTTAACTGCATTCTCAGTAAATTGCACTCAAAAGCAATTCTGTCGGTTAGCCCAGGGGTACAAGAACAGCCCGGGGGTATTCTCAGCGAGAGTAACAGAATTACTACATCTATATGATGATGAAGCATTATCTTATGTCGATGACATTTACTTAACAGACGATGACTTGGATACTCACTTGAAAAGAGTGAACACCATAATACTTGGGTTCGCAGCAGAGGGTTACAAATTCAACTTTAAAAAATCCAGAATTGCCCATTTAACGGTCTTATACGTAGGATATGAATTATCAAGTATAGCCTGGTTGACAATTTTCTAAAGAACTAGAAGAATTAAAAAATCTAAAATATGAAAAGACGTATCCTCTGCCAATCGACATTCTGCCTCTACGACATTACGCCTGTGTAATCTATACAGACGGACATGCTCAACCCTCCGTTTGGGGAGAACAAGCATACAACCCCACATGTGACATTACAAAAGAAGTGTGGCGCGGAGGTAAACTAAAACCTCTATTAACAAAGACACACTCAGTAGAAAGTAATTCAGAACAACAAACTGAAATATTAGCTTTAAAAATGGCGCTAGATACTGCGGATCGCGAATTCCCGACACTTATAGTGTCAGATTCATATTACTGCGTCAAATCATATAACAGCGATTTGCAGACATGGATTCAAAACGGTTACAAAGATGACACAGATGCACCAATAAAGCAGAAACTGCTCTGGGAACAAATAGCTCTTTTACAAAAAGAACTACCAAAGACTCACGTGACTCACTCACTGAGTCATCAGCGTGATGGCGTTCACGTTGTAGGGAATTCATTGGCTGAGACAGCCACAGCGGCAGCCACTAAACCGGCTCCCGTAGATCGAAAAAAGCGTACATTAAAATACATTGACGGTGAAACAGTGCTGGCAGTGAAAACGTCATCAAAAGGCGACTGCTCAGCGTTACCGATCAACTATCCACTCAATTATACATACATAATCGATGCAAACTCCGTCCCTTTTGCTCGAATCCCTGGAGTGGGGGATAGAGTGATTCCAAACATGAACAGGAGAAGCTTGTTAATCGCAGACGCACACATGGGCGAGGGTCTCAGACACCTTAAAATAAAAGATTCTCTGGAAGAATTACAATCACGGTACTGGTGGCCAGGCATGAGCCTGCATCACACCATGTTTGTAAAAAACTGCCCAAACTGCAACAGAGATCGCAGTGGGGAGAGAAACAGTTTAATACCTCGTCGTATCAAGGCAGATAATATGACCAATAAAAAGCAGGGCTTGCGATTAACATATACAGGCTAGTTTCCACTTATAATGTAGATCACCAGCACTCGGCTGACGTCCGGACTGTTATACAAAGATTTGCGAGTCTAAATGGCATATACGCTAAGAGCATGCTACGTTCGACCATTGTTTTCACTCAAGCCCACCAGCCTGGGGGGAAACATGGCCGAATGAGCACAGTCCAGCGGGAATCTTCTCACTTCCTTCCTGAGGGTACGGGATGGTGTAAAGAAAAAACCAAGGCATAAAGCAATCTATAGCGGAAAGGAAATTAGGTTCGGGAGCTGGGTGGGTCAAACATCTAATAAGTGTCCAACGTAGTCTAAATAACTTGCCAAGAAATTCTCTGAAGGGATTCAGTCCGTACGAATTATTATTTGGAACTAGAATGATTATCTCTGACCTCGACAGTCAGACTTCAGTGGTTAAAGAAAAAAGCTTTGATGTCAAAGACCGTTTGGCTATTTTGCAGGACTTAAACAAAACAAGAAAAGACCTGAGCAACATACAGTTGAAACAACAGCCAACAACCACTGAAGAATCACCACCTGTCCCAGCAAGACCTGTCTGGATTCCAAAAGTCGGGGATCTAGTCAGGGAGAAGATCGCGGTAAAGAAGGAATTTGGGCCTTCTTACAGAAAAGCAGTTCCTGTCTTGTCTGTCAACGGGACAAGATCAGTTGTACTACCGTCACTTGCTGGTAAAAAGGAGAACCGAGTTGTATCCATCGACCTGGTAAAACCACAACATGTGGCCGATAACAAACAGTAGGCCAAGTGGACTCCCAATAAGTAGCAGAACACCAAGGTTTGCTACCAGTACAGAGGTCCTAACAAAGAGGCTCATCACATTAGAAACGCCTACAGAAGAACAACAAGGACTATGCAACAATGCAATAGAACTCAGACCTCTGAAAACCCAAATAAAAACATTTAGCAGAGACACACCAGTCTATAATGAAGTACCAGGTGACAATTCAAGAAACAAAAATCCTGAAATAATTGGAACAATTGACAGAACTGCATCCGGCTACTTCATCAACTTCGATGATTCCTCTGAAAGCCTCAGTGAATCAAAGACACAGCCATCATCAAAATCCTTTAAAGACAAAGCTAAGGAACTTTTGAACCAACTGAAAGAAACATATCTGATTTCTCCATGGATTGAATTTTGGGTGGGTTTTGGTGCATTTATCCTCATACTTTGGCTCATCATGGTATTAACTTTGGGACGCTTCATTGAGGGAAAATATGCTAAAATGGACACAGCAAGTCAGAACATCAACTTGGTCCTCAAACCACACACATCTTCACACGTCGAGAAAAGAGAACTTTCTTCAGCCAACTTCACAGCCATTCCTATACCTGGTGGGGTAGCCTGGGACAACACTGACTATGAAATTTATGGTCCGGTCGAGATCCTGAAATATCCACACCAAATCAAGATCTCCTTGAGTGACTTTGCAAAACCAAACTCATTTGCTGATGATTGGGACTTCGAAAGCATTAATAACATGATGTCTGACTTAGTAATGTCTGCTAAATTTACAAAACATGATTATTTGCAAGGTTCTACAAATTATGATAGTATGTATTGCTATAACCACTATGGTAACCATTTTTTACATAAATCTGCACAACCTAGAAATGTTTTAAATTATAATCAATGGGAACATTGTGCAACACCTCCAAAAGGGAGCTCAAGAACCGTTTACGACAAATATTCATATTTTTCAGGTTTTAACACAAGTAATGCTGAAACATTCTATTTTAAATTGTCAAACAAGACAGGGATGAAAACCATGATAACCAACACAAAGTTGATATATTCAGATTCATTCTTCGAAGAAATGAATACTTTTGGATTTGATTATTGGGACAAAAATGTTGATTTGAAAAGTGTTTGGGGTACAAAAGAATGGCAAGTACAGGGCTTAGAAGCTTTGTTTAGAGCTTGCATGATCCCAGAACAAATGATATTTTTAAATGACACTGTTCAACAAACCACCTGTCTTGGCCTAGCCAAAATCAAAGATTTAAATAAACCGTCTATTCCGAAGCCAACAATGTTTAGCAATAGCTCTGATACGGATGAAGAGATAGACGTAAACCATATATTAAACCAAAACAGAACACATCCTGATTGGAAACAATGGTTAATCTGGCCCACAGATACAAATAACTGTCAAGACAGATTCCTGAATAAAACACAGGGGTTCAAAATGACCAGGCCAGACCCTAGATATCCCCAAAGACATCACCCAGGGATAATAACAACCTACAGTGTGGGCAAATTATGCCTTCAGTGGCTACAAACTTCCACACTGCCTGAAATTAAGCAACACCTAACTTTACTTACTGATGGTGCTGACTTGCGTGATTTCATAATGGGACCACGCAAACAGCGTCAAAAGCGTTTCATAGCAGCCTCTGTATATGCAGCATACAATGAGGCCTGGAAGGTTAATCAAATTGAAACAGCAGAAAGAATGCGGGAAATTGACCGTATTAATTTGGAAAAATCACTTTCTGTAGTGGACAATGGGTTAATGACTCTGTCCTCCAGAATTTTTTCATTGGACAGCATTGTGTCTTCAGCAATCGATATATTATCGCAAGACTTACTATTATTACAACATGGTCAGTCACAATTGCGTTCTATTGTACAGCTTGGCTGGACGTTACAAAATCTGCGTTCAGGCTATGTGCCTTGGCGTTTAATCAACACAACGTCACTATTCCAAATCTTTAACCTTACTGATAGACAAATCGGTATGGCGCAAAAGGGTGCTGATTATACAATCTTGAGCATTGAAAAACTAGAAAGATTACCAATGACAATGTCAGAACGACCTGTCAGTGAATGGATAATCCACGGAATCATAAATATTCCAATCTCAACCTTCAGGTTTCAATACTGCCAAAAATATATACAGGCTGGCATGTACGAGAAATTGGGGAAGGGGTACCTTAAAACAACTTGGAACCTGCCCTATTCACATGCATGTGTCAGTAATAAAGGACAGAATGTGTTTCTTAGTGGCAACAATTGTGCCATGTCACTAAGCGGCACGCTTCTGTGTAACGGAATTAGTTTGCATGGAGCCTGTGAAGGGAATTCATACAACCTTTCATGTCACCAGCAAGGCGCACCTGCAACTGAAATAGAACCATTCTTTCAAAGACTCTATAATGGGAGTTACATTCTTATTGTAGACCGCAGATGTTGTAGTCTTATGCCCGGGACTCCTTATCTAGTCACTACGACTGCGAAGGTCAAGTGCTGTGGACGTTCTTTGTTCCCCAGCTCCTTTCCAGACAGGGAGGCAAGGGCATGGCCCAGTTTGAAAATTACTTCTATTCGAATAGATACTTTAAGCAGAATGAAAACAGTGCTTCTTCAGACGCCTACAAGGCTCTCGTCATCAAAAGAAACGTATGATCTACAAGTCGCAAGGACGACTGCAGAGATACATACATTATTATCAACTAATTCCCCCGTACATTTCGCGGAAATCCTGAGCGAAATCTTAAATATTTCTGATACCACTGGGGTCTCAAAGGTATTTAAGACAGTATTTTCGATGGCATTAACACCATTCAAAGCCATACTGGGTATTTTTCCAGATTTCGTCCATTCGATTTTTGGCGGACTTCCCCTGATCCTGGGACTAATTGCAGGAATCCTATTCTTAGTCCTTATTTTTCGTTATGGCAACCCATGTCACAGATCAAACTCTCGCGACAATGGAAGAAACAATCCTAGCCATTGGATACCGGGACCGGATATCAAAAATCCTGGGACTCTCCCGGCTTAGAGACCTGAACATGACTTGGTTTCTATCATTTCGACCAATGTGGCAAAGATGTGTTTTACCTGTATTGAGGTGTCTGCTATGCGGAGAAGAATGCGTGTTAGACACCTGTCTGACGCTACAATCGGATGCGCCAGTGGATGCAGATACATTGTTGGTTCCTACCAAGGTTCACGCTTTGTGTTGCCCTCAAAGGCTGCCAATCCTGATGACGGCATTCGTGGAATCTTCACCACTACGATTGAAGAGTAGTGAAGTTCAAGATGAAAGCAGCATCGATCAGGTACGACCTTCTGTCAGCAATGCGAATCAGAATGTCAATGGAGGCAATCATGCGCACGAATGCATGGTTACACCTATTTCTGACTTAGTGGAACTTTCCCATGAAGCTGTTGACAGTTTTTTCGAAAGCCTTAATGATATGATGTTCTCTCCAGAACAGAAATAGAGACTTTTGAGCAAGCTCGCACACGGCGTTCCCTGAATTCGGCCTTCAACTTTAAAAATAAAGTCACATGAACAATTTTTCCCACCAGTTCACGGACAACAATTTTTTAGCAGCCCCAAATTATTTTTTACAAAAATTTTCGGGACACTTATCTTCTGCTTAAAGTAAGAAACTATTCCTAGAGAACTAAGATTTCTATTTTTAGATACTTTATAAACTTTAGTTGCCCGCTGGTATGTTCACAAATATTTTATTATGTGATGAAATGGTCTCGAACTTTCTTTCTGTATAGCCATATTAAGAGCCATTTCATGTGTATTTCTCATATACCAAATAAGCAATAATGTCTACAAATGCGTGTTTACTTTAGCGTTTAATTCATAGCTTAAGTGCATACAATATATATGACTGCAATTTTTCAGTATATTTGAAAATTTCAAAATGCATTTATGTATTTTGGGGTGGTGAGGTATACACTATACTCTATAGTATGTTGTACTATGTTATACTATGCATAGATTAGTAAATATGACCATAGTTAGCGTGGAGTGGGTGTCATGTATTCCTATAGGTTCTGAATCGATCCCCCTATTCCTGACCCTATTCTGGTTAAACTAACTATCAAGTTAACTAACAGTCAGCCCATGAGGCAAGAAAAGCCCCCATGATGCAGATACCGTTATCTGACGCAGTCACACTACGGCACAGGAACGTGTTATCTGATTAGGTCATAACGCTTGAGATCTAATTAGACAAGCGACATTCCTCCAGCCCCTGATAAGCCATACGACGTTCTCATAACAAATCAAACCTATGACAACCTGGAAAATCCGTGCGGCCATTGTTTTGATTTCACAGAGAACTTCAGTAAAAGAATGTGCTAACGAGCAAGTCGTATGACATCTTTATTGACGTATCTATGTCCATCCTTACGTCAATCTCGGCACCTTTAAGGTATAAATATTGCCGATCTTGCCCTATGCAAACACACGCGTGGTGACGAGACGGAGCAGCCATACTTGCCGAAGCCCAGAAGCAGAGCAGACCCCGCTGGCAGCAGCCCCGCCTTCCTGACGCGCTGAGAGACGCGCTGCTATCTCCTACCGAGAGACCCAGCACCGGCGCTTTCGGGCAGCCCTCGCAGGCAGCCTGGAATATCGAGAGCAGAGAAAGAGATACCATTCCTCATTCATCCTAACTTCCAGGTACAGAACTGAATAACCCCTCACAGAGAATTCTTTAGTTATTCACTTGGCAAAAACAAACTTAACTTAAACTGTAACTTTCTATTCCCGCCCACGCATTAGACTTAGGTCAGGTACACGGGGTAGGCGTATTTAAAAACACCAGTTGAGTACGTTTAGTCAAATGTATATGTGTATGTAAATATATTTTAATCATTTTAAACATCATATGGCTCAGAAACCATATCAATGTTTTTACAGTATTATTTTATACTATTGCTTTTAATGTATGCACTTTACTTAACTATAAGTATTGCAATAATATCGATCCATTTCTCTTGTACGAGAAAAGAGACTGATCAATAAATAACACCTTTTTATTGAACACGCCCGTCTCTTCCTTTTCTCTACAATCTGATGAGACTAAGAATGCACGTACTGACTGAGTAAAATAATTGCCTTGTGCTCACACGACTCTGGAGATACACTCTTGATTAGGGGAGAGCAAAGTTGTCATGTTCTATGGTTGTCAGAAACTAAATCCCTTCTTGTCTAATCAGGGGAGTTAATTATTTCCTGAACATTCGAGAAAGTTTCTAGCGAACTCTGAGCTACGCTGGCAAACCCAAAACTTAAGTCTAGTATTGACAGTAGTAGACCTAGTTAACGTCTGGCCTAGGCCTTTACTGCTGTAGGTATTATTCCAATGCGCAGAGCCTATTGGGAAGATAGGAACTACACTACAACGTCGAGTCTACCTCGGTCACATAACACCAAGAGTGCCTCAAAACGAATAATAAATACAATCACTGCCAACAGTAGCGCAAGAAGACTATACAATTAAACATGAACCCACGATATTATACCAATACATGCATGTCCCTTCACCTGAAAGCATGCTATAGTTCGTTGCATGAGAAAAGAAAGTATAAGAGAGAGTTGACATTGCCATGATTGAAAAACGGTCTACTAAAGTATTGCCATTTTTTAGTTGTTAAATATCTATCAATGGATAGAAATGTGAAGCAGATTTCTGCTAGGTGTGTGTCACCCCACATCCCCCTCCCTGTGTGTGTGTTGCAAACCTTGTGTTTACTCATTACAGGTACCATAAGACCTCCAAGACATAGGAACAGGTTAATAACCTTTTTCTTTCACTTTTGAACACTTTTTATACCTTTTCACGTTATTTCACTAACGGTCCTGATGAATGCCCGTAAGTCCTAGAACGCAGGCTACTGAGGCAGAAACATGTCGACCAATTTTTAACCATCTCCCACTACTCTTAACTCCTGGTTTTTGGTTTTTTAAAAAAAAATTCTCTATCTCTGGCTCACTACTGCACCAACCTTGGGTAAGAACCTCCTGGTGGAGGCTGCATAACCTAATAGACCTAATGATTATGCACACACGTGAATCATAAGCGGAGAACCAAGATATACCGCTTCAGACACCACCATACCCATCACGTGCCTGAGGGTCTTTTTATTGGGACATCCCCCGTCCATCCTGCATACCTAAGGTTGAGCAGGACAAGTGATCCTTTCTCCTTTGATTAGAATATTCCCTTTACAACACATTCCTGATCTGTACGAATATAGCAATCTACCCAGTTCAATTTTTTTATGATTTCCTCCCATTCATTTTTTAACAAGTGTGTTTCTTGTAGAATTATGATCTCACAATCTGCCACCCCCAAATACTCTAAAATTCTTCGCCTTCTGCTTGGTAGTCTTAAACCATTTACATTCCATGATAGTATGTTGATGTTTCTACCCGTCCTTTCCTCTTTCTCTTACTTGCTGTTTTTCTAAACCTTCCCTTAACTGTGCTTGGCAGACCCTGATAACTTCTTTTCTGCATTCCGAGGTAATTTTTTCATTTTTTCCCCCTAGTTTGCTAACCACCCTTGTGCTTATTTTTATATTTTTATATTTTTTGTGACTTAAAAACAACCTCCCTGGGGAAGCCTCCCTTCTTTCCCTGGTGGGCTGCATTATTAGCCCATTTTGAGCTCCATGACTGCTCACTTTTTCCAACAGATGCCCCTTTTATTTTTCTTAAAGTTGCATATTTTTTTTCCCTTTTCCCTTTCCCTTTCCCTCCTTCTAGTTAAACGTTAGCCTCTTAGACTCTTTATTTCCTTAACTAAGTTTCCTTAACTGAATTTGCTTCGCTTCTCTCCTTCAAAAATTTAAAGATCAGGTACCTGACCCAGGCTGCATTCTCACTTGGTCTTTCCTCTGTTCTAGGAAGTGGGCAACTTCGGCTGGCTCCCTTATATTATACATTTTATTTTGCCACATAATCCTGAGTGCAGTAGGGAACTTCATTTGTACCGTGGCCCCATGGCTTTTCAGTTCTTGCATATATTGGCCTAATTCCCATTGTCTGTCCTGGGTTGCTTTGGAGATATCTGACCGAATCCTGAATGCCCAACCCTCTTTGCTCTTTGCTATGTGGGCCGTCTTTTAGCGCCTCACTCAAGATTCTCTCTTTGATAGTATAAGTTTTAAAATTTATCAAGATTTTCCTTGGGTTCTTTCTCTCTTTATTTCTACCAAAGGGGTCTCGGTGCGCTCTTTGAATATCTTCATCTAGTTTTATCTCCTTTGTCCATGGGAAATGTTCCTCAAGTAGCTGTACTATGAATTTCTTAATATCTGTCCCTTCTTTTCCTTCTGGAACATTCAATATTGTCAGATTGTTTTTTCAAGCTTGGTTCTCTAGGGATTCCAGTTTTTCATTAGTACTTTTCCCACTTTCCTTTAGAACCCTTATGTCCTTTTCGTTTCTTTCCATTCTTTTAGAGAGTCCCTCAACTACTGATTCCACTTCTGTAGCCCGATCATTCAAGGCAATCATTTTAGTATCTAGAGCTTCACATACCTCCCAGATTTTACTCTGATTAATTTCCGATACGGCGAACTTTGCCCTCATTTCCTCCAGCATTTTCTCGAGGAACAAGTCCGTAGAACTTGAGCCAGAATTCTGACCAGGCGTCATATTTTGGGGTTGATCTCCCCCAGATTTGCTGCCATTATGATGTGGACTCAGTTGATTTACTGGCAGAGGAGATTGTAAGACTGTTGCCCCTTCAGACATTAAATCTGATTGCACTTGCCTTTGCAATGTAGTAATCGTCAGGTTACCTTGTGTGGGATCCATATTATTCACTTCTCTTATAGTAAGAGCAGATACGGGACTGTATATGGCTGAGAGATCAGGTATAGGTGACCCAGATATAGCTGAGGGCGGTTTGGGCGCTAAAGAGAAAGCATTAATTTTTAATGCTTTAGCTGCCTGAGCCCACTTAGAGGGAGGCGCTTGACTTTGCTCCTGGACTTTAAAGAAGGATCTGAGAGATGGAGTTACTCAGAGAGGAAGTTCTAATGTATTACCGATCTTCCCTGTTTCCTTTGGGTTTTTCCTCTTGGTATAGTAATTATTTGAGTCTATCTGAGGTTGTTTTTTAGACTTCCTTTTGGTGCTGCGAGGGAAGATAGATTGCTTAGATACCACCGGAGTTGTGTATTTAAGGAACTGTCCATTTCTCAGGCAGTAGCTTGATCTGCCCTTTTCCTGCACCGTACTTGTTTTTGCTTCTTCAGAGCATACCTCTTCCGCAGACACAAATGCTACTGCTCCTCGACACTCGCTTGTTATTTTAGCACCTCCTGATTCAGTACAGTTTATCTCTGCTTCCGCTCTCAATCAGTGCGCTTGAACTATTTCAACTACTTCTGTGCCTCCAGCCCCCCATTTTAGGGTTTTATCTCCATCATCGCCTCTTGCTCCCCCAGTGTTGTCGATTTTTTTCATCCGCTGCTGCTGTTGCTGCACACCGGGGTCTTCCTTGGACTGTAACTGTGCTGCACCCTGAGCAATTAAGCCTCTTCCTCTTCTTTCTTTATCTCCTTTCCCAGGCACAAAGTTTAATACTTTAACCCCCCCTGGTCTCTTTAATTATAGCATTAGTTAAGGAACTTCCGAAGACGGCATTTTTTTAAAGAGTATGTTATTCCCTCCATTCCCACACTCTGCGAGGTATCACTCACCCTTCCTTCTCCTCTATACTCCACACTGGGCAGCGTTTTCATCTGCTTTCTATGAGCAGCATCACCGCTTACAGACCGGGTCTTGCCACTTCCCTCGCTGACCTTGCTCCCCCAGAACAGGAAAGGGACTCTGCTTGCTGCTCTCCTGAAAGCCCTGTGAGCCTCCCTCGCAGCGCTCCACACACCGGGATACAGTGCGACCGCAAACTCCCACTCCCCTGCCAAGCCACACACAAGCCGGGAAGCTCTGATCAGGGCGGGCGTGCAAGATCGAACTGGCGAGACTCAGCCAGCAACTTCTCCTGAACGGGCGGCAACATGTAACGTGCAGGCACCGCTCAAGCTCGTCTATCAGCATATCGTGGGGGTAGAGACAGTGTCAAAGATTAGTGTTTTCTGCCATTTTCTGTCATGTAAGTTTTAAGGGCATTTAGCGGAATTTCGGAGGGAAAGGGAAAAGGGTACACAAAGTACGTGGTAGAAAATGCATTTAACGGGGGTCGTGCATTCTTCCAATAGCAAGAGCAGTCATTCAGGAGCTCCCGACCTGGCGCCATCTTCCCCCTTCTCCTCATCAACCCCGTGGCTCAGTTCTTTACTCACTTTTCCCATCTGTCTTTATACAGTTCAGGTTCTCTTGACTGCTGTTAACTTCTTCAATTGGAGGTAGTACGATGTACGTACACTCAGGTGATCTGTACTTCTGATTTGGTCTTCTAACTCTTTTTGGCCTTTGGACAACCTCTATTCTCTTTCCCAATGTCTCTCTTTGACTGGTTATTTCGTTGACCTGTTCTTCTTGTTGTCTTTCTTTGTTAACCAGTTTAAATTTCAGTCCATCATTTCCTTTAGGCCAATTATCTCCTTTACAAAATCTTTTTGTCTTAGGCTCCGTGATGTTATGTTCCACTCTCCAAGCCCTTTTCCTCGGACTCTTCCTCAATGGAGTTTCATCTGCACTGTCATCAGTCTCACTTTCAGTGTCTTCGACAGTTTAGTTTATAATGATTTTTACAGCGTCTTTCTCTTTTTCAGAGTCAGTTTTCTCTTTAGACAGTTCTTTCACTCTGTTAGGAACATCTCCATAGCTGGTACTTGGAATCTCATCCTCTTCGTGAGCTGTTTCCGCTTTTCCAGTGTCAGGAATTTCGTTCCTGCTTTCAGTCTGTCCTTCAGAATTTTCTTCTTCACCTGTTTTATCTTCACTTTGTTCAGTGTCCTTACTGGTGTTAGTCTTTACCAATTCTCGATCTTCAGATTGATCTTCAGAATTCGGTACTTCAAGACTTACTCCTTCTCCTTCAGATGCAGAGCTAGTATCTGATACTTCCAGATATCTACGTTCCTGTCGATCTTCAGTATCTGGACCTCTCCCTGGTTCACCTTCAGAGTCTGACTCAGTTGTGCTTTCACTTTCTTCGTTTAGATTTTCAGGTTCAGGCACACGGATAGTGTGGCTTGCGTGTACCCATCTCTTTAATCCAGCACATTTGACTGCAGTAGTGCTAACCAAAACAACTTGTCTTGGTGTCTGCCAACAAGGCACCAAACAGTTCTTCTGCGGTGTACTTTTATTCGCACCCAGTCTCCAGGGACTAGATCATGTGCTGGACTTTTCTCTTTGGTGTTTGATTCAGTTCCCACCTGATGGAACACAGAAGTTACCATGTCAGTCAGGTTTTTGCAGTAATCCAGTATGATGTCATCATTAATTGTCAACAATTTATCAACTGGTACATATGCTTGTCTCATCACCCTTCCCATTAAGATCTCATGTGGACTCAATCCAGTTTTCCTGTCAGGTATGCTTCTTAAGGTCATAAAAACAAGTGGCAAGGCATCAGGCCACTTTAGTCCTGTCGCTAAGCACATTTTTGCAATCCTGTTTTTAATTGTTCCATTAACTTGTTCTCACTCCTGAAGCCTCAGGTCAGTAAGCACAATGCAGTCTCTTACGAATGTCCAGTGCTTCACTTACCATTTGCATGAGTTCATTTTGGAAATGTGGGCCACGATCAGTTTCAATTGTCACTGGGAAACCGAATCTCGGTATTATTTCCCTTAAAAGTAATTTTGCAACAGTTAGCCCATCATTCCTTCTTGTGGGGAAAGCTTCTACCCATCAGGAGAACAAACAAATGATCACCAAAACATATCTGAGTCTGTTACATGGCGGAAGCTCAATGAAATCCAACTGCATTCGTGTAAATGGACCTCCCTCCCGTCCTATGGTTCCCAAACTCACAATAGTTCTTCTGTTTGGATTAAACTGCTGACAAACTAGGCATCTCTGACACAAGCTCTCAGCTATCAACCTGAACTTGGGATTGTACCACGTCTGTCTGAATAAGCGAAGCATGGCATCCCTCCCAATATGAGCTTGACCATGGTACATTCGGGCCATATTTGAGATCATGCCATCAGGCATTACTGTTCTTTCATTTTTGTAAACCCAGATTTCATCTTCCTCTCTTTGTCTACACCCTGCTTTTAACCAGATATTTTTCTCTTCCTCCTCAGCTTCTTCCTGCATTTGCCTCACTTCCTGCCAAGTTTCAACTACAGTTGTTAGCATTAAAGGACTTGAAACATGCTCCTTTTCTCTGTCCCTGTTAATTGGGGCCGAATTTTTAGCACAGTATTTTGCAATTGAGTCCACATACCAGTTACCTCGGGTAATGTAGTCATCCCCCTTTTTGTGTGCTGCTCATTTTACCACAGCCAATTTGTCTGGTAGTTGGATGGTGTCAAGTAACATTCGCACAAATTCTGCCTTACGTATGGGGGATCCTGCAGTCAAATAACCTCTTTGGGACCACAGTTGTCCGTAGTCATGGACAACCCGAAGCCATACAGACTATCAGTCACTATGGTCACTTTGATTTCTTTTCCCAACGCATATGCTCGAGTCGGGGCAATCAACTCTGCTATCTGAGCAGAACGAATTCCTTTCAAACAAGAAGCTTCCAATACATCTGCCACCGTACAGACGGCATATGCTGCGCTCAAAACACCCTCATCTGTTCTCAGACACGAACCATCAACAAACATCACATAATCTGATTCAGGCAATGGCTCATCTCTGATGTCTGCTCTTGGTTTGGTACAGTATTCAAGAATGTCTAAGCATTTGTGATCAACCTCATTTCTCACTTCTGTTTCCATTGTGTCAGGCAATAATGTGGATGGATTCACATTTACGCATCTAGAAATTGTCACATTTTTTGCTCCCAGAATTATCTTCTCATATTTGGTCATCCTATTGTTGGTCAAATACTGTGTTTTTGACCTAGTGAGGAGAATCTCCACGGAGTGAGGTACATACACTCTTAAAGGAAATCCCATCACTATCCCTTCACTCTGTTCCAGACTAATGCTTGTGGCTGCTACTGCTTTCAGACAACCTGACAATGCTTTTGCAACAGGGTCCAAAACAGCTGAGAAATGCCCGATTGGTTTTCTCAGTTTTACATGTCTCTGAATCAGTACTGACAATGCACATCCTTCTCGTTCACTGCAATATAGTTTGAATTCCTTTTCATAGTCAGGCATCCCTAAAGCTGGTGCTTCACATAAACTCGTTTTCAGTCGTTCAAATGCTTCCATTTCAGTTTTAGTCAGAACTATAGGGTCTCTGATATCTGCTCTTGTTAATCTCTGCAGTGGCTTTGCAATCAATGAAAATCCACTAATCCATTGTCTACAATAACCCACCATTCCCAGGAACATTCTCACTTGTCTTTTAGTTTTTGGTGGCTGCATTCCCTGTATCATTTTAATTCTTTCCGTAGTAACTTGTCTGATTCCTTTGGCAATTTTATGACCTAGATACTGCACTTCCTTTTGACAAAATTGTAATTTTGACGGAGAGACTTTATGTCCCTCTGCGGACAAATGATTCAATAATGCAATAGTATCTGTTACACGTGCATCTTTTGTTTTTGATGCCACAAGGAGATCATCGATATATTGAACAAATACAGACTCTCCAGGCATGTTCAAACTCTCTAATGACTTCTTTAGCAATTGATTAAAGATAGATGGACTTTCAGTATACCCCTGAGGAATTCGGCACCATGCCAAAATACGGTCTCCAAATCTGAACGCAAAAATTGGCTGACTTTCTGGGTGCAATGGAACTGTAAAGAACGCATTACACAGATCGATCACAGTGTACCATTCAGCATTATGGGGAATTTGATATAAAATCACTGCTGTATTTGGTACAACCGGACAACATGGGACAACTATTTTATTAACCTTTCTCAAATCCTGTACTATCCTAAAGGCTCCATTCGGCTTTTTCAGTCCCATTATCAGTGAATTACAAGGGCTACTCTCTATCTCTCTTAGTATGCCTTGTTCAATCATTTTGTCACTGGGGTTATTCCTTCAATTATTTCTGCAGTCATTTTATTTTGAGGAATATTCGGGTAACTTGCACCTTCTTTTATAGCATTTTTTTTACAGGATCTACATCCTTCATTAGTCCAATATCTTCATATGTGAAATCCCATACCTTTTCTGATACTACCTTTTTCAATTTATCCGGTATCTTTTCTCGATCAAACACAGGAAACAATTTGTTTTGTTCTGCTTCAATCATAAGCATGATCATTTTTTACAGACTATCTTCATCTGGGGTTTGCAATTCTATGCCATCTGGTGAATAGTATATGGCACAGTTCATCTTGCACAGAATATCTCGTCCTAACAAATTTACGGGGCTACTATCACACACCACAAATCGATACATGTCTTTGACATTTCCAATTTCTACTTCAACTGGTTGTGTCAAGGAAGTTTTAATCTGTCTATTGGCAACACCTAGAACTTGGATGGAGTCTCCTGAGAGAGGAAGATTTTGGACTTCCACTGATCTAACAGTAGAACGGTTAGCACCAGTGTCCACCAGGAAAGTTATTTCTACATCATTCACCTTTCCACTTACAAATGGACCAGACTGATCCACCTCAAGAGTGGCTCTAAGCACACACTCTTCTCCCTCACTGAGGCACCGTCAGAAACTTTCATCCGACTCACTCCCACCTTCTTCTTGCAACCAATACTGAGGACTCACATTCACTTTAGGTGATCTATTTACCTGCTCGACTCCGCTGAATCCTGTCTCTGCACTGTATCTCTGTTGATTTACACTGTGTGGAAGTGGCAGTTGTGGCACCTGACTTTGCTGATTAACTATTTGCTGCTGTTGCGGTTGCTGTTGAATTACCTTATTCTGCACCTGTAAATTCAATGATGCATTTTCTGGATTAACTCTTGGTGGATACTTACACTCTTTCTTCCAATGCCCTATCCTGCCGCAATTATGACTAGGAAACTTTTTCTTGAGCTCTTCTATATTTCCTACTAATTTCGTTTTGGGGAAATTTCCTTTCGATTTTCCTTAATTTGCATCACTATTTTTATTTTCCATTTGTGCCACTTGGTGTTCTGCTACCTTCACCTGTGCCCACATAGCTTTTTCTTTCAGCTTCTTTTGTTTAGCATCGATCTCTTCACTACAATATTTTGCTTTTCTCAAAACTTCATCTACAGTACCTGATTGCCAACCTATCATATTATGACGTATCATGTCTCCAATTTCTGGTCTTAATCCATACACAAATCGGTAAATAAAATGACTCATGTCTTTTTCATTCAACTCTTCATACCCGCTGTATTGTTTAAATACTAATAACAATCTCTCATTGAATAAATGCACAGATTCCTTTGGTTCCTGCGTAGTTCTGTCTATTTTTACCCAATCTGTCTCTTTTGGTGAAATTTTATTCTTCAGGAATACAATCACTTGTTCATATTTTCTCATCACATCAGTTTGCGGAGCACCTGTTACTTTGTTTCAAGGATATTCCTCTTTTGGCTAATTCACAGTGATTTTACACTCAGTGCACAAGTCTGCTGACACAACTATGTCAAATAATCCCTCCAAATCAACCCATAATACTTTTGAAACTTTTCACAAACCTATCTACCTGTCGATACCATTCTACTGGCTTTTCTCTCAATCTGGGAAAATAATTTGTAAATGATGATATATCCTGTCTACTCCATGGAACATGTACATATCCTCCTCCTGGAATTTCTCTCATAGGGAATTCATTTGCAACTGTCTCTTTTTCTCTGACTGGAAACGCTAATGTTGATTTGTCACTAGTCTCCTCTTTCTTCTTTGCCCATTTCACTCTGCATTTATTCACATTACCCCATTTTCATAACAAAACAATTAATTCTTTTATTTGGGTTAACCTTCCTGCAGTGTTCATGTTTTCAATGTATTTTTCTGAAAAGTCTACTCTATAGGATTTCTGTAATGATTTATGCTTTGCAAATTCTATTTCGAATTCATTTGCCAAATTTTCCAACTGATCATGTACTGACTTCACTTTCCATGTTATACTTTTACACATGAACATAAGTTCATCATCTTGGTATGTCTTTAATCTATTTGTTCCAATTGTTCCAATAATTAATTCTTCCATATCCACTTTCAATTTTGCTACATCCAATACTTTAGGTTCATGTTCCTTTAATTTCAAAGTTTAATCCAATCACTTAATTCCTGCTCTGATGGTCCTACAGGTGTCTGCGTTAAATCTATTTTCTCTTTTCAGGTGTAGCAGAGTCAGATTCTGCTCCAGCGCATATTTATAGGGTAAACTCTGATTAAAAGTCAATTCAGGCGGATTTACATTATTGGTTCGTCTAATTTCTGACAAATCTGGATAAATGTTTCCTTTTAATTTCTGTAAACTCTGTTGTAAAGAGATTGTCAAACTTGGCTCTTTTATTCTTTGATTCTCAAACACTGGGATTACAGGTCCTATTGTTACTGGAACTGTTACTGCTTCCATATTTTTCGTAAGTTCCTGTATCTGTTCTGTCAATGCATTTGTAGATCGTATATATTCAGCAGTACTGACTTGTTCTTCAACTCGTTTTTCTATCCTATTTACACTTTCTCGTTCGTTACTTTGCTTGGGGGTACCGGTAAGTCTTGGTTCTGTCATTGAAGTACTCGGATTATATCTCACTTCTACTCTTTCTGGTACGTCTCCCAATTTTGAAAATTGCCTTGGGGTTTCATTAATCCTTTCATCAACGGGTGGAGCATTAGGTGTAGTCCATAAAGAACCTGGTTGATATGGTGGCGGTCTCCTATTTAGTATTTCTTCTAGCACAGCATCCTCTGATTCACTGTCACCATAACCTTCTCTCCCTGTTTCTATATTTTTCCTCTTTTCTGTGCATTTCCGCCCTTTTTAATCATCCACTAGTCTAACTGGAAACATGCCATCACACGTGTCAGCATTTCTCCATCTACGCATTCTACTCTCATGTGTCTCTCCCCATAGATTTCGAAATCTACCTCTTGGTCTGATATGTCCTTTCAACCTTTCGCTTTCCAATTCATGCATCTCATCCTCCCATTCAACTAAAGCTTCAAACTGAGTCGGTCTAGGTCTCGGGTCAAGATTCATCATCTTTTCTCTCAAATTTCTCAAAACTGCCACATCAAAAGATCCTCCTTCCAGGAAAGCTAATACACCATCATTTCTGGTATATCTTACCCAATTCTCTAACCAAACACACGTATGGTAACCATATTTTGACAGCATATAGGAAGCAGGCGTTTTTGGCGGAGGAAGTAATTTTCCCTCTCTTGTGACTATCGCCTTATCCTTCACAAACACATTTTTCACTTTCTTAACCGCTTCGACGCTCATGACGAGCTCAGCTCGTCATGAGTTGTGCCGCTCGCACGCTGATGACGAGCTCAGCTCGTCATGTAACGCGGCTTTTTTCAAATCGCAGCGTGCAGCGGGAAAACCGCTAGCGCGCATGCGGTTAAACCACGAAGGTTTCTTCCTTTCTTCTTCGTAATAGTAATCCATTTTTTCTGTAAATTCCCTGTCTTTCAAAAGATCACTCACTTCCCTGTTGCTGTTCCAACCTATCACAGCGCGGTTTACACTAACGCACCAATTAGAACAAGATACGTTTTCCTAGTGCTTAACCAATAGTATCGCTGCTTTTCGTGATGAGCCTTACAGCTCCTACTCTGTCTTGGTCACGAGGACCAATCCCAGCACGGCACATTTGACGTCACCAGCGTTTCGGCTTCTGCAGCGCCGACTGACCTCTCCTTTACAGGATTTTTCGAGAAGACGTATTTATAAGATATTTGACTAAATCGGTTAGTAACTTACACAAAACAACTCCATTCGTCTGTTTTGCTACACAAAAGTGATAGTTTTCTCAATCATACAAGTATTCTGTATTTCTGGTAGACAGCCACTGGTGGAAAGGTGGCGCTGGTGAACATTCATGCAGTCTGAGAAAGTCACTGGTGCAAACGTGGGTGCTGATGAACATTCATGATGTCTGAGAAAGCCACTGGTGCAAATGCTGGTGCTGGTGAACATTCATGGTGTCTGAGAAAGCCGCTAGTGCAAATGCTGGCCCTGGTAAACACTCATGCAGTCTGAGAAAGTCACTGGTGTGAAAGCTGGCGCTGGTGAACATTTATGTAGTCTGAGAAAGCCACTGGTGCAAAAGCTGGCGCCGGTGAACATTTATGTAGTCTGTGAAAGCCACTGGTGCAAAAGCTGGCCCTGGTAAACACTCATGCAGTCTGAGAAAGTCACTGGTGTGAAATCTGGTGCTGGTGGACATTTATGTAGTCTGAGAAAGCCACTGGTGCAAAAGCTGGCACCGGTGAATATTTATGTAGTCTGAGAAAGCCACTGGCGCAAAAGCCGGCGCTGGTGAACATTTATGTAGTCTGAGGAAGCCACTGGTGCAAAAGCTGGCACTGGTGACGACTGGAAGACTATAGTGAACGGTACAGAGAGGCTATGATCGACAATTGACTTCTTTTGTTGGGTATATAATCTGTTAACGTCAATGTACTGTACTTGTGCCAACAAAATAATTGGAAAGCTGATATGTTGTTGCGGTGCTGCAGAGCGGCGTTTCCACTTCAGTAAGTATGGCTCTGGTCATCAACGGATAGGTTCTGGAAATTCTACATTTAGGCACCAGTTAGCACCATTTGGCGCCCGGCCATCTTCGATTGGCTGCATGTGCTGAAGTAAGAATATCTAAGCCAACCTTTACATGATAGAGACTTACAGCATGCTGATGCTATTCAAGGGGTTCCCTCTGATATTAGATCAATAATGTGACTGGAAGTTATCTGGCTTTGCATAAGTCTCCTACTCCATCTTTCTTTGTAACTCATCGCCCTTGGCTGCTTTCTTTCAGATAATGTGATTTGGGGAAAGGTGGGACCTGTTGGTGCAGTGTTTGCTTTTGTCATCATCATTGGTGTTGCTGGCTACTTGATTCAAACCAGGAAAAAGTAAGTATGGAAAGTGACCCTTTCTCCCAGCACGTCTTCCATAGATTCATTAGTATAAATAATGTAATGCTTTCTCCTTTGCTACTGTCTGGTTCTTACAGGCAATTCCCTTGAACATATAATTTTAGCAACTTTGTAGTGTCAGAAAAAATTATGATTATGTCATTTAAGCAATCTTGTAGGGTGAGAAGAAATAATGAATATATCATTTTGAAATTGTGTAGCATGGCATAAAACTATGATGCACGAGCATAATGTCAACTTTACAAAGTCATGGCAGCTTTGCAAATACAAGTGAAATCCTATAAACACTGGTACCACAACATTCCTCCTCTTCAAGCACACAACAAACTGACCTCTCATATAGATATAGTCAAACTTAAACAACAAGATGAAGGATTACCCAAGGGGCACAGATCACCCATGACCTTGAAACACGTAAAGACACTACAGGTATCAGTAGATCACACTCCCCCCCGCCTCATGACCACCTGATAATGATGACATATGTTGGGAAAAGGCTTGCAATGCCCTGCTCTACATTCAGAGCTGTTAGGTGAGAGTACCTGGTCTGGCACATAATGTGTGTTAGCTCACATACAAGGTTGACTCAACAGTAGTCATACCTACAACAAGCATTGCCGCTCTCACACATACATCTGAGTTCTGAGGAAGCTTGTAAGACTACCCTTTCTCCCCACAACATTCTCCACATAGAGTACTTACTACAACACCTACCACAGCTCAGACCAACACACCAGCTGACTCGCTGACTATGGATGCTGTTTGAACCTTGCCCTACGCTAATGTCCCTACCTGCGAAATACAACTCATTGGGCACCACAACAGCGCTTAGAAGCCAGGCTATTATGGAAAGTCTGCTTTTTACTAATGTCGAATAACCCTCTTCTTAATTCTCCTTATATTATGAATTTCTTCTTGCAAGACCGACGCACAGGTATTTTGTTTGCGCATGTGGTGGTCGCTGTGTTTTTTTCATGCTGGCATTAATTCACAGCTTGTGCAGTCGCTGCATAATTGATTCAGTGCTCAAGAATTGCCGATCTCAGAATAGGCTCGCGTGACTCTCTCCATAGAGAAGCTTTTGCAGAGAGCTCCGCCGCCCATCTGTCGGCGCCGGGTACAAGATGCCAGGCGTCTCCCCATTGCCTGCATGTGAGAAATGTAAAAATGATCGACTTGCTTTTCTCTTTTGCAGGAAAAACGAGAACGAAAGCACCAGTTTTGTTCAAACCGAGAACCCTCCTGTGATGTTCAGCACTGATCATGAACCCAAGGAAAAAAGGGACAAGTCAGAGGTGAGAACATTTGTCACAGGCGGACACTTACTCAACAGTATAATCGCTGTGACTTGTTTTATATACCTGTGTTTTAGAACCTGCCTTTGTCTCCCCAGAATGTTGTTTTTTCCAAAAGTAATCATGAGTAATATACATACACACATACACACAGGGGCTTTTGGTCAGAGTCTGGTCCTGGCGAACAGGGTCTGCCTACTTTACAAACTGCCTCCCTTCACTTTTGAGTGGCAGTACAAATTATACGCACATTGTCCACATCCATCTAAGATGTTCCTTTCTCTGCAGTCACACATCTGTTTCTAAGAGGACTTTATTTTTTTTATTTGTTATATTAACTTTAAATACAAGCTATTTATTTTGCCAGCGTTTAGCGTACCATGTTACATGGTTATTTATTTTTGGCTACTTTTTAAAGTTATAAGTCAGGCCTACAACGTCTTTACGTAAAATTTTAACATTGCAGCTGCCTGCAAGTTCAAGGCTTGGTTAGGTGGCCATTTAGTCTTGTCTCCTTCATAAACAATAATAAAACGCATGTAACAACTGAAAGGCTTGTTATTCAAAATACCTCACAGAATTTTTTTTATTTTTTATTACAAGCATATGCCATCCAGGTTTAGATGGATACATGTTTATTTTTTATTTTGTGGCAGATGCTTGCAATAAAAAATAAAAAAGTTTATAACCATCACACAAGCTTGCGAAGACCAGACCTATTTGCTTGTTTTATATTAGCTATAACAAAGCTTCAGATCTCCTGTGCAAGACTGTTTGTAAGCATAATAAAAAACATCAGTTGATGGACAGAATGCAGAACAATGTCATACATTCACCCCACTACAGAGATCTGGGCCTAAATCCATCGTTTTTTTGCTCACCATGCCATTCCAGTTTGAACCCAGCCATATGCAAATCAGTCTTGACCCTGTGCCCCATGGGAACAGTCCAGCCCGAACTGCCAAGCCAGGTCCTCCCTGGACTGGAAACAAGCATCCTAGGACCAGTTTCAGCCAGGATAGCTTGATTCCAGTAGCATGGAGAGCACGGTACTCACGTCTGAGCATACCCAGCCCACTCGGGGTGACAAATGCAAAAACAACAGTAGATGGACAGAATGCAGAACAATGTCATACATTCACCCCAGTACAGAGGTCAAGGCCTAAATCCATCGTTTTGTTTGCTCCCCATGCAATTCCAGTTTGAATCCAGCCATATGCAAATTAGTCTTGACCCTGTGCCACATGGGAACAGTCCAGCCCGAACTGCCAAGCCAGGTCCTCCCTGTACTGGAAACAAGCATCCTAGGACCGGTTTCGGGGTTTCACCCCTCTTCAGCCAGGATAGCTTGATTCTAGTGGCATAGAGAGCACAGGACTCACGTCTGTGACTGGGGGCGAGTGTCTGAAAAGTTTCAGCTCTCCGTCCATCATCTCCTTGTGTTTGCTTTGTAAGTATAATAAGACAAATGCCTCAAGGTAAGACAAGCAGGAACTTAAATCATAATGGCAATACCGTGCTAAAATGATAGTGTGACCCCTATTATCAGCTGACTTCTTTCTTTGGATAATGTGTTGCACGTGCAGCAGCTGTGACACGTTCACATTCACGCTGTTGTTTATATCTTCCTCAAAGGACTTTGCAAAGACAATTTGTGAAAACAACAAATTATTAGCTGAGTTTGGATGGCATTGGTGCTAAGGGTAGCCGGAGTAGCAGCTGCCCTTGCTACCTTCAGTGACGCAGCTAAGCCTTTTTTTTGTTGCAGATTTATATAGTGCAAACTCAACCCGAAGGTATTGGAGCGCTTTACATGAGCACCAGTTATGTTACACAAGGGCACATTCATTTTTTTGGTAGGCACTGGAGATTAAGTTGTGGAGTCGACCCCGAGGCTCGAACCTTGGTTTCTTAGCTCCAAAGTAGGCAGTCAAACCGTGAGACCACATCCCCTCCCCTCCCCCGGGCTTGCCGCCTGTGTCAGCTGAATCTAAGCGGTGAGGGGAATGCTGGCAATACCTGCGGCTGCCACCCTGTGACAGCCGCAGGTAGTAGGAGGGCGCAAGCCACCGTCCCCAAAACACATGCCTCCTGGGGCAGACCCCCCCTTGCCACACCACTGGCTACCCCCCTACTCAGCGGGTATGAAGGCAGTGACAGGAACAGAAAGTGAAGTTGCATTTAAGATCCATGTTTATTGTGTGTGGGCTCATTTCCATGCCCTTCGTGTTGTATATTTATTAACAACAGAGGGCTGTTGAGGGGCTAAGAGCGGATCAACTCATTAATGACCTAGGAGTCAAAGGGTGCATGATTTCACATCAACTACTCCCGCCATTTAGGTGTCTCAATGCCCTTATGCAATTAATTCATTGCCCCATCACATTTTCAAACAATTCTTTTGATAACTTGCTTTTGGTTCTCCCGGTCAAAGTTTTTTAATCAGTATATTCTAGGTTATAATGTTAGCAGAGCTCAGTTCAATACATATACAATACATATGCTGGGTCTGGTGGCTTACTGGACTAATGCATCCATGGAAGGGGCCTGTGTTCGACCTCATGGTCATAGGTTCAAATCCTGAGGGGTCCACTCTGCATTTCATCCATCTGAATTCGATAAAATGAGAACCGTTGGGTAACAATAAACATCTGTTAATCAGCACCTTGAGACCCACGGGTGATAAGTGTGCTTTACAAATACACGTGTTATGTTACATATACATACCAGGATGCTGACGTCAGCTGTGTGTAGAACCCTCCAGTGCTTTAAATGGGCTGGTACGGAGTACCAGCACTTTTTAATTTTGAGAGGGAGAGTACCGGCACTTCTCTAGACGCACGTAATACTTTTAATTGGAGAGTACCGGCACTTCTCAGAAACAAGCCGGTACTCTGCTAACAGAGTACCTGCACTTCTATTTTTCCATTTCAAGCACTGGAACCCACTAAACCAATGTCAATATTTCATTTGAATGCATAGTTGAGCGAAACAAGGAAAATCCAAGTACTGAAGGCAAACGGAAATATACAACTTCCCAAAAGACCAACCACGAAGGTTAAGGGTGGTGTGGGCAAATGTAGTAGTTCCAAGAACCAGCCAAACTGAACCATTCAGCAATTAACTGATTAAAGCCGGTGACTACTGAAGTTCCTACTTACAGCAGGTAACAAGCTGTGTGTGGATTTAGCATAATTTGCTTTTGCGTAATCACATAAAATTACGGCAGACATGAAATTATACGTTCTCTGTCCTTACAAGATGTATTTTAGCATGAAATGCGTCCTCGAGTCAGTTTTTGACACAAGGATGCATTTAAACAAGCGCATTGTAAACAACTGTCACTCACGTAATGTTGTTTGTGTGTGTTTCAAGTTTTTGTGCCCCCGAGGTCTTTGGCATTGATAGGTTCTTTGTGAGTCGCAATTAAGACATCACAATTCCTAATGTATGAAAACGAACATCTTGTAAACAGCAATTCCTAATGGGGTCACAATAGACCTGTCTCATGATTATTAGCTAGGTAGGTCGCAATTTGCGACCCATTAGGAATTGCAGCCATCAGAGGGATGGTGGACTGTGGGGGTCATTACACCATCATGTCTGTGATTGTTTTTTAATAAAGCAATCCTTTTTTTTCCTTTTTTTAAATGCAACCCGTTTTTCTTAAAGCAAAACGAGATGCATTTGAAAAAATAAAATGAAACATTCAAAGAAATATATATTTCAACATTCACAAAGGGCAAGGTGTCCCATGCAAACCCCTTCCCACTTGCGAATGGTTTCCACCACCCTTGAGGTGTCGGTAAAAAAGAATGATTTGCGACCATAATTTGGTTGCAAAATATTCATACATGCCACTGTGATTCGGTATTAGGGAGGGATGCCCTAAACATGCCCCTTCCAAATACTGAATCGCTAAACACAAATTGTGGTTTGGTAAAATGTTACTGGATCGCAAATTGTGCTCTGTACATATTTAAAAGCATTTGTACATTAGGTCAGAAATGGCCTAATTCTGCGAATCAGGACGTTACCGACTACAGCAATGCTTTTGTAGATATGACCCTATATTATTACCATGAACTATGGTTTCTGTATATGTGATGACACTGTTGCAACAGACCCATCTTCATTGCCGCACTGTTTAGGTCTACCTGGGGTTTTAATGCAAAGCCTGAACTACCTATAAAGTGTAGCAATAAGAGTTCATCTGTTGTCTGAAGAGAAGTGAGAACATTAAATATCACACCAGAGCTGTGAAAAGGTTAGCTGTGGCAGAGTTGACCCCCAACCTATCCCAAATCAACCCCTTTGCATCACAAATTGTAAGAAGGGTGTAGAGGTGCCCGAGCTTTTCTACGTTTCTGCAATGTATTTTCCTCTTAGCCAGAATGGAAAGAGGGACTACCGCAGGATGGATGTAAAATACTGCAGCCTGGGTCCCTGCAGCAGACAGGAAACCATAAGTAAATAGCAAATTCATTCTGGCAGCCTGAAAGTCAATGTGCCTTTAAATATTACATGAACTATATCTCAGACGGGTGCAGACTCAGAAAGTGTGCGTCCATCCAGTCTCTAATGCACACAGCATAATTTCTGAGGCATCTAATTACTTTAACGATGGAGGCCATCAGGCATTGCTAAATGCCATTCACGTATTTGTCTAGTGAGATGTCCTGCTAGCTACTGAAGTACCAGAGTGGTTACACACACAGTTTAAACAGCACGGTTACCAGTGTCTGCCTTGTTTGCTCGAATCCAGGCCTAATGAAACCCACTGGTCAAGAAGGAGGCAAACCAGTAACAGAAGACAAATATGGTCGGGTACTCCCTAGAACCCCTCAACAGCTCAACAACCCCCTGGTGCCTAGTAGCTCCCGTCCCGGTCTCCCCCTGCCCCAGGGACTTGGACAACCAGACTGGGTGTTTGGGTAAGATATTTGGATTAGGGGCGAGTGACCCCCCCCGGCCGTATTTATTAATATTACAAACAATATTCAACATTTCAAATTACAGAAAACTTTAAACGCAGAAAGTACAGTTTACATTGATAGACACATGTTGTTGCGAGGACTAACCTTAACACATTCTAATACAGAAGACACTCCTACCGTAAATCTAACAATGCACAATATGACTTTCTGTGTGTCCCTTTTTGAGCCTGACGGCAAAGTCAACGTCTGGCAGGCTTCTCGCCCCTCCTTCTTCTAGTCCCAGGGTACTGCCACTATTACTCCTGGAGCAAGATTGCGCAGGGGGTCCAGCTTATCGGACGGATCTTTTTACCCCGGGCCCCCCCTACGCCCAGGTCTTGATCTCCATGACAGGGGGCCGCAGACTGCTGCGCACGCGCGTTAGAGGGGTGGCCCCAGGCCAACTGGGAAGGATGACTCCCCGGCCCCCATACACTGACAGCCTACTTACCGCCTGTCACTACCCCCGGAGTTACATGGTGTTGACCGCTAAGATCGCAGACTATGCTTACCAGTGTTGACCTTACCGCCACATGCCAGCATAGTTGACCGACTATCTGGCCCCCCCTTCCGCCCTAGAAAAGGTCTGTTTCAAATCCCTGAGCCAGGCTATGATATCATCCATAAAAGCATGATTAATTTTATAGGAAAGGTGCACCCCATCCTGAAGAAAAAACTGCTCTCCTCTGATGTACCTGTGTGTTATCGTCCTTAACCTAGGGGTCCTAAACAATTTGTCGAATTTGTTGTTGGGCCGCTTTACCGCGTGATTCATCGCCCTGACTGATTCGCCCCCCCTCCACTGAAACCTCGGTATCATATGGGACCACGCTATTATGGACTGTGGACACTGCTTCGCCAGCCACCCTACCTCTTTGAGTAATTCTTCGGTCAGGGTCCTCCTACCCAGTTTTGCCAAATCATTCGCCCCCAAGTGCAGGATCCAGATTGCAGGTGGTCCCGAGCTTGTGCATAAAGCGTGGTTCACCAACTCTCTGAATTGTCCCACGCACAGTCCCCCCTTCCAAAAAATAACATTTTTGACCCTAAACTTGTCACCCTATCTTTGATGGCTCCTGTAAAGAAAGCATTCAAACGGCGAACATATGAGTGTCCTACCACCAAATTTCTTGGTTCTTCTGGTGCGAAGAGTAAACTTGCGTCACCTCTTGAAATGTTTCGCTGCGAACAGCCGCCTGTTGATTCGACGCATGTTTCTTCCCTGAGTCACAGGATGAAGAAACTGCAAGTAACATAGAAAAGAGAAAAGGGGGTCAGTGCACTGCCACACCGGCATACCATCCAAATATACAAATGAACATCTCGTCCCCAACCAACCTCCCTACTTCTTGAGTCACAAGAATAAAGTAAGGGGCAACCGTGTTGAAACGAAAATCGGTACTACAGTAAGTAGCCGCACATATCGTTTATAGCAATTGGAAGACCACCTGCCAATCTTTTTAACACGTTCCTAACCTAGGCCTCTTGCCGCTGCTTCCGAGGCTGCGCCTATCCTAAAAGAGTGGGTCCCAAAATTGGCTGGATCAAAACCAACCTCCTCGAGTGCCTTGATCATCACCCTCCTAAACTGGAATACTGTTAGGGGTGTTCCATCGGTGTGTATAAACAGAGGACCTCCTAATAACAGAGCCCTCTGAGCCATGAAATCCTTTAACCTGGCGACCGGGCAGCATGCCACATTCCCTGCCCTGTTCAGGACGACGGACTCTCCCTTACCCTCCTGATCAGTCTTAGATTGAGGAATGGTAATCATCACCGAGCCTTCGCCCAGTTTTACGTGCCCTGCTTGGATCCCACCCAGCCTATCCTGCTTATTCCTTGCGACCAGCTCACCTACCCTGAAAGCACTGTAAAACGCTAAGCAGAATGCAGCTTGAAACAGGACGGTCTCGCTAAATGAGGTACAGAACCGTGGTAAGGCCACCACCAACTTTCCCAGTGTCTCTAGGCTAACAGGCCTCCGCACATCGGGTTCCGCCTTTCTCAAACGCTGCCACCCCTTCAAAACCTGTTGTACCACAAAGCGTTTCGTGGGATCACCTTTCCCGTGTAACTTCGCAAAATAAGAAATTGCTGCGATGTGTCTCCTCGCGGCTGCCACTGTGCGACCCTGTTCCCACATGAACGCAAGGTAAGCTACTACTGACTCATGCTCTAGCCATCTGCCACCCCACTGGTCCCCTAGGAAAAGACAAAATTCACCAAAGGCCCCTTCATAAGCACTCCTTGTTCTAGGCGCTAGGCTCGCAGCCACGAGGTGCGGTACTCTGGGGCACCAAGTTGCCATAAACGTTCTGGGAAAGGTGTCGGGTGGGGCGCTGCCTCTGGGATGTGTGTCCTGAACTCCTGCATTTTAAAACGAGACAATGCGTCAGCAGCGTGGTTCAACACTCCTGGAACATGCTTTGCTCGAAAAAGAACATTCAACCTCATGCACTGTAACACTATTTCTTTTAACAGGCGTAGCAGCAGTCCACATTTTGCCGACTGATTGTTTATGCATTCCACCACTCCCATGTTGTCAGACCAAAATATGACCGACTGGTCTCTCAATGCATCTGCCCAAACAACCAAAGCTACCAGAATCGGGAAGAGCTCCAGGAAAGTGATGTTGCTGGTGAGCCCTGAACGCTTCCACCATACCGGCCAATGTTCTGCCACCCAAACGTGCCCCAGAATTGCTCCAAACCCCTCGCTGCCTGCTGCGTCGGTCATTAAACCTAGTTCGGGGCTGGACATGGGTGGGCTAGGCCACACCACCTTGCCATTAAAATCCTGCAGGAAAGTCTTCCATATCTGCATGTCCTGCCTGACTTCTTTGGTCAATCTGGTGTGGTGGTGCTTCTCCTTGAGGCCAGACAAGGCGTGAGCCATAGTGCGAGAGAAAGGACGCGCCATAGGAATGATGCGCAATGCAAAATTTAGCTGGCCCACCACCTGCTGTAGCCGGTGTAGCGTAACCTTCTCTCTGCTAATGCGGCATTCCAACGCGCGCCCGAACTCCCTAACCTTGTCACGTGGCAATCTGGATACCCCCTGGACAGAATCTAACTCAATCCCTAGAAATTCAATGATGGTTGTTGGGCCCACTGTTTTATCGGGTGCCAGTGGCACACCGAACTCCTGCATGAGGTCGCAAAATTGCTGCAAGGCTGCCCTGCATTCCCCCGAGCCTGGGGCCCCTAGAAAAAGAAAATCGTCCAGGTAATGTAGGACCCCCTGATGCCCGGATTTTTCCCTGAATGACCATTCTAAGAAGGAGCTATACAGGGGATTTGAGTATATTTCATGTAAACGATTATGTTATCCTTGTGGCACGTCCAACACTACGCCGCCCGGCCTCCGGGATGTGGGCCTAGAGGCTGTGTTTTATCTTGCAGGTTGCCCTTGGTTATTTACCTAAGTGTCTGCCGCAGGTATTTATTGGAATGTGTCTTTTTCTGTTATCTGCAATAAACACAATTTTCAAAAAAAAGAAGGAGCTGATTTTTTCAAAATAAGCGCAGGAGACTGAGCATCCCATAGGCATGCACTTGTCCACATAGTACTTTCCTTCAAACTGAAATCCAAGAAGATGACAATCAGCGGGGTGAACAAGAAGCAAGCGGAAAGCTGATTCAATGTCGGATTTCGCTAACAGGGCCCCCTGACCTAAGGTTCTCAACATGGTCACCGCCTGATCAAAAGATGTGTACTTGACACTACATAGCGCATCCGCAATGGCATCATTCACTGAGCTGCCCCTAGGTGCGGACAGGTTGTGGATTAATCTGAATTCGCCCGGTGCCTTCTTCGGTACCACCCCTAGGGGTGAGCACACAAAATCCGCCATTGGGACGTCCTCAAATGGTCCAGCCACCCTCCCTAGGTTCAACTCCTCGCAAATTTTTGCCCTTGCTATGCTCATGTTGGATCGTACCGACACCTGGTTCTTACAGTATGTCACCCCGCTGTGGCCCTGCGCAGGTATCCTGAAACCCTAGACAAAACCTTCCCTGATGACCCTCGCTGATTCAGTGCAAGAGTACCGTTCCAACCAAGGAATCATAGCGCCAATGTTCACTGGAGATCTGGCCTTTCCTGCTTCTTGCCCCCTTTGTCTCTAGCTTTTTTGTTGCACTTGGACTCGGGGTGGGAGGTGTTACCACAGTATACGCAGGCGTGCCTGAATTTACACGTGCCTGCGGCCCTGGAACAGGTACGCTTGTTAAAGTCAAAGCAAACCCCTCTCTTGCTATTGCCCCCTGATCTGGCTGCACTACCCCCCGCGTTCCCAGCGGGGCTTGTCCTAAAGGGAGGGAAACGGCCCGCATCTGGGACTGGGGTCCGTGCGGTCTCCTGCGACGCTACCACCAAGTATTTTAGGTGGAGGAACATATCGGTCTGATCCCACCTCAGGGTGGAGTCCTCGGCCTTCGCCCGCCTAAACGCCTTGTCATAATCTTTCCACCGGTCACCACCCTTTTCTGCGTGAGCGAGGGTGATCCTATTCTGGTAGATTGCCATTTCTGACCCCACCTCTGGGAAGCATTCAAGCATTACAGACATGTAAGTGGAGAAACCCTGTATCCAGTTTGCCAAATTATCCTCCACCCTGTATTTTAGTAAGATGGTAGACCATTCTCTAGGATGAGTCCATTCTTTATTTTTCCTAGCCTCTTCCCTCTCCGCTTCATCAATTAAAAGGAAAAACATATTCACGTATTCCCCCTTCCAAATCCTTTCTTTCATGTCTTTGGACAGATGCCGACCCAAACGCCCCCTCTCAGAACGCATTTCCCCCACTCCCAGAGGCGCGAAATGCCTTGTACCTGCCGATGCTGCTACATCAGCCTTCTTTGCTGGGTCCGCCTCCTTCCCGCCGTTGCTTGTTCCCGGCAGGCTGCTGCTACTGGTGCCTGACACCTGTTCCTGTGACCCCACGGTCGCCTCATTAGAGATTGGGACAGCAGGTACCTGCTGTGGGCTCCCTGCCGGTAATGCCGGCCCCTCCTTTGCTTTGCCAACTCCAAGTTCCGCGAGCAACTTTTTAGCACGCTCCATCGCGTCACCCCCACCAGTTGACGCCCCTGCGGCATGTGACCAGTTGCCTATGGAATCAAGCCATGGCAGAACCGCCGCTAAACTGGCCGTCATGTCGGGCTGGCCAGGTACTTCTAAGACTGCCCCTAAAGTATTCTGAGCTCCTGGCGTGACCAACTGTCCTGGCTGCCCTGTACCTTCAACACCCACAGGGGGCTCGGGCTCTGTGGCTGACACCAGATTCACTGAATCAATTGCGCCCTCCCCTCTCCTTTTCCCACTTTGTTTTGTCTTATTCCGCTTTGGGGGAGGGGAGGGAGTAATTCCTTGGGGGCACAATAGGCCGTCTAGGCCTTCCCCCCACTACTGCTTCTGGTCCTTCAACCTTGTCCTGCAGCCTATTGAGGGTCTGACCCATGGCCTGTACTTGCTGCACCAATGCTTCCAGCATGACCTCCGTGTGAGAACGTTTCTCGGGCCTCCGTGCCTTAGGGGCCATAGCGATCGGGCGCCCTTCCTACTTATGACCGCCCGGGGGAATCTCTAACACGTGACAGGTACCCACCTGGAGACAATGTCCCCTCTCACCAGTTGTTGTAGCGACACCGACCAACCTGCGCAGTCACGCAACCAGAGCCAAGACTTACTGGCTAACCCAGTAAGCTCAGGCGAGCCGCCCGCTCAAGCCCTCTATGGCTCCCAGAGCGATATCTGCTGGTTAGCCGAATGCCGCCTCCGCTGTTTCCCGTGCTCGCCAACCGACTGCTGCCCCGCAGGTGGGTGCTTGTCCACTCCGCGATGATAGCCGGTGCTGCTGAGAAAAAATTGACAAATTGCGTTTTACGCTGCGCTGCGCCTGCGAAAGCTGTCCCAATGAGCACCCCTAGCTGCAGCTGTTCAATGAGGAAAAAGGACAATACCGCGAAATGTTCCTCACAGTGGTTCCAGTTTTTTGCCGCCGCTGACCAAACAACCCCTGAACCCTGTCCTGATCCTGAGCTAAGGGGCCAAAAACACTACTCTCGCCCTAGGACATAGGAGACACCGTACAGCCCTGGCGATCAAAACGCTCTACACCTCAGCCCTAGCTCAATTGGCAGAATGTGTGAGTCCCCCTGACCGCAGCACCCGCTAAAAACGCCCCCAGAACCGCAGTACCAGACCCTGCCTTGTGTCGGTTGTCCCTATACGCCCCCCCCCTCATATGACGAGCGCTGTGCCGGCCAGATTGCCCCATAGTTAACTAGGGCTCGAGTTCAATGAAATTGTATAGGAACCGTTCTGCAAATTCTTCAGCGGGTTGTGTGTTGGAATGAGCACCCGTGCCCTTCCTCTTACACCACGAGCACCAACGCAAGATTAATGCGCCGGTAGCTGCACAAACACGTTGCACTACGACTTCCTATTCTACATCCCAGTCGCTCCCTGAACGTGCGCTGGTAGCGGTACCCCCACCGGGCTCTCCGTCTAACCAAAGGAGTTGCCCGGAAAATACCATGCAACGGCCGCTGATCCCGAGATGCTCTCGGCCGCACAGACGCCTCCGATGCCGCTCTCCGTCCGTAGCCCGCAGTCCAGCAATCGCTGATCACCCGATGCCGCTCCTCCGCAAAACCACGACGGAACCTGAAATACAAACAAAAGATTAAAAGGGACGGGTGGAGGGGCCAGCCGGCCCGTGTGTGGGTGCGATATGGAGGCGGCCGCGGGAACCAAGAGGCTGCCTCACCTGCGGGCTCCCCCTTTTAAGGGTTACCGAGCCCAGGCGAGACTTCCGGAATGTTTCTGAACCGGAAGCGCTGAAGCGCTTCCGGTTCACTGCTCTAAAAGGCGACGCCCATTGGCTGCCGCTCGCTAAAAGGGGGAGTCCGCGTCACTGGTGACCCGTCTCCCCCCCCCCCCTCCTCCCCTCTTATGATTTTCGGGGCTAGGGAGACCGCCATAATGGCGGCCCGTCCCATGCTGGTTCCTGGCTCTGACAAGGATCAACTGGTTAGGGAGTTGCATTCTCATGGCTTCCCACTTTCTCAAAATTGATCAAATGTTGAGTCTAGAATATCCTATGAGACCTAGGAAGAAGCAAATAGTTTGTAATGAGCCACACTGTACCCAACTGGGTTACCTGGACACCTGCACACTTCTTGTTAGACCTATTTGCTTTAACCAAATGTGCATACAAATCAAGACCCAGTCTTGACAGATTGAAGGCCATGATTGTCTGGATTCTGATAAGGAAGGTCATAAAGGGAAGCACTTTTTAGGCTCTGGAGATGGTAAACCTTAGACTGAATCAACCTATGGAGCTGAGGTGCCAATAAAGGCTGGACATCTGCAGTGATACCCAGGTTATGTACTGTTACCACTATAGTGGTGGGAGGCCAGCAACTTGGGCCAATTTCCTGCAGATCAGAAAGCATGATCTTTGCATTTGCCAGATTTGACTTCAGAAAAAAATCAGAGCTTCTCATGGCTATTGTTGTTCAGCAGGTAGGGAAAGTAGATAGCCCATTGGTTAAGCTGGGAAAAAGTCCCGAGCATCTGCATGCCATTAACATAATTAAACATTTATATATCCCGTAAGATCTGACAAATTATGCTAGATGTTGGTTTGTACAAAAGAAAATAATGAAAAAATGGAAAATAAATGAGGTAACTTGATAGATTAATTTGTGAAAGGAAGGTCGTTATGAGAGCCTCCCTTTGTTATTTGTCACCGAGAAAGGGCTGATCTGCAGTGCTCTTTATTTACCAATCTGGAAAATGTATTTTGAGGAGCCTACTCTGGTGTATTGAATGCTAAGGATTGATCTAATACATAAAGTGCAGCCACGCTGTCATGCATTTCTCTCCTTAGATCAAGGCTGGTCGCTGTTCTTAATTCAGTTCTTCTCATTGCGGAAAAACCCGTCTAGTGTGTCCTCATTCAGCTTATGATTCTCTTGGAAAGGTTGCAGTTGCAGTTGTAAAATCACAATTTTCTTCAGAATTTTTGGAATAAGAGGGAGATAAGAATACATTCGTAGTTGGTCAGATCAGAGGCATTCAGTTTCATTATTAGCACTTTGGAGACCTTTCATTTTTCTGAGGCTGTACTGGCCCATCTGTCAATAAATGAAGGATTGAGGCAGATACTTAGGGGCATATTTATGAGGGGAGTTGTATAGCTCTGGCACCACAAAACGTGGTGCAAGCATGATGCGAGCCCAAAATAAGAGTTATGAAGCCACGCAAGGCCACCTTGTGTGGCCCTGAGTGGCTTCATAAATCTCTAGTAACGCAACAGAGCGCAAATCACTGCATTGCGTTACTTTGCTGTGGGAAGGTGTTCTATGAGCGTTGTTCGGGTGTTCCCATGCAACTCCCATGGATATTTTACGCATTCCCAGATTTATCAAAAGTGGTAGACCTGGGAATGTGCCAAAAATATATGGCTTCTCAGGGGAAGCATAACAAGGAGAAATATCCTTATTTCTCCACATTAATTCAATAAATGAATTAATAAATTAATTTGATAATGGTCACGAATCACCCCCTGCTGGGTATCTCAGTGCACAGTAGAATATGTTAAAGCTGTATCTAAAACACCGGTACCGCCATCACCAGGACGCCGGAAACTCTGCCATCCTGTGGGAGGACTACAGTTCCCAGCAGCCTCTGCTGAAGGCCAAGCTCCTCTCCCGCAGTTGTTGTAACCACCACCATCACCATTATACCAGGAACTCTGCAACCCTGTGGGTTGACTACAGTTCCCAGCAGCCTCTGCTGAAGGCCACACCCTTCACGCACTTTTAAGAGCAGCATGGTCCCGCAGTTGTTGTAACTTCCACTGCCATCACCAGGGCACCAGAAACACGCCACCCTGTGGGAGATCTACAGTTCCCAGCAGCCTCTGCTGAAGGCCATGCCCCTCTTGCGCTTTTAAGCACAGCCTGGGCTCATGACGCAGGACGTGCCCGGACCGTCCCTGGGCGAAGCCAGGGCATGTCAGAGCCCGGAAGAGGCTGGGCTGGGCCACCCCTCTAATTCAGAGTTCCTGGAACTCATGACCATACTATTATGGGGAAAAGAAAGATTATGCGTGTAACAAGAGGGAGAGAGAGGACTAGATAGCTAGTCCGAGTCCCCGAGGGTTTATATGTGATTAATCAAAGAGGACTAGCTTAAGTTGACCAAAGTGTTGCAGTACTCTAATTAGTTCTGTCACAGGCACCTTGTTGGTGTATTCATGAAGCCCTCACCCACCAACCTAGTTAGTGGCATGCTTCATCACCGGGCCCACCCAGTGACACCTAGTATGTCCCGGGTGTGCTACGACGCCTGATTACAGCGGAGCTGGTATATTGCTGAGAGTGCAGTGAGTGAGGTTGAGTGAGTTGTGATTTAAAACGGCTTGGTGGTGGTCCCAGTACCCGAGGGTAAATTAAATTTTAATAACTGGGCCGTCACCAGCGGTTAAAAGTAAGGCTACAGGACGCGTAAGGGTGGCGAGTTACTGCCCCCTGCGTCCTTCAGATGCATACGCTTTGGGTTATTAGCCAAGGCTTCCTGGAGGGAAGCGGTAAGGGGATGACCAGTCTTTCTGGTCAGTGCCTGCCTTGTACCTGTTGTCCCGCCGTCGTCCTCCTTGGCTAATAACCCAAAGCGTATGCATGAGAAGGGAATCCCCCTCTCACATATAGAAAAACGCCTTAGTGAGTGTATCACATAGTCTGTACCACAACACTAAGTCTGTTTTATTTCACCACACCTTTTAAAAAACGGTCCTGAGGAAAGCCAGAATACTCTAAGGCACTGGCTGAAACATGTCGACCATCTGAAGGACGCAGGGGGCAGTAACTCGCCACCCTTACGCGTCCTGTAGCCTTACTTTTAACCGCTGGTGACGGCCCAGTTATTAAAATTTTATTTACCATCGGGTACTGGGACCACCACCAAGCCGTTTTAAATCACAACTCACTCAACCTCACTCACTGCACTCTCAGCAATATACCAGCTCCGCTGTAATCAGGCGTCGTAGCACACCCGGGACATACTAGGTGTCACTGGGTGGGCCCGATGATGAAGCATGCCACCAACTAGGTTGGTGGGTGAGGGCTTCATGAATACACCAACGAAAAGAAAGATTAAACAGCTTGAGGCAGGAGGGGAAACCATCGCAACTCTTGACTCCTTCCTGGTAAGGGCCGCAAATTTATTGTCCAAACAACTGACAGAGCATAAACTGACCCATAGAGAACCCAATAGTGGGATTATTATTAGAGACAATCCCCCGACAGACTCGCATACCGTTTCCATGGACCATATTTTACCAGGCCCCCTGCCAATCACCCGAGAGGGTTCAAGTAATAGTGCTGCTTCACCAGAAGAACCACCAGTTAAAAGAAAGCGAGGAGGGTCTAGACAGAAGCATTTATCAAAATCCAGAAAACCTTTGACTAATGTAGCTGACATGGTTGATATTATAACAACATGAAAAGGTGGTTCCCAATATTATAAAGGACCAAACGGTTCCAATACTACAAAATGCCCACAGAACAGCTAATTATATTCAAATTATTTTATTGTCATACCCAGGGCTCCTCAAATGAAAAAGAAATACACATAAAGGTAGACCAGCTTGCATCACGCACAATTCAACCTTTAATAACACGACTAGTAGCTTTAGAGCAGCATCTAGCGATATTAATTTAGAAGGGAGAGGTATTGTGGAACTCAGGGTCTGCTACTACTGGCATTGAGGTACTAGGGGGTCCAAACTCCATTTTAAAATCATGTGGCTCAAATCTAAGGGAAAGAGTTGAAAGCCACATCCGTGGGGATATACATAATTCACAGATTTTTCCCCAACAAGCAATATAGACTGAAGCGCCCAGGATAGGGATTTGATAATTACTGGAAAAACTCATAGTGAAGGCAGGACATGATTTTTTTTATTTATTTGACGCTTGTAAAGCGCACGGCTACCTCAACGGAGGTGTCCCGGGGCTGATCATAAGAATAATCCATTAACCCCTTCGACGCTCATGATGAGCTGGGCTCGTCATGAGGTAGCCTCCTCGCACGCTCATGACGAGCCCAGCTCGTCATGAATAATGGGATTTACAAATTGTCAGCGTGCGGGCGGAAATCATGCCGCACGCATGCGGTTAATCCCCGCTTCCTCTAATCACCAGAACAGTTGGGACCCTGTAGTAGTAGATGGTACTCAGGCACCCCATGCGAGGAGAGAAACAAGGGCACATGCAAGGGACAGGTGGAGGGGGGTAACATCTCAAGGGAGGGGGAGAGGAGACAACTACCCTGCAGTCCCTTGCTCTCCCCAAAAGAAGCTAGCCCGCTGGTGCTCATACTGGAAAATGTGCCAGAAATGCAGACATCCCAATACGAAACTACTGAGCAACGGATGGGGAAAGTATTACATTGGCTGACCAAATTTTGCTGAATGGGTTAATTCATATATAGCCACATCATTATGGCTAGGAGGATTTCCTGGATTGGACCATCACTAAAATCTTTACCAGGGGACAGTATTGTGATTACTTTTAATGCTCAAGAATTGGTAAGGGAGCTGTTAGGGTGTTTAACTATTGCACCTTTAGCAGCAACACAGATAAATGCCCTACCCTTGGGCTTCTTTTATCAACCGCACGAGGTTCTTAGGACTCTTACTGGTGTAAGGGACAACCTGATACCTGTCCATTACCACAGAGAGGCCCTAATGGGATGAGTACTAGGAATAGGTTTGCCCCACTAAAAAGCCTAGAAAAATGCGATTGACTCCAGGTGGTGGTCAATGTTAGAGGTAATAGAAGCATTCACGGCGGGCAGGACGATGGAAATGATGGAATGAAGGAAATTAAGATAATTTCCTGGAATATAGCAGGTTTTAGTCGTTAGAGGGCTCTAACAGAGTGGCAGAATGAACTAAATATACATGATATTGTCTGGCTCCAAGACTTCTGGGAGACAGGGTCAATATCGATGGATGGTTTTAGAACCTTTGAGAACCCCTCAGTTACAGCTATGGCAGGCAGGGCTGAAGGTGGTGTAGCAACCCTTGTAGAAAATACTCTTAGTATTAGAATATTAAAGATCTGCAACGAAAGCCTTTTTCATACCAATGTTATGTAAATATACAAGTGTTTAATGTATGCCTGCACTGCACTTTATCCAACTGCTGCCAGACCCCTATGTGTGTTATTCCCTTGCTTCCTACCTGTGGTCTGTGGCGAGGCGTAGATGTCTAGTCTTGGAGGTGTTTTAACGGGCAGTAATTAAATGGAAGATAAGAACCAGTTTTTATGAGACATTTTTATATGGTGTCTGATTTTAGGTCGACAAAATGTATGTGTAATTTAACCTATATTTGGCACTTTTCATGCATTGAAAAAAATGCAAAATAAAGTTTCTGTGCACGAAGTTGCCCCTGTACAAAAACAATCCTGCGTGCAACACAAGCATCCTTTCACCAGGGTGCAAGGGTATCTGATTTGGTGCTAAGCAGCCAAAACAGCACCAGCACAGGGAAAAAGGCAGGAATGTGCCGTATTCTTTTAAATACAGAGTATTCCTGCTCTTTTCCTGTCACGCAGCGTGGCAAGGTGACTTGCTGAGCTGCATGACATTCTCATAAATATGCCCCCAAGTTGCCAGGTTGTAATAGACAGAGATACTTTCTGCTTAGAATAGGCTGTAGGCCATATTTGTTTCATGGAACTGTGACTTTACAGCCACCAATCTGTACAATTATCTTTGCCAGTGAGATTGGTTCAAAGGTAGAGAGGTACAAGCTATAAGTAACTAACCCTGCAATAGTCATACTTGTGAGTCTAACTGTATAGAAGGTAGTCGTGTGTCTTTTTTAGATTCCCAAGGAGACTGGCCCTGTACTGCACTCTGACACCTTTCGGCTAGGTTCACGCTGTACAAATACCACATAGATACATACTTGCATACATACATTGTAATGTTCGTGTGACAAATTTTTTTTTGATATTTTTGCATAATTTCTGGAAAGCAGTAGGTATACATGTTTTCTGTCTTTTTTGTTGTAGGGGAGCTGGCTATTAGAAAAGTCAGTTTGGGTAATATGACCATATTTTATTTTTATAGTGGTTTATGGGTGTAGCAGTGCCTTTAATAGGGTGTTTGTCATTTTGGTATCATAAAATTATCTAATGTATTCCTTTTATTCTTTTAGAACAGGCTACTGCTGTCCCTGTTATTATTTTTATCCACCTTTACTCCACTGAACACTAATGGGATTTTAGGATTTAGACAGCTCGTAGCCAGTCCAAAAAAGCAGTAAACATACTTTGAGATTAACAAAATGGGGAGATTTAGTTACCAGGTCTGCCTGAAGTAGATTCTAATGATACATTTCGAGGTTTTCTATATGCACTTGTCACTACGGTAGAGGTGCTTTGTTAATGACTTAATCTGAGCCATAGGTTCCCGGGGCACGATTTTTAAAGATTTTAATCGGATTGGAATCCGGTTTAGTCGCAGACCCAACACAAAATCCTTTTTGGTATTTACAGAGCCACATAAATGCTTATTTCCATTGCTTTATATAAAAAAAGAAATGCAAAGCAGCACATTGCTGTGCCTTGCGTTACTTTGAATCAGGTAGGAGTTCCATGGGAGGTACATGGGCATTCCTGTGCATTCATCCTTGGATTATGATGCAAATCCATATCTAAAAATACTTGTAGACATGGGTTTGCACCAGAAAGATGCACCTGCCTGAGGCTTACGTAATAAAGGGAAATAGCTTCATTTCTCTTTGTTTTTTCCTTTTTGCATGTGTGCTGCATTGTACAACACACATGGCCTCAAAGGATAGTTATTGTACAGTAAAGGATACCTCCCTGCACAAGGGTGCCCACGTTGGCACTAGTGGAGCCACAAGAGTGCCAGCGCGTGGAGACAGCAGAACTCCGCAGATCTGTGAAGATAGGGCGCAGTTCTGCTGTCTCCCATTCATGTGATGCAGCACACAACTTCACTTGCTGCACTGCGTTGTGTGAACGCTTGGAATAAGCCCCTTTGTCTTTTGCAATATGTTGGACTGTGTACATATCCTAAATCATGCTTTAAAAGAAAATACTATTTAAAACTGCCCAAAACAAAATATGGACAGCAAGGTGTCCTCAGTCAAAACCAAGGTATTGTGCAGTGCACATTATGGACCCACATACTCTCACATATATACACTGCACATATATACAGGCACAACAGTTTACTGTGTTACTTCTTCTCCAGTTATGCCCTTAGTGTAGGTCCAAATGTACATTACAGACAACTTCTACCAACCTCTGCTGGGCCAGGGGAGGCTTTGGGGTTGTTGTTGCCCAGCACAGACCACCCTCTGCAATAATGTTGGAACCATCCCAGGTGGTATCACTGCATCTCCCATTCAGTGGTGCTGTTGCTTGCATCCAACACTAACTACGTTGTAGGCAAATAGTTGCCTGGCTGGTGTTCTGCTCTTTGACACATGACGGTTCAAACATGCGCTCTGCTCATTGTATTTGTTCACTTTGCAGGCTGGTAATCGGACGAGGGACATCATTTCCGGAACCACTGAGATCTGCCAAGTCTAGAGTGGTGAATAATTCTGTTGAGTGTTGTCGTTCGTGCCTGCACTGTTGTGGCGTGACGTCTCTGTAGTGTTACGTCATCTTTTGGATGTTTTGTTCTCTGGTCACTTCTTGGTATGTGTCAGTTTTGTCTGCCTCCGTGCGTGTCCTCTGGCTTCTATCCTTTGCTTCTTTGTTTTGCTGCATTGTAGCAGCTGTTTAAAATAATTGTAATGTAGATAGTACGGATGTAAACAGATGAGTAGTAGCTGCGTCTTTTCCTTTAATTTCCGTAGTCCTTGCTGTCCGTCTCTGCTTGCAAGCGGGGTGCTTGCTTGCATGTGGCCTGTTTCTGCTTTTGGCACTCTATCATCAATGGGCCGCAATAAAATGATCGCCTCTTTAGCGTCCGTTTTCGGGCAAAAAGCGGCAATAATTGTATCTCTTTATTAACAAGAACACGCTAGCAGGTGTTTCCTTGCCTTAGCACCCGGCTTCTTTCCGCCTAGCCTCGCTAATGAGATGCAAGGTAGGTGTACCATGTAAAACTGCATTGTAAAATATCGCTAACGGGCCTCCGCAATAGTTACAAGGCTGTCCCGGACACGCGTAGATTTAAAAAGGTGTGCTAAGCGCGGTTATCGCCGGTGTCTAACGTCTGCAAAATGTCAGACTTGCCTATCTGTATAATGGGAGCTGGATTATAAGGCTTTGTCCCCATCTCCCTACCAACAAGGATTTCCCTATCGCTGCAGTTTTATCCCTGAAATTCCAGTGATATTACTGCATTTCGCCACTTTTGCAGGATTTTTTATTGCCTCAGTGATACGCGTTGTTGTTAACGCGCTAACCGGGCGATAAATTCCAGCGACAGACGCCGATAAATAAATAAGCGCTAAGCACGCTTTGCGATATTTATCGCCGTCTATTGATAATATGCCCCCAGACAGGGCTGAACTGGCCATAGCGGGCACCGGCCAATCCCCCGGTGCGCCGCTCGGGTGGGGGCCACTTTCGGGCCCCTGGGGGCTGTTTTTGTTACAGGGCCGTTTTTGCTGCAAAATCGGCCCTGTACCAAAATCAGCCGAACACCGGCCCCGGCCAAGAACTCGTCGGCGGCACCTCCAACACCCCCGTGTGGGCAATTGGGGAGGAGGGGCGGCCGAGCACTTTGCCAGGGCGGGTTGTGGTTCCCAGTCCGGCCCTTTCCCAGATCTCTGTGTGATGCTCACTGATATGTATTATGTTTGTGGACATAAGTCGTGAAGTAGTTTTCAGTAGTACAGTGGTGGACACATAATTTGCGGTATTTTAATGTCTGTAATTTACCACTTGGTGGGCATCTGACTCTTGGACTGTACGCAAGGGATTCCTTGTTTTTATATGGCTCTTTATGTTGATCGTTCTGAAGAAAGAGGGGGTTGAGTGCCAGTCTGTCGGGGTTGTTAGAGGAAATGAATGCTGCCCGCAGCTTCCTATCAGAGTGCACAGTTAATGACTAGTAGCATTGAAAGCTCCCTTCCTTAGATAGCAGGGAATAATAAGCATTGGCAAAGCCAATAGGTCTCACCTATGCGAGAGCTATTGACTTTGGCAATGTGTTTGAGCCGTTATGTACACCAGTGCTGTTGCTGTTCAGCATGGCTAAACGTTTGTGGTATGGGGCAGATTGGGCTATAGTGGAGTGGGGCAGATTGGGCTATAGTGGAGTGGGGTAGATTGGGGTTTAGTGGAGTGGAGTAGATTGGCGTAGAGGGTGTGGGGGTCGAGTGGGGTAGAATGGAGTGAGGTGGAATAGGGTAGATTGGAGTGGGGTTGCTTGGAGTAGTGAAGTTGGGTAAATTATCGTGGTAGATTGGATTGGCGTACAATACGTGTGGTTACATTAAGTGGAGTGGGGTCGATTGGAGTGGAGTAGTTTGGGGTAGATTAGAGTGGGGTAAATTGGAGTGGGGTAAATAGGAGTTGGGTACATTGGGGTAGACACATGAGATGAGATGATCTGTGTTCTTTTGGAAAATTATGAAGTGGCTGCACGCAGGGTGTGTCTTTAATTTTACCAGGCATTCATTGACTTTTTTTGGGTGAGTGCCAACTTCACTCACAGACTCAGCTGGCTTCAACTTCATCAAGTTAGTGCCCAGTGAGGCCTCCTTGTCAAATGGCAGCCTTCGTAAAACTCATGAGAGCGGCCAACAGTAAGGGCACTTGGCCTTTATTATCATTCTCCTCAACTTTGCAGAATTGCAACCCTGTATTATTTGAGCATGTTTCTTCTTCTTTATCAGCCAGTTCACATGTGCAGAAAGGAAGAACCCTGTAGCCAAGAATGGAAGAAACGTATTCTATTCTTTGGGGTCCCATTTAACATGTTTAATCAGGAATGTATCTATCTTTTGGGGTTCTGTATGACCTGTTTAATATGAAAATAATTTAATCAGAGTTGGACCGAGTACCAAAATCCCTATTGAGAAGAGCAAGGGTGATATCATAGTCATGTGCTTGTCAATTGCAGCAAAGATTAGGGACAGACTGTTGCTGCAAAATTGTTTGTGGTAGGATCATTGTCTTATGGGCAACTAAGTTGTTCTCCATGCAAGCCAACCACAACTTCCATCCCAGAACCACAGAGATAAAGGGTGCAACATGCCTAAAGGCAAGATTGCTAGAGCTGGGCTTGGAGCTTTATTAAAAAATTAATGGCACCTTGCAAAAACTGAAAATCAAAGAAGCCCCACTTTACCTTGATGGAGAGATAATATAGGTTAACTCAGTTACACAGTAGCCTAAAAATGCCTTATTGTAGGCCAGAAAACAAGTCTGTTACAGGGCACAGTACCCAGCATACACTAGAGCAAGTACAGCAGATAGGAGCAACTGAGAATCACTAAGATGAAACAACGATCCTTGACGCCCTCGGGGTAGGCCAGTGACAGCTATAGCATCGGAGGGTCGCCTGATTCTTCCAGGCGGCATCAGTTGTAGGGTGACTACATTTCTGCAATTTGCGATTGTGGCTTCTGTCCCACTTCAGGAAGCCCATTGTCCCTCAGTTTGGTTCAGCATCACTTGTAACCCTTCCAAAAGATAAGAAGCTGTCACTCCCAAGCCCTTTTTTTAAAAACATATTTTTATTGACATTTTGTACGTTTATTACAATTACACAAGCAATAGTTGAATCAATTTTCAGTACAATTCTCTTTTATAGCTTAGACAGGGGTACAGACATTTCCTTCCTGGGGCATTGCATGGCGTCACATATCTTGCAGGTACACTTACTGACCATCACTCTTTACTTGCCCACCAGCCCCCAGCCTTAATATATTAGCGATTTTCGTAGCCCACGTCTACCGCTCTTCCCTGCCATGTCTCGGTGGGCGGCGCTAGCCGCTGCCCAAGATTCAGGTAATGTCCTCATCATGTTACTATTACACCAATAACCATAAACAGTTCAAAAATTAAAAAAGAAAAAGAAAACAGGAAACAGAAAAAAGGAAACAATAAAATTCTGCATGCATAGGGGGCCGAGGACTGTCTGATTCTAAGGATGCACTCTTTAATCCTATCAATTACATGATATGTTCTGCACAGTATGCGGGTCCTCCTGTTGTTGCCGTCTCTCCATCCACCGACCCCACTCTCTCAGGTACCGTCTGTCTTTCTCCTCCCCAGGGTTACTGGTTCACCTTCTTGTAGCTGATATACCACACGTGCCCCCTCCTTGTGGGTCCAAGGCCGTCTGTGTGGGAGCATGCAAATCACTCACTGTCACTCCCAGACTCCCCCTCTCCCACCCCACCCCCCAGTTGCTTGTTCCCGTTCTGGGTTTTGCCAATTCGCCAGCACTTCTTTCCATAAGTCTGCTATTGGTCGTCTCCGGATGCCCCTCGCTTCCTCCCAACTCAGGGCTCTGCCCTCCGCTCCTGCCCAACTAATAACCTCCCTGTTCCAATTGGCCACCTGTGGCCCAGTGCAGGATTTCCACACCAGCGCTATCCGTCTCTTAGCTAGGGCCAGGTCTATAAACTGATTCCCCACTTTTCGTTTGGGAGGACGCGAGAAGAGCCCTAACAGACAGACTTCCATAGTCAGCAACAGCTCCCTCCCCAGTGCATTCTTAATCTTATCCAGGATTTCTGCCCAGTACCCCTGCACGACTCCACAGCTTCAGGTCATGTGTACACACCCAGCATTCACATAGGCACACCTGGGGCACTTCCTCAATTATTCACCATACGTGACAACTCCCCAGCCCTTTGTGATCTGTAAAGGGTGCTTATCTGTGGCTGGGAGGCGGGGATGGGACACAGGAGTGGCCCAGCAACAGGAAGCTTCAGGAGCATGTTCAGTTACTGAAATGCAAATTCAGCCACGTGCTGATAAACATCCCTGGATTTGAGACTGAATACCATGCTGGAGATCTGTCCTGGTAGTATGCTCTGGGTGTTTATTTCTTCCATTAAGCCTCTTTTAAAGTGACAGTATATTGTCAGATGAGTGGACAATGAACGTATTATTTGCCCAAGATCAAATATGTGTTAATTTAGTACACCTGAGACTGTGGCACACTGGTACTTGATGCAGAGCCTATACATTCATCACTATATTGCATTTTGATGAATATACCGTCGAACTGGGCCCTCTCCACTTACGCAGGTAATATCCATTTTTGTAACCACACCCTCACTAGAAGATTTTATACTCATTCTAAATACTCACCATCTTCTAAAAAAATAGAGCAGAGGTATAAGGTTAAAAAGTGATCGCTCTGAATTTGGCCAAATGGGAAGCTGGGATTAACACTGTATCTCTTGATTCAACGTTTGAAACTAGGCCACAACTGGGGTGGCAGTGATTCTCATGGAAATGCCAAGGGGTCGTCCTGCCCAAGAAAATGTCACTGTGTTTTGGGCCTTGCCCAGCTTTATAATACAGTGTGTTATCCATCACGTTTAGGTGAAGTCATACAACTGAGATTAGATGTTAATTATCTTAGTCCCAGGGCTAAAACATACCCTCTGGACCAGGTCCTGTCACAGTAGGTGGTTACAGGGCCGTATTCATGGAAGAGGCTGATATTTATCATTGATGCTGCAAAGCCTATTTCATTCTATTTGGATACCAGAGTTGTCGTCATTTTAAATGGGTCCCTCAAAGATTGCATTAGCAATCAGTCAAGACTTACTGCAAGGGGCGGTAAAGTGATTAGAACACAAATACAGTGTGATCAGTAATCACACTCGATAAGCTCAGTCTTGGGCGAGTAATATCCTTTAATATGGGCTGATTTAATGTAGTTGAATTTAGTACCTCTATTTGGTGTAAACAGCCAACAATAGCTAGGGGTAGCAGCTAATATTATTTGTTAGCCCTGGCACTGCCCATGCTATCTTGGTGTCAAGGACAGAAATACAGTCAGTGCAAGAATGAATATTAAAGGCTCCAATGGGCCTGTTTACAACTGTGGTTTGTTCTTGTTGCCCGTTCTTTAGCACCTCAGAAAAAAATAAGAATCTATTGAGGGGCTGAGGTGAAGACAAAGGTGTAACACTGTGAGGTCATAGATTGTCAAAGTGTGCATGCTGCCACATCTGCTATTCCTGGCACTTTTGTGAATTGACACTCCCTTGTCTAGAGTACTTTAGAAATTGGAGAAATATGTGTTAAAGTGGCCATCCAATGAATTGTGTCACAATTGGTTTTCCAACCCAGCCAGACATCCTTATACAAAGGGACATTCTGGAACCCCTATTGTTGGCAATTGTTGATAATGCACGACTGCATAAGAGGACACAATTTTTTTTATTGGCTAGCCCCTTTCTTCTGGTGACTACAGATTTCTAGTGTTCTTCTGATGAATCATGTAATAATGCTGCATTACTGGAATGCAGAAATAATATATCAAATCTCGGAAACAACATGACACATTACCACCAGCAAAAGGTTGGTGATAACTAAACACACATCAATCCAAAAAGGTTGCGGTAACTGTATAATTGAATTTTATTTTCCTTATTAGGAGCCATAGAAATACAATCCAAGGTAAATACCTCCTCTCACAGTTGCAATAACTTTATTACTGTATTAAGATATTATCCCTAGTCATAGTCTTAGAGTTTAGACATAGAGTTTTAATGACGCACATATCACCCGAAGGGGTCTCAAAGCGCTGCAGCGAGTGTTAGTGAAGGCGAAGATAGAACAGCTGAAAATGGGGGGAGGGTGGGCAGTCAGAACAGCCAGGTTTTAAGCTTTATTCAGAACTGTTTATGATCCGAAATAGTGCGAAGCTGCAATGGGAGTTTGTTCCACAGGTGGGGCTAGATGGGTAAATGATCGGCCACTGTGCCTAGCGGTTCGCACCCTGAGTGGAGTGAGAAGATGTTTAATTCCATACCTAAGGTTTCTATGAGGGAGGTACCAGTTTAGGTTTTTGGCCAGGTAGCTTGGCCCATTTTCAAACAAGGTCTTGTGTACCAGAAAGCTGACCTTAAAACGGATCCATTTTCTAATTGGTAGCCAGTGAAGAGTTTTCAGACTGAGCGCTGACGGGGACCGAGGTGGAAGGTTTAGTACCAGCCTGACAGCTGTGTTCTGTAAGACTTAGAGCCTGTTGACAAGCTCTTCATTAATTGAGGCCATCAAAGCATTTCCATAGACAAGACGACTGATGATTAAGTCATGGACAAGCGGTTTCCCTGACTCTAATTGGGATCCATTACGTAGGCTCCAAATTAGGCCATAACAGGTGCTCCCTATTTGGTTTACCTGGTCTTTCATGGATAGCTTGTCATGGAATTTTACTGCAAGGTTGCGTACCTTGTGTTTAGGAGGACAGGGGCCAAGACAATGGGGCCACCAGTCGTTGGACTAGTGTTCATGAGCCTTGCCAAATAAGATGATCTTGGTCTTAGTGGCATTGAGCTGCTGATAGTTAGCTTGCAAACAGAGGTTAATATGAGTCATACCATTTTTAAACCCTTGATTTAGCATTGCATTTTAAGTGAGGGCCAATAAAGGTCGTCACACCTACACATCCACATGGGCAATCATAACATTTATTATAGGATTGCCCCTTATATCCTGTATTATAAAAAGTGAAACACTATGTAAAATTAGCCCCTCAATAGCAAATGCAGGATGTATGCAGTGCTCATAGATTTTAGAAACAGGTGCAGAGATTCCACTATGTGTAAAGATTTATCCACAGTTGCAAACAGCCGCTAAGGAGGGAACAATCAGTCTTCCCAGGTAAGTGTCTCTAGGGTGGTCTATGAAATTGTGGTCACTTTATGGGTATCGACAAACATTTGCAATGCCTTATTACATTTATCTAAGTCTCTAAACTTACACTAAAAGTAATAGGAGTAAGCCTAGGAACATATCTACAAAGCAACAGCGTGCATTTGTAGTAAAGCTGGAAAAGGGTACAAAAGTATGTGTGAGGAAAGAAACTGTTCACAAGGAAACATATTCCATATGAGGAAAAAGTAAAATATAAAAAATATCGGTGGACTTTCATGAATATCCTAACCACATGCATACAGGCTTCTTTGACATAATATTGAAGACATAAATATTGTGTGTAAGAAAGTGGCTCTATATATACTGGACCAAATTAAGGTACAGTGTGTATAGAGTCCCCAGTGCCCAGCCCCCAGAGGTTTGGCAGAGGCTAAAGTTAGATATAACCTTACTCTCTAAAGTGGTAGCTTGGTCGAGCAGTAAGGCAGTATCAGAGGACAGTGTAAAGCATTTGTTGTACACACACAGTCAGCAAATGGTCTCACACACTCAAGAACTGAACTCTAGGCCAATTGTTTTATATCAAAAGATATAGTTGTTTCATTTTAGAACCAACAAGGTATCAAAATATACTTTCTCAGAGTTAGTTACTTTAGTTAAATACTTTTCAAATAGGCATTAGACTTTTTGAATGCAATAGTTACAGTTTGTTGCAATAGGCAACACAATTTCAAACACAATGCAACATTGAGCTCAATGGGAATGTTCGGCTAAATGCAATACATTACTTTGTAGATTACTTTTCTAACCACCAGACTGGATCCTAGATTCAGTCCTGGGATAGGTCTAGTAAACAGGTAAGTAAAAGCGTTTTGGTTACAGTGGTGATTTTTAAGGAATATTATTGTATTTTAAAAGTTGACACTTAGAAACTTTTTCAGTTGAAATTACCAATGTTATCCTATGGAAGGAAATTCAATTTGCAGGTAAAGTATGTTCACAGTACTTTTGTAATCCAATACTGGACTCCTAGGTTCAGCACTGGGACTTCTATCTAAGACAAGTAAGTAATTACGTTTTGGTAGTTGGTACAATTTTTAAAGAATATTTGTAGTTTGCAAAAATCAACACGGAAGAAATTTCACAGAAAAACAGTCAATGGTTTCCTATGGAAGAAAATTCAGGTTACTGGTAAGTATGGTAAAAATTACTTTGCAGGGCTGGTCCTGGGCTAAAAGATGCAGCACTGAGGTCTCTCCCGATAACAGGTGAGTAAATCAGAATTCGTTGTTCAGCTGATTTTAGTTTAACATTTTAAAGTTCCAAAACTCCACACTTAAAAGAATTTCTAAGTGAAACCAGTCAATGTTAACCTATGGAAGAAAAGTGAGTTATCGGCTTTTAGGTAAGTACTCAACTGGCAGAGTTAAGGTCTGGGCATAGACTCAGGTGTCTCCCAGGGTCAGGTAGGTACAGTTGGTACACCCTCAGCAGCACTGGGGCAGCCGGGTGCAGAAGTAGTTAGGCCCAATGGTATCCAATGAGAGGTCGGGGGCCTTCGGTTGGTGGCTGCTGGCTAGCAGGCCACGCGGCTGTGGGAGCTGGGCTCCTGGTCACTTGCTCATGGCAAATGGGGAAGTAGAACAGGGCAAAGGTTGCACTGCCAGGGTCACAAGGGCGATTGGGTGCATGGTACTTTTGAACCATAGGGCGCTCAAGGTTAATCAATGGAGATCTTGGAAAGTGGAAAAAGGCTGCAGGCTCGGGGGCGGAGATTCTTCAGGGGTGACCAACACTTTGAGAGGTAAGTTGGGGTCTTGGAGGATAGGTAGGCACCCAGGAGTTGGGCACAGGGGGCTGTGGGGCACCGGGTGCAGGGGTGTCTTTTGACGTCAGGAAATCTTACCCTCAGCTGGTCGCGGTTGAAGGGGTCCTTGGTTGTGAGGCTGCAGGCGTCATCTGGTTCGTCGAGGAGGGTCTTTGGGCACTGGACTTCGGGTCCCAGTCGCCGAGGGGATGTCCTCGTGGTCTTTGGTCACTCAGGCACGGGCCGGGCTGGGGGGGTGCAGAGTGTGGGGTATTGCTGTTGGAGCAGAACCACTGCTCATGGAAGTCCCAGTCTTTCAGAGGGTCAAGACAGGCAGGTCCTCTGGGGTTTTCAAGGTTGCTGCTCACAGGAATCGCAGGGATTTAGAAGGAGCAGGTTGAAGGATCGACAGGCCCGTAGGGCTGGGGCCATGTCAGTTGGTGTTGTCCTTTCGTTAGCAGCTACACGGCGGGTCTTCTTCTTCTTGATCTTCTTTCTTGTTTTTGTATCGGGATCTGAGGAAGGAAGGTTCAGGGTGCCCCTAAATACTAAATTTAGGGGCATTACAGGTAGGGTGAGGTCAGTGACAAATAGGTCCCTGTCCTGGGAGGGTACACCCCCTAAACTGCTCCTCTCCGTTGGGAGGGGGGCAGGAGCCTAGCTGTGAGTGGGTAGGGCTCCCATCCTTAAGAAGGCGGTAGACCGGAGTCGTGCTTCACTTCGCCTCTCCCACCTGAGGGGTGGAGTTGGCGCAGGCTGGCACACCCCCTTTCCTGACGTAGGGTTTCCCACCAGTCTTCCCGCCAGAGTGCGGGTCAGGACTGGTGGGGGCCAGTTGCTGAGTACAGCAAGTGGCCTGGAGAAGCTCACAAAGGCGGCATGCCTTTGAAGCTTCCCCCTGCCCATCCTGGGGGAGGAGACCTAGCACCTCGCCCAGGATGTGCATTGTTGCAGGCCCAGGAGAGCGGGGGGCTCTCCACCCAGGGGTCCAGCAACATGTCTGCAGTGTGGCAGCCTAGACAGCCTCTCAGACAAGATGTAGATTGTAGGTTAGGTTTCAGGGGGCATCTCTAAGATGTCCTCTGTAGTGCATCTTACATTAAATCCCACACTGGCATCAGTGTGGGTTTAATGTGCTGAGAAGTTTGGTACCAAACTTGTCAGTCTAGCCATTATGGTGCTGTGGAGTTCATAATGACAACCTCCAAGCACCATACACTCTTAATGGCATCACTGCACTTACAGTGCCCAGGAATGGCCTTGGGTACTATAGGGGCACAGGGTTCATGCACCTGTGCCCACACCACTGGCATAGGGCACACAGCTAGAGGGGTGACGGATGTATGCCAGGGCAGTGGGTTGGTGAGCATGGCACACAGGTATGTGTGCCATGTCGACTCTTTGTTTAGTTCTGCACCAGGACACTCAGCCAGCAAAGGCAGTGTGTGTGTGTGTGTGTGTCAGGGTGTAGGGTGGCACTATAAGTGCTGCAGCCCTTAGGGGTCTTCTCTGGTCACAATGCCCTGGGTACCCATGGTACCATTTACCAGGGACTGACATGTGGCCGGAGATGCCAATTGGGTTTTAGCTTCAATACAGTTTTAGGGAAGGAACACAGGCCCTGGGCACCTGATTGGCAGGAGCCCAGGGCACACTCAGTCAAAGCACATCAGCAATTCAGCAAAAAGGTGGGGCATGACATGCAAGAAAGATGGCACTTTCTCACATTGTGAACTAAATATTAGCCAGAAAATAGAGAGAACACAAAAATAAACTTTATATTTTTTCGATAAAATGTACAAATGTATTGACTACAAAAATATTGTGGGCCAAAATATCATAAGTAAGTGTATTGAATTTTAAATATTTAACATCATATTAACTTTAAAAAAGTATTAACTTGAAAAAGAATATTACATTTCCAAAATATATACATATATTATTGAAAACATATTAATAGGTGTTATTTATTGAAAAATAAAATGAAAATATAAACTTTAAAATACATGTAAAAAAAATAAACATTATATGGACATAAATAAAAATGTTAAATAAACATGATGAAAGTACAATCAACTACTAATAATAAAGAATAATTAAAAACGCAATGGGCCTCATTAGGATGTTGGTCAGACTACCACCGACAGGCCTTTAATGGCGGTCCGACCGACATCCAGCAGAGCGGTGCGACCGCCGCATTTGGATACAGTCAGTCGGGCTGCATCGGTTGGAGGGACCGACCCACGCTTCCTACAGAATCAAGGAGCACATCAGTCGGAACTTATTTGAAAAGGGGCGATGCCTGCATAGGCACTGCCGTAGGAATTACTATGTCCCTTTCCGACAGCCTTTCCTTGGTGGTCGGAACGCCTTGGAAATGCTGTCGGAAAAGGACTTTGGTGGCCCCTATCAGGGCCCCGGTTCCACGTGGGCCTCTGTTATGAGGCTCGGGGGGCTCCTACAGTGCCTCCCCTAAATATCCATACCCTGTGTGCCAGTCATCACATGGTGTCTGGCACACAGTGCATGGATGTTCAAAAACATGCCTTTTCCCATTGCGGTTTGTGCTGCGACCTTTTTCGAGCCACAGCACAAGCTGCAATTGGAAAAAAACATGATTCTGGCTGTCTACACAGCGGTCGCATCATAATTTGGCAGGCGGGACAGCTGACTACTTTTAGGTCGGATCCAATCCTGCTGCGAAGGTGGTCGGACACTTGTCCAACCGCCATTGTAATGGGTCCCTATATTCTAAAACACAGCTTTCCAAACTTTCCACGTCGGTGACACACCTTTTTGACAATCTTTATCTTGTGACACGGTAATGCGAGCGAGCACAGCGAGCGAGCCGAACCTCCTACAGGGGGTTCTGGGGGGTACTCCTGCAAGAAAAGTTTGAAAAAAAGTGGGCCAATGGTGCAGTTTCAAGCAGATTTGAGAAAGCAGGAAGGTTCTAACAAAGACAGTGACTAGCAAAACTGGGTGTAAGCAAGGTTAGGTGTGTGCCTGAAACAAGAATATAACAATGCACACATTGACACATGCACCATTGATTTACAGCACAAAAAGGGGGGGGCACGCTCTGCCAACCCTTCCAACCATGCACAAAGTCCACCTGATGCCTTGCTGAATATGAGTTATACAAAAATCCGTTCAGGACCAATCATGCAACCTATCAGCCTGTCTCTGCACATTAAACTTAGGTTAGACCGCTTTTCTTAGCGCAGCGCGCCAAAAGGCACATCATCCTTACTTCACCGTGCCTTGCTATCCATCTCTCTCCCACCTCTCCCTCTCCCACCTCTCCCTCTCCCATCTCTCCCTCTCCCATCTCTCCCTCTCCCATCTCTACCTCTCCCATCTCTCCCTCCTCTCCCTCTCTCTCTCCTCTCCCTCTCTCCTCTCCCTCTCCCTCTCTCCCTCCTCTCCCTCTCCCTCTCTCCCTCCTCTTCCTCTCCCTCTCACTCCTCTCCCTCTCCATCTCACTCTCACTCCTCTCCCTCTCCCTCCCTCACTCCTCTCCCTCTCCCTGCAGTCTCTCTCTCTCCCCCTCTCTTTCTCTCTCTCTCCCTCCTCTTCCTCTCCCTCCTCTTCCTCTCCCTCCTCTCCGTCTCTCTCTCACTCCTCTTCCTCTCCCTCCTCTTCCTCTGTCTCCTCTCCATCTCCCTCTCACTCCTCTCCCTCCTCTCCCTCAACCTCTCTCCCTCCTCTCCTTCTCCCTCTCTCCCTCCTCTTCCTGTCCCTCCTCTTCCTCTCCCTCCTCTCCGTCTCCCTCTCACTCCTCTTCCTCTCTCTCCTCTCCCTCTGTCTCCACTCCGTCTCCCTCTCACTCCTCTCCCTCTCCCTCTCTCCCTCTCCCTCTCTCCCTCCTCTCCCTCCTCTCCCTCTCCCTCTCTCCCTCCTCTTCCTCTCCCTCCTCTTCCTCTCCCTCCTCTTCCTCTCCCTCCTCTCCGTCTCCCTCTCACTCCTCTCCCTCCTCTCCCTCTTTCTCCTCTCCATCTCCCTCTCACTCCTCTCCCTCTCCCTCCTGTCCCTCTCTCGCTCCTCTCCCTCTCCCTCCTCCTCCTCTCCCTCCTCTCCCTCTCTCACTCATCTCCCTCCTCTTCCTCTCCCTCTCTCTCCTCTCCATCTCACTCCTCTCCCTCTCCCTCCTCTCCCTCTCCTTCACCCTCCTCTCCCTCTTCCTCTACCTCCTCTCCCTCTCTCTCCTTCCGCTCCGTCTCACTCCTCTCCCTCTCCCCTCCCCCTCCTCTCCATCTCCCTCTCACTCCTCTCCCTCTCCCTCCCTCGCTCCTCTCCCTCTCTCCCTCCTCTTCCTCTCCCTCTCCCTCTCCATCTCCCTCTCCCTCCTCTTCCTCTCCCTCCTCTCCCTCTTCCTCTACCTCCTCTCCCTCTCTCTCCCTCCTCTCTGTCTGACTCCTCTCCCTCTTCCTCCTCCCTCTTCCTCTGCCTCTCCCTGCTCTCCCTCCTCTCCCTCCTCTCCCTCCTCTCCTTCTCTCTCCTCACCCTCTCACTCCTCTCCCTCTCCCTCCCTCTCTCCTCTCCCTCTCCCTGCAGTCTCTCTCTCTCCCCCTCTCTTTTTCTCTCTCTCATTCTGGCTCTCTCCCTCAGTATCTCTCTCGCCCTTCAGTCTCTCTTCTCCTCTCTATCCCCCTCTCTATCCCTCCTCTCTCTTTATCTCTCTCTCTCCATCCTTCAGTCTCTCTCCCTCTCTCTGTGTTTCTCTCCCTCGGTATGTCTCTCTCTCCCTCTCGCCATCCTTCAGTATCTCTCTCTCTCTGTCTCTCCCCTCTCTCTCGCTCGCTCTCTCCCTCTTTATCACTCCCTCTATCTCTGCCCCCCATATCTCTATGGCACCCTTTCGCCGTTACCCTTCTAATGCAACTACTGAGAAATAAATTCAACAAAATAGACAAATACAATGATGTAATGTTTATAAATAATTGCGGAGGTCATAAGATAAAAAGCCCATGGACCTGAGGCTGGACAGAGTCCCTACCTCTCTGCTAACGCCTGGGTTTTCTAAGTAATAAGATGCAGCGCCTTGAACCAGTGCGCCAAGCAGAGACTCCTTCCGAAACTGCTCGGAAGCTGCCCCTGCCAGGTGTCCGACAAGGTCAAGGAGCAGCAATCATGTCCGCAGCAGCCGGTGCCCCTGGCTAAGGCTGGTGCTTGGCAGGCGAGACTGGTGCCTGCTGGGCCCAGGGTGGAGGGAGGCTCTACAGAGCATATTAACAGCAGCAGACACCCCCCAGCGCAGAGGCGCAACTAGAGCCACATTTCAGGGGGGGGGGCTGAAACATTAAGCAGTAGGTAGGGTGGCGCTGCAGGGGCTCTTAGAAGGGGTGAAACATCAACAAAGCCTCTTTAACATGCACACGGTCTTTTAATGACCTGTGAAGTGCTCGGATGCGGCTGAGTGTGTGCCCGGGAGCTGTCTGAGCCCGGGCTGCCACACACGAGGGGGGGTCATTGTCAGGCGACACACCCACAGAGTGGAGGCGACACAGTACGGTGTCGCGGCACACACTTTGGAAAGCTCTGTTCTAAAAGGTGTAAAAACATATAATAACATTACTCCAAACAATATGCAGTAAAAAAAAACAGAAGTAGGGAAAGTGTTGGACGTTGGGAGGGTCGGATTTACTGTTCCCACTACAACTTGGTGACTGTATGGAAAATACGGCATTTAGCAGGGGTTAGATTTACTATGTGCAATCCAATCTGAGCAACAGTAAGGAACATGCTGGGCATTGAAGGGGTCTGAATTACTATTTCAACTCCCACCTGAGCAACAGTAGGGAAAGTGTTGGGAAAGTGTTGGACTTTGGAGGCCATATTTACAAATTCCCACTCCAACCTGAGCAACAGTAGGGAATGTGTTGGACTTTAGAAGGCTCAAATTTACTATTCCTGCTGTAACCCAAGCAACAGCAGGGAAAGTGTTGAACAATGTAGGGGTCACAGTAGGGAAAGCGTTTGAGGTTTGAGGGTTGGATTTACTATTCCAACACCAATCTGAGCATCAGTAGGGAGAGTGTTGAACTTTGGAGGGGTCAGATTTACTTTTCTCACTCCATCCTGAGCAAGAGTAGGGGAAATAGACTTTAGAGGGTTTAGATACATTATTTCCAATCCACGTAAGCAACAGAAGGGAAGGGTTTGACTTTAGAATAGTCAAATTTACTATTCCTGTTCTAGTCTGAGCAACTAGGGAAGTGTTGGACTTTGAAGAGGTCAGATTTACTATTCCCATAGCAACATAATCAACAGTAGGGTGAGTGTTTTATGAGAAAAAAAAAATATTGATTGATAAAAAAACATCAAATCTATTCCAATAAATATATTAAAGAATATATGTTCAACATTATAAAGTTATTTTAAATAATACAAAAATAGAATGCAATATTGAAAATAAGAATATACCAGTGTCCATCGAGGTGGGCATTCTCCATGGGGACTTTCCAGAAGGTGACAGCACATGAACACAGGATTGAGGAAGTCTCGCTGTAGGTCAGTGCCCTTAATGAACAGGTCGGGAAACTCACAAATCTGACAGCAGCACTGGAAAACCGGGCAGAAGATGCTGAAGGTAGATCCCGACGGAATAATCTACACTTTTTCGGGTTCCCGTACGGAGCGAAAGGAAGGTTCATGGAATCCTTTATGCAAGATTGGATAAGTAACACCCTGAGGCCCAAAGAACTGTCACCGATGTTTGTAGTGGAAAGGGCGCATAGGGCGTTGGTGAGGAGGCCCCCTCTGGGGGCGCCATCGTGAGCAATAATTGCATGCATTTTTAATTACCGTGACCAAGACTGTATCCTTAGAGCAGCACGAGAGGCTGATGCCTTAGGGTTTGAAAATCACAACATAACAATATTTCCGGACTATACGCGGAAGGTGCAGGCACAACGCCAGTCATTTGTGGAAGCTAACAAGAAGCTCAAGGCAATGGGACTACAATACATGCTTATGATCTGGGCCAAGCTCCGAGTAGTGGCGCAAGGCAAAACACATTTCCTCGAGAGACCTGAGGAGGTTTGGGCCTGGCTTGAAGCCTGGGACAAGCTGCCAACAAGGGAAAGGGGCACCCAGAAAACAGACAGGAAGCGTAAAGGAGGAGAGTTGAGAACTGGAATGTGTCCCCTGGAAATTTGAAGGGAGAGACCATGGCGACCCCTTGGATAGAGGTGCAGGAAGATAGCTCGCTGTTGGCGGTGCAACTAGGGGAAGCGGAGAGCGATATGGAACAAGGTGACAACGCCGAAGATTTGACGCAAGTGACACCGGAACCAGTAGTCAGAGAAGAAGAAAGTTGAACACCACTCCAGACATTTCAGACTGAGAAAACACAGGAGGTACAAAATGGGACAATGAGGAGGGGGCCCCGAATACCACAGGTAGAGAAGTAGGAACATCGGGGACCTGTGGGAAAACACAGTGTGGACATACATGCTGAAGGTAATCGATGAAACTGAGGCTATTGTAAAAAATGTTGGGATGGGGTAGGGCTGCTGAGGTAAGATCCTGTGGGGTCTCCGACTCTCCCTTTGAGGGAGGGGGAGCCAGCTGGATACCTTACCTCTGGAGGAGGGAGGAGAATATAGGGAATAGCTGTTGTAGGAGGAATCTTTTTTTGCTTTTTCACAGGAGAACATATGGGGGGCTCTGGGCATTGGATGTCCCAAGGGGTGGGCGATCATCAAAGTTCTAGTTACTGTGTTCACATGATTGTCCGGGGAGGGAAGGGTTGGGGGGTACACATGTTGGTAAAGGTTATAAGCTGTACAGAGTGGTGCGATACAAAACCTATGGGGCTGAGAGAAATGGGAGCGATGGAAGACATGTTGGAGCAAGATGAGACACATAGGGAGGAGCCCCGCACTGGCGGGAAGAATTGGGGGAGAATGCCGCAGCTATGACACAGCGGTACATGATAGTCCTGTGGAATGTCAGGGGCATGGGTACTTATGTGAAGAGGTATAGAATACACTCATACCTGAAACGCACAGGTGTAAGCATAGCCTGTATTGAGGAAACGTACCTCACAGAGGAAGAAGCCCAGAAGTTACAGAAAAAATGGAGGGGACAGCTATACTTGTCTACATATTCCTTATATGCATGGGGAGTGGCAATCTGGGAGATTCCTGGGATCCCGTTTCGCCTGGTGTACACAGAGGCGGATGCACAGATATATATTCGTGCAGGGAGTGCTAGATGGCACAGACATGACTATACTCAATGTATACGCGCCCAATGTGGACGACAGGGAGTTTTTTCCTAGATTGCAAAACATGATCACAGACAACACGATAGAAAGGCTGCTCTGGGTGGGGGACTTCAATTGTGTATTGGATGCCAGTATGGAAATATCACCCTGAGTGCTAGGACTAAACCAGGCATGGTAAACACAGTCAAAAATGTAATGTAAAACCTAGGTTGTAAGGACTTATGGAGGGCACAATAACTGACCCGACGGGAATATTCATGTTACTCAGCAAACCACAAGACATATAGTAAGATTGCACAGAGCGCTCGGTACGGAACATATGCAGGCGGAAACACAGAGTAGGATATTTGGGCAGGTACTTATCTGATCATTCCCCGCTATTGCGGGAATGGGGGGGGAGGAGTAGGAGGACAGGGAAATAGAACATTGAGAATGCAACCGGACATGCTAACGGATGCACCTTTTTGACAGGATTTAGCAGATAAAATCACCAAGTTTATTGAGGGGAATTGGGGCACAGCTGTAAGTCGGGGCATGGAAGGGGAAGCACTAAAAGCGATGATTCGGGGAGAATGCATGGGTAAAATATGTGGAGTAAGGAGGCAGTTACAAGCAGAATTGAAGAGTTTAGAAATAGAATTGACGAAGGTGCAGCAGAGGAGGGCAACGGGGCGGGACAATGAGTTTAGGGTGCGAACATAGTTGGACAATACATGGGACAGACTGGATAAATTCACATGCAGAGACTACAGGAAATGCCTGCATGGCAAAGAAGATACGCCCAGCAGAATGCTTGCATGGCTGTTCAAAAGAGAAATGGCCAGGGACCCCATAGTATTGCTTCAGAGGCAGGACAGAACAATAGCCATTACACAGAGATTGATAAATAACATGCTAAAAGAACAACTCCAAGAAATCTACATGGGTGGGGCAGAGCCGACGGAAGGGGAACTTTCAGAATATCTGGAGGGGGCGGGACTTCCCAGACTGGAATGACAGGTTAGCGATGAAATTGAAGCGGACCTTACATAAGAGGAAGCAAAAGAAGCAATCAAGGGTAAGACACCGGGAAGCGATGGATTCCCCGTAGAGTTCTGCCAGACATATATGGATCAGCTGCCAGGGCTGTTATTAGAGGTATATAGAGAAGGACAGAATGGGATAATGTCTCAGACACTCAGGGAAGGAGTGATTTGTATGGTACTCAAACTCGGGGGGGACGGACGCGACGGACGCGGCAGCATACCGACCTCTAACAATGCTGAATGTAGACAGCAAGGTATTATGCAAGATATTAGCGAGAGACTGACAGGCATAGTGAGGGAATTAGTGCATGAAGCCAAGTGTGGATTCATCCCGGAGTGGAGCACAGCATTGAATTGGCGTAGGCTGGCACATGTAATGCATGCAGTGAAAGATAGTCAGCAGGAACTAGCGCTTCTGTCTGTGGATATCAAAAAGGCCTTTGACACTGTCGAATTGAAATATCTACAGCGGGTACTGCAGCACATGGGCTGCAAACCGAAATGTTGTCACTGGGTTAGGGTACTAAACACTACCCCTGGAGTACGGGTGCGTAGTGGAGGCATTCTGTCAGAAGGCTGGGAGGTGAGTAGGGGCGAGGCTTGGCTGCCCGCTCTACCCATTGTTATTTGCAATGGCAATGGAACACCTGGCCGCATGTTGTGTAAGGAGGCGGAGATGATGGGGGTAAGGGTGGTAGAGAGGACACACCTAATCTCGATATACGCGGACAATGTGATGTTCTACTTAAGGGAGCCAGCGGCAAAAGTCTCACAGCTCCTGCAACATCTGGACAAGTTTGGTAAAGTCACAGGTTTGCGCGTAAATAAACAGAAAACGTTGTCATTCCCCCTTGGAGGGCTGGAGGAAAAGGAGGTAACACAGCTGCCACCGGTGGGTTTGCTATGAGAGGTGTTGTCCTTTAGATACTTGGGAGTTAAAGTAGGCCATAGCCTTGAGGACAAGGAGTCCTTGGTAAGCCTGATGATTTCGGGACTGACCCAGTCAATTCAGTTCTGGAACACACTGCCGCTCTCCACCATGGGGAAGATGGCGGTAGCTAAGCTAAGATGGTGTTCCTTCCAAAGTGCCTGTATACTGTCCAGTGTGTGATGTATACGCTTTCCTGTAGTGTGTTACGGAAATTGAATAGTCTCTTGATCCAGCTGGTATGGGTGGGAAAAAGGAGCAGGGTAGTACTGCCGCAGCTGAAACGCGACACACAGGAAGGGGTATGGGTCTTCCAGATTTGGAGTTGTATTATTATACCTCTAAACTACTGTACATGGCATAATAGGTGTTGGATGAGGACAACGCTGAGAAGCGAATGCTATGGGGAACATATGGAACGCTCTCATTGATGGAATTGCTCATGCTGGGAAACGGGGTACTTGAGGGAACTCCTTACCTTATAAGTCAAACAGACTTATACGGTAAGGAGTGAGTGATTAAGAGAGTGTTTAAGAAACCGCCTTTTGACAGGGTTCTAGATTTCGTGATGCTTTGGCCATTTCGTCGTATAGACCGAGACATGTTGATGGCACGATGAAGAGAGGGTGGATGCATCACATTAGACGATCTATACCCGGGAGAGACATGTCTGACTTTTGAAGAAGCACAGGAGACATTCAGGGTGACAAGGGGCCAGGTCCTTCAATATGCTAAAATAACATAAACGGTGAGGGAAATATGGACGGACTTCCCAAATGCCCAGACGGAGTATGGCACCTTGCAGCTCCTGCTTACCGCAGGGGGTACGAGATATATGGTGACCTTCCTATACAGAACTCTGAAGGAGGACAGAGAAGTGAGGGAAATGCCGTCCAGAAGGGCATAGGAGGAGGATTTGGGAGGCCCCTTCGAAGACACTAAATGGAGTGCGGCACGTGAACTGGTTCGGACAGTGTCAAGTAATGTGCGCTTCAGGTTGACGCACTTTAATTATCTGCATCTAACATATATGACACTGAATAAACTTAGCAGAATATATGTGGGAAGGGGGGCAGTCTGCCCCAGATGTGGGGCAGATGGGGCCTCGTTCTTCCACCTGGCATGGGATTGTCAGGCAGTCCTACAGTACTGGCAGGAAGTGGCGGAACAAATGAGGGCGGTGACCGGATTAATCCGGGTGGCAGTCCCGAGGGTATGCATGTTGGGCATGGTTAAGAAACCCAGGGAGGGCAAAATAGGCTGGAAATTTCTGCAGTTAGTGTTGGTGCTAGCAAAAAAGAGGGTGGCTATAGAGTGGATAAGTGCGAGGATGCCCTCCATAGATCTACGGCACAAGGATGTATTTGAATGGGCATGAGAGGAGGAAATATATATGAAGATCCGTAGGGATGATAAGCTGGAGGAGGTCATAATTGAGTGGGTAGCGTTCATGGGAGGAGACATTCAGGAGACACAGCCAAGTTAGGGCTAGCATGGGGGAGGTATAGCAGAGGTAATTCTCATGCATTAAAAGATTACAGCCAATAAACTGTACGTGGGGTTCTGTCCGAAGAATGTGTAGCTCCAGAGAAGATTAGAGAAAAAACAGTGGGAGGAGCGAGACTGCACTGTAATGTGGGGGGGGGGACAGGCTTGGGTGGGGGGATTGTTAATATGTAGTTCTCTGGTTGAGGCTATTATACAAATGTGTAGATGTATAAATGTGCTGCACGGATGGACACATACTTAACCAAAGACATTCAATAAAAAGATTTAATAAAAAAAAAATAAGAATATACATTATATAAAATTTAAATGTTTTACCAATTAAAAAGAGCTTTGTCGTCTTTGCAGTTCTGTAGTTATTTTTCCCATAGTGGAAGCCACTGTAACTTCCCCTTTAGTTCAATATTAAAACCACAGTGGGTTGCTGTGAACATGCAATGTTGGTGCTGTTTCTTTCCAAGTCATTGCAGTTGGACACTTAGGGGCATATTATCAAGGACAGGCGATACATTATCGCCGCTTTTATCTGCAGGAAACTGCCGATAAAGTGGTGATAATGGCCTTGATAATATGTGTGAGAAGTTGGCCTGATATATGATGTTCACTAGTTCTAGTGACCACCTTGTATCAGTCCAAACAACCCTTATGGTGATTGGTTGTAAGTCAACCTTATAGACCAGCTATCCTAATGGTAGCATGGACAAAGCAGTCTTAGGCTAAACTCTTTTGGCATGTGAAGCCAGCTGTTTTACCACAATATAACCCCTTGAATACCAGATGAAAGGACACCACACAGGTTGTTATGAAAATAAACAATATATTTATTAATAACAACACCTCTGAACTCTTTATGAGATCAGAGGGTTAAGCACATGACAATACTACGAAAGAAATGCGAGTTAGCACAATATTTACACGTGTGCCTTAGGGGCACGACAAACCATATACTAAGAACAATGGAATGCGAGGAAGGAAAGTACTGTAAGGAGATCCAGAGGCTGGAGGATCGCTGGGACTATGCTACGAACTAGGTAAGTACGGAGCAGGAGGCCCACGGGACTCACGTGCAGAGTGGAAACTCTCACGCGAGATGCGTACCAACGTCTATGGATGCTACAGTTTACAAAGTTACGGATTCCGGACAAACCCGGCTGGATGGAGGGAAAACAACAGTGGGCCTGGACACTAGGATAGTGAACATTGACTTCAGCACCTAGAAGCTTTAGTTACCTAACCTACAGGCTGCGGGTGCATAGGGCTGAAGTGGTGTCGGGTTTGCTGCGTTGATCCCGGTGATGCCTGAAACAAGGAGTTGCTGGCAGGCAGCCAGATGGAGGAGTCCGGTGGTTCCAAGGATGGAACTAGGAAGGAGAAGTCCTGAAAGGGAAGGGGACAGAGTTTTGGTCACTAGCCAGTGACGGTGCTGGAACCAGGAGGGAACCAGATGCTGTTGCCGCGTTCAGGTGAAGGAAGGGTCGCTTCTCTCTGTAGCTGCGCTGACCAGGAGCTGTTCTTTACGACCAGGCTGGAGGCACGAGCTGTCCCACGTAGTCTGCTGATGATGGCGGTGTTGGATTGTCGATCTGGTCAACAGGCCTTGGCCAGTGCAAGCCACGCGGTGGAACATAGATGGCATCTGGTGCGGACCAGGAGGGTCCGGGGTGCTTCTCTTTCACAAGGAAGCAAGGGCCAGTCTGGGGGACCAGACTAGCAGTGTTAAAATCTTCGGGTCGTCGTCTCAGAGGTCACGAGCCAGCCGGCAAGTGACCAGACAACAAGAAAGGCAGCAACCAGGCAAAAGGGCCCCACGCAGATCTCGTGGAGGCTGGGGGGCTGGTCTTTGATGCAGGTGCTGTGTCGGTGTGGGGCTTCTCAGTCCCGATGCACTTACTCGAGGGTCCCTCGGTGGTCATGCTGGAAGCACTGTGCAGGTTTCTTCAAGATGGCCGTCTCCACGTTGCTCGTCGCACCCACGGGTCCCAGCTGTGCTGTGGATGTGGGTAGAGGTCAGAGGGGTCTGGAGGTCTGGGTCTCGTTGAGCTGGGTCGTCGGATTCCGGGAAGGAAGGACTTGCAGCAAACCGCACAGGAGCTTGATGGTGCCTGCGAAGCAGGATGGTCACTCCCTGACCATAGGGGAGATTCTTCAGTCTTCTGATGTTCAGGAGGTCGAAGGTCAAGAGTTTCTTCGTGGAAGTTGTCAAGATTAATCTAACTGGGAATGGGACCAGCTCCTACCTTTATTCAGCTAAAGGGGGCTGCACTACGACTAGGTCCATCCCCTGGGTGGGACCAGGAAGGGAGGTGGTTACACCCCCTATCCTTTGTCCGGTTTCCCGCCAGAGCTGGGGCTGGAGTGACCCAGCAACTGGTTGGAACCGGTGTATGCACAGGGCACCTTGTGTGCCCCAGGCGTGTCTCATTCCTTTCAGCCTTGGCCTACCTAATACACAAAATCCTGTCTGGGGTGGTGCTAGCACCTCCCAAGGCAGGAAACCCTTTGTCTGAGCCTCCCTCGCTGGAAGGACTCCCAGCAGCAGGAGGTCAGACTTGTGTCTGTGGTGGCAGCATCCATCTTGTGATGCTGAGGCTCGATTTAACTTTAACCGGGGTTCACAGTTACATACATGTCGTGTCCCTCTAGAAGGGTGGAATGCTACCCCCGTCGCCAGAATTGGCGAGGGGGTAGTATTCCAATTCGTATGACACCTTACTCGACATATTTTGATAATGTTATACCAGAGTTAGCATTTAACCGCGAGGATTATAATGCACTTAAGAGTATATGGTATAGCGTTATCATGGAACAGCTATTAGGACTTGGTTCCGCAAGCTGCAAACGGGCTCAGCTCATGCCAGAGCACCATCTCACATAATTCCAAGCACTATGCCTTCAGGATTGATAAGGCCTTCCATAGGAGTGACTGATAGGAATATATGTGTCCATTTTAGGTTTAGATATAGGGAACTATATCTAAAGCAAAGGGTGATTACACCACCTTGCCCCAGCTGTCGTGCAGCCAGTTGTGTCTGTTTTGGATGGCCAGCCAGGGGTGGCATAATACATGCTTCAGCCCCTGGTAGGCCCTGGGTACACCTATGCCCTGGATACCTAAGGTATACTGTACAGGGACTGATAAGGTGACTCAGTATCCAATTAGATATGTACCTAGGGTACATGGAGTCCATTTTACAGAGAGAGCAGGAAGCCTGGGGTCCTGATTAGCAGGATCCCAGGCCAACTAAGTCAAAAACCAGCAAAACACTAGGCAAAAATGTTGGGGGTAACCATAGTCAGATATCCACCTTCCTACAATATGCTCTATGAATTCCAATCGAAGCCCATGTTAGATGTGAACACATCTAACATGGGCTTCGATTGGAATTCATAGAACATATTATCAAGGCCATTATCGCCGCTATATCGGCAGTTTCCTGCCGATAAAAGCGGCGATAATGTATCGCCTGTCCTTGATAATATGCCCCTTTGTTCCATCGGCGCCCTGTGTTCACCGGCGCTCAGACCTGCCAGAGCAGGCTGTTATAAATCCAAATGCAGGGGTGCTCCCAAAATTGAAGGTGCCACAAAACTACAACTGCTCAATGATTTTAGAAGCACTGTAACCTAATTATTACATAAAAATACTAAAAAATAATTAATTTAACGAATATAATTATTTTACACATGTATATAAACATTGATAAAATAAATTAACTATTTATAAATAATTATAAAATATATATTTAAAAAATCCTACCCTAGTCCTCTGCAAACTCAACAACCTGCCAATAAATATGTAAATTCTAATAAAATACAAATATTTAAATATATTGCCAAATTAAAAATATAATGAACTAGACTAAACATACTTAGACATAACATCAAAATAAAAAATTAAATACAACAAAATAATAAAAAAATTATATAAAACGATATTTTAGAAAAGATTTTAAATACTTAAAAAAATAATATTCTTACCCGTTATAATCTGTCCCATGATATTCTTGACATCACACTATTTTTGACACAATATTTGTGTCCAACAACATTTTTGCAACAATATTAACATTGCGCAGTGCACCTGGAATTTCTGCTTCGCCGGATTAATGAAGCAAGTGTAAACTCGGAAAGCTAGGAAAATAGTGAAGTTTCCTCACATTAACTTGCAATTGGAAGGTAAGCAATATACATTTGGCATATGCCTGTGAATGCACCAATGTTTCGATTATGACCAGTTTGTTATTTGGAGTTTATACATTTCTCAGTTAATTTTACCATAAAGGGAAATTAGAGTTTAGCTAAATCAGCAGGGCATAGGTTGTCTTCAGTCATATAATTTCCAGGAAAATCAACTGTCTTTTATCAATAGGTTTCCTTACTGTCGAGCAGTAGCAAATCTCCAGTGGGGAGTGGTAAGCTTTCTTCTGTTTTCATGTAGGAATCTCATCTATCGCAAATCAGCTGGCATTATGTAATTTGGTTAGTGTAATGATGGTGAATGGCTTGAGGTTTTTAAAACTGCGATCATTACTACTTTGGCCCTAACTTTTCCCAAATTCATTTTTTTTTCTCAAGAAGTCAGCGCTGTATCCTAAAATATATCATGTGAAGGATGAGTGAAGATTCTTGAATTGTGGAATTGTCAACTCCTTTCAAACATCTCATCCCTGACATTGCCATTCAAAATCTTCTTTTGATCAAATGTTTCTTTCTTCACACTTGACCTCTTATTTTCTGCTGTTAAAGTGTACACCCAAATGTACTATCCCTCACACCATTCTCGCCTCATTCCTGTGCTCCCTTTGTACTTGCAGTTTCTAAACTCGACACAGCACACTCCAGCCTCCTTGGTGCCTCTCTTTTCAGGCTGCTCTCTGTATCCACTTTCTTTTCTCTCAATCTCAAAAAACATTCTTTGTAAAGTGATGTCTAGCTAGTTCTTCCTCTCTCTTCCACCCACAGTTCTTCAGTGTTGGCCTTCCTGTCCACTGTTGCCTTTCCCCCTTTTCTCTGATGCCTGGAGCTGTTTCTAACATGCTTCCCTTTTCTTCACTACTTTGGTTTCTCTTCTCCTTCCTGCCTCTTATTGTATTCCTGATCTCCTTCCCACCCACCTCCTAGTGGAGTCCAACAGCAGAAACAGTCTTTAAAGCTACAGTTGCAAGACTACTTCTTTTACATCCATCACCTTCTTGACCCCGTTGTCACTCCCTTCAATGTGCACCGGTAGCTTCGATGTCTACAAGAAAAGCCTAATTTTTCTGGACCACAGGTATTCTTCAAGGCAGGGCTCATGTTCCTATATCTAAGAACCTTATGCATCTCCAGCCTCAGGGGAGAATTTCCACAGGGCCAAGCAGGTGCCGTTGGTAAGACCTTCATATCCTGTAGCAGTGTGGGTCAGCAAGCAGTAGACGGGCACCTCTAGTTCTGGAGCAAAGTGCTGCGGGTAGCGGTTGTATGGAAAAATGGCAGTAGCCTCTGCAGCCATTGCGAATGAGGTTAGGTATGTGAGTATATATACATTTCTAGACAGGGAATATTTTCGGTTAAATATTTAACACTTAGATGTTGCAGATTAAACTGCCACAAAGGAGAATAATCCATAGTTCCAAACAATCGAAATTTAATACAAACATTCATAAAATCCACTTTGTCATCAGTGCCAATTTACCTCATCATATTCATCAATGGATTGTTTTAACAAGCAGTGCCAATAGGTTTTGCTTATATTTACATAGCAAGACTGATTGGCATTGCTAATGCTTGCTTAAAGTAGACTTACGTGTCTGGCAAGCTCAGTCTTATTTCACTGTTCAATTTCTATAAATATTGGTGGTGTTGGATCTGCCACATTTCTGCTGCAGTTTTTTTAGTTACTACTAGAAGGCAGTGAAAGACAGGAAACTGTTGTTTAACTGTGGCTCTGTAATGCAGCAAGCAAAGCAGAGCAAATGACGAATCTACAGATGTGGAAATCACAAAGCTCCTGTGGGCGGGTGAAACACAGAAACGGAGGAAAGCAACTGAGATTGACACAAAAGTCATCCAATCTTGAGCAGTGTTTGGTCTGTAGATTATTGTATACAACAATGTATTCTGGTTGGGCTGCTGTTGATGTATGTAGTGAAGCCAGATAAAGTGATAAAATGTACTTTAAGTAGGAGTCCACACACGTTGCAAATGCCAATTACAATCTTCAAACATGCTACAAAGTAGCATAGAAACTACTTGATAGCATATTTAGACATGATTATTGATTACCTGACATTTGGTATTGATCATCAGAACTCTCAAATGGCAACAATAGTATTGCAAAACATCCTTTGAACCGGCAGTGTCCTAATCTGGCGGGGTTTAATTGTTGGGAAAGGGGTGACAGGGAGAACACCTCCCTTAATAAAAGACAAAGCAAGATTACAAGCTCCCAAGGCTTTGTCTATCGTTAATTTAGCAGGTCACTTCACGTAAATGCGCAGGTTTTTCTGCGAAAACATTGTAAATATGGGAAGATGAACTGTAACTGACAGAATAGTAGAATCTTTAGCCAGAAGCACTTATGGTTTTTACAGCTTTCAACCCCACAGCAGTGAGCAGAGACAGAGAAGCTCCAGCAGACCTCCAGTAGAGCTCACCTGGACTTGATCATCTCCATAGGGATGCAGCCGCGATGCAAAGAAGAATATTCAACGCAGAACGCTGTGGTACAACCAAGTCTGTAGAGTGCGGCATATGTTGAGTAAGAGGTCCCATTGTAGCATCAAACTTCAACCAGACTTGGGCTGGAGGGAAAAGGCATAGTTGTATCCCCAATTCTAAGTAGCCAAGTGATTCACTTACTTTTTTCGGTATGGGTGTGAAATCAACACAATACCAGAGTGACATGCACAAAAAATTCCAAAATTATGAATACCCGTCACAACTGTGTATAACGCTGTCCTGCCTCCTAACTCCACCCCTGGTTCTCCCAGGTCATTCCCCTGAGCTTCAAAATAATATCTCCTTCCATAAGCTGTCACACAGGGCAGGCCTCACTGAGACATCATGTAGTCTCTCGTGAATCAGTAAAGGTATTATCGTTTCTGTTCTCTCACAACTGTGATCATTGGCGTGTCCCATGGTTCCTTCCCACTCATCCTGGGAATTATATGGCCAGTCTTTTGAAATGATTTCCAAAGGGCAGGACTGACAAAATGTTTGCAGAGAGAAATGTGTATATTCTGAAATGAACTACAGCTGAACTGAAGCAGAATGTATGCCATATTTCATAGCTGTCATGAGGGAAATTAACAACAGAAATGTAGATATGCTACAGGTTTTTCAGAAGTTGCTACCCACATTCTGTCAATTTGATTTTGATTGCCATTTCCAGATGTTGCAAATTCAATATCATGTTACATTTTGTGCAGTAGAAAATATGTCCTGTAGTTGTGGCTGTCAGGAACACATGCTGGTCCAGATTTACAAACATTCTGTGCTGGGTTTTTGTCCCAAATGTAACGCAAAACTGCACAAAATGTTTTTTTAGAGTTACTTTCCAGCAAAAAACTTGTTTTACACTTGAATGATGCCTCAAAGTAACACAAAGCGGTTCAAAGCACACCTTTGCTTTACAGTTGTTATTAGCTGGGGATTTGCTTAAAAAATCATGGGTGGTTACATGAGCGTTTTTACTCAAACCCCATCTACAGTAGATAGTGTCTTGCACCACAAAATAACACCATTTTGAAGCGGGAATTAAAAAGGAGAAATGCTTTTATGTCTCCTAAGTTTCCAACTTTGCATGAGTGCTGCACTTTACATTAAACATCCAAAGTGGAAAACTTTTTTAAGTTTCTCTAGGCATAGTATTTTGTACTGGATGGGTATCCTTCAAGTACAAAACCTATGCTAGACTCACATAGACATCTTTGCACTATAGAGCAAAGATGTGTGTGTGTGGTGCTCGGGAGACTAATTGTGCACCAGCACTAGGGAAACAGCAGAATAGTGTCATATCTTGGTAGATATGGCTCTTTCCTGATCTCTTCCCATCATTAAATGTAGAACAGCCACTTTGGATGCTGCGCTGCATTGTGTGACAGTTATGTAAATCTGGGCTGCAATCTAAAATTGCATGCCATTTTTCGAAGCAGCTTGCAAAGGCATGCCTATCACTCCTTCTGCTCATACCTCTATTCTGTATCACAGGGATCCTGTAGTTAGAAAGTTAACTTACTAGATACACAGTTATGGCAATTTCGAAATAAATTAAAATGCCTAATCTAAACAGAGCAAGTGTCTGAATCTGTTCAGCACCCTTCAGATATGGCAAAGGTCCAAATCCTGGGGTCCTAAGCAAACATATGGGAGGAACAGGGCAAAAGATGGATTTCCTTACACTCGCTAACAGCCCGCATCGGACCTTACCTAACATGTTCATCTTACATTGCTCCTCATGGCCTCTGATCTTACCAACCCAGACACCTCCTTCTGTTCGGGTGTCGTGCATTGTCAGAAACCATTCGTGACGGCCTGGTCTGAATTCCTACATAGACCGTTACACTGTCATTACCCAGTCTACACATCTCTGTACCAAATGACTTCTCATTTTAACCATGTGCTAACACTCATGAAATTATTTCTGACCATTCTGTCGCCAGTATTATGCCCCTGCATTGCCCATACTGTTGTTCTTCTGTACAGGTCTCTGCGAGGGGTCCGATCCGTGCAACAAATCTTATAAATAACTTAAATAGAACTAAACACAAATCCATTTAAATTTAATCAATCCAAAATCGTAGGGAGCTCCGTCCATATTCATACATCCAGTTTTTACTCAAATTTTTATTTAGAAGAAATGCAAATATTATAAATGTGATAACAGCCTATTATGATATCATCAATTTCTCACTCCTGAACATGATTATATCCAAAACGAGCATTGTTCGCCATTAAAATCCTGCTCTTGATTTGTACTGTTCATGGTCCATATGCAGATTTAGTTGAAACCAAAATCATCAAATCAATTCTAGCATTATGCAGACAAGCAGCCTCAGCCACCACACGTTTCGCGGTATACCCAACCGCTTCTTCAGGGCTCACAGTTTGGTTATAATCTTTTCCCTAAATTGATAATCCTGCCATATCAGCAGATACATTACATTCTATCATTACATTTCAAGATTACTATCCATCCCTTAGATCCACAAAGGGTATGGCTCTCTTAAGTCACTACGCTTCCTGACCTCTGTTAAGGCACCTGGCTATCTTTCCCAATGTTCCAGCTCATTGTCTGCCTCACCATATCATATTTTATGCAATCATTGTGGATAGAAAATCTTCAAAAGGCGCCAAACATTGGTATTCCGGTCACTCGTATGGTCAACACTCTAATGACCAGCACTTAGTCTACTAGCATCTGGTCAGCATACAGTTCATGTCATTGCCCTGCTGTTCGATGAATATTGGCAAATGGATCGTCGCCAAGTTTTTTGATGAGGAAATAAAAACATTTTTATTGAAGAATTATTGTTAAGCACTATGCCTGCACTACACAAGCAATATCACTATTACACCTGCACCATCTGACTCTGAAAAGTATTCTTCGAAAACACTTTTATGATATGGATAATAACTTATATTGTTTAAATATAGTGGGCAATATATCATTGAGCCTGTTCATTATTATTTAATGTATTCGTTATGAAACAGTTTGGAGAAAACGATTGATGCACTCCTTATAATGATATAAATATTGTTTGAAATTACTCTGACAGAACCACTTGTGCTTACACTGATTATTTACCCAGGTTCTGAGGAATACAGGGTTACCCCATTAGCTCTTCTGCTCCTTGTCAATCCAAGCAGGCTTCTTTCCACCTCCTGCATCATACAAGTGCAATAAAGGAACTTCCAGACTGCACTACCAAAGTATCATCTTTATTCCAGACCGGATGATGAGTATCAACACGCCCCACAAATAGTTGGCAGCTTCCCCTGTAGCCTACAATTCTAACTGTCCATAAACTGTCAGGGTACACTGAACACTCAAGCACAACATCCAGAACATTGTTGTCACTGCAACATCACTCACTCAGGCAGCACACTCACTCAGGATACAGCAAATATACAGCAAGCAAGTAAAATCTGATGCCCTTGGCCCCACCACTACACCACAGGCTCTCTCCTTCTGACGACCTCCTCCACATCATCCCACCACTGCCTAAGTTTGCATGGTGTCAGAAACGCTTGTCCCCAAGAAAGACTCTGCAATCCTTTACGCATCCGCCCAGTTGTGACATCTCCAACTTGACACTTACCAAGCTTGATCTTCAGGTTATTACACCACACCTAACACCTCCCTTAAACATTTAGAAGTGCCACACAAGTTGAAACATGCTAAATCACACACTATCAAGCTACCACCAAACTTGAGAATCATGATGGGTGCCTGAATTAATACCACTCACACAAAAGCTGTTGAGCAGCTCCCATTTAATATTGACCTTTCTAGCGCACACAACCACCTCCAGTCTCATACCTGCATGGAAAGTGCTCTTGTGGTCGTAAAGTAGGAGGTGCCATAGGACACAACACTTTTAATATCCTGTTGTAATCTCTGGTCAGCATTAGAATAAACCTCTGTATTTTACTGCATCAGGGGAACAGCACATGAATGGTTAGCTTTTTGGTAACCACACCCTTTCTGTTTTTCACCACCACTGACCACTGTGAAGTAGAGGTGTTATGTCCACTCTTGTGCTGTTCTATGTTGCGATTCTGTTGATGTAAGTGTTTTGGAACACCACCATGTTTTGTAGAGTAAGTGGAATATTTTTTTTTCTAGAGTTTTATATAGCGCAAACTTGACCCGTTACATTAGGACACCTTAATTTTTGTTAGGCACGGGGAGATTAAGTTATTTGCCCAGAATCACAGGATGTTCAGCTCCATTGCCGAGACTCGAACTCAGTTCCCCAGATTCAAGGTCGACCGCCCTAGCTGGTAGGCCAACTCCTGAGTTGCTTAGAGTACTTAAGAGTAGAGCCCTTTTTACAGGGTTGAAATAAGGTTACTACTTTTCTCTCACCATCTCAAGAGTCGAATTTGTCTTGGAAAGCAGCCCGACACTTTGCAGAGAACCGAGTACCATTAAAAGATGCAAAGCGTTACAGTTGGGTTTACTGATTGATGATGTATACAAGATGTCAGTAGGAAGTGAGAAAAGGTTTTATAGGAGCAAGATACATGGATGTACAAAAGAGGTGTAAGTAAGGGAAGCAAGAAAGCCTCCCAGCAATCTTCTATTTCAGCTTTGATCATAGAAATATATCAGCAACACGTGGCTACTTCAAAGTGTAATGTTGAAACTCCTACCCAATAGCAGGAGTGGAATATGCAGATTTGAACACCTTGAACGGCTTCTAATATGTCTGTATTTTGTTTCCTGAAGGAGTTTCTAAGTGTTGCTGAGAAGATGCTGCTGAACAAACACAAGGACCCAATGGAGCTGGATGTTGACTATGCAAACATTGATTTCTCAAGGCTACGTGTAAAGGACAATTACACTCCGTCGCAAGAAATCGCAGAATATGCAGAGATCCGTGTGAAGTGAGCGTGCAGCCAAACAAACCTGTGATAATCTCACTCCACTACCTGTGAAGAGCATCTTCAAGGTGAAAACCAAGAACAGCAAAGCCAGAGACTCTTGACTTAGATTTCAAAAATATTGAAAAAGGTCATTTCTGCAAATGTATGCTTTCCCCTTAAAAACTGTGTACATTTTAAGAATTGAAGCTTTGTGTGCTCCTGTAGAGATTTCTCCTCCACCATAATCGCAATTCTTTATTTGAGTTGATTCTGAACATCTCTAAAATTGACAGTTGGTTGGTGTTTCAAAATCATGTTATCCATTCCAAGTTCTAGTTAGTGTGTAATGCACTGTTTTTGTCTACTGGTACTGTAGTGAGCCATTTTCTAAGAAGTTTTTTGAGATATCCGTTTTCTGAGTAAAGCTGCAGTCTATAATGGACTTTTGGTGAGTACGGAAATTCAATGAGAAGACTCATCTGTATAAGCTACTCATATTCTTATTGTGTTAAACATTGTTAAAAGCTTGTTAAAGCTCGAAAAGAATGTCTTGTTGATATTATGCTTAACAGGGATGCTCCAATGTCATGTCTGTTGTAGTAATACTGAGATAAAATTAACCTAGTCACCAAAAGGGGAACTGTTCTGCCGTACCTGTCTCTCTAACCAGAATCACAAAAGCCGTGAAAGCATGGGCACTCGCGGTCGAAGACAATATACGTAAATACTAAAGCGATAATTAGATACTTCTTAAAGTGAAGCATGCTCATTTTCAAATGGGTGATACTAACACCAGTCAACAGAAGGACCCTCATTCTACTAGTGCTTTGCCTTTTTTGAGGTAGATGCTTGAGCTAACCACTGGGATCACCACTATTTTGCATCTTGTCTCTGCCGCTATGGAGGGGAGCCCACCCTTAGGCAGATCTTTCTGTGAGCAGGAGATCCATATCTAGACAAACACATTCCGCATAGAGATATCCAACAAAGAACATTAAAGTGTGGTGCAGATGCTTGAGGTCATGCTTACTTGGAACAGTTCAGGGTGAAGTTGAAACATTTCTATATTCTATGATGTATGGACAAAGCTACAGTGCGATGTTTCCATCGGTTTCCAAGCGTGAGCATTTTCACATAGTATTAACAGTGTATTTATTATGTTTTATTCCTGCTCTAACCATTTTCAGAAAACTGTGCAAGGAATGCTTGCTATCAAACTTCTAAAAAAATTAATAGGAACTGCACTTTCAGTCCCATCTTGCCTCTGCCTTCGTTCATGCTCTGAGGTGTAATGACCTACCTCTACATTTTTATTATATTTTGTGTCCCCCTCTACTCCAATTTACTGAAGACATATAAAGATACCTGTTTTTCCTAATCCGGTTGTTCCTTTTTGACCAGAATAAAGTATACAAATGAACCAGAAATATAACCAATCAGAACGGAGCTTTCATGGCGTATTGTTCATTGTTCATTCTCTCTGTTTTTGCCTCACTTCCTCTAAGCTCGAGTTCCTTGAAATCTTGCCGAATGAACTAAACACATACACAAGGCTCAATTTAACGCTAGAAATCACATGATATTCCCTTTATTCACACATTTTCTTTGTATTGCCGTCTTGTTCATTGTAATATCACTTTATGTGTACATATAATTAGCTTTTCGCTGTTGTGCGTGATAAAAATACATTTACTTGCCTAAAATAAACACACCTTAATCCATGTGATTATCACATTAAGATTGTGCACATCTATGGAGGCCAATCAGTCCCAAAATATTGAAGAAACAAAGTTAAAACTCAGACATATTTCACAGCGATTACCTATTGAGATTTCTTTTTGATATCAGTTTTTAAACATACATTTTATTAAATTAAACCACAATGAACATAAAATTGAAAGACTCCAATTTTTTTGACACAGTCGTAGCTAAATAATTTCCCTTCCTCCAATTATGCCTTTCTTCGATGTCTAGTTAAGTTTAAAGAAGTGTTCACATTGCTCCTTCAAAGGAACATGCATGCCACATTTTCAGAATGAGCACTCCCTTTGTGAATTATTCACATTTATGTTAATTGGGTAAAACTTCTCATTTGGAACTTCATGAAAACATGGTCTTGTGCAGCCCTCGGGCCCCATCGTTGTACGCCACCAATTATTATGTCCTCGTTCACAAGAAGACCCCTTTCTGATGAGGTTACTTATTGATAATAGGGTTGCCAGGGCCACTGATGTCAGAAGGATGTCACATGTCAAGTCTTGCACTTTAATTTTGCAAATCACTGTCTTCAGTTATTTAGGCCAAAAAAGGATCAAGACTACAACTTCCGTGATGTACTGGGAAATGCAAACTCCGAACTGGAAAGAATATGCTGGCATTTTACAAACCCTTTTGCTGTCAGGCCCTTAATTTGGTCAGTAGTGCTTCCACTTGCAGATTTCCGTAGATATATATATATATATATATATATATATATATATATATATAATATATATATATATATATAATATATATATATTTCTTTTTTAAAGACACGAGGCATACATAACGTTAACTATGCGGCTGCACATTACTAGGGACCCCATATTTCAATCCTCAGTTGACAACCTAATGACTTCAGAAAGTTTTAGTTCTTGAAAACCCCAATTCAACCAGTCAAGATTGCAGTTGTTTTAAAAAGAAAGCATGTACTGGAGTGCGTCTCCCTGATGATATGTAGTCAGCTAGTAACCCAGTGCTCTCAAGTTTCCTAGTTGTAAGCATGAGTAGATCTCGCAGTCCAGGACACTTCTCGGAATTCTGGGACTCCTAGTCCTGGTTTTATAATGGGTTAAAGAGGACTGCAAATCCCAGCATGCAACAAAAAACTGGATCGGATGGGCTACTCACACATAGAACTGAGTAACATGAGCACTCGTGTAACCGTAAGCATATGGACTAAAGAACTGGAGAACATTTCTCCTACTTTTTGCCTGCCTCAAGGATGCGTTATTTGTTTTATGCAAAGCCAGCTCTGACTATCTTTGTTGATATGTCTTTGCGTCAAACACTGTAATGCCCAAGTATTACCCATTGAACTTTGCATAACTTTGGTTTCAAATCTTGATAAGTGTGCCCCATGGTATCTTGATAAGGAGTGAGGACACAAACCTAACTGCACTCCAAAAGAGGAGCTGTAGCACTACATATAAGAGTAAATGTGACTTAAGTTCAACAAGGACACATTGCAACAGTCCTCAATGTTCGATTACAAAATCTGTTCATTCTCATGTTTGTGGTCTTGGCTCAGTTCATTGATATCAGCAAAGTAAGATACCTGAAAACAATGATTTATGAAAGAAAAGCACAGGGCGGGAAACATGGAGTCAATACGACAAAGGGCCTCATTGTCACTGGCCTTTAAATCTCTATGGGCACAGTAACTGGATTTATTGGACCCAACGTAATTACAAGTTTTGGTTTTTCACACATATTTTGGCTGCCGAAAGCTGAGATGGTCCGTGTGATAGTCAAGGGAAAACATGCAGGAACCAGTGCAGAAGCATCAATTCTCTTTATTATTCCCTAAAAACTTGTAATCTGCTTATTTGCTTGTCCCGATTGCCTTGTAATAGTAATTACACAGCATGGAATAACATGGATTAATCTGAGATCCTCGCTTTCGTGGCCATCAAGCTTGGTGACAAACCTAACTGCACTCTAAAAGGAAGGTATAGCATGTTCAAATCCTTTAAAATAGTCAATTTGTTCATTAAAAACAATGACTATGGTGCGTCTATTGTGTATTTATTTATTTATCTGTACTCAACTATCATTGGTTTTAAGCTTCTTGTTTTCCATATAAAGTATGTGTGTGCTTACAAAGATCTATTACCTCGTTGCAGTACTTTGAGGGCAAACATTGCCTGTGTTCATATTTTACCTGTTGGACTGGGTATCCGGATGGCTTCCATTGAAGTGCTGAATTTGGTTGACACATCTTCAATAGTCCCCAAGCCCGGTTTAGCAATTTGGGGGTCGGTTGCGTGACTGGCATTTATGGGGGATGTGGGACAGATCACACTCCCTCAATACATGAGTAATGTTTCCTATGCGTTAACATCACTTTACCTGTCAAAGAAATAAAGATTTATTCTACAAAGTCAATTCATGTCTAGTGATTGCTTCTCAGAATTTGCCATTGGTTTTTGTGTGTTCATTATTCATTTTGCATTCTCCATCAAGGTGTATGCTTGTTTCTCAATAAATTCAACAGAATTTGAAATTGTCTGATTGGGGAATTAAAAAGTTAGATATACATAAAATTGCTTAAATAGAATGACATGCTGTGCTTTCAACATTTTCCGTTTAGTTAAGAATTCTGTTCCTAAAATGAATGCTTATGAAAATTAAAATACACTTGTATAGTGCAGAAATAGCACCGGAGCACACTTGTCGCTTGGGCAGTAAAACCTTCTTTAGAACATTACAGCTACATTTGTATATCTTTGTAATATCACGTTTACATTGAAACTAGTTTTTCATCACCAAAATTTACATTATCAATAGTTACATTTTTATTTAATTGTAAAGTGCCAAACATACCTCTTGCATTTCACTTTCTAGCATTTTGTAGTTCCAGACAGTTTCTTCCACAAATGCAGGACTCACAGGTCGATGCGGGGGAGGGGGGGGGGGGGGGTAGGGGGATCTTTAACACCTGATCAGCTTGACACAGAGGGGAATGTTACTTACTTGTATTCCTAGTTCTGCATCGTAGGTATCCTCACTGAAGTCATAAACAGAGAATATTCCCGTCCATTTGCATGGACCCCGGAACACTTTCTCTTCAATCATTTAAAGTCACTTCTTTAGATGGAGGTAGGCATTCCAATGGGCACTGTTAATCCAATAACAACCTATTATCTATATACAGAGTGAGGACAATGAAGGTTAAGGAGCCTGTCAGGTCAAGAGTGCAAAAGTAGCAAAGAAAGAAAACACGGGGGCAGATTTACATGTCTTGGCGCATCCCTGCAAATCAACAGGGATGCGCCAGGAAACTTGCGACCCGCAAAACCACCCGTGCGCCACCACTGATGCGCCGCACGGATGGGCAGATGTGTGTCGCATCCCCCGGAGGAAATGGGGCGCATTGCTGGAGTCGCGTCGCAAGCGTGACGCGGCTCCAGCAGGGCTCGGGGGTGCCCTATGCCCAACATGCTGCATCAATCCTTACGCCTGCCTCAAGCAGGCGCAGGTTTTTGACGCAGCATGGCCGTAAAAGTGACTCAGTGAAAACGGCTTTTACGAGGCGTACCTGCGAGGGAACGCCGACCATGCGCTGAAACGCCCACATGAAACCTGACGCAGGTTTCATCTGGCGCAGGGGTTTACAGCGTGACGCATCTCACTTGATGCGTCACATTGTAAATACGGCGCAACATGGCACATGATTTACGCCGCAACTTTGTCACAGAAGTGACCCAGCGGCAGCGTAAATGTGTCACAAGGGGCTTGTAAATCTGCCCCACGGTTTCTTTAAGGAGCCAGCAGCTTCTCTTCCATGCCTGCACTGTACTGGCTGTTTTCCTCATAGCCTCAGTTCATTATGTGAGTGGCGATAATAGAATTAAAGATAGCGAATGTATTAGCAACTGGAGAGGATGGAGGATTGTTATGACTTCAGTGAGGATGCCTACAATGAAGAACTAGGAATGCAAGTAAGTAGTATTTCCTTCTGCATCGCAGGATCCTCACTGAGAGTCATAAACAAAGAATAGAGTAGCAAGCATATCCCTAGGCTGTGGTTGGCAGTACAAAGCTATAAACTATAAAACTAAATTACCGAGGTATTCTATCCCTAGGTCTGGCAAGTAAGAATAGCTCTACTTAAACATATTATTTATTGTTGCTTGACCTAGTAAAGAGTCAGCTCTTGAATCCTCATCAAAACAATAATGCTTGGCGAAACGATAACACATTTCCATGTAGCTGCTTTACATATTTCTGTTATTGGAACCTTTTTTATCCAGGGAGAGTGAGCTCTAGGTTGACGTGAAAGGGCTTTGTTAGCCAATTGATCGCAAACTATCCATCTAGCTATAGTTTGTTTAGAGGAAACCATACCAATTCTCAGAGGTCCATAATTTATGAACTACTGGTTGGTTTTATGTATTTTAGTTCTGCCCAAATAAAATTTAAGAATTCTTCGAACATCTTAGGAATAAAGGGTCCTTTCTGCTTGTGAAGAAGGGTTACTGGAAAATACTAGAAGAGAAATTGTTTGATATGAAAATCTCAAACAACTGTTGGTAAAAAGGAAGGATGTGTTCTCAACACAACTCTGTTGTTGTGAAACAATGTGTATGGATCTATTGAGAACAGAGCTTGGAGTTCACTGACTCTTCCTGCTGATGTAATAGCTACCAAAAAGGCTACCTTCCAAGTAAGGTGTTGTATTGAGGTCTTATGTATGGGCTCAAAAGTAGCAGCCAATAATTTAGATAAAACTAGATTTAACTCCCATGGAGGAGCTGGCTGCCTAGTAGGAGAAAACATATTTTTTTTATACTTCCAAGAAGTCATTAACAACTGGAATAGTCAAGAAGGACCTTTGAATTGGTCTTATCCTGTATGCTGTTATGTCAGCTAAATCCACTTTTCTTGAGTTGAATTGTAGAGTTGACCATGGCAAATGCAGTAGATATGGTAAAATGACATCTTCTTGGCATTTTATTGGCTCAGTATTGTTTTGAAGACATCATACTGCAAATCTTTTCTATTTAAAGGCGTAAAAAGTTCTTGTGTTCAGACATTTGGCTTTCTTGAGAATGGTCATACAGTTTGGAGGAAGATGTAAATGTCTGTATTGAAATGACTCCAGGAGCCATACCCCCAAAATCAGGAAGTAAACATTTGGGTGGTAGATTGTGAATTACAGCCTCAATAGAAGGTTGTGTTTGCACAGCAATCTCTTGTGTGGTCTGATGGAAAGGTGAAGTAGCTGTGGATAACATATGGTCTGGGCCACTTTGTACTATTAGAATCCTTAATGCATTTGATGTTTTGGGTTCGAATAGTACTGTTGGAATTAATGGAATTGTTGGAAATGCATAGAGAAAACTTTTGACCAATCAAAAAAAAGGGCATCTCGCAATGAGTTTTGTTACTACATTCTTTATGCAAAATGTGGCCATTTTGTGTTTTCTTCTGTGGTGAATTAGTCTATATCAGTAAATGCCTTGTCTTGAAAAAAGACGGAATCATTTAGTTCCCATTAGTGGTTGTCTATTTAATATATCCATAGTAGATCTGCTTGAAAATGTTGAAAGCCTGGCAAATGAATTGTTTGAATCATTAAGTTTCTTGCCAGTAACCAATACCAGATTGCTTGAGGTTCTAAAGAAAGAATTCTTGATCTGGTGCCACCTTGTTTGTTCAAATAGTGCACCGATGTTGTATTGACGGTTTGAATTAGTATCCTGTTCGACAATAGGGATGGAGCAAAAGGCTTTAGGGTAGATGGACTGCCAGAATATTTATGTGGTATAATTGCTCTTTTTTGCACCATTGACCTTGTACTGAGAGATTATCATCATCATCATCATCAAAGCTTTATTTCGATATGTATAATATCATAAAAGCACATTAAAAATATAAAAACACAATTCATTAACAATACATTTTAAAATAGATTGCTTATAAAAACCTTTGATATTACAATAAATAATTAAAAATGTATTAAACTTTGACAGCTTTGTGAATATTTAGACATATAAAAAGAGATACAGCTTGATCTTAACTCATCAAATAGCCTTCAGCCTAATCAGCCAAGCCCAACTAAGAAATTTGGCCACCCCACACACTAAGGTTGTGCTAGCATAAGCCTTAAGTATTCTAAGTGCAACGGAGTGGTCCTTGGTTCCAAGCAACAGGCACACAGGTTTGAGCCATTTCTGTCTGGGTTTTGTATAGGCTGGGCATACAAAGAAGACGTGAGCAATGTTTTCAGTAACACCTACACAAAATGGGCAATCAGGAGAAGTTTGGTGTGGTGGCTTCCACTTGCAAGTACGATCACGGAGGGGGAGGGTTCCCATCCTAAACTGGATAAAAAGGGATCTGTCTCTGGGTTTCTTAATAAAGTCTAGATAAGGCTCCAGGCGAACCTTTGACTTGTGCTGTCGGAATGCCTCAGTCAGCCTACCTAGATTTGGGTCCCTCTGTTCGTGATCATCAACCCATGCCCAATAGGTTCGCTTAGTTTGAGTCTTAGATAGGGATACCCCAGGCTCCCGGCCAGTTGCAAGGCCCGTTACCAGTAAGAGCTTCTTTATGTTGGTTATCCAACTAATTTTATGGGCTCCATGAAGGTTCATAACCTCTCTTAAACCATCAGCATACCTTGAGAGCTCAGGGCTGCGCCGTAACCGTGCCCACGACTCGGACGCCAACTGCTGGTTCCCTGGCTCCCGGCTGATTGAATACACGTATTTACTACGTGACAGGCGCCTGCATTTACTCAGGTCCCCTGGTCCCTTGGACTTCCCGGCCCACCAAATTGTTTGAGATCGCCTTAGAAGATTAAGTACCCATAGGTGTATCCCTTGCCGTGTCTGCTCCTCGGAGGAGGACTCCAGCACTTTCAGCCTACAGCACTCCAAACGAGACAACCCAGTCCTGATGATGGTCTACATTTGATATGGACCGAAACGTCGTCGACTCCACAGCGCAATTTATAGGCGCATCCTACTATGACTTTAACAAAAAATTGTGAATTATAATATATAAAGTTATTGACTGTTGGTCACTTGTTGAGCTAATCACTGTGTATATATTTCACTCTGCTCACTTTGCGCCGTTCATCGCTGTTCACCTACTTTACTTGCGTCGCCACTTATCACTTGTATATATTGAGCACCAAGTTTTATCGGTTGTCATTTGAATTGTCCATTTATGTGCTGTACATATTCTCTGTGGCATGAAATTGTCTTGATATGAATTGAATATTAAGCGACTAAAGATCATTTTTGTAATTTGAATCCCTGTGTATAAGCGTCTCCTTTCCCTGACTGTTGTAATGCCTTGTGCATGCAATATAAATTGTCTGTTTATTCATACCTTTTGGGATATTGTTTTTCCTTTAAACAATATAAAAGAGGGCGTAGGGTAGCTAGGTCCTTAATGGAACGACGACCCAGGTAACTCAAGAGTGGTTTGGTAGGAGTACCCCTCGGGAGCGATACAAGCTCCCTAAAGAACTTGTTCTCTGCGATGACTAGGGCATCAACACAATCAAAGCCCCAGAGCTCTGCGCCATAGAGGGCACAGCCTACAGCTTTTGCAGCATAGATATCCAGAGCAGGAGCAATGGGCTTAGAAGTGGATCCTCGGTGTTCCCTCCCTAGTACTCCAACTACCCTCTTATGGCTTAGCGCCATTTTGTCAATATGTGGCTGCCATTTAAGTTTGTCCGAAATTCTAATTCCCAAGTAGTCAAACTCCTTTACACGTTCCAGAGACACCCCATCAAGAGATAAGGTGGATCTAGACGATCTACTCGGGTTAAAATAAAGGAGCTTAGTTTTCGATGTATTTATGGCAAGGCCCCTGAGCTTGCAAAACAAACAGAAGTAGTCCAACAGCTTCTGCAATCCTGCGGGAGTTTTTGATACCAACAACGTATCATCCGCAAAGAGTAGTGCGGCGACTTTATCACCCGCCAAGACCGGGGCATCAGCATTAATTTCGAGCAAAAAAGGAAACTACGCCATTCACGAATAGCGTGAAAAGTGTCGGGCCAGTACGCAACCCTGGCGTACCCCTCTAATCACAGGGATTTTATCGTTTTTTTGCTCCTGAGATCCCCATCGAATACGGGCATAAATTCCATCCAGAGATTATGTAGATGAGCTCCCCATCCTGTCAGCGAGGCATCTGTGATAATTGTTTGTTTTGGAAGGTCCTTTTACAAAGGGATTCCCTTCAGCAAGTTGCTTTTCTTTTTCCAAAGGATGCACTTCTTTCATTAGAGTATCCAGAGTGGCTCATAGATAGTCAATAAGATGGCGAGGAGACAAAACTGATTTCTAGTTTACATGTAAGCGAAGTTTTGTTAACAGGTTCATCGTAATACTGAAGTCAAACTTTATCAATCGTCTAGATAGGGATAAATGTAAATCTTTTTCCTTCAGATGTGAGCTTCAATCACAGCTATGCATTTGGAGAAAGTTCTTGGAGCAGCCCTGAGTCAGAATGGAAGGTTTTTGTTTTGATAATGAGCTTTTCCCATTGTGAATCTTAAGGCTGTTTCTGTGTTTTTTTGCTATGGGTATGTGAAAGTATGCAGCTTAAAGATTCACAGAGCACATTCAGTCTTCTTTCATTAATTGTGTATATATCTGGTGCAGGGCTAGTGTTGGACTTGGCCCTTTTGCAGGGTCATCCCAACACTTTTTGCCTCCCTCCTGTATTTTTTCTGACCTACTGTTGGTGGTTTTCTGACTCTGGACACTATCACTGCTGATCAGAGCTAAAGTGAATGAGCTCTCTCATGTAAACTTGGTAAGCGTGGTCTACACCTGTTTGGCATATTTAATGTACCTCTAAGTCCCTTGTACAGTGGTATCCCATATACCCAGGCTCTGTAAATTACATGTTACTGGTGGGCATGCAGCGCTGCTTGCACCACCCACCGAAGTAGCCTTTCAAACCTGCCACAGGCCTCTGCCACTGCAGGGCCTGCACGTGCAGTTTACTGCTGCCGTGATGTGGCATGTAAAGTAGTTGCAACGTCTGCAACTCCCCTTTTACTACATATCAGTCACCCCTAAGGTAGATCCTAGCTAGCCCTGCGAGCAGGGTGCGGTGTAGGTAAAAGGTAGGACATGTGCCTTAACTGTATAGCATGTCATGGTAGTAGCAAACAGCCTATTTGGTTTCTCACTGCTGTGAGGCTGCCCTTTCATAGGTTTGCATTTGGGATTCCCTGATATGTGCTTCAGTGGTAATTCCTGACATGAGGGTGTGCCCATGTTTGGTATGTTTGGAATAGTAGTGATAAATCCTGTGGATTGACCGTCTGGTTCTGACTGACAAGGGAGAGGGGATGTGTATTCACTCCAGCCAGTCCCTGGAGGGGGGTGGGGGGTGAAGTGTGTCCTGCCTTTCCTGGGTGACACAGCACTAGGCTGAATACAGCTTGGCTGAATTTAGAGTAGCGGGAGGAGTTTTCCCTTGCACCTGAGTAGGTCTGGTCTCCATTTGGAGTGGTGGGAGGAGTAGCACCTGCACCTGAATAGGGATGTGCCTGCCTTCCACAATGCTGGCTCCCCCCAGACACCCTGTGGTGTGTCTGGGGGCCTGGACTGAAAATGTGAATGGGGGTGTTGTGCACTTCAATAGTGGTTGCAGTGCCCCCGAGCACAAAGACATTAAGGGGTATATTCACAAAAACATGTGATAACTACAGCAAGAGAAGCGTAACACAACTTTCAACATCGCAGCCTATCGCAGGAAAATAACCATGTGTCAGCGTGGAATTCACAACAAGGTGGAAGCATGGGATAGTCACCAGATAATGCGTCAAACGTCAGCGTGAAAAGCAACACCACGCCGCAAAAATGTGAAACGCGAATGCAAAAAAACATGCAATCGCGGTACACAAATCAGAGAAAACCAGCCACAGGCATGCAAATTCCACACGTCTGGCGGGAAAATGCACTATAAAAGAAAGAAAAATCAATTCAAACTTCACTGCAACACAGGGTGCATCCATGTTGCAGTGCAGAGGGCAAGTCGAACTCCACAAGCCCCACGGAGGTACTGCAAGAAACCCCGTTTACAGGGAAGGGCAAGGACAAGAGAAATATGGGGTTCATGTCCGCAGGATGACCAGATCATCGTCACGGAGGTGATAGAACACCAACAACAACTGTTCGGCACCTCCACTACGGCACTGGTAACCAGAACGGAAATATGGCAGGCCATTGTCACCAACGTCAATGCAGTCGAAGTGTCGAGGTGGTCACTGCGGGAGGTCAAGAGGTGCTGGCATGAAGAGCACAGCCAAACCAAGGAGAAGCTCTCCGCCAACAGGAAGGCAGCAAGGGCGACTGGAGGTGGGAGTCCTGCGACACAGGAGGAGATTGATGAGCTGGAGGAAATGGTGGCCACAGTCAGCAGTGTGGAGACAGTGGCAGGAATTGGGGGCCTGGACACGGCACGATGCGACCAGCCCCAACAGCAACAGGGTGAGTAAGCACCAGGGCCGGGGGATTGGGGGGAGATGGGCACAATGGCACACATGCACAATAATGTGTCGCACACTGCACACCCACAATGATCATGGAACGGATGTATGACGTTACAACGCATACTTTTACAACGCCTACCTTTACATCGCAGTTTTTACAATGCATGCTGTTACAACGCATAGCGCTAAGGGGTGCTGGATAGTGAATAGTTTAATTTACTATTCCAACTTCAGTGCCCGTGGATAGTAGGGAAGGCGTTGGATAGTAAATTAAATCTATTCCCTATCCTAGAGCGCCCCCCCAGCGCAATGCGTTGTAATGATATGCGTTGTAATAGTTGTGTCGTAAAGGCACTGCGTGGTAAAAGTTGCGTTGTAAAGGATGTTCCCCCATGGAACATGGTTCTGATAGCCTTGGCACAGTGCAGCACACATAAAAAAGCCAAATAGGCCCCCATCCACAATGTGCACAAAGGGCCCCCCTCCATATCACCAATATCACAACAGACCCATGCACATGAGCTGAATCCAGCAAAGCAGTGGCTCTGTGACCGACACTGACTATGCAAGTAACACTGCATGCCCGAGAGTATGGCAGCAGCCCAAAAACATGAGAAGGCCCACGAATCGACATTGAGGTAGCCCTGTGCGGGTAACATCCGTAAAGGAGCAGGTCACACTCTGACATGTCCACGTGCATACACAACCCACACCGTACAATACACGCAGCAGACGAACAATGCACCAGGCCACAAAATGTGTCCAAGAGCACATATGACCCAATTCCAAAACAAATGAGGCCCCGAAAAGCACACAATTCAAAGGCACTCTGCCTCAAAGAGAGAAGGCTACACGAATTCAGAGCTTTAGGGGCAACTCCCCCACAATGCAGCACACACACATAGCAATCACAAAACATCAGCAATGACGGCAATGAGGTACAAAGTGCAACACCATAGGACACAGCTCAAAACAGGTCCTGTAAGTGCGTAGTAACTGTCCACTCACATCTGGCATTGCCTGACACTGTGTGATGATAATGCACAGGTACCACCACACATCTGTCATGTAGTCAAAATACACACAGACTGCCATGAAATAGCCAGCTCCACCAAAACAGTTACAATGTACATTGACATGCAGTCTGAATGTAAACATCTGCAAATCCTCAACATACATGTGTAACTCTGTTAACCTGCATCCCCCCTTTCACATTGCAGAGGGACAAACAACACCTCCTGCAGATCACACCACACTTCACATCATTGATAATGAAGAGGACAACTTGCACATATGTCAAGACACCCTCCAGCGGATAATGGACAGCCTCCGCACCCCATCCTCAGGAGCAGGGCAGACCAGCTGCACAGAGGTGAGACCACCACCTGCACAGATCACACAGCAGGAAACACACACCAACACGGCTGTCTCCCAGCACCCCCGACCAATACATTGAGTTCCAACAACGTGTGTGGGGTTGCCAGGTGGAGTTGGCTGAACAGCTGCGGGTGGGTTTCAAACTTGTGGCAGCCAAACTCGATGACATACATGGGTATTTGAGTCTCATCAGGGACCACATACAGTCCCTATCGGACACCCCCTGAACATACCATGCTCCGCCATAGCGTGTTGAATAGGGCTGTGTGTAGGAGTGACCAAATCGGTAGCAGGCCAGGAGTGGTGTGCTACGTCACATGTGACAACAGAACTACACGACGCATACCTTCTTACACACATCTGTGTGGACACATTCTGCTATGGTATATGACTATGCTCCACATGGTCAGAGGTTGGACATCATACTCACAATGCTGAAGTCACGTAAGTGCACGTCGGCCAACACCTATCCCAAAACAATGTCTGGCTCACAGAGGTTGAGCTTTCAAAAGGGACACACCTCCATTGCACATGTATCAGTCAGTTCCTCCCTGTGTAGGGGCGATGCTCATTGTGACACACAAGTAGACGATCTAATCAACACACCTCATAGTTAGACACCAGTAGGGTGGTATAGACTTTATTGGCATATGCATGTCAGTACGGACAAGGCAACGGCCACAACAGGCTGGGAAATGCTTAAGACACTTACACCCAGCATGGGTACATGTCAAGGTTCAGAAAATGTTGGTGCCAAAATGGACAACAATAATCACGGATGGCAACACCCCACCCCACCTTGCCTTGCTGGATGACTCATGTGTTGTTTGGTGTCTGCCCCTTGCCCCGTGTGAGGGGGCAAGACTCACTGCCCATGGTATCTGCATAGTGCTCTGCCACCGGAGTGCGCTGATTGTCTGCTCTGCTGACAGTGATCAGGTGAAAGGGTCCGACAGGTTCACATGTCATGCTAGATTGCCATGTGTGTGCTCTCCCCCAGCAGTGTGGCCGAATTGGCAACGTTGCAAAACGACGCTGTGTTGCTCCAACCATGGACCTGCATCACCTTGCACAGGTGTGTGTACACATGCGCTGTTCCATGCACATGCATCCTGAGTCCGGACGATGGCAGACGTGTCCACTGTTGTGGTTGGATATGTGAGCAAAACCCACGATGCAACAAGTCGTTGGGACCTGTGCTGTGGATAACAATCGGATGTGGCTGCAGGAACATAGTTACTCATCCATGAATGTGATGAAAAGCAGCGAGACTCCCAAGACTTTCGATGCCGCTTGGTGCAAACCACCTCTAATTCACCTTAAGATTAGCGATCAAAATAACGAGGCAGGTGCTGGCAACTGGATAGCGAAGAACAGGTTTATTTCTCCGGAGGAGAACACATCACATCAAACACCAGGGCAATCGTCAGGAGGTGCTCTAACTGCATCTCTGTGGCATAGCCTTTTATATGGTTTTTCGTCAGTTTATTTCATGGTCAAACATTCCTGGCATCAGTTTATTGCATAGTCAAACATCCTTGGAATCCCCGCCTCAAGCTAGTTCCCACACAGACCCAGCAGCAATCTTCCCTTCACCCAGATCTAACAAATGATCGCTATCTCGCAGCTGGACATTCCGACAAGATCTAAAACATGTGGGATCGGTCAGATCTAAGGGGTCGTGTCACTGATTAAATTCCGGCCCCTATGTTGGTGAAGCAAGTTCTGTCGTATGTGGGTAATAAACTATGTCCACAGGGGTCAGTGAGTGTCCAGGTGCAGGGAAGGAGGTTATCAGAGGGGCCTGCCCATGCGCGGAGGATGAAAGGACAAGTGGGTTTGGTGCGGGAAGTGACTCCGGGGCATTGTCATGCTGACCAGGTTTTACGACCCTGGTACCAGTGTTCAGGCTTAGTCAGAGCGCGGGGGATGATAGCGAGGCCGGGGTGACTCACAGGGGACCAGCAGAGCATTAAATGGCTGCGATGCCTAAAATGGTTGCCGCTTACGCACTCGCAGAGGCCTTCGCTAAGCAAGATGGCGCCGGCAATGTTCATATTTGTCGTTTTATTTTCTACAGTCCTCCCTTTGAACATAGTCCCGCCAGCTTGCTAGTCGATTTCAATATCCATTATGTCCTGTATCTCTCTATCGCTTATTACTCTCATCTTCGTGAGCTCAGTGTCCATAGTCTTAGGGTGCAAATAGTTCAGGCAAATAGAACACAAAAGTGGTATACAATGTATCCCCAAACAACAACCACATATTATGAATAGTGCAACCAAGAGGATCATCCTTATTTTCCAGCCCCATTCTTTTAAAATGCCCCAAAACCAGCTTCCAAGTGTCCAAGTCTCTGACTCCTGATGGATTTCTGATGCCAGCCTGTGGATGTGTTCAATTGCCTTGAAAACAGAGGGTGAGTTGTCAGGGACGTAAGTACAGCAACTGGCTCCGATGATGCGGCATGCTCCTACACGATCCGCTAGTACCACATCTAGAACAATGTGGTTCTGTAAAGCCACCAGGCGGACCGCATGAAGCTCAGCTGTGTTGTTGGTGAGGATGCCAGCAGTGACGTTCAAGGCTGTTTCAACTGCCTGAGTTAGGTGCCGGATGGCTCGGCTGTTTGCCATCGGACCCCATAGCGGGACGAGTCCTTTTGCCGCGTCGAGGAACTGTGATGTGGCGGAGTCTGCTTGTTCTGTGTCTTTGGAACGCCTTTCTCTGTGATGATCTGCAGGTGCTGTGTAGGTTAGAGGCAGAACAAAAGCGATGTAGCACGTGCCCCCCCCAGCCTTTTGGGAGCTAGGTGTAGGCTTTGATACCACATATGAAGTACATGTTGGGTGATGCAACAAATGAAGGGGGGTCGGCAGTGTTCAGAGTCTTCGTTATTTGGCAAGAGATGTGACCCATGATCTTAGTCCCATGGCCTTCGATGCAGACAAGGCCTGAGACGTTCACCACAGATAGGGCCACTGTCAGAGTTGCGGCAGTTCATTTCTTTAAAATGGAAAAGGTAGGTCTGGCGGGGTTGTTGTACACTTGCATTTCAAATCGTTCTTTGGCGGGAATGTTTATTGGAAAGGTTGCGTTTGAAGTCAGAGGGCAGAAGGGAGCGGATGTTCTTCCCATTTTGTTCAGCCAGAACTCATTGTAAAATTTTTGATTGTCCCATCGGATGTGGCGTTGTCCTTGTAGCTCTCTTGCAGGAGCATTAACCAGGCGAGGCAAGATCCATGAACAGAAAAGGGTGAAGGGATGAAAGGAATGGAATGTTCAGTGGCATGAGGTAGCAACCCACAGATCCAACAGTTCGTAGCATTTGCGGCAAGGTTGTGTTGGTGCAATAATTGTACGAAAGAATTATTACAGAATTCTTTGCATCGTTCCCGGAGGCGTGGTGACAGTGACACCAGATAGTGTTCTTTCTTGGTGGTGGGTTGCATGGTGGGTGACATTGTCCTGTAAGCGGGAGCACTCTCTTCAATGATCTAGACTGTGACCATCAGCAAGAGGCAGGTGAGAGATGCTGCCACGAGGGTTATTGTCTTTGTACCGTGCAAGTTGGCAAGTTTGGAGTCGTCGCGGTGGTTCTTCGGTCTTCCGGGTTCTTACATCACCTTCAAGAGGTTCGACGACTGGCAGGACCACATACTTTCGTCTAGCATTTCTCCTGGTAGCATTTGTAGTGTTAGCTACCGTTCTGAGACTTTTGACTCAGTTAGTGGCCTGCTTGTCGGAGCACTCTCCTTTTGTCAATCGCAAATTGTACCCTTTCTTTGATGGTACCGTGGGGTCGGGAAACTCTGCCAGTTCAAGTGTCTCTGTTTGTGGGTAGCAACTCAGGGCTGGTCGGTCTTTAGTCAGGAGCTGTTCTTGGCGGTTCACTTCTTCGGGGGCCGTCATTGTTGGAGATATCTTCTTACAGTGGTGCGCATGAAGCCAGTTTCTCTTTCCTTCTACTCGAAGGGCAGTTCGGGTGGTGATCAAGACTTGCCAGGGGCCCGTCCACCTGGGTTCCAGACTCCTCGACCTCCGAAAAATTCACGTCAGCACAAAGTCCCCAGGCTTGATATCGTGTCCTGGGCCCCTGGATACGTCTGGTATGGCTTGCTGCACCTGTTGGTGGATAAGTGTTAGTTCGTTCGTTAATGTGTACAAATACTCGGACATTAGTATGTCCGGGACATAATTAATGGAGGTTGGCTTTGGTGCCGCCCAAATGTTCATAGGCCTGCCGAAGACTACTTCGTAAGGGGTCAGTCGGTGTTTGGTTGGGGTGGAGCACATTGACAGCAATGCCAGTGGGAGGGCGTCAGGCTATTTCAACCCAGTTGTGGCGACTATTTTTGCTAGCTTCAGTTTTAGCGCGGCGTTGTGTCTTTCTACCAGGCCCGCTGACTGGGGGTGGAAAACGGCATGGCACTTTTGCTTTACCCCCAACCCTTTCAGTATGTTCTGTATAACTTCTGCTACGAAGTGGGGGCCATTGTCGCTCCATAAAATTCTACACAGGCCATATCGGGGGAAGAACTCTTTCAGTAATACCTTCGCAGTAGCTAAGGCGGTGTTGTCACGGGTGGGGTAGGCCTCCACCCATTTGCTAAAGGCGCACACGATCACTAGTACGTATTTTAGACCATGGCACCTCTTTAGCTGGATGTAATCCATCTGGAGAATTTCGAAGGGGTGATCAGGGACTCCAAACCCTCCCCGTGGTACTACGGTCCCTTTCCCTGGGTTGTGTTGCAGGCATACTATGCATTGCTGTACTAGGCGTTTTGCTGATTCTGCTATCTTGCTGTTATGCCATACTCTGGTGATCAGTTTGGTCATGGGGGCAGATCCTATGTGTGCGAGTAAATGTGCCATGGTCAATATGAGGATCAGATAGGCATTAAGTAGCAGCCATTTGTTTCCATCTTTTGTCCTCCAGCAGCCTTCCTCGTCTCTCAGTCCCACCCGAGGCCATTCAGTCAGTTCGTCCTGTGTGCCTGTCGTTTGTATGTTCCTTACAGTCGTTCTAGCGTCAGTCCATTGTTCTGCTTGTGACCTGGTCATGTACATTCGTGTTGTGGTTCTGTCTTGGGCTGTGGTTCGGGCAGTAATATCGGCTAATGCGTTTCCCTGTCCAATGAGGTCGGTCACTTTCTTATGTGACTGGCATTTAATCACTGCTAGCTGTTTGGGGAGGAGGACTGCTTCTGTCAATGCAGAGACTAGATCTCCATGTAGGATGGGTGTGCCGTATGAAGTCAGGAACCCTCTTTCTCTCCACAGGAGCCCAAAATGGTGAACCACACCGAAGGCGTACAGGCTGTCGGTGTATATGTTTACTGTCGTACCAGCTGCTAGAATACATGCTCCTGTGAGGGCAATGAGCTCTGCTGCTTGGGTGGATCTTTGGGTAATGCGGGCTGTCTCTAGGATGTTTCGGGCTGTGGTGACGGCATATGCAGCTGAGGTGGTGCCATCGGGAAGTTTGATGCACGAGCCGTCTACCCATAGTTCCCCATCTGGGTCTGAAAAGGCAGTTTCTCTGAGATCCACTCTACTCTTTGTTTGTTCGTCAGTGAGGGTCACACAATCGTGCAGTGGAGCCACACCAGGGTCATTTTCGGGTAGAGGTAACAGTGTGGCTTAAGATTAGCGATCAAAATAACGAGGCAGGCGCTGGGAACTAGATGGCGAAGAACAGGTTTATTTCTCCGGAGGAGAACACATCACATCAGACACCGGGGCTATCGTCAGGAGGTGCTCTAACTGCATCTCTGTGGCATAGCCTTTTATATGTTTTTTCGTCAGTTTATTACATGGTCAAACATTCCTGGCATCAGTTTATTGCATAGTCCAATATCCTTGGAATCCCCGCCTCAAGCTAGTTCCCACACAGACCCAGCAGCAATCTTCTCTTCACCCAGATCTAACAGATGATCGCTATCTTGCAGCTGGACATTCCGACAAGATCTAAAACATGTGGGATCGGTCAGATCTAAGGGGTCGTGTCACTGATTAAATTCCGACCCCTTTGTTGGTGAAGCAAGTTCTGTCGTATGTGGGTAATAAACTATGTCCACAGGGGTCGGTTAGTGCCTTGGACCGGATTGAGTGGCCAGGTGCAGGGAAGGAGGTTATCAGAGGGGCCTGCCCGTGCACAGAGAATGAAAGGACAAGTGGGTTTTCTGCGGGAAGTGACTCCGGGGCATTGTCATGCAGACAAGGTTTTACGACCCTGGTACAAGTGGTTCAGGCTTAGTCAGAGCGCGGGGGATGATATCGAGGTCGGGGTGACTCGCAGGTGACCAGAAGAGCATGAAATGGCCGCGATGCCTAAAATGGTTGCCGCTTACGCGTTCGCAGAGGCCTTCGCTAAGCAAGATGGCGCCGGCAATGTTCATATTTGTCGTTTTATTTTCTACAAATGCTCGCACAGCTTCATGTGCAATGTGTTCCAATAGTACTTCATTGTCGTGTTCAAGGAACACCAGGGTGAGCCAATCCATTAACTGGTCCGGGCAGGTGTGCTCAGCCCATGCCGTTGCCGTTTCACCAATCCGCAACACAGCTCACTAGGGGAGCGCTTCAATGTAGTCACTGCACACAAAGAATTGTGCAATCTCCCATGCACAGCTGCCAATACATACGCAGTATGTCAACGCATCCCATACATGGCTGTTTCATTTAAACTCCTGTTCGTGATCCAACAGGGGGCGCAGACACAAGTCATAGTCCAATCCATCTACGGATGTGTTGGATAGGCAGATTTCAATGGGATACTCGAATGTGCATGTTCGGCAGTGGAACCAGGGCTGGACGCAGGTGATGTAGGCAATGCGGAAGCTGAGTCGGTAACTGATCCGCAGGACTGCCAGTGGCACTGTGCCCAGTAAATGCATACGGTAGTGTTCCAAGTAACGGGGGTTGTGCATGTGCCCGGTATGGCCTGCCATTGCCTTGGTGTGTCTCGTGGAACCGGCACTCTTCTGAACTGCGGCAGTTGTGTGAAGGATATGTCACAGCACTGGCAATGATTAGAATGTGTGTGCAACGTTGGGCTGAATGGGTAGCTGTGTCCGTGAGTGTCAAGGGCATCCCATGCGGGGGTCCCTCGGGCAGGGGCTTCTGTGTGTGGGGTGTGGATACGTCAGATAGTTAATTTACGCAATGCTTGGTGTGGGAGTTGTCCACATCTGCCATGGCATCTCTCTCAGGATGTTTCAGGCGCGTTCTGGACCAAGGTCATAGGTGCAGGTGTCCTCCCGCCTTCTGCATTGGAACAATGGAGCTTTCATCCCTGTTGTTTGTCTGACTACTACTTGCATTTTCGGAATGTAATGTGGCTTTGGCGCTGAGATTGGGAAACGGCCTTGGGCTCATGGTGTTCGGATGGCGATACAAACAAACATGTTGGCATGTGGAGCCAGGTGCCCTACAAGGCCTTGCGCTGCTGGTGCAATCTCACTCCGTCTCTCTCCCTCGCACTCTCCCTCTCTTTTCTTTGTTGGGTGCATGGCACACCTTCTTCTCTTGGATTTAGTCTTCCAGGCTGTGTCCTACGGATTGTCCAGTGAGGACCCGCTAGGACTCATCCAAATGGTTGTTTTGGCTTTTGTTTGTATGGTGTTTTGTGTTGGTGATTGCATTGCTGTATGACTGATTCTCCATTTTCTGGCCACGCATGTATGTTGACTTTCCTGCTTGTGCGACATCAGGCAAAATATTCGTTTTGGGATTCGTGGTGTTGGTGTGCAGTTTCTTGGTCGGGGTTGGGGGTGCGGGCCTGGTTGTGGTGTCAGTGGGTGTTGTGACCCTCCTGGGTGTCCGTGCTGCATGTTCAGTTGCTCGGGGGCACCTGGCTCTGTGTTTGCTGCTGTTGATGCTGACTTCTTTCTGAATTACTCCTATGTTGGAACTGCTGTTGCTGATGTTGTTGTAGACATGGAGAATGAGGATAGAGAGACCAAATAGGGGATGGAACCCTCTGTCTGGTCTGATATGTGTAGCCTCTTGATGAGTTGGCAGTGGTAGAACAACGTTTTCCCTTCTAAACCCACTGGTTTCAGGGTTTCTGCCTCCTTCTTCATTTGCTCCATTCTGTGTTGTGTGAGCCCAAAAAGGACTAGGCCAGTGAAAGGAAGTTACATGATCTTCAATTAGGTATCCTGTTTTACAGTACTTAATATAAGCCAAGACAACCTTAGAAGTGAGACACCGTTGCAGAATTGTGTTATAGCCAGATTCGCCTCATCTATGGATGCACTGATAGACTGATTTGAGATCATTTGAACCTCTTGCACTATTTCCATGAAGTCTTGCCTTCTATCTTTTGAAAGATCGTCCCCAAACACAGTGAGAGATTCCCGTAGTGTTGTATTATATCTTGCTAACAGGACAGATAACCTAACGTTTTTAATAGTCACAGTTGCAGAATTACATTTTTTTCTTCCTACTGCATCTAGTCATTGAAATGTACTCTCTTTTACAAGAGGGACTGAAGTCTCTGGAGCTAATAGGTTTGTTTTTCTTACACCAGAGACTATTACTGAATCTGGTTTAGGATCGTGTCTCAAATAAATAGGATCTTGATAGCTTTGCTTTTTTGTTTGAAATCAGTTTTATTCTTCTCTCATATTTGTGTACATACTTATAACAACTAAATTGTAGGCAATAATCGTACGAACATATAACATCCTGACAGGTCAATTATAATGCTTATCTTTTCCTCAAAAAGTCCACGGAGCCCTAGCCCGGCCTAATAGCCTTGTAGTGTTAGATCCATTTGTGGGTGAGCATGCTTAGCATAATTAACTAGCTTAGGTTAGTAAAATGCCTTCGCTGCAAATGCCTATTTTGCCTGGATGCAACAAGTAAAGAAACGGTGAGCAACAAAGTGAGGGCGAGAAGGAGGAAAGGATGGGGGGTGGAGGATTCCCATAGAGACATCACTTGGGGATATTTAGGAGGTATGTATTTTATTGTATAGTTAATAAAAACCATTACAAAAATAAAGTGCATCATTTAAAATTGATCAATGTGCATGCATAATTGAAAATTAAAACCATTTGTAAAAACATACTATGCATAGTCAATACTGTTACGGATCACATGATCAAGATTTGTATTAGTTCTGTTCAAGAGTTCATATATATATATATATATATATATATATTTTTTTTTTTTTTTTAATTTTCACAAGCTTAATGTCAAATTTAATCGATCTTCAATGAGTTTTGCCGGTCCATTGGCACTGGACGTGGGCTGACACGAAACTGCAAGTACAACTTCTTACGTAATAGTAAGATCGAAATTGTTATAGGCTCTTTACGATGAGTCTCCTTTTGTTCTCAAACTTCGTAATAAATTTGACTGTTCTACAGATCAATTGTGGGTCCACTGTACACAGGACTTGTATTATTGCGGAACGGCAAGTGCGTGTTCCATGTTCATTGAACTTTGCCTTTAACCAGCTCCGACGTTCCTGATCCAATGCGGGACGGATGCAGATCAGGTGGATAAAGTCTTTTTTTGCGGCACCGCATAAGTCACACTCCTTGGAGCCTGGGGTCCTCCAGTCCGGTCGATCGGCATTTGTTGGAAGGTTGCCCATCCTTATGCTGAGGTATTTTAATTTGATGTATGATGGAAAGGCAAGCCCTAGATAGGCCACAGGTTTGGGCTTGTTATACGATTGAAGTATCATCCAGGCATGTGAACGGTGACTAAGGATTGACTTATCATTAATCAGGGAGTGACTGTTTGCTGCCTTTTTAACTACCAGCTTGAATGTCGGTACAGGTAGCTTGGTGTGCCACAGGGATGCTAATTCAGTGGTTTCTAGGGAGAATTTTAAAAACTTGGTATATTGAGAATTGAGACTGTTTTGCATTGCTTCCCACATGGCGGAATTAATTTCTATTTTCCTGTGCATCCAGATGTCATACCAGAACTTAACAGTCTCATATTTTTTTTGCAGTTCTTGAGACTACAGGCCGAACTCGAGCCGGACCTGAGCCGGAGAAGCATTGCACGGTAAACTAAAAACATGCTTGTAGACACTCGTTTGAATTTTATCTAGAAGCTTGGCGCTTCTACCGTGATGTAGCACACTGCCATAGGATATTGTAGGAAGCAACTTGGCTTTGATGACTGTCAAAAGGGGATTGAATAGGGGGCCTTTTAGTTGCTTCGATAAACTGTTGAAAGCATACAACAATGCTATTCCCTTCTTTTCAATGACCTTGAAATGCGGAGAAAAATTGAGGCGCCTGTCCAGTTGTATTCCCAAATATTTATAGCTATCCACTACTTCCAGTTTCTTGTTATCTATTACGAAGAGTGGCAGTGCTTTACAACGGCGAGTTATTATCATGATCTTTGTTTTCTTGCTATTTATTTCAAGAAGATTCTGTTTTGTGTATCCAGCTAGTTCATGCAGAAGGCGTTGCAGACCTATTTTCCTCTGGCTAAGGAGGACCACATCGTCGGCGTAGGAGAGGTGTGTTAGTCGTAGTGTTCCTAGCCGAGGTGGGTGGGCATTAATCCCATCCAGCCTTGTTGTCAGGTCAGCCATAAATAAATTGAAAAGATGTGGGGCCAAGACGCAACCTTGTTTTAATCCGTCATACGTGCTGATCTTCCGTGTTAGCTGGCGCCCGTTGTCGATCTTAACCTGCATCCAGGTGTCAGTGTACAGGTCCATTATAGGGTTTAGTATTGTGTCTGGCAGGGCCTGCTGCTTTAACTTTGACCAGAGTAGCTGTCGGCTGACACGGTCAAAAGCCGCCTTGAAGTCTACAAAGCAGAAGTACAGTGCTTGATGACTTTGCATACTTTTTTCGGCGATCAAACTTATCGCCATTGCATTGGCCATGGTCCCTGTGCCTCGACGAAACCCTGTCTTGTTGGCCTGGAATTTTGTTATTGGCTTCAGACCATTTTGTGAGGTCGATTAACACCAGGTACGCATAATATTTTGCTTCGGCGTCAATAAGTGCGGTCTCCGCCTTTGTAGATCGGATCTATAATCGCCCCTCTCCAGCTTTCTGGGAGCTGACTTGTGTTATTTATTGACTTGAACAGGCTGTTGAACTTACAGGCCCAAAACTGGGGGTCTTCCTTGTAAATAGCCATTCGGTCCTGGTGCACTGTCTTGCCTGCTTATCTTTATTATTTACAATATTTCTTGTTCCACGTATGAACGGGATGTATGATCAGTGCCTTGCTGTTCGTTGCTTGGATTATTTAAATGTGCAAGAACAAAGCTCTTCTGATTCACTGCATTGGGTGTACAATGTGCTTTAATTTCTGTTGCGATCGGCGGCATCGATGTGTTTATCGAAAAAGAGTCAATTAAATGTTGAACCCATGCCTTATTCGTAACACAGGTCATGTTTATTGCTTGTACTGACCTGCTTAATGAATTTACCTGTGTCCAGAATGCTCTGGAGTCAGATTTTTTTATATTGTGCAATATTTTGGTCCAGAAGTCAGTAATACGATTTTTTTTTCATCCAGATTTGTTTCTTATATTGTTTCCTTATTAATCGGACTGTTTGCCAAATGTGTGAATTTGAGCTGTGGCCTTGTGCTAGCCTCATGGACTTCCTCAGACGTCTTCTTAATGCAAGTGTGGTCTTGTTGAAATGACCATGTTTCTTTTGGTTAGCCTTCTTGCTGAAGTTGGTACCAGTCTTAGGTAGTTTATTCACAAAGGCAGACCATGTTTCTACAGACAATTCGTTTTCCTTAGTTATTGTTTGCAGTAGATGTTTTGCGTCCTGTTCTATTTGCGGAAGTGAGGAGCTCGTCCACCTTAAACGCTTTAGATTGATTGTTGATATTTCCCCCGCAGATATTGGGGCCTGTAGATGTTTACACAGTGCCAATTTGATCTCAATATGCTGCATTGAATGATCACTATCTGCAGCACCTATAATATTGAAATTTTTTATCAATCCCAGCAGAGGGAGCGAGACTATGGTATAATCCAGGATTGTGCTTGTGCTAGGGCCTATATAGGTGATAAAGGGGAGTTTGTCCTGTTTGGTTCTTCCGTTTAGCACTCGCAACCCTTGATTCTCGAGGTCCCACATCAGCTGCCTGCCCACTTTGTCAGTCTTCTTAGCTGGCGGAATCTCCTGTGATTCAACAGCCCAGAATTCGTTGGCGGTAATTATATTGTCCTCATCTTCTGGTAACTGTATAAGATTAGCGTTGAAATCACCCGTAAGGATTATCTCCCATGCAGGCTGATCAAGGCGGATCCCAGATATAACATTGTTAATATGTTGGAATAACTCTTTTTTTACTTTCATTTTTGGGTGAGCGTATACATTAATTAAGATGATGGTTCTGATGCTAGCCTGTGTTGCTCTCTCAAATTTAATAATTTGCATTTCTTCCGTGGAGTCGGCCAGTTGAGAGGCCTTGATGTTTAATGCAGTAGTTATGTAGACCGCCAGACCCCCCTTCGCTCGACCATATCGCTGTGTGCGGGTAGGATTGACATGAAAACTTATTCTGCCTGGAACATCAATTGGCTCTGTTAACCATGTTTCCTGCAGGGCTATGATGTCATAGGTGTCCCAGGTATCCATTTTCCTATTGTCGTTTAAAATTTCTTTAGCACCAGCTAAACTTTTACTATGCTTCGTTCAGTTTTACCCGCGCAACTGTGGATTCAATGGTCGTTTATACCATACTTTTGTCTGTCCCGCTGTTCAGTTTTAGAGGATTCCGCACCCCTGGCACCTTGCAGTACCGAGTATGTTGATCGACTTGCCCAAATGCGATCATCTCTTTTAATGCGCTTTCTTAATAGGGGAGATGGATAACCTGGCATTTCCTCTTCTTTGAGCGAAAACCCCCACTCTTCAAATTTTGTCATTTCATTGAGTATCTCCTTGACAATTTCGGCATTCTTCCAAGTTGTGAGGGTACCTTCCTTGACTGTATTATTGCCAAGGTTAATAAATTCAATTGCTAGTAGGTCAGTAGGTGTTATGTGGGTGAGGCTCCGGATTGCCGATGTCAAGTGTAAGATGTTTCTTCGGTTTAGATAATCTTGTGCGCCTTGTGTTTTGTAATTGGGTATAAAAAGTAACTTTCCCGTTGTTGTTGAGTTTGTGGTATTCGACTGCACAAAAGTGAGCTGTAGGTTGTCGATCGGCCGAATTCTCATTGATTTATTGCTTCCATTGGCCTTTACATTATCCCTTGTATTTTTTCCCTGCTGGCTATGATCATCATTCCCTGTTTGCTCGGGCAATTAGCATTAGCATTAGTTTTTACTTTCAAACCTGCTCTTTTTTGACCGCGTAGTTCTGTGTTGGGTGTGTATTCATTAGTGGTAGTCGCAGGATCTAACCTTACGTCTTTTTTCGGTCCTATGCTCCGATGTTCAACATACTGCTCTGTAAGTATCTTTACTTGTAACTGATCCTGCTTGGTCTTGTCGACTTTTGCTGTAACTTGTCTTATGTTTATTTTATCCCTTTTAGAAGTAGCAATGACTCTCATGGTTATATCCGGGATTAGAGTTACTTTGTGTTTGTTATCGACACCTTTAGTCACTACCCTTTGACCACCGTGCTTATTTGACTCGTGCCTACTGCACTCCTGTGTCCTTGTGTAGTGTTTAATCCCTTGCTCAGAGGACCAAGTAGTTTTTTGTCGTAGTTTAATCCCATTATTTTTTCGTTCACCCTTTAGACTCCCTTGTGTTATTGTTCAATTGTGAGTGGTCACCATCGATACTTTCCAGACTCCAGTCTGCGTTACTTGATGTTGTCGAGAGGGTCGCAAGTTCGACCCTATTTGAGTTCTCTGTACCTAAGCTTGTTGCGTGGGCGATCTCCTCTATGTGTGCTGATGTTTTTAATCTTTTGATTTGGGCTAACTCGTTGACACTTGCTTCTGTAGCGATGAACTGTTGTCCTTCCTCTTTTGAGCTATACGTCCGAGGTCTACCTTGGAGTTTTGGTATTGTTAGTGACTGATGTGTCCCCTCTTCAATGTCTTCTTTGGGTTTTAATAGCTTGTTTGGACAGTTGAAAATCGAGAAGTTGGCCACGGGCTGCTTGGTTACCGGTATATGGCTTAGTCGCTGATTTCTATTTTTCCTCGCACGTTTTTTCTGTCGTTTGGTTAGCGGTTGTGTGATGTTCTAATTTTTTCCACAGCCCTGTTCAAGCTGTTCGTATTCTAATAATTTGTGACTGTTGTTATTCCGGGCGCCTCGGTTGTCCTTTGTTAAATTTGGTTCATCCAGTAACTCATTAGTTTCTGTTTTTATCAACTTTTGTTGAGTAATTTTTTTATGTATTATTTGTGGTACTACTACTGTAGACGGGTCTTCATTCCTCTTTTCACATATAACGATTTCTTTTTTGTCCTCATCTTTGTAGTTGGCAAAGGTAATGAGGTCTCTTTCATGTAGTGTTGGTGCCATGATTTGCATATTTGCATTCCTGTAGAATGTCTTTGAGTTTTAAGGGCAAATCCTTTAATTTGTCTAGTATGGGACTACAGGTGCTTTTTGGGGCTGTGTCCAGGGTCCACGAAGAGTGTCATACTTGTTTGCGATAATATCCAATTTTTTGTTTATGCTGGATATATGTTCGGCTATTTTACTCATCAACTGTATTTGAATATCAAGTTTGTCAGATTGCATATTCAAAGTTTTAATTGAAGTTTCCAGTACATTGCCCAGTGCACTATGTAAGGTGATTATGGATTCCAGGTTTTTATTAAGACCATACATTCCTGCTTGCTGGCATTTGTCTGCTTTATTAATATTTATGGTGGATTTGCAATATGAATGTTCATTGAAAAACACAGAATTTCGTCGATCCGCATTTTGTTTGCTAGGAGGACTAATGTTTCAGGCACTTTTTTCAGGATCATATAATATTGACGCACTTGAGATTTCTATCATTAATGGTTCCTGACGAACACCAACATTGGAGCCATTGGACAAGTCTGTGTGACCATGTGCTTCTACGTCATGATTCGACCCACTAGATATCTCAATTAAATTATTATTTGCTGGTTCCTGGATCGTTAAGTTGCTTGGGTGCCGTCCTTTTGAACTTCTTTTTTGTACCTCTGTTACGGGCACTGCAGACTTATTAAATAGTTTCATTTGCTTGGGGCCTGTTGCACTTGTTTTCTCGTCCTCCTTATAGACAGTGTCTGGGGTGCTGGTGTTATGGCAACCCTCATCATCAACTATGACCTATGGGCTACCGGTCCTTGATAAATCTGTGTTTATATCGTTTACTGTTGATATGGATATCCTTGTGATTCTTTGTTGCCTTATGTTTAGTATACTCTTTTTCAAAGCTTTTTCCCTAGGGCTATCCATTGTCCTATTGATGACACCTAATAGCGCTGGATATTTCGTTTGTTCTTGTGCCGGTTCATGACTTCTGTTTTCCATGTGTACTTGGGCGTGTGTTTGAATCTTATACTTGTTATTTCTCTGAGCTATTTGCGTGCGTTCACTTAGTTCATCGGTTCCAGTGCCCTTTGGTAAAGTAGTGTTTAATCCAGGCAAGGGTGTTAGTGGAACTGCTGATTGTGCAACTGCTTTGCTCGGCGTCATGGGTTTTTGAAGTCCGTTTGGAGTTGCTGGGATTGTGTAGATTACTGTTACTGGATCTTTCAAAAATGTAAATTTTCCAGTGGGCTTCGATGACCCAAAGATAGAATAAATAGGGGGTATCAGTTGGGTAGTAGGAGTGTTGGCTACAATGCCTTCGGAGGAGCCAGTGAGATCTTTGGTTTTAGTTTTCCGTTTCGTGGTCGATGGGGGATTCCTCCGTATCCTCATTGTTCCAGCCGGCTTAATATCGTGGCTTCTCACTGCCCTTCCGGAACTTTTGCCCTAATTCCTGCAGAGGGTGATTCCTTGAGGAAAATTCCAAGTTAATTGGTGAAAATTGGTGAAAATAGTTGGTTGGGGTGAGGGGGTGAAAGTGATGGCGTTGAGTGGCAAGTGGTAAAATGAGCAAGCCTGGCCCAGGCGGCCCCCTCCGCACTCAGCTTCACTCAGAGCAGTGTCTGCCTTTGCTATTACACACCACCTCTACCACCTCAGTAGCCACTACCACTCCCACTCCCACACTGCTCCCTCCGCCGCTCCTCACCGTGTCTGCTGCTCTGCGCCTCGCTCATTGGGAGCTGCTACTCCTTCGCTGGTTTGATTGGTGCCGTCTTCGGACTGCAACTCTGGTTCTATTTCCTGCACGAACACTGTTCAGCCTGGATTACGCCCTGCTCCAGCTCCGCCTTTGGGGCTAGCTGGCTGGTAACTAGTAGCTGGTAGCTCGGCTGGTAACTCGGCTCTGCACCCGGCTCTGCACCTGGCCTCTACTCCAATTCGATCTCCTGCATGGTCCAGGGTTCAGACGAAGCGCTGCGGCTCCCGGCTCGCTCCCGGCTCCCCAGCCAACACAGCACGGCTTGGACACAGCTCGGAAGCTTCAGGGCGCTACAGCTGCCGCGCGCTTCAGGAGCTTTGTGATGCCGCACCAGGTCCGGTACCAGTACCAGTACCAGGTTCCCCCCTATGCACACAGGTTTCACCGGGTTACACCTGGCCTGCTCCCGGCCTCCCGGCCTGCTTCCCCTCCTCGACCCTCATCCCTCGTTCCTCGTTCCTCGGTCCTGCTCTCGACTGCTCCACTGCTCCACTGCTCAACTGCTCAACAGCACCACCACTGGTAGCATGGGGATATGCTGTAACCCTGATTTGTCATGCGCGCTTGCATTTGAGACGGCCGGGGAGGGAGGAGAATGATGCAAGAATGGTATGTCATTGGCATGGCTTGCTTCAATTTGGTACCTCTGCCCATAGTGGCAGTAAAGCGCCTTAGAATAATTGGAGGGCCCGTAAGCGAGGAGGGAGGGAGCAGAAATGCTCCAGCTTAGATAGGTGTTGTACTGTAATTTAATTATGAATAATTTATTTTTTCAATTTATTTATTGGTATTTATTTTGAATTAATTGTTATTTAAATGTTTAATTAGTAATTAATTAAAATATAATGGGTAATTAATAATTTTAATTAATTGATTAATTGATAATTATGTTAATTGTATAAATTTATTTTCTGTAGTGGGTTGTGTGTTTATAGGGGAATAGGGTGGGAAGTAATTTAATTGTTATTAATTAAATATTTTAATTTATTTTATTTTTTTTGTTGTTCTAATTTTTAATAATTTTTTAATTGTTAATTAGTTAATTGTTGATTGGTAAATAATTTGTATTAATAGGTAATAATTTTTAATAATTAATTTTTATTTGTATTTTTAATTGATTAATTATTATATTATATACAATTGTTAATTACTTTTAATTAATTTGTAATTGGTATTAATATTTAATTTATTTTTATTTATATATGAAGTATTTCACTACTGTTGCCCTCTCTGAAGTGGGAATAGTAATTTTTACCCCTACGCTATCCAACGCTTTCCCTACTGTTGCACTCTCTGGAGTTGGAATAGTAATTTTTACCCCTACGCTATCCAATGTTTTCCCTACTGTTGCACTCTCTGGAGTGGGAATAGTAATTTTTACCCCTACGCTATCCAACGCTTTCCCTACTGTTGCACTCTCTGGAGTGGGAATAGTAATTTTTACCCCTACGCTATCCAACGCTTTCCCTACTGTTGCACTCTCTGGAGTGGGAATAGTAATTTTTACCCCTACGCTATCCAACGCTTTCCCTACTGTTGCACTCTTTGGAGTGGGAATAGTGAATTTTACCCTGCCACTATCCAACGTTTTTCCTACTGTTACACTCTCTGGAGTGGGAATAGTAATTTTTACCCCTACGCTATCCAACGCTTTCCCTACTGTTGCACTCTCTGGTGTGGGAATAGTAAGTTTTACCCCTATGCTATCCAACGCTTTCCCTACTGTTGCACTCTCTGGAGTGGGAATAGTAATTTTTACCCCTACGCTATCCAATGCTTTCCCTACTGTTGCACTCTCTGGAGTGGGAATAGTAATTTTTACCCCTACGCTATCCAACGCTTTCCCTACTGTTGCACTCTTTGGAGTGGGAATAGTGAATTTTACCCTGCCACTATCCAACGTTTTTCCTACTGTTACACTCTCTGGAGTGGGAATAGTAATTTTTACCCCTACGCTATCCAACGCTTTCCCTACTGTTGCACTCTCTGGTGTGGGAATAGTAATTTTTACCCCTATGCTATCCAACGCTTTCCCTACTGTTGCACTCTCTGGAGTGGGAATAGTAATTTTTACCCCTATGCTATCCAATGCTTTCCCTACTGTTGCACTCTCTGGAGTGGGAATAGTAATTTTTACCCCTACGCTATCCAACGCTTTCCCTACTGTTGCACTCTTTGGAGTGGGAATAGTGAATTTTACCCTGCCACTATCCAACGTTTTTCCTACTGTTACACTCTCTGGAGTGGGAATAGTAATTTTTACCCCTACGCTATCCAACGCTTTCCCTACTGTTGCACTCTCTGGTGTGGGAATAGTAATTTTTACCCCTATGCTATCCAACGCTTTCCCTACTGTTGCACTCTCTGGAGTGGGAATAGTAATTTTTACCCCTATGCTATCCAATGCTTTCCCTACTGTTGCACTCTCTGGAGTGGGAATAGTAATTTTTACCCCTACGCTATCCAACGCTTTCCCTACTGTTGCACTCTTTGGAGTGGGAATAGTGAATTTTACCCTGCCACTATCCAACGTTTTTCCTACTGTTACACTCTCTGGAGTGGGAATAGTAATTTTTACCCCTACGCTATCCAACGCTTTCCCTACTGTTGCACTCTCTGGAGTGGGAATAGTAATTTTTACCCCTACGCTATCCAACGCTTTCCCTACTGTTGCATTCTCTGGAGTGGGAATAGTAATTTTTACCCTTACGCTATCAAACGCTTTCCCTACTGTTGCACTCTCTGGAGTGGGAATAGTAATTTTTACCCCTACGCTATCCAACGCTTTCCCTACTGTTGCACTCTCTGGAGTGGGAATAGTAATTTTTACCCTTACGCTATCCAACGCTTTCCCTACTGTTGCACTCTCTGGAGTGGGAATAGTAATTTTTACCCCTACGCTATCCAACGCTTTCCCTACTGTTGCACTCTCTGGAGTGGGAATAGTAATTGTTACCCCTACGCTATCCAACGCTTTCCCTACTGTTGCACTCTCTGGAGTGGGAATAGTAATTTTTACCCCTACGCTATCCAACGCTTTCCCTACTGTTGCACTCTCTGGAGTGGGAATAGTAATTTTTACCCCTAGGCTATCCAACGCTTTCCCTACTGTTGCACTCTCTGGAGTGGGAATAGTAATTGTTACCCCTATGCTATCCAACGCTTTCCCTACTGTTGCTCTCTCTGGAGTTGGAATTGTAATTTTTACCCCTACGCTATCCAACGCTTTCCCTACTGTTGCACTCACTGGAGTGGTAATAGTAAATTTTACCCTTTCCGCTATCCTACGGTAAAAATATTGTAAATTTTTTATTAATATTACGTTTATATATATATATATACTAGCAGCCCGTCCCGCCGTTGTCCGGGTATGAATTGCTGCCGGCCAGTAGTATATTGTTTTGTAGGATTTCGTTTTGATAGCATTTCTTATCTGTGACAGGTCTGTGAAACGCTCCGATTCACAGTGCACTGCTGATGCACTTAAGAGTGCGCGTTCAGTAGTGTGTGAACTCGAGTTTCCCTACTTTTTTTTTCCTTGCAATATTATATAGCGCGAACTCGACAACATGGCATGAGCACAATTTACATTACAGAAGAACATATTCATTTGTGGTAGGCACAGGGAGACAAAGCGATTTGCCTGGAATCACAGGATGCTGAGCTGATGCCGAGATTCGAACGTAGCTCCCCAGCTCTAAAGTTCGCAATTCTAGAACTTGTGGCGGGAGGTCTGTCTAAAAGTGTATGTCTGTGCTGGTCATCAATGAGAGAGACCTGTGCATTATTCAAATCGGTGGTGAAAAAATATGAGTATTTTGCTGGAGATGTGGGCCGCCGTGCCACCAATGTACTTACCGGGGGAGGGTACCATTATTCCGCAACTTTCTTTCTGCATACCATCACTCCGCATACTTTCATTACGAAAGTACCCCATGACTCCGCAATGCCATTATAACGCATGGCATTACATTTTATATGCTTTTACCACGCATACATTTACAACGAAATTCGTTGTAAATGCATGAATGGTTAAAGCATGTTTTTTTAAATATTTGGATAACGTAAGTATGGGTATAGGGGTATATGTTTTGGGGTACTGAGGTATATGTTTTGGGGTGTTTGGGTATTTTAAGGGTTCAGATATAGTTTTGGGTTATGGGGTACATGGGTAGTTTTAGGGTTTAGGGATAGGTATGGGTTTTGGGGTACAGGGGTATTTTTAGGGTTCAGGGCTAGGTTTGGGTTTTGGGGTATAGGGGTATTTTTAGGGTTCAGGGGTAGGTTTGGGTTTTGGGGTACAGGGGTATTTAAAGGGTTCAGGGCTAGGTTTGGGTTTTGGGGTACAGGGGTATTTTTAGGGTTCAGGGCTAGGTTTGGGTTTTGGGGTATTGGGGTATTTTAGGGTTCAGGGGTAGGTTTGGGTTTTGGAGTAGATGGTTACTTTTATGGTTCAGGGCTAGGTTTGGGTTTTGGGGTACAGGGGTATTTTTAGAGTTCAGGGGTAGGTTTGGGTTTTGGGGTACAGGGGTATTTTAGGGTTCAGGGGTAGGTTTGGGTTTTGGGGTACAGGGGTATTTTTAGGATTCAGGGCTAGGTTTAGGTTTTGGGGTACAGGGGGATTTTTAAGGTTATGGGGTAGGTTTGGGTTTGAGGTACAGGGGTATTTATAGGGTTCAGGGCTAGGTTTGGGTTTTGGGGTACAGGGGTATTTTTAGGGCTTAGGGATAGGTTTGGTTTTTGGGGTACAGGGTATATTCATAGGGTTAAGATGGGTTAGTGTTTAAGGGTGTTGGGGTATTTTAAGGAGTAAGGGTGGGTTATGATTAAGGGGTGCAGGGGTATTTAAAGGGAGCTGGAATGTACAGAACCTGGGAAGAAAAAACAATGAAATATTGGGCACAACGCTCGCTTTTTTTCCCCGTAATCCCGCGCCCCCATCACACACCCACAGCACATGATATGAGACATGGCATTAAGGGCGGAATGTACCACACGCCCCCAGCGTTTGTCACGCCCCCAGCACACGCCCACAGCACAACACAGACACGCCCACAAGGGACCACTTTGCTGGCACGTTTCTTTTACCTTTTAAATGTATATGGTGGACGTCTGCATAGCCTATGTCCTTCTGCTGCAACTGCCCTTTCCAACGCTGTATTGGGTGTTGTGATTGGTGCTGTGGTTCCTGAGATTACCCGCATCAAAGGATTGGGCTCTCTCTTTATTATATTAGTATAGATATGTATTAACAAATCAATTTGTATGTTGGTTTTATTACTTACATTAATTATTTATTAATTTTAAGGTTATTTAAGTATTTTAAGTATGTTTAAGTTAATTATATTTATTATTTCATTAATTTTTAAATAATTTAAAGTATTTTGAAAAATTCGATATTTTGACTAACTATATTTTTTACATCAATATTTTTGATTCGATATTTTTGTACTCACCTGTTTGGAGATAGGAGGTCGATATTTTGGTATTCTATATTTTTACCTCGATATTTTTTTTACTCGATATTCTTGACGTCGATATTGTTTCAGTGATCCATCTGCAACATCTGTATGCAATTTCTGTTGATAGGGGTGAAGGGGCAGAGGGTTAGAGTGCTGCAGGACTCAGTAAGTGCTTGAAATCAAGCCTTGCGAGCCACCAAAGGAGCGTACTAGCGTCTCGAATGTGGTGAGCTGGCTTGTGGCTCTGTGCTTATTGAGGGGGTGTGTGTAACCAGTGCTGAATTTGATAATATTGCAAATGTGCCATGGCTGGAAGGTGAAATTCCTGTCGGCAATGCTCAAAAGACTTTAAGGCTTTTCCCTCAAAGAGGTCAGCAATCGTACAACACTCTCCACTTACTCAAGCCTGCAAAGGGCTAGGCTGTGGGGGAAGCCAGGATTGCAGGCAAGTGGTGTATTGGAAGAGGGGAAGGAAGTGAGACCCTGGCTAATCGCTATTTTATCCCATGTAAACAGGACAGTTCTCATTGGGGTGGCGATGTAGGCACTGCGCAGCCTAGCTCTTTTTGGCAGCCAGGCCAAGTCCCACAATGGACGACATGCCACTGCCCTGTCCATATGAAACCAATGTTTCTCGCTTTCACAAACTACCCACTCTGAAATATAACGCAAATGTGCTGCCCAATAGTAAACGAGGAAGTTGGGGCAGGCAAGACCACCTTGGTCTTTTGGCAGCATTAAGAGCCTGTTGGAAAACCTTGGTCTTTGTTTGCCCCAAATGAAGGCATTGACCGCTTTCTGAAGGCTTACAATATCCCCTTGGAGAATGGGCGTCAGTAGTGTTTCGAAGAGATATAGCACCTTGGGCAATATGGACATTTTAACCGCACAGAGGCGGCCCAGCTATGATATGGGGAGAGATTTCCATCTACTAAGGTCTTCCCTAACGGACAGTCTACAATCTGGCCAGTATGCCTGAGACCACATCTCCAGCGTGGCCATGACATTGAGGCCCAGGTACAAAATTGAATGATGTGCCCACTAGAACGGGGTACAAGCGCAAAGTTCAATAACCTCTTGAGGGGAAAGAGTGAGATTTAATACTTGCGATTTATTTACATTAATTTTCAGTCCCGAGATGCGTTCAAATTGAGAAAGTAAGGTAAAAAGCACAGGGAGGGAGCTCTCGGGTCAGTTAGAACAAGAAGTAGGTCGCCCGAGAATAGCGCTACCTTGTCGTCGTCACTTCCAAATGGTATGCCCTTTATTGCAGCTGACTGGCGGATGCTAATCACTAGGGGCTCTACTGCCAAAGAAAAGAGCAGAGGGGACAAGGGGCACCCTTGGCGAGTACCCCTGAGAATCTGGACATGCGGGGCCAGTAGCCCATTGACTCTAATTTGTGCCAATGGGGCGATATAGTACGCCATAATACGAGATACCATGACCGGGCCTAATCCAACCCTCCGCAGTACTGCTCGGAGAAAGGTACAGTCCAGCCTTTAAACCACTTTCCCAGCATCGAGGTAAAGCAAAAATGCTGACATATTGCACCGCTGGACCTTTTCCACCAGATGGGCTATCCGCTGAATATTATCTGCCCCCTGTCGTTGGTGTATAAAGCCCGCCTGGTCTGGATCTACCAAGCAGGGCATGTATGGTTCCATAAATGCCAAAAATTTGGTAGATAGCCTGGCATCCAGGTTAAGAAGAGAAATAGGGCAGAATAAAGCACAGGACTTTGGGTCTTTCCCTGGCTTAGGAATGAGCGCTATCTCTGCCCTGGAAATGGTAGGGGTCAAACTAGTGGTATCAGAAAAGGAATTAAATAACCGGAGTAAGGGGGCCTGTAGTTGAGAAAAGAACAAGCGATAGAAGGAGGACGTGAGTTCATCAGGGTCAAGTGTCTTGCCTGAAGGATAGCTTTTCAATGCTTTTTGAAGTTCCTCTAGGGTGATCGGATCTTCCAGCTGCTGCTGGGCATGGAAAGGGTCAAGTGGCGGCCATGTACAAGAGGCAAGGAATGGCTCAATATCCTCTTGAATAATTTTGCCGTGGCTGTAAAGGGATGAGAAGAAAATGCAGAATGCCTGTTTGTCTGCTTCCGAAGTAGCCCATGTGCCCTCATTTGTCCCAACTCTAGCGATATGAGTAAAAGAGATATGCATTCAGAGTCGATGGGCCAGTAGGGAGCTAACTTTATTATGCCCTTCATAATGTTTTGGCTTCAGGGCAAGGGGGAGTGTTTAGCTTTGTTTACTCGGATCGCTTTTAGTTGGCAATGAAGAGAGGCCAGCAGCTTTTGACGTTGCCTCAACAACCTTGCATGATCCTGTCGCTCAAGAGCCCTAATATCTCTGGTTAGGCCAGCTTCTACCAAACGGGATTCCTGTGTTCAGGCGATTGCTATAGAGGTGACGGTGCCTAGAAGAGCTGCCTTAAAGGCATCCCAGAGAATGTGGCCACTGGTGCCATGAAGATCATTCGTTTCGAAGTACGTTTGAATTGCCTGCCGTATTTCTGCTACATTGACCTGATCTCCTGTAATGAGCGGGGGAAGTCTCCAACCTGGCAGAGAGTGTGAAATCACTCCCAGGGGGATCTCCTGGTGGGCATGGTCTGATATAGATATGTCTGATATAGTCGCTGATTCCAGCGACCAAATGAGTGTCTGAGATATGAAAAAATAATCTATTCAGGAATATGAGCGGAGGACATGAGAGAAAAAAGTGAAATCTCTTGCAGCTGGGAGGCCAGGTCTTTAAGTAGAGTCCATATATATGTGTATTGAGAATGATTGGGGCATAAATTTTGATCAGTGTGAGGTGCCTGTTAGTAAGTAGGAACTTAATCTTCACCTATCACCCCTCTTTGTCTCGCACTATTCGTATCCCCTGTATGTGCAGACCCACTTTAAAAAGGATAGTTATCCCCGCTGTTTTAGATACCGAAGACGCCGAAATTTGAATCGGATATTTGGGGTGTGCCATGCGCTGTGTATCTGCTTGTAGGAGAGGAGTCTCCTGGAGGAAGACAATGTCAGAGTCCTGGATCAATAGGTAGCACCAGCCATTGTACATTAAGCAAAATACATTTAACCTATGCCATAGTTGTTTGTGCATGAAGAAGTTTACAGTCCCAAGTGAAACCCTCCCATCTATCAATGGCAACACCCTTGTCCCGTCTAAAGATACATGATTCCAGGGTGTGGGATGTTTAAGAAAACGTGTCAGTTAGAGCTGCTCCATGTATGATGCCCAGTAAAGAACCCGTGGTGAAGAGGCAAGATGATAGGAAAGAGTGCTCTCCGCCACCCCCAAGGAATTCAAGGGGAAGGAAGGGAAACAAAAGGAGGGCAGTAAAAAAGAAAAGAATAAGGCCAACCGGGCCACAGTAGTCTATATCCGTCCTGAAGCATCTCTTCGGTATATACCAGGGCAACTCTGAGGAAGTAGGGACCAGTTGAATGGTGGGGGTGCCGTCATGATCTTGCTAGTAGCTGTGCTCTCCCTACTCAGCAGCCAGCCCATGCTTCAGAGTGAAGGAGGGTTTGGAAGTTACCCCCTGGGACCAGGCCTCCTTCATTACAAAACCAGGAATGAAGCGGCCGGGCGAGGGCGGCAGAACGAGCATGAAAAGCAGTAAGTCATATGTGAGGCCTTTCCTTGATGACCCGTTGTAGATACACAGTGGTCGAGTCAGCATGGAACCAATGGACATAAAGAGTCAAGGTGTGCGAGCACACTGCTTCCGGGATCCGGGGGCGCCCAAGAGGCCAGGATCTTGTGCCTAAGATGCACCGGGGAGGGCGGTTTGAGGCTGGCAGAGAATGACCAGGGGACTCTGCGCCATCCATGGACTTATGGTGTTGTATGATGTCTTGCTTGGAGTGCTGTGACAGCTCACTTGCTCTTTGTGCCCGATTGCAAGGACAAGGTACAGTTGACCATTCTGGCCGCAGTGGTGCCCTAGACTGGGCGAGACCAGAATTCGGGCTGGGAGGGCGGGACTCCATCTTGAATTGGAGTAGCTGCTCGGCTTGCCTAAGGGATCTGAGTGACTTGCGCTTGCCCTCCCATGTGAAGATCAAGGCAAAGGGATGGCCCCACTGGTATTTAATATCCAAGTTCCTCAATTTGTCCATGACCAGATTACATTCTCAGTGCCGTCGCAGTGCAACGGGAGCGAGATCATGGAAAATTGTAATGTGATGTCCGCCATATGTCAAGTCAGTTTTCTCCCTGGCTGCACGGAGGATTGCCTCCTTCTCAGTGAAGAAGTGCACCTGGGTTAGGATGTCTGGGACAAGGCTTGCGTTTCCACGAGGGACTATTACTCGGTGTGCCCTGTCCAGTCCTGGGGGGAGGAATCACTATCACCCCTGACTGCCTGAAGGAGGTCCGCTGTGAAAGGCATTATGTTCTGCCCTTCTGCACCCCAGGAGACCCCCCTAATGCAAAGGTTGTTCCTTCGGTTTCTATTTTCCAGGTCCTCCTGTTTGATTTGTAGTTCAATGTGCTGTTCTTCAAGCACCATCTTTCTGCGCCATAGCTCTTCCTGGTCTTCTGTTCGTGTGGTGAGTGTTCACTCGAGGTCATGTTCTCTGCCCCCGATTTCTGTCACATCTCGCCGGATGTCATACAGGCATGTTTTGAACTCGGTTTTGAGTGAGCTGATTTCTGCCTTTATTTCTTGAAGAAAGTTGGTCATAAAGGCCTGCGTAAGGGGGCTCACCTCAGGACTCTTGGGGTACGTCGCCATTGCGGAGGCTTGCTGAGCCACCACAGCAGAGGGTGGTTTTAACCACATTGATGTGACTGTTGTTTCCTTAGAGGGACCAGGTGCTGTACCCTTTTCCACCTTAGTGAGGGGCATGATTCTCCGAATTACCCCTTCTTCAGTGCGCTCCACTCAGGGAAGTAAGCCTCAGGTTGCTGGCCCAGGGAGGGCAGTTGATTGACCCCTAGAGCCGGACCCGCCAGATTACTGGTGTACACTAGTTCAGGAACACCAGCAGTGATGTCCCAAGGCTCAGTGTAGCCTGGCGTCAGCAGGCCCAGAGGTTACCAGGATGTTGGGTGGGCTCCACCCAAGCACCATGGGGTAAACCGGTGTGGGGTGCACTCCTGCTGCCTGACAAGACAGCCAAACCCTCCACCAACATTCAAGGTGGTGGGGAAGCCACCCCAAAAAGCCAGATCCTAATTTGTCTCCTCCCAGCTGGGACCCGTTGGGCATGGCAGGCACTGAAGGGGCAAGAAATTTCAGCCCCGGTTAATCACCTCCAGGTTATCGCGGTCAGAGGGGCAGCTAATCGAGCCCCCACTCCTCCGATAAGGGTTCCACTGAATTCATATCATGGAAGAAATGGGGCCCAGGAGTGGGGTCAGGCTTGCCGCCCGATTGCGCAGCCGGTCGCCTCAACACCCCTCAGCACAAACAGCTGCACCTCTGCTGCCTAAAAGCCCGCTACAGCTCTTACCTTTTGTTTGTTAGCACGCTGTTTCGAGCGGGTCCAAGAGTTTAGTGCAATGATCGTTAGGATCCTCGGTGAGGCCAGGTCGCTCCTCCCGTGGCACACTCGTTGGTGGACTCGCCCCAGTGCGGGGTCCGCCGTGTTCTGTTGACCTCGCCCGGGGTGCCAAGGGATCCCTACAGTCGCTCCACCGGTGGACACCATGACGAGAAGCATGAAATGCAGGTCAGCTGGCCTCTCTCATTATCCCCCAGCAGAGCTCCATACAGCAGACGTCAGGGAGGGCCGCCAGATGGCTTGACCGGCCCCAGTTAACCGGGGCCCCCGCGGAGGTCGGGCCATCCCTGTGAAGCTGTGTCCCCACTGCAGCCCTCGGGCGCGAGGGACTCCTCAACAATGCAGGAAGGAGTCCACCCGGCTCCAACCGGGCCCGGTGCCCAAGGTAGGTCCGCGAAGTAGGGGTATTGGAGGTCTGTCCACAGCCTCCGAGTTCAGGTCGCATGCCCGGTGACTAGAAATCACCAATCAAGGCCCCCAGGGGAGCTCCCGGCCTCCGCCGCACAGGCCGTCCCCACAACGTCTGGGCCTAAGATGGCGGATCAAGCAGTTCCTTTCGGACATCTGCTATGATATGGCCCCCATCTTGAGCCTGGAAGGCCATACATGCCTAGATGTCGGGCAGCTGGCTTACTGCTCGCTAGGTGGAGATCTGCCAGTGGTTTCGGGGCCCTGTTGGCGATAGATTCATCGGGCCGCCCGTGGTGGACAAATACACCGCAAGGTGCGTCCTATCCATCGGAGTCTTGGCCACGCCACAGCCTTGCTTTTTTAAAGAAGTTGAGGAGCTGCTGCTTTAACAGGGCTGGTGTAAGGAACTTCTCTTCTGCATGGTTCGCGAACCCCAGTACCAGAGGCAAAGCAGGTCTAGGGTAAGCCCTTACTTGAAGAGTCTCCATTATCACAAAAACTGCTGCTTGTGGGGTTTGAAGTTGTATGTTTAATATAGTTGCACTTGTGACTAATACATCATGAAATGTATGGATGTCACCTACAGGAGATGACTCATCTGGAGAGGTAGGAGTATATGTGGAATAGGAGTTGGTTGAATAAGACCTAGTTGTGTAAGGTGAACACGAAGATTATCTTCTTTTCCTTCTTCTGAGAGTCGAATGTCATGGAGAAGAGGGCTGTAAAGGCCTGTCAGTTTCTGGTAAAACTACAGCTCTTGGTCCTAATTGTGACACCAGTGGTTATGTAGAAGGACTTATTGGAGAAATAGGCCTAGAAGGCAAGTCTAGAGTTATAAGATGTTCCTGGACAGGCTCCTTGTGTCGCATAATCAGGTTGGATCTATGCAGAGCCACACATTTCTGAATTTGCTCAAAGAATCTCTATATAGCTCTGCCTTCCCCGAAAACTACACATTACATTCGATCCAAAGCCTTCAGGGCCACTGTACAGGCCCTGATCCTTTCACACCTTGATTTCTCTTACACAATAATTACCGGCCCTCTCTTAGAGCCATCCTTCACTTGGCTGCTTGCATTGTGAAAGGTGACAAGAAATCAGACCACATTACCCCCATCATTAAACAGCCCAACTGCCTCCTCCATGATGTTAGAATCCAGTTCAAACCGGCATGCATTACCCACTGAGCCCTAGATAGATGTCTACCCTCTTATTTAAGACATAAGTAAGAGAACTAGAAGGAATAGCAGTACCATGGCAAATCACAACATGCCCTTGAAATCCCTTAAGTAAGAAAACACTGAACTAAGCCTTCTCATGTCTGTCTCCAAGGCTCTGAAATAACCTGTCTGTGGACATCAGACTGAAACTCTCCTAAGAGAGACACCCCTCTGTTGATATGATCAATATTGTTTAATATTCCTCTGATTCATCTTCATTGTATATTTAGTTGCTTGTGAAGCATTCTGTTACCCATGTGGTTAGGTCTGCACTATATAAATGAACTTAATCTATATATATAAAAACGAATGTATGCCTGTCTGTCTGTTTGTCCGTTATGCATTACTACGCCATTCATCCAATTGCCATGAAACTTTGGGAAGTTGTTGAGTACACTCCCGCGAAGGTTTCTGGCATATGCATTACTACACCATTCATCCGATCGCCATGAAACTTTGGGAAGTTGTTGAGTACACTCTCGCGAAGGTTTCTGCCATAATTTTATTTTTAATATCGGCCCCCTAGGGCCCTCATAATCTTTCGAATACTGATGTACGCACCAGACTGAAAAACAACAAATTGTGTATCCACAAGCACTCCAATAAATAAATAGAATTAAAACACCATTCATCCGATCGCCATGAAGCTTTGGGAAGTTGTTGAGTACACTCTCACAAAGGTATCTGCCATAAAAAAATTTTTTAAATATCGCCCCCCCCCCGGGCCCTCATAATCTTTCGAATACTGATATACGCACAAGACGGAAAAAAAAAAATCGTGTATCCACAAGCACTCAATAAATAAATTGAATTAAAACACAATTCATCCGATCGCCAGGAAACTTTGGGAAGTTGTTGAGTACACTCCCGCGAAGGGTTCTGGCATAATTTTTTTTAAAATATCGGCCCATCAATAAAAATGACATAATGTAAATTGAATGTTATCATGACGAGTTTCCTTGAATTTCCTTTCTTCGGAGATCGCAGCAACGCGCGACGGGTAAGCTAGTAAATAAATAAAGTAATACATTGTCACCAGCCCCATAGCCAGACCTATTGACGTCTCTCGCCAAAGCATGAACTGTTCCTAGCCTGCCCGCTCTGATTTTCTGAGGGTGCACAGGAGTTTCATCGGAAGCACTGACATTTAGAGAGAGGCAGCTCACTGCAAATCAGCTTGATTGATGGAGAAAATTGCATTTCGGAGTCATTGAATATAAAGTAAAAGAACATCGGCCTGGGTGACAGAATATGCATACTATAACTTCTTGATGTTGATGAAAGGTGGAGAGGCACTAGTTTCCCCGCTACATACTAAGGAAGGTGTAAAATCATTCTATGGGAAGCAGATTGGTAGGCTATGAGGCAGTGGGGACACAGTCTTGAAGTGAGCTGTGGCTAAGTTCACAAAGCCAAAAACGTACTGACTTGCATTGGGTAAACTCTGTGAGGAATACAACGTTGGTAGACTGGCACAATCAACAGGGCTTGCCTCAGAGAAAAATGTATTCGGTGCATGTGCAAATAAACAAAAACAACTATGCAGTCATAAAATAAAGTGACTAAAATGTCCAAATAGGACATTGGAACGTGCATTAGGGGATCAAGAATTACTGTCAAAACAATGAACAATTTAATCAAAAAGGTGACTTATTTTGCTGTCCTTAATGTAGCTTCAAACTTTGTGGTCAAAAGCTGTGTGTGGGACAACCCACTAAAATGTAGCCAGGAGGTAACTTCTTGCTGTAGCTTCGAAAGTCTCCAAACTCTTCCATAAAGGCTTCTTGGAACACGTGCATGGATTCCAGGTGTGAAAAGGCTCTCATAGCTTCAGTTCAGGTCCACAGCTAAAATGGTGGCCTCTACAGCAACGTCACCTCCATGAGTGGATCCATGTATCCTTTTCTCCCCCAAGTGTGCGGCCCATTACAAATAGGCTGCCACTTCCCTTCCATGTAGACGCACATTCCTCATTTGCAGGGACGCTCTACATTCTCCAGAGATTGTCAATAGGGCAATCATGTTTCCTGGATGGCTCAGAACCTTGGGTATGCATCACCAAGAGTCTAGAGTCACTGGACCCAAACAGCATGTATGGTTTCAGAGAATAGAGTACACATCTGGAGGCACCACTCACCAATTCTCCGGTGGACAGACATATTCCGAGAGCAGCATGCAGGCAAGTCTTCCTAGTTTTATCTAGACAGTTCTCTGAGAGTGGGCCATTCAAGGGAACGTAAACCTGTACAACCTAGTACAGATTTACTCTGCCGATATGATATCTGGCCTCAGCTATCCTTCAGTCCCTTTCTTTGAAGTACAGAAAAGCAATGTGGCATGTGCCAGCTTAGCTTTTCTCGTGTTTATCTCACTCTCTCTCCCACTTCCTCCTTTGGCCAGATCTATCACTCCCCCAGGGAAATCAAGAAAATCTCCAGGTCTCAGCTGTCCTTCAGTGTCACATTACGTATGCGTTCCAGTGAACCACCACAGAATTGTCTTAGCAGAGTTGCAAGATCAGTTAGTGAAGTGACGTAGGTGAGCATCCTGTGCTATTGAACTTTTGAGGGAATAAAGAATTGGAAAACAAATGCAGTAAATGCTTTTCATCAGTGGTACCAGGCTGAAGAGAACAACCTGAGGAGGACCAGGTTTGATTGCGGGCACCACGTGAGGAAACTCTTTTCTGCATCCTTGAAAAAGAAGGACTGGTGTTGCGAGAAAACATTGGATGGGGCTATCTGCTGTCCAGATCTCGCATTCTCTGAGGATCTTGCTTTGGCTTATTAGTAGAAAAGGAGGGCAAGACTCAACAGTTAGTGCACGTGGAGAATCGGAGCCTGACCATCACATTTGTGAAGGTCCAACAGGAAAGTGAGTGCACCAGTCTGCACGGGTAAAGAAGAAACACATGAGCCTCACCTCTGTGAAGGTCCGACAAGAACATGAGCTCCGCATGGGAACAATTTTTGAATTGTTGTATACTTGGCATGTGTGACCTGAGCGTGCTGGGCTGACTGCATGAGCAGCTCACATTTAGCCTTAGAGGCAAGACCGCCCTGTACTAAAGATTCATTGCAAGAGGAGGTGCTCCCCCTACAATGTGCTCTTCAAAGCACTGCAATCAACACAGACACCTAAACAAGGGGCACGCTGGATGTGTGAGATAACTGGAGCAGAACGCCAGACAGCGCAGGGTCGAGTGCATCAGCAGCCACTGATACAATCTTCAGATTTGTCTTACTTGGATACTCCCCTTTACATTTCTTATATTCAAAATGCACTTTTCTTTCAATTACAACTGCATAGCACTTCGTATTGTTTACTATTTGTTTTACTTCAGGTTCATAATTCAGCTTGTATAAATACATTGTTTGATGTTTGTTACAGAACAATCATATAGCTTAGTTTGCAGACACATATTATTTAATTATTTGATAATTGGACAATTATTTTTCTCAAGTTTCAACAATGTTTCATGTTGTTTAACATTTGTTTCAAGCACTTTAGAAATTGTTGATACATGGAATTCAAATAGTCAATTATCGTTCATAGAAGCATAAGTAGGTGAAAGTGCATTCATCCCTATGTAGTTATTGTTGATTTTAATAACATTCAACAACCCGAAGGAGGAGTACTTAAGCTGCATATGGACAACGTTTAGAGAGAGAGGATGAGGAATCTTCACTTCCAGGGCACAGAGAGCTGAGAGACTGCACAGACAAATGTTGTTAACACATGTTCCTTTTCGAAGGCCAAAGGCAGACACACCGAGCTGCCAGACAAGCCATATCAGCTTCTGCGGAGAAACCATAGCTGTTGAACAGAGAGAGAGAAACAGTAACTCTGTTGCTCCACTGAGGAATGCAGGTGAAAGGCAACGCCACCTAAGAAACTCAAACAGGTCCTTTTTAGTGCTAAAACGAGCTTAGTCAGAAGCAAGCAAGGGGGGGTGGAGAACAAATGCACTATAATATGGCATTATAATGTTGCAATTGTTCCTAGCGTTCGTTTATTAGCTACTATTATTGCCACTATTCTATTTGTTTTAGGCCAACTACGCACTACAAATGGATTTTATTCTTAGCATGCCTATTTATGGGTAAAGGAGGTTTGGAACCTACTAACAACAAGTATTTTTGTGAGTCTTAAAGGACTGACCATTGCTCAGAATGCACCAACCTCATGCGATTCGCAGATAGTTTATGGGTTAAAATCAGCCAGGTTCTCTCTCCCATATTGGTATTTTTTAATAGGTCTGCGTGATCACAGAGATTAGAGATCCTAAAGCTCAGGACGTTCTCTGAATAGGTTAAAAAACATATCATTTGGCACTCATTACGCGATGCCAATCTTTGCGTAGTACTAAATGACACATACATGATTTTACCAATTAATACTAATAGCAGACGCGTCCATTATAATATTGATGTCTTCCCTCAGTTCAGACAGGAGAGCCCTCCCTGCTGTGAATTTTTCAGGTGCTTGAGAAGTAGAAGGTATTTTCCATTTGATTTTCAGTTTTGCATCTCATTTCAAATTCCTTCAACACAACACCCCATAGCTAGGTGTTTCCCTAACATGGGGGGTGAAGTAACTTTTGTTGGTAATGAACATGTTGCATACCCCTTACATACATACAGAGCTGCTGCAGCACCTGCTAATTATCAACCTTACTGTGATTTAGAAATCCCATTACATAATTAAGAACACCAAGCATGGTTTGGTGAACAAGTACCTAGTGTAGTTCCGAATGTCAGAATAAATAAAGTAATGGAGAGGCAAGTTGGTCTGTATTGGTTGGGTATACACCACATCCACATGTAGAAACTATGCCTAAAGGTATTTATGAAATCAGTTAGTGACCATTTGTAGGCAGCTTTCAGAATACGTTTCATAGTCATCAGCATATGGAGCCCCAGTGCAATCATTCCACATAAACAGAAAGGGACAGCAAAAGCTACAACAATGCAGACCTCTCTGCTACACAACGAACAGGTGCCGCACTGGACACCAGTATTACAAGGTCTACTGGCACAGAGTATAGGCATGGTATGGTTAGCAGCAGTGCAAGCTATGCTGATGCTATATAAAGACTAAGGTTGACCACTGGCAGGAACCATGTGAGCTTGTGCCACTCAGAAAATATAGAGCACAGTGCAAGCTTGCCTCGCAATCAGTTCAAGTTAAAGTTCCACCGCACACAGAACACGGGCTGTGCATGCTGCAGTATTGCAAGCTTCAGATGTACATAGAAATATAGGAAGAGCAGTAAAGCAAGCTTCCTAAATTCACAAATTTAACACAACATGGGCAGTATCGTCATAATGCTCCGGAAAACAGAACACACAGAGCATGTACAGCAATAGTGCAGTGTTCACTTATGCATAGATATGGACCAGATCAGGCGCAGCAGTTCAAGTTTCGAAAGGACATGTGCAGGGTGGGCAGAAGTGGAGTATGAACCTCAGCAGTGCATGCTTCCTTCACACTCAGCCATGCAAGGTATTCCAATTCTCACAGCTCTGCCCTAGGTTCTCTGCTCTCACCCAGGCTCCCCTGCTCTACCTACTTGAGTCTACTTTTACATTTCCAGAGGGGTGTGGCTAGAATTTGATCATTGTCGGGGGCGCCTGAGAAGGAAAGAGTAGCACTACAACCAACGTTGCAGTCTCCAGTATTAGTGGAAATATTAAGGGAATTGACAACACGTATCGACTCATCGTACATGGACACTGCTCAGATGAGATCACTCATCGTTCCACCACTGGCAATAGGGGCAGAGGGGATCAACGAACAGCAGGGGGAGGAGGAGGAGACGCTTCAGTACTTTGAGGCACTGGATAATACCAACATCAGCTACGATTAGAGAATAGGACTGACTTTGTAGTGGGGCTCACCTCCAGCACGTCACAACAGAGCATCCTTGCGTATTTTCCTGAAAGTGGAGAGATTTCAGAAGGCTTTAAGACTCATGCCCAATACGTCACAAAAAGTCTTGTTCCAATGGAAAAGAAGGCATAATTACATGTACTACGCTGAAAAAGCAAAAAATTAAATTGCGCATGAGGACAGATAGGAGAAGAACATTGTCAAGTCGCAGATTGATAAAACATTCAATGTTTTTGTTGCCATTTGCTATTTGTAGAGCATTTATGACAAAACAGGAGCCATAATTCTCAGCAACACTGCTATATTTTTTAAATGTTCAAGCACCTGTGGGCAGTGTGCCTCAGACCTCTACCTTAAATTATTCTCCTCATAGTTTACAAACATTCACTTATTCAATATTTCAATCCACTCCCGCTGCATGCACATTAATATTACAGTTTGAAGTGTGTGTAGGTTACCATATTCACAGCCATACAAAGGCAGTTTTGGTGACTTGTTGAATGGATGTAGCAGGAGAAACTCTCCACCTTGAAGACTACCTACCTTACCTACCTACCTACCTTCTCGGTAACTCACGGCAAGGATTGAACACTGAAATGTCATTTTCGTCTCATGACCCTCAGCACAGACCACATGCCAAAGGTACAGGGACAAAAAAAATCACTGATTTCTTATACTCAGGCCTCCTTTAAATAAATAACATAACAATATTTTACATGGAAGGCTGTTCATTTATCTCATTTATATAAAAAAAAGCCAATGCAAAAGCGTTTCCGGTAACTTGGCAGCTATCATGCAATAGTTTAATGCTGTTGTTAGACATTCCAAATATAAAGTAACATGATGGGCACTTCTGCGTCATCAAAGAGCTGCATGCAAACTGCAAAGTATGTATTAGAGCTATATGTTTATTTGCTCAGTCTTTCGTTATCCTAATATTGCAAAAAGGGTTCATTTAGGTAAAAATCAATTCTTATTATTAAAGAAAGCCCCTAACGTTGGTGTAACATTTTAAATTCTGAATTTGAGTTTTTCCAGACCAAGGACTCTTAAACTATACTGCCTACCAGAATGGATGACATGTGACTCCTGCAACTTGTAGTCCCCTGTCATATGTAACACGTCCTGTACACTCATTTACACATGTATGGATTGTCTCTGTGCAATGTTTGTGTGATATAAAGTGTTCTCCCACTTAAAACTGGTATGAGTGGCGCTATAAAACTAAATTAATATAAGAGACAGTGGTTATGGAGACTTGAGAGGCACTATCAAATGGTGGTAGTGAGGGAATCTGTGGCAGAAGTGGTCATTGTTGGGGGCACCAAAAAACATTGTTGCACTCGGCGCCACCAGTGCTAAAGCCGGTCCTGCCCCAAGGTCTCCAAGAAGCTATGACGTGCAAGTGCCTTTACACGCTTGTGAGTCATAGAGCCCACACGCTGAATGACGCCCTCACACATCCAAGCATCGTGCTGCCAGCAATGAGTTGCGCGTGCACCACCTTATATTATTCAAACTGACAAGAGTGACAGAGGCAAACCCTTACCTAGGTCTACTTATAGCTTTGCCTCAATGCACCCGCACTTTGGAACCCTGAAAAACACACTGCCACCTCTCCCACTTTGTTATTCACCAACATCATCAGAGAAACAAGCATTTGCAATGCAGTAGGTCTCACATTCACGCGAGTTTGAGCTATTGACATTGCAAATAACAATGCCTTTTATTTTTGCTTTCGTTTTTAAAACATAAATAAAATGCATTGTCATTTACAATGCCAATAGCTTAAACTTTCAGAAATGCAAGAACTATTGCATTGCAAATGCTTGTTAAAACAGAGTTTAACTAAAAACTTGCCACCAGGCCGCTCCTCAAGACAATTAATGTGTGAAAGATGCTGTTTATCGGATACACAAATATGAAATTTATAATTTTTATTCCGTTTGATCTATGAGTACACAATCTATGGGCTGCGATTGGAAACGTTTTGTATGATTATATATTGTATTTTTTTATGTTTTGTATGATTATGGAACATTACAATTTACCGTAATTTATTGTATTACTTTACCAGACGGCTCATGCAGCAAAAAGAATTAAAAAGGTAGAAAACGTATATATTTGGTCCTTATATTTCTGCACTTCCTTTTTTCACTGCATTAATTGGTTGTTTGTTCTTCTTCGGGACATATTAACATCTTCTATTTTTTTTAAATAAAATATGGTACAAGACATATGTGGGGACCAAGGGCGCACCCTCAAATTTGCCATTCCAATAGAAGTAGACTGTGAACAATTTAAAAACAAAACACCTGGAAGGCGCACTCAGACAGGGCGTTGTCCATGTACAAAAAAGAAAATTCAAACACATATCATTCAAATATTAAAAAAGCAAAATTAAAGAGATAAATAGATACAAAAATGGACACGACATCTGGTAGGTATGCTGGAGACATGCGAGGCCCCAGTTCCCGAAAGAGCTCACATCAGAGCATCTCTCGGGCTATGAGTTAAAGGGTGACAAGGAATCCAGATGCTTTTGGATAAAGGGGGCTGTAATACACACGTTGTTTAGAAATAACCGTGTATTAGGGAATGTGCTGCTCTGAAAAATTGGAGAAAACCTCGATTTAATATTTTATATCCTGATAATGTCACGTGCACACTCAGAGTTATCTGAGGCGCAGCCGTGAATGTTCGGGTATTTTTTTCATGTTGTGGTCCCTTTGTTATTACTGCAATATTCACTGATTTCAAACCCATGATATCCACCCCACGAGGGAACTAGGAAAAAGATGAGCAGTTTATTTTCTCAATTTGTCATGTATTTAAACCTTGCTCCACCTGATGTCCCAGCTTGCTGAGGGGGAATAAGCGTGCATTTACTAGGCGCTAATGACCCCTGCAGGACACGGGATACCGCAAGGGATTCCTACAACAGAGCCTGCTAAGATCTGAATTTACCAGCTGGATTCCGGGAAGCAGGGTCTGGCGGTATATTTACCGCAGGTTAACTGGGTTTGCAGTGCAATCTGACCTGACCACCACGTTTGTTTCAATGCTCTAGAAAACAAGGGCGGCCGCAAAAGTGAAAGCGGCTCGCGCATCAAAATATATAGCTGGAGAACTAGTGCTTATATAAAGCTCTGCATTTTGGCGGTGCACGCAATAGTAAAGTTGCGCGGCCACCATATGCACTTTATAACACAAGCTGTCGCCATTGCCTAAGCAGAATGAAAAAAAAAACATAGTGCCTACTGGCTACTAAAGGAGACCATGTAACGCCGCAAGTAAATGATTGAGTCCAGATGGGCCGTCCGAGAAGAAGACAGGGCGGTAACAAAGAAGCCTCATTCACAATCACGACCCAGCGTTTAGCATAAACGGTGACGCCAGCCTATCAAAATAATGGGCGTGGCTCAAGTCAGTTTCGGAAATGTTATCAATTACTATACGCCTCACAGAACGAGGAGCGCATGCGCGCTCCAACGCTAGGCGAGACCTAAAAATTGAGATTAATTGCTGAAACACATTGTTGCTGTATGCTTTTGTTTTGCTTTTTTCTTTACTCCACAGCTACAGAGCACACAGGAAAGGAACACACATATTAGAAAACAGTGCACTTATGCCAATTCATCAAAAATCCGTACAAATATCAGAGAAGTAAAAAAAGAAAAGAAACTAAACAATGACATGTCTACACAATTCATGACGAAATAGGTATAAAACTTTAAACACAAAACGAATGCATTGAGGATTAAAATGAAAGACTTTGTTCTTCTCTTATTACATCTCAGCAACAGACACAGAATAGATGAAATACAAAGATATTCCAGGTGGGGCAAGCCTATACAAATACTGATACATATTACATAATCCTCAAATTCTTACATTGATTTAAGATGTTTGAGAAGATTTGTCTCAGTTTCATCATATTCGTAAAGTGCTTGCGATTTGCATAAACATAGTCACTGTCGGCAATATATTTAATAAAAAACGTAAAACACATCATCAAACCAATAACGTGGCGAATAGGCAGGAGACAATTGATATATCTGGCCCCAGAGCAATATGCAATCAACAAATAAAATGCATCTCTACCCATCGTAGTGCATTACCACCACGTTAAGCGGGTTGGTATTGTATAGCTATCTGGTCCTGGGTCGACCCACTAATACCAAGTCTACAATAAACCACTAAAGCGTTATTCGACAACTTGACATACGTAAAACCAGTTAGAGGGAATTGACCCAGTCTGAGAGGGACGCCCACATTTTATACCCTTTTGTCTGGCCTTCCTGCCTTTGTGCTCATATAGCGCTATTTCATCCTAGCCAATGATGGAAGGAGGAGGGTTGGAGCTAAAACCACACCTAGACAATACATATATGGCGCAAGGCCGTTGCAATAAAAATGAAAAACTTCCCAGTTTAGCTACCCCTTCATCCTGTACCCCTAGAAGCATTGTATGGGAAGTCAAAATAATATCAGTTTTAAGAACACTGCCAAGAAATGTAGAGATCTTGTGCCTAATTACATTACAATCCGGAAATGTACAAAACATATGAACCAAGTATGCTTTGAGACTTTGACATTATGGACAGCAGATGCTGTTGAAAATGGCAATGTATGTGTACATAAGCGGCGTTCATTTGTGTTCACTGTACCTCTTGTCGTAAGCAGAATGGACATTGCAAAACACTGACTGTGTTACCCCGCCAGCATAGACCCATGCACACATATATACAACAGCCATTTTAGGTACCGTGGTCTCTCTGTTTGCGATCGATCACCAGCGCCCTTCCCTGACCCTGCAAGCTTCCCCCATGCACCCTGACTGCCCCCGCTCTCACATGCACAAGTCATGAGCCCTCCCCTCCCGCATGACTCTGTCTCTGAGAATCGCACCCCGCGCCTGACCAACACCTCCTTTCCCTCCATGAATACCCCTCCTTTGATGACCTCTTCCTCCGAACCTAATTGTCTACATGGACCGCTGGTCACCCCTTAGCCTGAGGATACAGTTTATTGCCCACTACTGTATGCACTCGCCTCTCTTAAAAGGAGCCACTATTGATCATGACCTCCCCACCCCCTGAGATTCGATCAGGAGCACACATTCCAAAGGAATCAGCAGAACACTCAGCTGCGTGACAGCCCCCTCCTATTGTATGGAGGATAAGGGCCCCTACTGTAGCCACGTGTTGGAATATCTTCGTACTTCACAATGTCTTGATTGTAATAAAGGATGCCTGTGTGCCACAAACCTGTGTATAAAGGACGAAGCCTCAGAGAAACTTGTTAGAGCACCTCCTGAAGACACTATGAGAGTGTCCGAAATGACATGCTCTCCTCATGAGAAATAAAACTCTGTTCTTGTTTTCCTGCCTTCAGCGCCCATCTCTTTATTTGGTAATTATTCAAGATGGGAACTAAGAGTCGCCCTGCACCAGCAGCCTGGGCATTAGGTGCGATATGGGCTGACCTTTCTACAATTGGCGTCCCAACGCGGGGTCCATCAGCGACATAAGGTCCGGTAAGAGAGGTCCAGACGATGGGGTGAACATCTAAATGATTGGAGTATACCTGCCTTGAGAGGGCCCTCGTCCGGCTGCCGATTGAATGAACTTCACCGATTCCGAACGGACCTCTCTCAAGTGACCTATTGTCCTGACTGGAATCCCACAGGACTGCTGCGGTAAAAACATGGAGAAAAGAGAACGATCGGGCGCTGGAAAAAGGAAGGCGAAGAACTGTCCACACGGTCCGGTCCGGGTAAGGTTAAGTAGGACGTCTTTACGTCTGATTGGTAGGATGGCTTTATCCATCTGATTGATTGATTGATTGTTGATATTGGAAACGGTATTTAGATACTGGTATTGTTCATTGATTGGTTCATTTAGCCTTGGGTGCTACTTGAAGTATTGGTTCTCTTGGAGACATTCTCTGTCTGCAAACAGCGACAGATAGGAACGTCTGTCTCCCTTTGCAGATAGTGAAGGATAGGTAATGCAGACTTTTGTCCCCATTGTAATCCGTCATGCCTATCTTTTCTCCCCATTGATTGTTTGTTAATCGGTTTTTATCGATTATTGCTTTTTGAGATATTCCCTGTCTACAAACGGGGACGAATAGGAATATTCTGTCTCCCTTTGCAGATAGTGAAAGATAGGTAATGCAGACTTTTGTCCCCATTGTAATCCGTCATACCTATTTTTTTCTCCCCATTGATTGATTGTTTGATCGAGCATTGAATTGCTCGAAGTTGGTTCTCTCAAGGATCTTCTCTGCCTACAAACGGGGAAGAATAGGAATATTCTCTCTCCCTTTGCAGATAGTGAAGGGTAGGTAACGCAGGTTTTTGCCCCCATTGTAATCCGTCGTGCCTATTTCATTCCTCATTGATTGATTGTTTATCCGAACATTGATTGTTCGGAATTGGTTCTCTTTGGAGGTATTCTCTGTTTGCAAATAACATAGAAAAGAAATACTCTGTCTAGTCTTTGCAAGTAGTGAAGGGTAGGTAATGCGGACCTTTGTCCCCCGTTGTAATCTGTCATGCCTATCTACTCCCCACTGATTGATAAACCAGTTCCACCCGGACCATTTATTGGAGGTAGGTCATCTGGCTCGGCCAGGAGGGTACCCCTAATACAAAAGGACAAATATAAAAATGCGGATTAGCCGCTGTATCGTGCTAGCAAATAAAAGGAAAAAAATATATAAATAAAAATCGTTAGGAAAAAGAAAAGGAATAGAGTGAAATCAGTAGGCCGCTGATGAAATCTTCTTTTCAACCTCGCTGAAATGAAAAAATAGGGAACAACCCCTCAGGAAATACGAAACTGGTGAGGAAAGCCGAACTCAACGCTATGACTTCGAGACAGCTTGGCTCCACCACCCACCCCGCCCAATTAACGACAAACCTTAGGCGAATAATAGAAAATATACAACACTATAGCAAAGTAACAGGTGAACACGTTTTATTTTTAAACAAACAGAAAAAAAACATTTAAGCAACTATTTACATGACAAACGGCTGCAACGGCAAACGAAACACACAATGCATTTCGCCGTCTGCCTGACGCCGTTCCAGTCCTTCCTTCCCCAAAGTAGCAATGTTGGGCTACTTTGGGCTACTTTCTAGTAGTTTTTGGGCGTTTTTAAGTCTACAAAACCCGTCAGGGGCGGTGGGGTGGAAGGACCACTACGCGAATAGCCCGAAGGCGGCGCCACACGCCAAGGCCTGCCCCACCGGATGAACCAAGGGACCCGTTCCTGGGGCCAGGGCGAAGAGCGTCCGGCCGCCATCAACCGGAGGCCCGGCCCGAAACGTGCCAGGCGTCGCCACTTCTTCTATAATGGCTGCGACAACACTGGGGGGGGGATGTCTTGCACATGCCTCCGACCCCCCCCCTCGTCCTCATCGCCTGGTCCGGCCATAACAAATGTCAAGCGAGACGCCGTGGGGTGCACCGGGAGGGAGAGGTGGCGCGAACGAGCCTCTCCCACCTCCCCAGGTGGAGGCTCCCCAGCTGCACCCTCAACGCTCCTCACACCCGGCAAAGGGTTCGTCCACTCTTACGGTGCAGCGACGCTCCACGCACCCGGCAAAGGGTTCATCCACTGTGGCGATACTGCGACACCTCGCCCGGCAGGTTGGAGCCCGTCTGCTCATTTGACCCCGCGATCGCCGGTAGCTGCCGAACTCTCAAAATGGCGGTCGACCTTGCAAGAGCGGGCCCAGCATGAAGGAATGGCCCGGTTGCTTGCTGATTCCACCATCATAAAAGTTCTCCTCGACCTTGAAGATTCTAGAGGAGCCGCGGGAGTCCCCGACTCCCGCAGATACCCCCGATGGGGAATGACTGCCATGATTGCCCACGGAACGATGGAAATATAGCCGCAGGACGTCGGCGCTCCCATGCTGTCGCCAGCCTCGGTTTGAATGACTAGAATCCTGCAGACTGCAGTTTGGAACAGTTCCGGTGAAAACCCCAGTATGACCCGGTAGGAAAATTGTTGCCTCCCTCCCCCTTTTGACTGATGGTTCAGACCACCGATCCTTTCTTTTGCCCTTTAACGGAACTTTTTGGACTGCCAAAAGGAAGCTCTGGGCCAACCACGAGTTAGTGGAGATTTAGACTATGCCTAGGATCTGCCTGACTGCACCCAAAATGGCGCCGACGCAAATGAAACTCTCAACTCCTTATTGTACCCCGATTGCTCAGCCTTGGTGTCATGGGATATGTATGAAGTTTTTTAAAAAACATATAGATTGATATAGGATGTGTACTGATTATATGTTCGGACAATGGATTGATATAGGATGTATACTGTCAGCTCGGACAATGAATTGATATGAGATGGGTACTGATTGTGTGTTCAGACAATGAAGGACAATGAATTGACATGAGATGGGTACCGATTGAACATTCGGACAATGAATTGTTGTTAAGTTTTGGCGCATCATGATTATTGAAAGTTCGAAATTTCAATGCTTATGATACTCGCTCACACTAAAGATTCGATATGATTTTTATTGCACTTGGCGCACTTTTTATGAAATTAACGACCACCGACTCCATTAAGTTTTCCGCTAATAAAGTATCCCCACATCTACAGTTCCAGCCTGCTCCGTGGCCGGCCCACGGGGTTGTAGGCCAGTATTTGTACACCGACATTCTTAATAAAGATTTTTTGAAAAAGCAAACGTAGTTGTCACGCGTAAGTTGATAAGTTTCAAATGAATGACCACTATTTCCGATATAACTAAAATACAGGTGAAATGGCTCAGCTCGATTAGTTAAAGAGTTAAAACGTATAGTACACAGAAATAGTGCAAAATATGAATAGTCCAGGTTTTTGTTGTATGTACCTTGCACATTTTTGTACAGCCAAAGCAACCGCTAAAGATCCCGGTATTCAGCCTATACTTTACATGCTACCTGTATAAGAAGAGTCACACTAACGGTCCACCTGGGCTTGAACGCCCAATTGGCAGGGACTGCATCCCGTGGAGATAGGCCGAGTATGCAGTAAGTAAAAGCCTTTCTGGGTTTATGCACGCTAATGTGTCTATCAATGTAGCCCCTGTCCCCCACCCTTCTTTTTCCCTCTCTCTGCAGGTCACATCGAAATATCGATTAATGTATGAAAACAGTGATCTAGCGGACGAAGAGACGGGAAAAAGGGTTTGATTATGGTACCTAACCGCAACAAGCAAACCATGACTATTTTTCTCCCTGAACTTAGCGCCTGGGAGGACAGCCTGAAGCGGGAACTACGAAATATGACGTCGCTTGGTACCCCAAATAATGCAACCAAAAATGACATACAATAATGAATATATTCCTACGTTTAACTAAATAAGGAAAGTTTAAGGAATATTCCGAGGTAAGGTTTACACAAGTATCCTCCGCCGGGAGGACTAGGAATATTGCCAATATTTAAAAACCTACTACCTCCTTTTTCGCATCCTCATAGACATGTAACTCAAAGCTGCCCCATTATTCTCCAATCGACACCAACTGTTGTCTCAGCCTAGAAACACATTTACTAAAATGACTCGAAAATACCACCGTGAGCATTAGCCTGATCACGTTAGTTCATGACCAATTGCCAAAGGCGTAAGTGTGTACAATCAAAGCCACCAGTAAAGGCAGCCGACGGTTAAAGAGAAGAAAAAGGTAAAAAGAGCTTAGGATGCTAAGGATGCGCAGCATACAGGAAAAGATAATTTTGGCCAATAACTGTTCCATGTTTTGTCTTGGATTTTTGTACATAATACATGTACTGTCTTCCCCGTCTAAGTTTGTGTATACGTGATGCATGGATCTACGTCATCCCTCTGCCTGTGTTTCCGTAGTACTTAATCCCTGTTGTTCTGTGTTGTGTGTGCACTGAATGGCCCATTATTGTACACGTCTCTCTCTCTCTCTCTCTCTCTCTCTCTCTCTCTCTCTCTCTCGCTCCATGTCATGCGTGTACAGAATGGACCATTTAGAGTGCAATCTTTCTCTCTCTCTCTCTCTCTCTCTCTCTCTCTCTCTCTCTCTCTCACTCTCTAAAGTCCCCCCCCTGTTCCCTCTTTCCTTGTATGGTAACGTTGTGCCCCCGGCACAACACCTAATTGGGTCTCCTCGAACACAAAGGTGTTTGGAAAAATTGACAGGAACTAAAACGACTGTGACTTGCCATATTACTACCTCTCCTTTCTGCAAAACAATAGGACCCGAGTTGGTCATGAAAGAAAGGACGGGTCAGACGACTAATGTCCCCTAATCTGGCCTTTTATGGGGGGACTATAACGTCAATGGCCTTCTGTTTCTCGGTTCGCTAAAAATGCAATTCCCAATTCACAGATTACTTCGCTCCTCTACACTTAAGTGCCGATGTCCAGAGTACCCCACTTCTCCCGATCAACCCCAGCTCCTTGTCCAAAGCGTCCCCGTTTCCCCCGATTAACCCCAGCTTCATGTCATCTACCCTTGAAAGCAAAATTGATGACCTTGATTAACGGCCAAGAAAAGCATGTTTTACATCTGCCCCCTCCCCCTTCTTCATGACGATAACGCCCCTGCTTACAAGAGTTAGCCGACCCCGAAGGGAAATGTAAGATTGTCGATACTTGGGTTAAAGGGAAGGGCGAGTCTCTACATAAGGACTCGATTTTGAGTTTTTATAATACACTGTGTATAAAGGTCCAAATTTCTCTTCACGTACGTCACGAATGAGCACCAAACAGGGTTATGAATTCCATGGCAATGCACTCCTACAGACTCCATACGTGACGACTTCTGACTATGACCGATGAACTTTTTCCCCACCTACATAGGATTGGGGACGGAATTGAAATGTATAAATGTCTTCTCCTACCAGTTTTTCTAAAACTTGTTTTTCTGTACTCATTCAAAGATACAATCACCGGAGGAGAGGAGCTGGACGTGATGCACGGCCTGGCCACAGATCATGAAGCACGTGTGACCGCGACCAAAGGTGGGGCCACCGAGCAACGAGACGCGGGACGAGGCATCACTCTCAAACTCGGCAGATTAAGGAATAAAGGGCTGCCTTGAAGCTCTCGATTTGCTGCCCCACTCGTGCCTGAAGTCCCCGTCCTTTTTGAGCCCGACCGATGGGCCTGCCTGCTCGTTATCCTTTGCTCCTTTTGGTCCCTTGATGTGCTCAAAGATCTGATCCCACTCCGCCCTCTCTTCCCTCGATTATTCAACAAACTCACCCTTTTCGCACAAACTTTGACTATAGAATTAGGTTTTGCCACGAAAGAAGAAAGACACGCAGGTGCCCAGCATAAGGCACCCCTAAGAAAATAAGTTAGGAAACAGGACTGTGATCTAACAGCAGAGGACTGATCGCACCCTGTAAGGATGATTCCGAGCTGGACCTATAGCTCCACCGCCGGTGCTCAGCAGCGCCAACAAAAGAAGACGGACTCTGTTAAAAGACATTGCGACAAATACCCTCCCCCTTTTTCCAGAACTTTCTACCCCCCCCCTTGACTAGTTGTTCACATCAAAATTGCATTCCTCCCTCAATTTTTTGCTTTCACAAATGTTTCATCGGTCACCCATGTATCTAGCTTTCCAAAGCACTGATAAGGCCCGAAGGTATCAGATTACTCTTGATTAATGTCACCGGAGAAAAAGTCTGAACTTGATTCTACACCGACTAAATATTATGCCGATCTCTAGGCTTGTATGAAGAACCCAACAAATGTAAATTAACATGTATTGCATTCTGCCTATAGCATCGACTAGGTAGAAATTGAACTTGCTTATGTAAAAAAGCGGCGACTGTTGAAAATGGCAATGTATGTGTACATAAGCGGCGTTCATTTGTGTTCACTGTACCTCTTGTCGTAAGCAGAATGGACATTGCAAAACACTGACTGTGTTACCCCGCCAGCATAGACCCATGCACACATATATACAACAGCCATTTTAGGTACTGTGGTCTCTCTGTTTGCGATCGATCACCAGCGCCCTTCCCTGACCCTGCAAGCTTCCCCCATGCACCCTGACTGCCCCCGCTCTCACATGCACAAGTCATGAGCCCTCCCCTCCCGCATGACTCTGTCTCTGAGAATCGCACCCCGCGCCTGACCAACACCTCCTTTCCCTCCATGAATACCCCTCCTTTGATGACCTCTTCCTCCGAACCTAATTGTCTACATGGACCGCTGGTCACCCCTTAGCCTGAGGATACAGTTTATTGCCCACTACTGTATGCACTCGCCTCTCTTAAAAGGAGCCACTATTGATCATGACCTCCCCACCCCCTGAGATTCGATCAGGAGCACACATTCCATAGGAATCAGCAGAACACTCAGCTGCGTGACAGCCCCCTCCTATTGTATGGAGGATAAGGGCCCCTACTGTAGCCACGTGTTGGAATATCTTCGTACTTCACAATGTCTTGATTGTAATAAAGGATGCCTGTGTGCCACAAACCTGTGTATAAAAGACGAAGCCTCAGAGAAACTTGTTAGAGCACCTCCTGAAGACACTATGAGAGTGTCCGAAATGACATGCTCTCCTCATGAGAAATAAAACTCTGTTCTTGTTTTCCTGCCTTCAGCGCCCGTCTCTTTATTTGGTAATTATTCAAGATGGGAACTAAGAGTCGCCCTGCACCAGCAGCCTGGGCATTAGGTGCGATATGGGCTGACCTTTCTACAATGCCAGTGGTGCCCCACCATTTAGCAATCTTTGCAAGAGTAGGATATAAGTCGAATAACGTTTTGAAGTGCTGTGACTTCAGCCCTGTGAAGCACAGCAAGTGCGACCAAGATCCAAAGACTCATAAAAGCTAAGATCTGTAAATTCTAGTCTATTCTGCCATTTATTGTTGTGTTTCTCAAGAATGTCAGGCATAGTGGAGCCAAAACTTTCATATATGTGACTGATTGTGCATTCCTCCAACCCCACTAACAGTTCCATCAGTGGGGCTTTGCAAAACCCACTCTGACCCCCACCTTTCCTATACAAGATCCTGTAAATATTTTTTTTAATTCTCTTTGATTTAAATCAAAGCTGTCATGAAACTCATCGAACGTTACCATGTATTGTCCCTGAAAAAGATCCCCTGATTTCAAAAGCCAGTACCTTTCCCAGCTTAGCATACAGGCATCATGATATATGTCTGTAAGTAGCGAATTCCTCTGCAAAGACGTATAACAGTTAAACCTGCCCAGGCCCAACTTTTTCCACCAAATAACCCAGATGTTGAAGGCTGCCTCCAGTGTCTTAAATTGAACCTTTTTATAGTAACTTGTTTCCACCGATTTTAATAAACAGCCCTTAGCATCCTCCCCAATTAACAGCTCATACATAGAGGGCACATGTTCTTTGGTGACTTGCCACCCACCCCACGTTCCTTCCAAAAGGAGGACGAAAATACTGAGATGCGGCGGCAAGTTGATATAACTTAAGATTTGGGACTATTAACCCCCCTCTCTCCCTAGACAGAGATAAATATTTAATAGCCCTCCTAACTTTGGAATATGACAAAATAAATCCAGAAACCATTGCATGCATCTTTTTAAACCAGTAGGATTTGAACTCAAGGCGAATAGCCAGAATGAGATACAAAACCTTTGGCAGGAATAACATTTTAATGATATTACAGCTACCAAATTATTCCACCTCTCTAGATCACACTTAGCTTTCCCGATAATCGGAGCAATGTTAGATTTTAATATCTGATTTTCTTTCCTCTCAATTCTGACCACCAACTATTCCTCCTGACCGACCAAACGAACATCCAAAATTGAAGCCGGTCTATTATGTACCAATCGATTTGAGTGAATAACCCAAAAAGTCTACACATTTAGCAGCTTCTTCCTCGACTGCCCGGAGTGCTCCGTCAGGATTTGCGGTTACAACCGCAATGTCACCTGCGTAACCTACAATTTTAGTTTTGCATTCCTAGTGCTGTAGAGGTTCTATGGCTAAATTAATTTCCAGCTTAGGAATAACAGGGTCGATGTATAAAGCGAATAGAAAGGGCACCTCTGCCTAGTGCCTCTCTCAATGCCTCTCTCAATATAAATTGGTCCGATTGTCCCCCTATCATCTGCAACTGGGCTACTGGTCTGCACTATAATACCTAAATAGCTTTGATATACCAGGTGCCAAGTTCGACCAAGCCAATACATTTCCATTCATAATCCCAGGATACCCAGTCAAATGCTTTTTCTGCATCCAGCAGGGCTAGAGCCATAGGCACGTACAAGATGGCAGTCGTGATCATCCTGCAAATACAGTCCGTGGCACCCCTCCCTGGATAAAGCCATGCTGTTTGACGTATACGAGATTATCAATGATACAGCTCAAACGACCAGCAGGATTTTGCAATATAACTTAGCATCGCTATTTATTAAAGGTATTGGCCAGTATGATACTGGCTCATGCGGAGCTGTCCCTTTCTTTCTTTAAAAAAAACAAAGAAGCTATCAGCGGACCTTGATTTGGGGGCTCTTTGTCCTTTCTGTACTTGAAGAAAAAGCTCCATCAGTTCTTAACTCAACCCAATAAAAACACCTTAAAAAACTCAAGTGGGATCTGATCTGCCATGGTGTTGCCAGAGAGAAAGTCCTTGAGTGTCGCCTAAATTTCATCGATTGAGAAAAACACATCCACAGGGTCACCTTCTTTATGTCTGATTCTATCCGAAGATACTGAGCGAATCAATCATTTATAAAAAAATAAGAAAACACTGGGAGAGACAGCCATTTTTTCCTAGACATGAATTTTCTTAGACCTCACATACTATATTGCTGTTAGAAATTTACCAATTGAAAAGACAACCGGGCTGCTCGTGTTTGTTCTATATACTCTCAGAGCTGTGATGCGATGCCTAAAGGCCATCAATTTACAGAGTGGTGTATTCCAACGGGTGCGTTGCTTTGTGTAGGCTGTGCAGAAAAATAGAACGTGCTCAATGGATTCTACAGTCTCACATCCCATTGGACCCATGTTAGATCCGTCAAACTCTTTCCTCCAAAGGCAAGTAAAAGTGGCTAATGGTAATGAGGCCAATCTAAACCTGATGAAAAGTGCCCTTGCGAAAGGTTTGGTTGCCATGTCTAAACTCAAAAGCACATTGAAATGAAAGTAAAGCAGCAGTCAAACTACCTGAAGTTGCATTTGAAATTTTCTCTCCCAGCACAAAATTCCAATAGGCCAATTTAAGCTTTTCGAGAACACTGCGTGGTCGATCTAGAGGGTTTAAACAGATGCACCCTGGGTCTAGTTTGTGTAACCAAGTCTTTATATAAGCACACCAAGGGATCCTATCCGCACACAAATCCTCTAGCAAGCCTCAAACCCATTCCTTATTGGGATCTAGCCCTTCTGTTGACCGCACTCTTAGCCACTACTGGAACGGTCTCAAAGCTGCAATATTGGAACTGGATCTCAGATTTAGATCTATGCGGATGGGAAGTGTGGGGGTGCTTTGAGGGATTTTTATTAGTGATTTAAGGAAATTATTCTCTGCACTCTCTAGCATCTCCAAATTGCCCTGACTCCAAATGTCAGCTTCATAAAGGGCATCCTGCCTCTTGCCTTCTGTAGATTTCCAAGGCGGGAAATAGGAAAAGAAGGTGCCCTATTCGCTAACATTATAATAGATACAGCACATTGTTTTATGGACAAATTACTCTTCCTCAGCCGTGCTACCCACCTATATGAATCTTTCATTCGGACACCCAAACAGTCAAACTCAGAGACCATCTCAAGGGCCTCCCCATCTAATAGTTCTCCTTATTTTGCCTTTGCAATCTTCGAGCACCATATACTTTGTTTTGTTGTTATTAATGTCTGGCCCATAATCTCTTCAATATAGAGAGACCTTCTCAAGCAGTATGTATAAATCTGATGGACTTTCAGATAACAACAGAGCGTTGTCAGCAAATAATAGGCAATGTGTATTCATATCTTAATCTTGAGGCAGTCATTCTCACAAATAGAAATGAATGAATGAATACGTTCTTGTATAGCGCATGGCTACCCTGAGGCATCCCAGCGCTGCAAGACCATGGACAGAAGAAGACACTCAGTGAAACAAAAATGTCTTCAATCTCTTCCTGAATACAAGATGGTTCATTTCCAGCCTGATGTTATCTGGGAGTTTGTTCCAGCCCATGACTACATGGAGGGAAAGCTGGCGGCCACCCATACGGGCTCGCTTCACCCTGGGTACCACCAGCAGATTTTGCTGGTTAGATCTCAAGAATCTAGAGGCATGATGCCGGCAAAACAAGGGCTGGAGGATGGTAGGACCAACATTACTTATAGACTTGTGCGCCATACAGAATGTTTTAAACAAGATTCTTTCCTGGATCGGAAGCCAGTGAAGTGACCAAAGTGCCGCCTTCGCCGAGCAACGTCTGGGAAGATTCATAAGAGCCGAGCTGCACAGTTTTAAAAAAAAAAAAGTTTTGTACTGATTGGAGAATCTGGATAGAACCAACTGGAGCTCCCAAATAAACGGCATTTGCATAATCCAGACGCGATAAGATCAGCGACTGGACCAGCACGCGTCTGGCCTCAAAAGGTAGAAGGGACAGAACTTTCCTGAGGACCCTAAACAGTCCATAACAAGTCGCCGCCACCTTCTTGGCCTGAACCTGAAACACCAAGGTGGTATCTAGCCAGACCCTCAGGCTCTTTATTTGGGTCTTTGGGATGGGAGGGGGGCCCAGACACTGCGGCCACCATGGGTCGAGGTTAATGGGGGCTTTATACCCCAGGAGCATGATTTTTTTAAATTTTTTTATTTTTATTTTAAAACCGTTTTTATTGCAGAACCAAGTCTTACATACTTCTTACACTTATGGGCACCTTACATGGCTATTAACATTGCTTATTTCTTGTTTGGGAGATTCGTTTACACAGCCAATAAGCCCACAACCCGGGGGTCGGGCAGCGTCAATCAGTGAATCACCCCTCCTAGCATCCCTCAAGCACTGTTAAGCTCTCGTGCAAGAATTTCTACAGTCTGCTTTTAAATTTTTCACCCCTCCGCCCCCCCAACCCCTCTACCCCCCCAACTTCCTTACTCCCTATCCCCCCCCACCCACCTCCCAGAGCCTGCGCCTGCACCTGGATTCGCAGTCAGTATGTGTATAGTTGCGCTGTCAGGAGTAAAGTGATGTTCACAAAGAAAGTGCACCTGGTGTGCTAGTGGGATCTTCAGTTCCTGAGTTAGAGTGCCCTTCTTCTTCTCCCAGCGTACTATCTCGTAGTGCTTGCATTAGCGCCTCCCATGCTGTTGCCACTTCCAGCGCCCTTTCGTCAGCTTTGCGGCGAGCCAGTTGATACCTGAGTGTGCTTTCGCTCGCCGCTCATTTGAGACATTCATTATACCATCTTTTGTGCGTGGGTCCCTTTTATACCCAAGGAGCATGATGTCAGTTTTTGCCCCGTTTAGCTTTAGAAATGACGTCGTCATCCACTCCAAAACCTTGGTGAGACAGGGGGTCAAGTTGTTACTCCCCTGATCTCCGGTGTCATCTCTTGCCAGAGAGACGACCAACTGCGTATCATCGGCGTAGGTGATAAGCTGAATTCCCCAGGGAAGTACCACCTCAGCCAATGGACTCATATAGATGTTAAATAAGGTTGGACTGAGAGAGGAGCCCTGGGGAACGCCGTGATAAAGTTGCAGTTGGTCGGATGAAACCTCCTCCTCAAAAACGGAGAAAAATCTCTCCGCCAGAAAGGACTGGAGCCATTTAAGGGCCATTCCTGAGATCCCTGCCCGATGGAGGCGCTGAAGCTGAAGTGGGTGATTAACAGTGTCGAAGGCTGCTCTGAGGTCCAACAGGATACTCCTAGTCGCCTCCACCACCGCCACCAGGGCAGTCTCCGTACCCTTTTTGGCTCTAAATCCCGTCTGAGAGGAATGCAGGGCGCCCGAGGTCTCAGCGAATGAGGAGAGGATCTGATTTACGTATTTTTCAGCAATCTTACTCAGGCCCGGTAGCAATGAAATGGGTCTATAATTAGCTAGATCTTCTGGTTCCAAGTTATTTCCTTTTAGGAGGGCTTTCACTTTCGCCATCTTCCAGATAGGAGGTACAACACCTGACTCCAGGGAAGAATTAATGACCTGCATAATAACAGGGCACACCGTCCCTGAAACCTGTTTAAGAGCTGCAGGAGGCGCAGCATCCAGGGGTGAACCCGATTTGAGGCCATCGAGAAGTCTTTCCACAGTAGCCAGGTCGAGTGGTGAAAGGCGTCGAGACTTTCGGAGGCATCAGAAGGAACCTCGTCAAGAATCCCAGCCAGGCTTTCTGTAGAGTCAGAGGTCAGTCTGGGAGACTCAAAGCCTGCATAGATAACAGACACCTTGGCAGCAAAGAAAGCGGCCAAATTGTCACATCTTTTCTGGGGATCAGGGAAGGCCATGGTGGCCGAGGGGGGAGTGACCAGGGCTTGAAATATTTTTGAGATTTCTCTTGGCCTATTAGCTGCTTCGGTAATTTTAACCTGATAGTATGCCGACTGGGCAGTTTTTAGTTGTTTTTTATATGCCCTTAACTCTAGCCTGTATTCATTTTTGGAGGCAGTTGCAAAGTCTTTCCTCCACTTCCTCTCCGCTCTTTTACAGCACTGTTTTTGCTCCTTGAGTTCCCTAGAATACCAAGGCTGTTTGTTAGGGCCGATCCTATGTTGAACCACTTTTTTTGGAAGAGTGGCATCCAATGTGGAGGTATGCCACTCATTAAAGGCCTCATTGGCGACAACAGGGTTATCGTGAGGGGCCGGGGGGACTTCAGCAAGGCAGCCTCCCAGTCCTCCACTGACAGCCTCGACCACGTTCGGGTAACTTTATTAGATAGACTATCTATGGGATAATTTAGGTCCCTAGGGGCCCAGACAAAAAGAAGCAGAGCATGATCTGTCCATGGGACGAAGCTAGGATGGTCATACCTAATGTTACTGAGGTTAGTAAAAAAGTGATCTAATAGGTGCCCTGCTATGTGTGTGTGGCCAGTCACAATTTGCTCCAGGTGCACTACTCCCAGAGTGTCCAACAGACACTGAGAGGCAGCGTTATCCACCTCATCGAGATGTACATTAAGGTCGCCCATGATTGAGAAATTGGGTGAACTACTAATGGACACTGAGATCTTGTCCAGTAAGTTGTTACAAAAGCCGCGGTGAGCGCCTGGTGGCCTGTAAACTAGGATGCCTGACATAGTACAGGGAGGAGAGAAGGCAATTGAAAAGCCCAGGCTTTCACAATCCAGAAGTGGACTCTTGGTTGTTCTACATATAACAGGGTTTTTAAAAATTATAGCCACTCCTCCTCCACGACCGATTAGACGGTCCTGCCTAATGATTTAATAAATGGGTGGTAGGGCCCTGACGACATCCGGATCTGATGCCTCAGTGAGCCACGTCTCTGTCAAAAATAGGACATCTAGATCTCGTTCCTCCAGGAGCATGCGAATTTCCACCGCATGTCTCGGGAGGGAGCGACAATTTAGTAATGCGAATGAGTGATGTTTCGCGTTGGCAACTGCAGGCCCTATCTGTTTACAGTGTAGACATTGAATCCCTACCTCCTCAGAAAGGGAGCTGATAGGACAGTGGATGGTAGCACTGGCTCTGATTGCCCTCAGCAGCTTCCCGCTATAGCGTTGGGTATCCATAAGGGGGGGAGTCACCAATCTTGCCCCTAGCCTCGACCTGGCCCGCTTGGCACGGACGGGCACAGACGGGCTTTCCTTGGGCGCTCCTTCGGCGCGATGAGGCGCGTTCGCTGCGCGAAGAAAAGACCTCCAAATTTATGGGCTTGAGAGCGGGACCGGCGCTTCCTGCCCCAACGACTGCAGCGTCAACCTGCCACCTCCCAATTTGGCTGCTCTGCCTAGCCGGCCACCTCCAACCCCCGCCCTTTATTCAGCTCCTAAATCTGCTGAAATAAGGGTGAACCAGCTGAAAAAAAGCAGCGCTAGTAAGTGTTACGAAATACAATCAATTTTTATTAAAAAGCGGCAAAATAAAATGTTTTTTTTAAACGAATGTGCAAAGTGCAAGTAAATGGTTCTAACTCCCGGCTTCCGCCTCAGGAGTGGAATACTGTCCCTAGGTCTGACCAGAGCACTAACAACAAATCCAATTTATGGGCTTGATAGCGGGACCGGCGCTTCCTGCTCCAACGACTGCAGCGTCAACCTGCCTCCTCCCAATATGGCCGCTCTGCCTAGCCGGCCACCTAAAAGACAAGGTAACCATTAATTGATGTATAAAAGGAAGAGTGTAGGAGACAGTACTCACCCTTGGGGCACTCCTCTTTGGATTGGTATTTCGTCTTTCAGTTCTCCCTCAGGTCCTCACCTGACTCTGGCATAATTATCTGTATAAAGTTCCTGGATTAGGGTCAACAGACCTCTTGGAACACCTATACTACACAGTCACCGATAATTTGGGCCTTGGAACAAGGTCAACTGCAGATCGAAGATCCACAAAAGCCGCAAATAATCTCCCATTCACGAGGTCTACAGTCCCCCACGTGATGAGTAAGAAAGCGTTCGGTCTACTGTGCTAATTTTTTGCCTACATCTCGCCTGAAAGTGGGATAATTCCTTCATTTGTGCAATCTCGTCCATAGTCTGTTGCGTATTTGAGAGCTAAAAACTTTCTGGATGTTATCGATTAAACGTGTGAATCTGGGGTTGCTCAAGGTAGCTCTGTCTCTCTTCTTGTGGATCAGTACTATAATAGCTCCTTTCTAAAAGTCTGGAATCAGTGTATTGGACATAGAGTTTATATATGGGCCCCAAATCTGGGATTTACTTTGGTAATGGTCGACAGGGATTTCTGAGTTAACATAGCTAAGGTGGTTTCTTTAAGAGTAAATTCATTGTAGTCTTCTTCCAACTAGTGGAGCATTTGCCTTGTAAAGACCCTCAAAGTGTGAGGCTCATTCCTCAGAAGGGATATGACAGTCTGGCCTCTGCTTATCGGTACGCCCGTTCTGGGATACCAGTTGCCTAAAGCACTTGCTAACTTTGGCTCTAGTTGCCGTCAATACATTTTCCCAAATTCCCTCTTCCCGCAAAGTTTTACTTGCCTTTGTTTTGCTAGCATACCCCCTCATAGCCCTCCAAAACCGGCCCCCACCCTGGCGGCCCACCAGGGAAGCGCCCAGTGCCCGCTAGGGCCAGTCCAGCCCTGCCACAAACCCATTAATATTTAGATCTCCGCATATTATACAGGGAGCAGGCCACAGAGCAAGTTCAATAGACAGAAAGTCCAGGGTGGGCCATGCACAGAACATAGAGTGAAAGAGCCTCTTTTATAGTAGTACTCCGTGATTGTCCATCTACCTTTTTTGTCTACGTAGCTGTACCTGAAGCCCCACGTCTGTGCAAATATAGCAACTCCTCTAGTCTTTGAGTCTTGGGAGTTTACATTAATAGTGATAGGCCTAGTGTCTCAAGCAGGTTCTCCCTTGCATTATCTATATGTGCCTCCTGAAGACAGTAGATGTCCGCCCTAAGGCTTTCAAATCCTCCGCTACATTTATTTTGGCACCATCGTTCCAACCATAGATGTTTACTGAGCCTATGCGTAGCTTAAACATATAATTGATCATGGTCAACAATCTTTCTGACCCCACACTTTAGGACTAGCAAGCACATCTCTTGAATCTGCCATAGTGACCAATGCCTTACAATGCATCCATCATACCACATTTTTTTGTGGACAATTAATTCTCCCTCTGTAGTGTGCTCCTGTCCCCTCTGATGTCAGCAGTTTGATTCTCACCACTTCCCTAAACTGAACATGCACCTTCTCCCAAACCCATGCCCCTCCACCCCCCAGCCGCTCCTCTACCCACCCGCCTTCCCTCACCAAACCAACCTAGTGAAGTAAAACGACCACTCATGGCCTGAATGATGCCTCCCATGTTCACCTTCTGTAGGCTATCCCTCAATTCCCACCCCCATTTTAACAAAAAAATACTGCAATGAGCAAAAAAGAAATCAGTTGCAGAAAAGGCATGATAAAGCAGAAAAAGAAACCCCCTCACAAGTGCTAAAAATCTAAGAAGAGAAACCCAAACTAAGAAGAGGGGATGTAATTAAAATCTACTTCAGCACCATTTTTTCCCCGAAAATAGGCATGGAGGCTCTCTCCCCTCCTCGTCCATACCACAGCCTAGTACCCAACAGTGTTCAATTCCCAGCTCTTGAGAGGCATCCTGGGCACCATGGTGCTAGTTCCTTGGCTTGGACTTTGGACGTAAATGTGAGGATTTTGTAATTAAAGACAGTTTTCAGACGGGCAGGAGCGAGTTGGACTGCTTCAGTCCCAATATCTTGGAGTGGCTTAATAAGCTGTTTTAGCCACCATCTGCACTTCACAGTAACATGGCAGAAGTCGGTGCGCACAAATAATGATTGACCACTGTAGCACCACTGGGAATCAGGCAGGGCTTTCTCAAATATATGTCGTAATAAGAAGTTCCGAAAATAGACCAAGACAGCTCTTGGTCGATTATCCTTTTCTCTGGCAGAGCAGCCCTTCCTCTTGAGCATTAGTGAGAATCTATGTACTCTTTACACCTCCTTCTCCCAATTCTGTGACGAGAGCTAAGGAAAGGCACCCTTCAGTAGATCCAGCATGTACGCCCTGATTTCAATACCTTCGACCCCCTCTGGAATTAACCTTACCTCTGGGCGATCTTTAATGGCTAACCACAAACACAAGGGCGGTCAAGGAAGGTTTGTGTTAGTGGCCTGAAGGACGTCTATTTAGAGCTAACATCTACTGGTGGCATATATGAGGAAAAAAAAAAGACCCCCTCCGGAAGCCCCAGACACCTCAAGTTATTCCACCTTTGGCAGTTCTCAAACTCCTCAGTTTTCCACATTATATCAGAGATCTCTGCCTCCTGGGATTTGACATGACAGTTAAGGGCCCCTACATTGGTTTCCACTCTGGCCACTCTCTCTTCAACGGACTTAAGCTTTTCCCCAATCTCCGCACAAGTTTTAGTACCTTTCTTTAATTTTCCTTGCAGCAGCTTGGTTGCCAGCCGAGCCCTTCGGCTATCAGCGCGAGTCTCCGCCTGATATTGTTTTATAGAGCTTTAAATAAGCTAAAATGTGGGTTCTTCAGGTTTATCGGTGGTAGCGGGATGACTCTGTCCAATGACTGGTGACACCACCTCCAGTTCACCATAGTCTGGAGAGAATTGCTGTGTGGCTGAATAGTCCCACTTCAATGCTGTGGTCACCTGAGGCTTCTTCTCCACAACACCTACGGAGGTGCCTGACTTTTCTTTTGATTATTTTTGCCGTTTCTGCCACTTTACTGTTGAGCCTGGTGCGTTAGAGAAACTGCGTTCACTGGCCCCAGAGAGAGAAGAGATGGAGTCATCCTCATTAGAGCTGGGGCTAAGACTTGTAGATTCTGATCGCTCTGTGAGTAAATAAAATGTATCCTCGCGATCTTGAGAATTGTCTAGACTTTTATTAAGTCCTGTGCCTTCAGCTCTGAGGTCGCCTTTAATGGAGTCCTTGAAAATAAGGCTGATCAATCTGCCCTCTTGGGTCACACCGGAAATCTCTCCTGGATTAATATCCTTGAAATTGGACCCGATGTCAATTTCCGACCCCTGTGTTGGACGTTCATTGAGTCAATAGTTTTGGGGCCCCAAACTGTTGGAGACTGGGTTCAAGTCTCTCACATCAAGATGCTTGCCCTCAAACAGCTCAGTTATCCTCTCTCAGCCAGCCAGCCAACTGCAACCCTGATTCTATCTCCAGACCGCTGTGTCCTGCAGCAGGACTTAAATTGTTGGAGCCTGCAAACAATAACTGGGCTGTACTCTCTGCATTTACCAGAAGACCAGATCATGACCAGCAGGTCCAGCGCAATCCATAGAAAAGGATACAGGGTCCCTCCCTTTCCCCATTAGCGTGACGCCCGGTGCTTCTTCTGCAGTCAGGGAAACCAATTTGGCAGATGAAACGCTTGTGGGAAAGAACTCAGCGATGGCGGACTGCAGAGCCTCCGCAGCCCATGTATTGCCATGTCCGAATCAGACGCTTTCTTCCCTGTTAAACAGGTATATCCAATGTACCTTTGCTGAGGTTAGCCTTGACTCTCCTACCTGTGGCCCGCTACTGGTGCAGTCATGTTTAGCGTGGGGTTGCGCCTCGTGATCACCCAGAGTGAGTGCATATGTCGGGTCACAGGCGGCTCTGGCGTTCTTCAGCAGCATATCTGTTGTCGTTGTGCACCCAGGAGTTAGCCCGACGCTGATGGTCTTCCACTTATGGTCCCCCGCTGCTCCATTCACCAGAGGCACTTCAGAGGGTATGAGCAATGAGGGCTCCTGGGGGTGGCATTCGCAGAATTTCCACCCCCGGGCAGCTTTGGGTGATTGGTTCGGCCCAGGACAGGTGCGCAGTTCATTAGTGGTGAGCGGCTTAGAACTTTAGAATGCAACCGTTTGGTGGGCGTTGTGGAACGCAAGTGTTGTTCCTCTAGCCACAGGTCCCCCAGGTCTCCCAGCATAGCGAATAATGCAAGCTGGGAAACCGGGAAATGTAAAGTTAAGAGGGCTCCCCTTAACTCATCAATTCTAGGAGTATCAGCGTTTGTGAGGTGAGGGAGGAAGGGGTCGGGCTCGCACGCGTGTTTCTCAGGACAGCAACTTAAGAGGTGGCAAGCTCCTTAAAGGGGCCAAAGGCATTAAAGGGGAAGTTCACACAACTGGAAAAAGCTCAGTTTTGCCCTCTGGTGGTCTTGATTGAATGACAGCGCTACAGATATTTTGACTGAATTTGAAATTAAGGTGCCTGAAAAACAAAGCATCCCTATATTTGGGAACTCGTTTAAAAATTTAAAAAAGTGACCAATTTATGAAACCTATGGAGAGGCTGCTATCGTCTATGATATGCAGCATATCAGGTGAGAAAATACTCAATACGAGCTATTCGCAGGCTGGTTTGATTGAAGCTAAGGTGAATAACAATTTTTTTGACGAAATAGAGGGCTTAGATATTTGGAATAAGTCAGAGGGAGCAGAGAAAGGGAACGCCATAGCTAAAGATGAGGTAAAAACTATATATGAAGCACGCAGCAAAGATACCAAGTCAGCAGAATCTCCAGGGAGATGGATTTGGGTACCTAACGAATCAGATAGAAAGGCAAGAATGGCGCAGCTAAGAGACAAAGGGGCATATTATCAAAAATGAGCGATAAATATTGCTAAACGCATCTAGCGCGTTTCTCAATATCGCCGGATCACATCGCCATGTTAGCAGTGTATTTGCAAGGATTTGCTAACAGGCGATGTGAAATCCAGGGATACACGGCTATTGACATCAATATTGCATACAAACCAGCGATGTTAGAACAGCGCTGAAGAAAATGTTGATGATAGAGAGAAGTGGATGTAACTTTACAATCCACCTCTCATTGTGTACATGGATAAGTCAAGAATTTACCAGACGTTACTATTAGGCGGTATCTGCGGTTAGCGCGGATTTCTACATTGCTATGCTGTTTCGAGGCCGGCTTGTAAATACCTTGTTGTGCGGTTAGCGATAATTTTCAAGTTATTTTCTAAAGGTACGCCTACTTTTCATTAGCGATGCAAAGTGAGGCGTTTGAAAAACGGCTGCTAACATGCGCTAATGCATGTTAGCACCGCGTTGTTAATAGGGCGATGTTAATTTCGCCGCTTTTTTGGCTTTTAAAGCCAAAAAAGCAGCGATATGGGCCTTGATAATATGCCCCAAAGAGGTTACTCAGTCAGCAAGTTTCAGCGACTTTCCGACCCACGCTGGGAAAATGCTGCAGAAAGACTTAATGGGCAACAAAAAATATCCATGGCCTGGTCAAAGCGTCCTGTGGTACCCAGGCAGAAGAGAAGAGAGGGAAGATTTTGACGCGATCTTCCCATCATCGTTGGAGTCTAAACATTTTCCACAGTTTTCAAGAACAATTGATTGGAGAGTTTTTGATGGAGGTGTGGAGGATGGCTAATACCCGAGTGGGAGCAAAGTCAATGGGGGCTACATATTGAAGGGGTGGTAGACTCTGACGTTGATGAATTGGAAGAAGGGGACATTTTTGATAATAACACCAAGGGGTTTGCTGGGGATGGGATCAGCTCTCAGCCCTACGCTGTTTAATGTATATGTCAGACCCCTGGCTATGCTAGCCAGAGAACGGGAAATTAAATTAACGTCTTATGCTGACGATACACAGCTTATTTTCACCTTTTCCAACAATGCTGAGTTAGATCGAGCTAAATTTGGGGAAGATCTTATGGCCATCGCCAATTGGTTGTCTGAGAACTGCCTACAGCTAAATGCTTCCAAATCAGAGGTGCTCATAATTGGCCGGGATCAACAGAAGTGGGACGAGCACTGGTGGCCCCCACACTGGGCCTGTCTCCGATCCCGAAGCAAAAAATCTGGGGGTTCTGCTGGACAATGATCTAGCTTTGGACTCCCATGCAAAACGAGTGGCGGGCACCTGCAAGGCGTCTTCGCTCCCTCAGGCCCATCTTAGGATTCTTTGAGCCTTCGACCCGGCAGATAATAGTTCAATCCATGGTCCTCTCACATCTGGACTATTGTAACGTTCTTCTGCTAGGCTCCAACCTGACGGTCATAAAAAGACTTCAGAGGGCTCAGAATGCTGCAGCCCGCACTTGCCCTGCCGAAATATTGCTCTGCTTCACAGGCTCTTGTCCGGCTGCATTGGCTACCTGTGAAACAGAGAATTCAATTTAAAACTCTCCGGGTGGCTCACAAAATTCTCCATGGGCATGGTCCTCAAATATTGCAGGGACTGTGCACTTTCTATACCCCGATGCGTGCTCTCCGCTCTGCAGATCTCCATCTTGCCTGCACCACTAGGGTTCGCAGGATCAGAGCGGGTGGACGCTCATTCAAACATAAGGCTCCATTACTTTGGAATTCTATTCCACTTCAAGCACGGTCCACCACGAATCATCAGCTTTTCCGCAAACTAATTAAAACCTGGCTATTTTCTTCCATCTGATTAGCCCAAGCAGCGGATGCTGTCATCACTCTCTTTCTCTATACACTGCTGCCATGTCACACATGTCCGTGAGCGCTGGGACGACCCGTTGCTGGGGTAGCCATGCGCTATATAAAACAACTTAACATAACAGGTTGGGGGGTGGGGGGGGTTCTAAAGAATTGTCCAAAGATTGTATCTTACAGGATAAGGAGAAAGGTTATTCTTCGTTTTGACGCATTGGGGGGGAAGGAGTCCAAGACTAGGAGAAAAAGAAAAGATCAGCGATGGACATGGGAATCACGCTGGGATCAAGTGAGTCCCCAGGAAGGGAAATAAGTAAAAGAATATGCAATAACAAAGCATCTAATATGTTGGCTAAAAATGTGGGGCAGATGTTTTGATTAACAAGGCCGAGATAAGTAAAATAAATAAACAAGCATTTGCAATGCAATAGGTCTCGCATTAGGAAAGTTTGAGCTATTGGTATTGTAATTGACAATTTTTTTATTTCTGTGTTGGTTTTGAAAATAGCGAAATTAATAGCTTTGTCATTTATAATGCCAATAGTTTTAACTTTCGCAAATGTGACATCTTTAGCATTTGTAATGCAATATGTGTTGTATTTACATGACTTAGATGTATTGATATTACAAATAACAATGGCTTTTATTTTTTAAAATAATTAATACTTAAATAAAAGTGATTGTAATTTATAATGGCACTAGCTTAAATTTTTGTAAATAACTTTTGGGAAGATTATGTTCATTGTATTTTATTGTGACGAAAATCCAAGAACAGAAGTGAAATATTAACATTTTTTTGGTGACATTTGTAATAAAGCTTGAAACATTGAGAGAACATATTTGAACCAGTTGTTGCGTACCAGACTTCAACATCAGCCAATCACGTTGATAAAGAGGTTTCAATGAAAGGAGGGATTCCAGCTAGTCATAAATCTGTAAAATACCTATTTTAAGTGGCTTTGAAAACGTAATACTCGTTTTCGGGTCAGTAAAGACCGCAATGGCCATCCCTCCATGAGGTCACGAGGGGAACTGGCAAGAGGCGCTACAAAAAGGGACATTGTCGGGCGTGCCACAACCCGATTTGTGGAATTCGACTGACAGGGAAGAACCCTAAGACGGGAAGCAAAGCGTGGTGCAATTGTCACGATACTAAGGGTCCATTGCGCGCTGGACGTCGGCAGGGTCAGAACTTAGGGCACCTACCGATACCTTGCAATGGAAACAGTCTTAGCACTCCCGCTCTTCAAGTCCGGACATGAAAAGAATGGGAAGAGCCCTCTTTTTCAACGGGGAAGGCAGATAGAACCTATGAACCGCCCCACACCCCGCCCCCGGCAACGAATCCAGATGAGAGGAGAGGCGGCCCGCTGTGACCGTGGCGGCTGGGACAGTGCATGCACAGCTAGTAGTCAGAAAGAGGCGTGCTCGCGACAGGCTGGGGAGCGCGCGCTCAGGTTCCAGGCAGTCACAGAGGCCTGGCGCGCACCGCCTCCCTGTGCCGTGTCGCGCGTCGTGGGTCTCGTCCCCTTTTCCTCTTCCGTTTGGAAGACTCCGCTCCTGGTAGTGCCCCCCGCCCAGTGTGTGCACCGCGGGGCCTGTTTCCTACGCTGGGGGCCTACAACCGTCGCTCCCTGCGATGTTGGCGGAGGCTGGCGTGGATGCGCCCTCGGTCTGGGGGAAGCTGCCGGTTTTGCAGCCACTCTCGCCACCTTCTTCCCCAGCGGGAGATGATCCTATCGGTCCTTCCCCTGAAGCCGGGCCCGCCTTCCCACCACTGCCTCCTCCACCCAGAGCCTCCGGAGCTGCAGAGGAGCCTGACTCTCTAGACGTACCGGAGTACGAGGAGGAAGAGGTGGAGATTCCGCTGACCGCTCCAGCGCCTAACCATTAAGTACCGATTCGGGGGTATGGCAGATCTCCCGGTGCATGGGGCGGGGGTGTGTGTCTGTGTGTGCGTTCAGGGGCGGGTAGGGGGCAGCGGCGTGTGTATGCGTGCGTGCGTGTTTGTGTGTGTGCGTGTCTGTTTGTGTGTGTGTGTGTGTGTGTGTGTGCAGGGGGGGCGGCAGCGTGTGTATGTGTGCGCGCGCCTGTGTGTGTGCAGGGGTGTGGGGGCTGGCTGTGTGTGTGTGTGCGCCGTTAGTGCATGCGAGCCAAGCGAAAGCAGGGGCTGTGTGTGCGTCTGCGCAAGCTCGTCTCAGAAGCGCGCTCACACGGACAAAACTGAGACTGGAAAAGCGCGCGTCCGACTCGTGTCTACATTCCCAGAAACGGACAACAATAGTTTTCGAGCAGACAGCAAGCAATGCTTGGCATTGCTTGCACGTCTAGGCTCGACCTAAAAAGGTGAAGCTAAGCAAGATGAAAACGTAACTTGGGATTGTGCTGATCTAAATAAAGGTGATGTGAGCTTGCCGGGAGGCAGGAGGAGTCCCTATGGGATAGTGGGGGCGTGATGTCACGTCCGGTGCAGCAGGCAGGACGAGGGGTACTTAAGTCCCCCTTGCCAATTTGCCTGCCTCTTTGTTGCTCCGGACGCGCCGTAGTGGCCTCATTGATGACACACAATCTGGAGAGGCCTAGGATCCGAAACCGCTTGCCGGTGAGTTAGGGTCCTGTGACCCCCCCGCTCTGCTCGCTCCCTCCCCTCTGGAGATCGACGCTGGGCTAGGTGGCCTGCTTAGGTGTGGGCAGCTGTGGGGGGAGCGAGTGTTCGGCTGTGCCCAGGGCTGCCTTCGGCCTCCCGGTCTTGAAGGGGAACATCCTTTACAACGCAACTTTTACCCCGCACTACCATTACAACGCAACCATTACAACGCAAGTCATTACAACGACTTGCGCTGGAGGGCGCTGTAGGATAGGGAATAGTTTAATTTTCTATCCAACACCTTCCCTACTATCCACGGGGACTGGAGTTGGAATAGAAAATTAAACTATTCCACTATCCAGCGCCCCCCAACGCAAGTCGTTGTAATGACTTGCGTTGTAAAAACTGCGTTGTAATGGCATGCGTGGTAAAAGCATGCGTTGTGATGTCATACAACCTGTCTGATTAGCGGTGCCCCTGCAGCCTGTGCCGGATTCGGTGGTTGCGGCGGGGCTTCAGCCAGGGACAATTGTTGCTACCCCCCACTCAGCTCGGTCCCCCCAACATGGGGGTCGACGCTGGGGCTGGGCGGCCTGCTTAGGTGCAGGCCGCGGAGGGGGGGGCGAGTCCCTTACAATGTGCGATCTCCCGGGGCCTCCGACAACATCCTGTCCTCGGGTAAGGATGCCTTCCACCCCCCATTGTGGTGGGAATCCGTCCAGGTAGCAGCAGGGCAAACGGGGAATAAGGAAGGGAGGTTACCATCATGGCCATTAATCACGTTAATCATGACTGTACCGGGGGTCGGAGTACCCGCGGCCTTGCGACCATCAGCCCCCCCCCCTTCCGCCAAGAGCTGCCGAGCTACCCCCTTCACGGCAGTTCGCCACGGTGCTGCCTGGCTCATCAGGCGGGCAGGTGGCGAGAATGCGGCCTGCCCTTGGATTGCCCGTAAGCTAACCCACTATGATTACATAACGTTGTTTGTAGTAAACCGGCAGCAGCTTTTCCCAACTAACACTGGTGTGTAGTGTGTTATTTGAGGGATGCATGTTATGTGGGGTGGGGGCCGGTTGCCATGATGTTACTATACGGCTGCCCGAGGCCACCATCAGTGGCCACTCAGGAGGGCAGCCCTCTAGTAACAGAGGCCTCCCCCCCCCTTCCCCCTTACGCCTCCCCCGGGAGGCAGGAGGAGTCCCCATGGGATTGTGGGGGTTGTGATGTCACGTCCGGTGCAGCAGGCAGGGCGAGGGGTACTTAAGTCCCCCTCGCCATTTTGCCTGCCTCTTTGTTGCACCGGACGCGCCGTGGTGGCCTCATTGACGACACACAATCTCCCACCCTAGCGCTCACCCTGCGTGTCTGCATGGGGGGGACAACAAGAACTTATGAATGTTTTTTTTTTTGTTGCAGGCGGAGTTACAGGGCGATCTGGAAGCAGAGAGGTGCAGAAATGTACCTCAGCGGGCACATAGGGGTGCCAGAGCATAACACCAGGGGCCTCATGGGAGGTTCCTGGAACCTGTGTCGGCGCCCCAGTTGTCCTTCGGGCGGTTGTGGGCCTGTGCAACTGGGGGCTTGCCTAGCTACGCTACCCCCCAAAAGGGGCGTGAGTATAATCCGTACCAGAATGGGCAGCACATAGGTGGTTCGCCACGGTGCTGCCTGGCTCATCAGGTGGGCAGGTGGCGAGAATGCGGCCTGCCCTTGGATCGCCCGTAAGCTAATCCACTATGATTACATAACGTTGTATGTAATAAACCTGCAGCAGCTTTTCCCAACAAACACTGGTGTGTAGTGTGTTATGTGCGGGATGCATGTTATGTGGTGTGGGGGCCGGTTGCCATGATGTTACTATAACTTGGTACATTCACTCTCCCCTGCTGCCCTGTCCTTTTGGAATGTAGCAGGCATTGTTGTTCCGAAGGTTCCACAGCTGATTGGAACCGGTGGTGGTGAAAGGTCCTGATACTTACCAGTGTTGTCGTCTTCTTCACAACACTGGCGACGAGGATGCGAGCCAATGCGTGCAAAGCATAATGGATTAGCAATCCGTAGCCGTAACCACTTGGCCACCTCCATTGTGGTTTGGAGGGAGGTTCCCTTCATGTGACGCTTATTTCCTTACGCTGATTGGCTCAGCCTGCCGATTGACTTTCCGAGGTGGGAGGTCCCTCCGCATAATGCCAGCTTCTGCTGCGCTGATCGGCTCAGCCTGCCGATCGACTTACTGAAGAGGGCGGTTGTGCTTCACGTCGCCTGTCTCCCTAGCGCCTATAGGCATTGCCTGTTCTTCTTCTAAGGTGTGGCGTTCCTCTATTCCCAGCCGCTTCCTATGTGCTGACGGGCAGATACTTTTGGAATCCTGAGGAGGGCCTGTTCTTTGGTAGGTCCTTCCGCTACATGCCTTCCTCTTACGCTTGCTAACTCTGCTACTTGACAGCTATATCCAGGTGCACAGTGAAGTAGATAAGTTGTTCAGGCTTATTCTTAGTAGAAGAAAAGAACCCATCCAGGCCACATCCAGTCAGGATAACAGCTCCTCACATTTAAAGCAATACATTCTAACCAAGGAAACTACAACAGAATACAAACATGTCACAGAACCTAGTGTAACCATGGCACTGTTATTCCATGACATCAGATACTAGCTAGCATCAGATGCCACACACACCTTCCCTCGTAAACACAGAAGGAAAGGCTGGAAATGAAAATTTAAAAAAAACAAAAGCATTGGTTAATACAATAATTAAGAAACATAGTCATTTAAGTAACAAGGTTTCACAACGACCCTAGAAGATATGCGTGGAGTAACAAAAGAGCTAGACGTGGAAACAGGTTGTTACATTTTCACATATTGTTTCCATCTGCATCTCCATTTTAATATTTTCATACATTGCCCTTTTAATAGAATTGTTATCTTTTGATCCTGGCTCATGCCACCCTTTACTGATTCTTTTTAGAATGTTATGGAGATACTGTCTTTTTAGTTACAGCTGCTGATCTGGAAGCTGTTGTACTGTGTCTCTTTGATTAAATCTTAACTACTCTCTGGATTTCATCATTATTTGGATTTTACACAGGTCCAGAGAAAATATTTTTACCCAAAATTGGATCAGAACAAACAGAAATTCTACTCAAATTCCAAATTCTGTGGACCTGACTCCTCACAGCATTTTTAAACACCTTAACCACTTCTATGGGCTTCGAAAACTTAACTTTGTGACCAGGAAGTCTGACAACCACCCAGTCAGCAACTTTAACCATCGTTTGTTTTGTGGATTTCTTGAAGTCATAATGTAATTTCCTAGCTCAACACTTTCTTAACCTCTTTCTTGCCCGAGTCCAATGCAGACTCTTTAGAGGAGGATTGAGGCACAGACTCCTCAAGACGCCTTACCCACGAGGGTTCAACTAAGGTGTATGGAGCCCTTCCCTTGAAGAGAACAAAAGCGTCTCACTAGTAGAACTGTGAGGAGTTACCCTATAGTTTTCCACCTTCTTTAAAACGTCCTCCTTCCAGTTTAATCCAGAATTCTTGGCCCAAGTAATGATTTCCTTTAACCCCCTGTTAAACCTTACAACCATGCCATTGGTTTCAGGATGATAAAGGGAACATTTCTAGTGTTTAATGCCCCTGTTCTTCAAAAAGACTCCATTTATTTTGAGACTAACTGCACCCCATAGTCAGTGAGAATCGATTCAGGATATCCCTCTCTGGCCATGAGACCCTCCAAAAATGTAATCACCTGAATCGTCTCAATGCTGGAGGTAAAGTGGATCTCAGGCCACCTTGAAAATAAGTCAAGGAGTACAAAAATGAAAATGTGTTGTTCATTGGAATGAACTGGACCCACAATATCAAGAGACACTTCTTTCCAAGGCCCAAGCAGAAGTTCCCTAATAACCATCCAGCCAATTCATCCTTGACTCCCCAGAATTTAGAAGCCTCCTCAGAATCTTGTATTTTTGAATGCCAACCATTCTGGATGAGACCCATTATTTCAGACAAAATAGAATCCTGAGACAACTTGAGGTGCCATTGATCCTTGTCAATGATTGTCTCTGCAACTGGGCGCACGTGAACATCATTTGTACACCATTTATCATCATAGTCATCATCAAGGAATTCATCAGCAACAAATCTAGAAAGCGTATCAGCCACACAGTTTTCCACCCCAGGAATGAACCTGATGTCAATATCATATTCTTGGAGAGCTATGACCCACTTCATGATTCTACTAGAGAGCAAGTCTATACCTTTCTTTGAGAAAATCTCACACAAAGGTTTATGATCAGTTTTAACCAAGAATACTGTTCCCCAAAGGAATTTTGTTTTGTATGTTTCCTAATGGCCCAAAATATTGCAAGAGCTTACCGCTCAACCACAGAGTAATGTGTCTCAGGATCCTTGAGGCCTCGTGAGATAAATGTGATTGTTTGCAAGCCATTTTCACCCTCCTGTTGAAGCACAGCCCCTAAACCCTTAAGACTAGCATCAGTGGTAACAATGGAAGTCTTGGAGGGATCAAAGCTTATAAGATTAGGAGCATCACAGAGCCTTTTCTTGAGAGAAACAAACTCGAGATCACATTCTTTACACCACTTATATTCAGTCTTTCTTTAAAAGCTCCATCATACAGATGGAATGCTCAGCAAAACCCTCAACAAACTTATTGTATTACTCAATCATGCCAAAGAACTTCATAAGTTCCTCACTACATAAAGGAGGAGGCATGCGAGAGATGGTGTCCACCAGATTGGACTTGGGAGCAATACCATCACCTGAGATCGTGTGTCCCAAGTAATGTATCGAAGAAGTAGCAAATTGAAATTTCTCCAATTTCACAGTGAGATTACCTTCTTCAAGCCTACCCAACACAACATCAAGAAGATTTCTATGTTTGTCGTCATCTTTCCCAAATACCAAGATATTGTCTTGATAAACGCAAACACTATCACACCCTTTGAGAACAGTCTCCATTGCACGTTGAAATATGGAAGCTGCCGACACCAGTCCGAATGGCATCCTAACAAATCTAAAAGTGCCAAACGGGGTAATGAAGGAGGTGAGACCCCTTGAGGTCTCAGCCAGCTCATTTTGGTGATAGGGGGATGCCAAATCGATGGAACTAAAGACTTTAGCACCACCCAACATTAACAATTCAGCTATATTGGGAAGGGGATAGCGATCAACAACAACACACTTGTTGAGTTGCCTCAAATCCACACACAAACAAAGTGACCCATTGGCCTTGCACGCTGCCACAACCGGAGAAAGCCAATCTGTACTAGTTACTTCTTCAATGATTCCACCAGCCTTGAGCTTATCTAGCTCCTTCCTGATTTCTTCACTCACAGCTATAGGCACATTTCTAACCTCACAGCAAGAAGGTTGTGAATTGGGACGTAGGGGAATGTCTAACTTAAAATCTTTGAGACAGCCAAGACCTTCTCTAAAAACCTTTGAAACTTTTTGTCTTATGTGTGTTCCAATAGTGACATCAGAATTAACAGAAACAGATTGAACTTCACGTTTGATAATGATAGGAGATAAACTACTGGGATCCAGCATAACACCTAAGTCCCCCTGGTGAAACCACCTGATGATGCTGTCAACTTTCTGAGAGACATAAATTTTACCGGAAACATAACGCCCACCGTATTCTATGATACCCAAAAAGTACCCACACAATGGTATGGGCTCACCACCATAGGCTAAGGGGTGTATGTCTGGTTTTAGAAGGGTAATCTTACAAGCAAGTTTGGTTTGATAAAATGCTTCAGCGACTATGGTAGTTTTTGCCCCGGAATCAAATAAAACCTTTGTAGATTCACCTTCTACTTGAATTGTGTCAATTTTCGTTCTAATGCAGAATCAACTTGACAAACAATTTGTCCACAGATACAATCTTCTACAGGAATGTCAGATTCAACACACTTAACATTTGATGCGGAGATCTTGCTTTTACACACAACAGAAAGATGACCTTTCTTTTTGCATTTGGAACAGATAACATTCAAGGCACTTTGAATGTACTTTGTCACATCTGAAACACTTAGGAACAATCGTACCTTTCTTTGACTTAGTAATACTATCAGCTTTAGATGCCACTTTAGTCTCTTCTTTGACTACTTGAACAGTAATTTGCTTATCTTTTTTTAAAGTGTCAACGCACTTTAGAGAGTGTTCAATCCTTTGTGCTACCTGCAACACTTCATCGAAAGAAGGTTCAACCCTGAGCCACAGTTCTTCACAAACTTTCTCAATATTACACCCCAGCATAAAGGTCCCTTATTCTCTCATCAAGTAACTCAGCAAATTTGCAAGAAGATGCAAGTTTTCTAAGATGAGTGACATACATTTCAACAGATTCACCATAATTTTGATGTGTCTTAACAAATTGACATCTTTCAAGTATATTGCTCACTTTAGGTAAATAATGCGTGTCAAGCTTAAATAAACAGATTTCATATTCATGAAGATCTTTGCTTTCTGCGTCTCTGAACTCAGGCAGATTATCAAAAATATCTTTCCCTTCTGAGCCACGACAATGGAAAAAAGGGAGGTCCTGCGCTCGGCACTGAGACTTACACCACACCCTGGCATAACACTCGAAGACTTTTTTCCACTTTTTGATGACGGGTTTACCAGGTGATATAAGGAAAAACGGGGGAGCGGTCACATTTTGCATTGTTACTAAAAGTGTTACGAAAATCAAGAGACAAATATGTCCCTGACAGAAATGACAAGCAGACACAAAATGCAGGAAATGTGGTTGAAGATACCCCAAATAAGTAAACCTGAAATAACAAAGAAAAATTTAAAACAACAGTGTGCCAGTCACTGAACAAACTGGCAGGTGCAGGCCAAAACAATTGAAGAACCAGCTGATGTACCAAATAACGAAAAGAAGATAATGTTGAATATCAAGGTGTGCCCGTCACCGGTGTGCAGGCAAGGTTTACATTGAGAATAGCTGATGAAATTAAGAACTGGTGTAGACAAGAATAGCCAGCGTAGGACGTCAATATCTGACACGCAAAGTAACTTGAAGCTGTGTTTGAAAAACAAAATGGCGGAACGCTGTGTGACAAACGTGCCGTCAAGCGTCAAACAGAAACGTGAAGATCACCATGGAACGCAGCATAGATGACGAAATACAACGTGAAGATCACCGTGGAAAGCAGCATAGATGACGAAATCCAACATGAAGGGGCTCACTTGAAGGAACGCCGCATGAAGAAAAGCTCTGTCATGGAAGAGGGCAGGATTCGACTCAAGACCCAATGGAAGTTGAGTGAGACAGTTGACTTAAATCTCAAACGAAAAAAAATGCAGCGATGAGTGAAGAGTCGTGCTGATGTCAACTCTTCAATGACTTGAGGTGCAGCTATAAAAGTACATTAAAAAGCGTAATACAGCTTCAAAACAAATGCAGCAATAAGTACAGAGTAACGAGGATGTTAATGAGGATGTCAAGCTCTCAGGTTCATCACCGTTAAAACAATGCAGCAAACAGAACATGAGCCATGCAAATGTTAAGTTCTTCAATGACTTGAGGTGCTGCTGCCAAAAGTACATTAAAAAATGTGATACATCTCAAATGTTGTGTCATCTCAATTTAATCCATCAAGGTAGAGTGTTGAGCTGAGACTCCCACAGATGCTAGAAAATTAGTCGAATTAGGGACGAGCCTGCGTCGACTCTGAAACCCCAGTGAAATGAGGCAGTATAAACGCGGCCGGCGAAGGCTCCCAGCCCCTGAAATGAAGAGTTGTAATTCCCAAAAATGTGATAAAACAGCTTAAAGAGTCTGAATAGGGACAATCCTGCGTTGATTTTGAAACCCTAGTGGATTAAGGGCCTACAAACGTGGCGAAAGCTCCCAGCCCCCAAAATAAAGAGAAACAGCACAGTACCTTGTACAATATTCCTCCTTTTGGCTTTCCCTTTATTATCACTATGTTTTGTTATAATAATTGTACAGATTACATTTTTCCCTACATAGGGAGATGTGTTATAATCTAACTTGGTACATTCCTCCTCCCCTCTTTCTTGGTCCCTTTGGAATGTACCAGGCTTTTTTGTTCCGAAGGTTCCCAAGCTGACTCGAACCTGTGGTGGTGAAAGGACTTGAATAAAGAAGCTGTTAATACTTACCAGTGTCTTCGTCTTCTTCACAACATTTGACTGTTAATACTTTTCTTCCTTTGGGAAACTGCGCACTTGGCTAAAACTGGCACAGCACAAGAAAGATGCATTTCTTGCAAAAGCAGCTCATTGCAATTTTGGCTACAGACATTAGCAGCGTGTAAGCTGAGACCCGCACTGAGTGCTATTATCGAACATTGAGACTAATAAGCACTGTGCAAGACATTGAGCCGCCAAAAGGTTTAGGCATTATAGCTTTCGTTTTGAGAACTTTTTTACTTTTAGTATTGGACATATAACCAATAATCATTCTGTGCACTTCTAATTCCCATTGTTCATGAAGGCTCATCGTGAGGGTGATTTATGTATATTACTATTATGTGCACTTGGCACTCTGTGCAGGTCTTAACGGAGTCTGTGAGTTGCATGATCTATACTACTATTATAAAGCAAGAACTGTGAACCTTTGAGGCGGGTAAACTCGGGAACCACAGCGCCAATCCAAACACCCAATACATCATTGGAATTGTCAGGGTCTGCAGAGTGACATAGGCTATATACCACAAAAAAATATACGTTCCTTAAAAAATATACGTTCCAAAAAAAAGCAGTCCCTTGGAACTAGCGCCGGCCGTGTGCGCTAACGACGTGCGTGCTGACATCATCAGGAGCGCTTGGAGGAGGGGCGGACAGGAGCGGAGGACAGGAGCGGTGAACTTTGGCGGACTGGAGCGGGCTGAGGTAGGTCAAGCAAGGGGAGGAGCGGTTAACTTAGAAGCGCGGGGAGGAGCGGTAAACTTTGGCGGACCGGAGCGGGCCGTTTGGAGCGCGGGGAGGGGCGGTAAAGTTTGGCGGACTGCCTGCGTGATGCCTGATTGCCCCCGTAGGGTCAAGCAAGGGGAGGAGCGGTAAACTTTGGTGGACTGGAGCGGGCCGTTTGGAGCGCAGGGAGGAGCGGTAAAGTTTGGCGGACTGCCTGCGCGAAGCCTGATTGCCCCCGGACAACGTCGGGGCGGGCTGCTAGTGTATTAATAAGAAGATTTTGTTGCTGAGCAAATGTATCCGGACAGCACTTTGAACTGCCCTGGTATTTGGTTACCTCATCTTCGTTGCTGGAATGCTACACTGATAACAGAGACATGTGTTTACAGAGTCTGTGGGCTATATCATATGTAATCAGTGTATTCGTCCCAGAGAAGTACTCATGCTGAAACACCCTTGAGCAGTCCTGGTGTTTGCTAACCTTGTATGCTGCAACCAGAATCCTGAACCCACACTTCCTGCATCCAGCAGCGACTGGCACAGAAAAAGCCGAATCGCACAAGTTGAGCTATTTCTCTTTTCTCTATTATCCTATCCCCTTCGCCCTGGGACCTTTCAAGAGGGTAGTATTTTCTTCATAGCTACCTCATTTGTTCATACTCGGATTTGGAAAATATCGTCGCCCCATCGGAACCACCTGGAGTTCAGATGAGTGGCTTGCAACATAATGCTAAGCAACAACAATCAGTGTTCCCTTTGGGCGACAACTTCACCATGGATGATGTACCTCAAACTTTAGCACAAGCCTCCCCTGATACCGCGCAGTTGACTGACATAATTTGCACTTTGCACCCAGAAATGCAACTTAAACAGGAAAATGCTGATCTGAAGGAGGAAGTAATTAAGTAAGTAAACATTTATAAAGCGCAACGAATGCCGAAGCGTCTTAGTGCTGGAGGTGACATGTGCTTCATCTAGGAAGGTGAGGGAGATAATTGCTGTTTTCTTGGGCAGAAAGAGCCAAGTTTTAAGCAGCTTCCTGAATCTGTTAGATTGTATTCTTATTGTAACTGGAAGTGCATTCCAAAGTTTCGCTGCCCGGTAGAAAAGACTCATGATAACCCACCTAGCCGGTAGGATCCTGGGAACATGAACCAGCCCGGCATTGGCTGACCTCAGGTCCTGCCGCGGAACATACCAGCAACAGAGTTTCTGTAGATCGCAAGGCCCCCCCCAAACCGTGCTTTTGGGCACCAAACAGAGTGCCTTAAACCTAATCCTTTCCTGGACAGGGGCCTTAAACTTCATCCTTTCCTGGACAGGTAGCCAGTGGAGGTCTCTAATGCTGTTTGATATGAGATGACATTTGGGAATGTTTAGTAGCACCCGTGCTGCAGCACTTTGCAGAGACTGGAGTTTTGATTGTAGACGTTTGTCAACGCCCAAGAAAAGGGCATTGCAATAGTCTATTCTTGAAAGGATCTTGTGCGATGAAAGGGAGGATCTTACACAGAATTTTTACAAGTAAAAAACAGGAGGATGTAACGAGATTAATCTGTTCCAAAAAACTTGAGTTGATCGTCAAACAGTACTTCTAAATTTCTAGCTTTGTTAACCGGGTCATGAAAAATACCTGCCTCAGCTGGCCACCAGTGGTTATTCAAGAGTGGGGATCCATTCCCGAACTCCACCACCTTAGTTTTGTCCGTATTTAGCTCGAGGCAGTTTTCATGCACCAGCCACCAAGTTTGCGCATGATGTTGTAGATATGACTATCTGCGTATCATCTTCATAGGATACCACCGAAAAAACATGAGCTTGGATCAGCTTAGCTAAAGGGGTAACATAGATGTTGAATTGAGAGGGGGGCAATGCTGAGCCCTATCGGACTCCACAGGGAAGTGGAAAGATATCAGATGTAAGATTTCCCCGGCATTGCCTCTGCTCCCTCTTCGAAAGGATGGAAGGAAGGAAGCAGAGTAAAAGCCGTCCCTTTAATTCCTACTGTCTCCAGCCTCTGCGTTAAGTCCTGATGATTAACCGTATCAAACGCGGCAGAGAGATCAAGTAGGATAAGAACGCCCCCCTTCACACTGTCTAGCTGTTTGCGGATTTCCTCAGTGGCCATAACTAACTCTGATTAGGTTGAGGGATTCCGTACAAAACCATGTTGGGTGGTGTCAAAAAGATCGTTAGACACCAGATCTTCATTCCTGGATCTTTCCAAGATTTTTGCAGGGAGTGGTAAGCAATATATCGGCAGATATTTTTATGCCTCTGAGTATTATTTAAAGACGGCGCCAGATGTAAGCTGACCGTGTCGGACACCATATGCAACTCAAAAGGAGGACATGGATAGTTCGGGAACCTGCCTTGGTGGATGATAGTAATTCATTTACTCTCTTAGAAGATTGAGAAGAAAAACTTGACAACTCTGAGGTAGTTGTATTGCCGGAGGCTTTATATACAATTGACTGATCTTTAGCCAAGGCAGATGTGTGCTCTGAAAGCTCCTTACAAGCTGTTTGCACTTTGGCCTGAAAGAAGTTGGCAACTTTATCACAGACACTTGATCAGGTGAAAATTAATTTCCATGTTGGAACTTAGACAAAGTTGTAACAGTCTTAAAAAGCTTTCTAGTCGAGTTTTTTGCTGCCACTATTTTCATTGACAAATAGCTGATCTTAGCTGCTTTAATTGCAGCTTTATATTCTTCTAGGGCTAATCTATAATTGTGTTTGCCCCTTTCACTGTAGTCTTGCCTCTAGGTACGTTCTGAGCTTCTGCATTTAAACTTTATACTTCTAAGTTCAGCGGAGTACAATGGGGCTGAAGTATTGTTCCTACAATGTTTTATCGTTTTCTCTGGGACCAGGAGATTTGTTGCCGAACTGATACAGTGATCAAAATTATCTTGTTATTAACTTGATCTGGTATAGGGGATGTCTGTGTAGGGCCTCTTCTAAATCAGTTTCATTAATGTTGTGCCACATACGAGTCTTAGTAGTCGACAGTCTATTATAGCAGGGCACGTCTGACCCAGGAAGTAGGAGTTTAAAAAAGATGTTACTACGGTCAGTCCAAGTGAGCGGGAGGATTTTTTCCAAAGTAATATTGGTATTATTGGAAATGTCTGGCTGGACTTATGTGTGGGTTCTGTTATGATCTGTTGCAGTCCAAAACAGGCCAAAGTATCCACCATGTGGGTGGCGTCAGCTTTATTTCGGCAGTCAAAACCCAAAAGTGAAATCTCCTAGTAGGGTGAAAGTTGGGAAGTCAACACACGATTCCAAGAATGTTTGCATAGACTGTATGAATGAAGCCCTAGGCCCCGGCGCCCGGTATAATAGTGCTCCTGAAAAAGTATTTGTGTAAATTTAAAATTAGCACTTAGGTGTAGAAGCACTAATGTTTGAGTAGGGTTAAGTGTGGCTTTAAAGTCGGTGCGGTATATAATCGTGATACCGCCCCCATGTTTAGCCTTCCTATTTACAGGCGCTATCTCATAACCAGCTGGAACAGCTACGATCCAATCAGGATCGGATGTTTTATTAGACCAAGTTTCTGTTGGAAACTCCAGATCCGGAATAAATGTTTCCATAACATTCTCAAATTCATATTTATGTTTAATCCGGGACCTCGTGTTCAGTAAGATACAGGTTAGAGTCTTAATTGTGTTTTTGGGAGAAGCATTAGTCCTCAGTATAGTTCTTAAAGAAGCGGCTTCTGCAGGGTTAACGTTTTGGCAGAATTGACATTCATTACATTTAAAAAGGATGTTATCCTTATTACAATCCCAGGGGGGTTTATTTCAGCACTTACCTTTGTTAAGTGCTATCAGCTGTTCACTGGAATAAGAAGGGGGGTTTGGGGGGGGGGGGGCAGCCGACCGAAGGGAGGTCCCCCCCCCCGGGCAGTTTGGGAGGGTCAGGTCGGGGGGGGGTTGTTGCAGTCACGGGCTTTCTTTGGGCTTTCTTTTCCTACCAAATCAAGCCCAAGCATAAAGGCTTGAGGCTTCTCCCCCCGGCCACCATTTTAGGTTTGGTGACCTGGTGGCCGGGAGGTTGAGGTAGAAAAAATTTTTGAGGTAGTTTTAGCGTTGCTTTATTATAATCTTTTTTGACGCCTATCTATTAACAGTAATGGCGGCTGCGGATTAAAGAGTTTTCGAGGCTATCCGGCTTCTTAGTGAAGCTGGGAGGCTCGATTTGGTGATTGGTAACGCGGCGGGCCCGTCGCGGCCTCACCGTCAATCTTCCGACGGAGTAGCGGCAGTGGTGGCGGTTTTGTCACCCCCAAGCGTTCTCGCCCGGGGGCACTGAGTGACCGGGGCCGCTCGCGTGTAAGGAAGACGGCCCAGAGTGTGAAGGTGCGGACGTCTGAGGAAATGGCGGGCGATGCTGTGGAGCGGTCTTTGGTTCCGGTAAGATCTCAGGTTGGGGCTTTGCCGGTCGGGGGGCCGAGGGAGCTTCTTTTAGCTCCGCCGGTTTCTATTAGGGCGGGTTCTGTTCCGCCGCTGCGGGGGAAAAAAGGTGCGCAGCGCGGTGGCCAGAAGCGTTCTGCTTCGGCCTCCGCTTTGAAGTTGTCCGCGGCACCACGAGTTGGGGGGGGAGGAGTTAACGCGAGCGGCTTGCTCTCCCTCGCGCATTCAAATTCAGCCTGTTCCGCCGGTTATTGAGGGGCAAAGTTTATCGGCTTTACCGGCGCTTGCTATGATTCCTCATGTTGGTGTTTTGGGGAGAGGCGCGAATTTGATGTCACCGACTCGTTCGTCTGGGCGGGGACAGGAAGGAGTTATGAGGCAAGAGGGGTTACGTCCTCAAGTTGAAGGTGATTTTTGTGATCAGGGTGCGATGGGGCAATTCAGCCCCCTGTTGTTCCCCCCCCATTATCTAATAGGGGTGAGGTGTTTTCTGTGCAGAGTGGGTCTGTGGGAGAGGGAGAGTGGGCACAAGTTGGGGGTTGGGAGGACGTGTCTTTTGGGGTTCAGGGTCATGTAGTAGGCACACTAACTTCTCCTTTTCAGTCATTGGGGTCCAGCAGGGGGGTGTCTAACACTATGTTGCAGGTGGGCACCCTCCCTTCTAAGGGTGTGGTGAGTAGGAAGTCTGCAGTGGGAACAAGGTCTTGGGAGGAGCTTGATGTTTTCCCTTCATGGTCTCAAGGTATTCAGGAGGCTGATAAGGGTAGGAGAGGTGCCAGTTTTGGAAATCAGGCTGAATTGGAAGGGTTTATTGATTTGCGTAATCCTATTTTTGTGGGTCAAGGGCCCCAGTCTATTGATGTAGGAGTTCAAGGCCAGGTGGTTTCAGGGGGCCAACCCTTGGGTCCTGCGTCGGCTGTGTTACAGGCCATGCTAGATTGGAGTAGTGGGGAGGAGGTGGTGGAGCCTTCCCCTCCTCTTCATAGGGTTGGTTTTTCTTCAGATACTGTGGTACGGCAGTCCAATGGGAGTATGCAGGGAGTTTGGTCTAAGGATTTGATTGGTTCAAGTGTGGTTTGTAGTCAGGGGCCCGGCACATCAGCCCAGCCTTTTTCCTTGCAGGTTAGGGATCGGCGTGGGACAGCGGACTCGGTAGGGCGCAGTCCAGCCCATGTTCACCGAGGAGAAGGGAGGGTGGAGCCTAGCGTGGCGTATTCCGTACCGGCGGTGGAGCCCGGCGCGGCCAGCACACGAAGGTCAGGCGCGATCTCGCTGGCCCCTACGTATCTTCACGCAAGGAGGAAGGATTACACTGCTGACGACCTTCACAGGAGTAGTGAAAGGTTGAGGGAGTACCGGCGCGTACAGTCGGCTCCCCCTGTAAGTGTTCAAAAACGGGTTGGTAAGGCCCATTCTTTTGTGGAAGAGCCTGGGACAGCTCATAAGAGGTTGTTGGTGTCAAGCCCTCCCCAGTTTGAGGAGCCTTTGGTTTTGGACTATGATGAGGATAGCCCCGAGGAAGGGGAGCTGCGTGATACTGTTGCTGGGGGGGGGCATTTTCATGCTTCTCGCAGTGTTTTTCAGGCACCGGTGGAGGTGCAAGCAAAGAAAGTGGTGGTATCCGGACCAGCTCGAGAGCGCGGCCCCACAGGAAGGGTTCCTCGAATGAGGGACAACGCAGAACGAATGGCTTGGAGGTCGGGGCCAGGGCATGCCCCCGCGTTAAACCCAGGTGAGCTTGGTGAACCACGGGCCAAACCACAAATGGTGTCTGTGGGGATCGGGGGTGACTCTTTGGAGGGAGAGTTGACAGGCAAATTGTATAAGGGCTGTTACGTAAAGGATCAAGGAGTGGGCACAGGTGATGGTGAGGGTGCGGCCGCTAAGGTTGAGAGTGGCACAAACACCGAGTCAATAAAGGGTACTGATCCTTTGCATAGCAAAGAACTAAAGATTAAGAAATTGCCCTATATGGGTGTGACTAAGCCTTTGGGAGCACATCTTATGGTTTCTACTTAAGAGAGAATTTGGAAAGGTGAGTATGTAGAGCTTTTGAAGCTGCTGCATAGGGAGGTGCGCTCTAAGGAGGGCTCAAAAGAGGAGGAGTATGAGTTGGCAAAACGCCCTAAGGTACCGCTGACTATTCAAAATTGGACGTCAGCATTTTTGATATATGCTAGCGTTTATTGCGAAAAGTTTCCAGAGCGCTGCGTTGCCTTATTTAAATACATGGATGTTATTAGAAAAGCACAGATCACTGGTAGTGGCTTTGCATGGGCTCAATATGATGAGGAATTCAGGGCTCGTATGGCTTGGGACCCTGATGCTAAGTGGGGTGAATTGGATACAGATCTTTGGCAACACACCATCGGCGTTTCTGTCGGTGGTAAGACTATATTTACTGCCAGCGGATTACCTTTAGTTTATCGGCCCTTTCAGGGTAAGCCCACCAGGGGAGGGGTGGGAAATACAGCAGTCACGCAGTCGGAAGGGGGAGCATGTTGGGACTTTAACAAGGGTCTGTGTTCTAGGGAGTACTGCAGATTTCGGCATGAATGCTCTCAGTGTGGTAGGAGACACCCATCGGTCAAGTGTTGGGGGCCCCGGACAACAGGCGGGCAACAGTGGCCACAGCAGAGTTCTAATACATCAGGCCCCTCTCAGCAATCCCAGTCAATCAGAGGGGGAAAGAATGCTTCAGGGGTTGGGCCAAAGGGCTCGTACTCCGGTTAAGCTGGATCAATTGGCAGAAAGTTTGAGGTGGTATGGGGATGTGAGAGTTCAACAACTTTTGCTGTCTGGTTTTCGAGAAGGTTTTAGATTGGGTTATTCAGGGCCTCGTTTGCGGCGATGGTCCAAGTTGAAAACGGCTGATGAGCTCAAATCAGTGGTGCAGGATAAACTGGATAAAGAAGTTCATGAAGGTAGGATGGCTGGTCCTTTTGATGATTGGCCTTTGCAGGATTTGATCATTTCACCCATAGGAGTCGTTCCCAAAAAAGAGCCAGGGCAGTATCGTCTGATCCAACATTTATCATGGCCAGAAGGGGCATCAGTGAATGATTTCATTGATGAAGAGTCAGCATCAGTGGCCTATTCATCAGTTGATGTGGCAATGTCCTTAGTGGTGACAGCAGGCCCTTTAGCGGAAATGGCGAAATGCGATATAAAATCTGCATTTAGACTGCTTCCAGTCCATCCTGATGACTGGTGTCTTCTGGGTATCCATTTTCAAGGAAAATGGTACGTGGACAAGGCACTACCAATGGGTTGTTCGATGTCATGTGCACTTTTTTAAACGTTTAGCACTTTTTTGCAGTGGTTTTTCACACACCAATCTGGTCATGAGCTCGTGACTCACTACCTAGACGATTTCTTTTTTGTGGGACCACAGGGATCCTCTCAGTGTCAGGCAGCCTTTGATAAATTCGAAGAACTTATGGACTTTTTGGGAGTACCTCTGGCGCCGGAAAAGACCATGGGTCCTTGCGCGACCATGTCTTTTTTGGGTTTTGAGCTTGACTCAAGAGCGATGCAGGCTCGTCTGCCACAGGATAAGAAAGTGAAAATGCTGGATCTTTTGCACTCTATGTTGTCAAAACCTAAAGTTACAGTGAAGGAGGTACAGGTCCTGTTGGGGCATTTCAATTTTGCTTGCAGGGTTGTGAGAGCGGGTAGGACTTTTTGCAGGCGCCTGGGCAGGGCATTGTCAGGTCACCATTTACCTCATCACCGTGTGCGATTGCTGGAGTGAAAGAGGATTTGAGGATGTGGTCCACCTTTCTGCATTCATTCAATGGAGTCCCTTTGGCCCAGGAACAGGATTGGTTGTGGGAGGTCCAGATTTTCTCTAATGCAGCAGGCAGTGATGGTTTTGGTCTGTATTGGCAAGGAAGGTGGTGTGCGGAGAAGTGGCCGGATCGGTGGAAAGATGGTGGTAGGAGCATTGCCTTTTTGGAATGGTTTCCGGTGGTGGTGGCCTTGACTCTGTGGGGGCAGGATTTAGCTCACAAAAAGGTTCTTTTTCGCATTGACAATCGGGCTGTTGTCGATATTATCAACAGACAGTCTGCCAGAGATACTGAGATTCTGAAACTGCTGCGAGTCTTTGTGTTGGGGTGCCTTAAGTATGACATCAGCTTTAGGGCCTTACACATTCCTGGTGTGGACAATGACATTGCGGATGCTTTGTCTCGTTCACAGTGGGAGAGATTCCATGGGCTTGCCTCGGAGGCGGACAGGACACCGACGCACATGCCAGAGCACCTTTGGGAGATCGGCAGCACAGGGTCTTACAGTTGGGGGTAGGTTTGTTGTCCTCATCTACTCGAGCGGCTTATGACCTGGCTTGGAAAGATTTTTTGGCATCAGGGGCTTGCAGACGTGAACCTGGTTGGAGGCGTGTTGAAGATGTAGTTCAATTCATTCTGTATCTGATGGATAGGGGGTTATCTAGGATTACCATTGCTGGGAAGCTAGCAGGCATTTCCTTTATGGGTAAACTCCTTTGGGGATATTCTCCTTCGGCTGGTGAGTTGGGTAGGAGATTGTTGAAAGGGTGGGCTCGTGAGCGCGGTGCGCAGCAGTCAGTTCGGAACCCTTTGTCCTGGCAGAATTTGGCTAGGGTGGTGGAGGCGCTTCCTAGTATTTGTACAGATGAGTTTGAAGTTTGCTTGTTCTCCACGCTTATGGTGTGGATGTTTTTTGGCGCATTCAGGGTTTCGGAGTTGTTGGGTTCTAAGTTTAATAAAGGTATTGGGTGGGAGGATGTTCATTTGTCTGAGAAGGGTGTTCATCTGTGGCTGCATCGCTCGAAAACTGATCAAAGAAGTAAAGGTAAAGGGGTCTGGTTAATAGCATGATTCCTGCTCTCAATTCCTGGTTGGGTGGAGGCCATTGTCCTGATGTTTTAGTTATTCACCTGGGGGAAAATGATCTGTGCAAGGTGAAGGTAGTTGTTCTCTTACGAGCGATGAAGAAAGATCTTTCTCTATTAAAACAGCAGTGGGCGGGTTGCCATGTTGTTTGGACGGAGTTGGTCCCTAGGAGATCCTGGAGAGGGGCTCGCAAGCCCAAGGCAATTGATAAGGCAAGGAAAAAGATCAATGTAGAAGTTTCCAGTTTTTGTAGAGAGTTGGGTTTTGGTCGCGTGACGCACGGTGACATTCGGTATGATGCAGCTGAGTTCTTTCATGATGACGGTGTTCACCTTTCCAGGTTGGGTATGGATTTATATCTCCTTGAGTTGCGGGAAGTTCTGTCTCGTTGTTTGAAGATTCAGGAGTTTTCTGGCTAATTCCTCCTTCTGTTCGTTAGTGTTTTTCTTTGTATTTTGGGGGGCAGAAAGGGGGGGGTGTAGTTCTCCCCCCCCCGCTTTCTGGGTGGCGGGGTTTAGTTGTGTTTTGTCAGGCTTGGCAAGTTTGTGCAACATGCTTGTGGCTCCTCCCCCCGGCCACCATTTTAGGTTTGGTGACCTGGTGGCCGGGAGGTTGAGGTAGAAATTTTTTTTCCCTCCCTTCCCCCCTTATCTGTATTGGTTAGATTAGAAGTACTTTGTGTTATATTTTCATTTAGTCGGTTTTTTCCATTCTAGGATTTTTTTTCGTTTTCTTTTTTTGTGGCCTTTTTTGCTGGAACAGGTGGACATGGAGCTTTGTTTCTGTTATTTGTCGCTTGGAACAGGTGCTGTGCGGGGTTTAGTTGTGTTTTGTCAGGCTTGGCAAGTTTGTGGTTGGTTTTTACTTGGTTGGCTCATTCGGCAGGGGGAATTGGGCATGATGACTTGCTGGGATGGTTGCAGTGGTTGGGGGACCAAAATGCGTTTGAGGGCAAACGGTGGAGTTTGTTTTATGGTTTGGAGGGTTTGATAAGTTGATATGTTTATGCTGGGTTTTTGCATTGTTGGATTTGTAATGATGTAATTTTCGGGTGGGGGCGGGGTCAATGACGTTTAGGGGTGGGGGTGGGGTGGGGAAATTAAGGAAGTCATTATTTAGTGAGGACTAGTTTTGTAAGGCGTTGACCGAGGTTTAAAATCTGTTAATGTGCACCTGTTTCAATGAAGTGGCCTTTTTCACACACAGAAAGTTGTCTGTGGTCTGCTTCCCCCCCTCACCCCTCCCTCCCAATGGGTGGCGCATGACGCATTCCAGGAGTGGACAGGCACAGAAGTGCTTGCATTCGGCGTGTCTGCTGCACGGTCGCATCAACATGTGTATGTATAACTCCTGAGACGAGGACAACTAGAATGCTGACCCTGCAACGGCAGACCCACTCTTACATACGGGCACCGCCGTCAGCGAGCAGTACAGTTGAAATAAATAGCACCATTTAAAACACAGAGTATGTAATGCTAAAATATCAGGAGAAAAAAAGAGATTTGGAGCAAAGATAAAGTCAAAGCACACGCTGTTCGTTCGCATCAGCATGTGTATTTATACCTCCTGTGACGCGAACAAGTTGAACGCTGACCCTACAATTGCGGACCCGCTCTTACATACGGGCACCGCCACCAGCGGGCAGTACACTTGAAAACCAATAGCACAGTTTTAAAAACAGAATATGTAATACTAAAGTATCAGGAAAGAAAAAGCGATTTGGAGCAGAGGTAATCTCCTGGTTTAGTCAAAGCACACGCTGAGCAGTCGTGTCAGCATGTGCCGTTATACCTCCTGAGACGTGAACAACTAGAACACCAACCCTGCAACAACCGACCCGCTCTTACATACCGGCACCGCCGTCAGCGAGCAGTACACTTGAAACAAATAGCATTGTTTAAACCACAGAATATGTAATACTAAAATATAAAGAAGTGGTTAGCAGTAAGGTCGATTTCACACAGTGGAGAGATGCAAAACCAAAAAGGCCAGTGTTAAGCCCTCCTATGTTTGGGTCCACATCCTTTGTATCTCCTTCGTTCACATCATGTTCTGATCAAAACTTACAGAGAACAGTATGTTCAGAACACCAGGCCAATCCAGAAAGGTTTAATGAGGATAATCACGGTTCGTAGTATTCATGAGCCAGTGCCAATTACATTTTATTTATAAACCCCAGATTTTTACCACTAGCACTGTTTTGGTGGTGTGGCAGCAATTCAGTCCATTCCTTTGAGTTAATGACCCCATCTTGTACTATGCAGCCTTCAAAAATACAATGACTCAGCTCTTTGCAGGACATATTTTCATTCACTCTAGTGATAACAAGTTATTAAATCTGTGTCAGTGGTCAAAGAACCTTCTCACACATCACTAACTTTAACCGCTTTGTCGCTGAAACACAGTGACCAGAAGAAAAATGTACCTCATTGTTCTCAAGAACTCAAGAATGATCTGAAAGATTCACTGGCTCATTTAGTTGACTTACTAGAGGATTGTGCAGAATTCATAGATCTTGTGGTAAAATTAGGTCATAGGTTAGGAGAATGTAAAAGTGATAGGCCCAAGACTGATCCTAGGGTAGTGGTTCTAAATAAACGAACTGACTCTGAACCCATGCAAATTGGAGTTATTATGGGGCCTTAGTACTCTGAGAAAAAACGACAGACAACGTAAAGGTAACCTCTGTCTTTATGTTATGTTATGTTAACCTGAATTTGTAAAGCGCACTGACACCATAAGTTTCCTGGTGCTGAGATTGTGAGAGGTCGAAGCGGCGAGACGGGCTAACCGGACTTAGAAAATAACCAGGTCTTTCTGAAAGTCAATAGAGTGCTGCTGGTCTTGATCGCCAGGGAGAGGGAATTCCACAGCTTCGGTGCCAAGTGGGCAAACCTGCGGCCTCCTAGCTTTTTGAGTTTGATGGTGGGAATGATCAGTAAGTGTAGATAGGCCGAGCGGAGATTGCGAGCTGGGCGATGCTTAGTGATAAGGTCTTTGAGACTAACTGCACCCCATAGTCAGTGAGAATCGATTCAGGATATCCCTCTCTGGCCATGAGACCCTCCAAAAATGTAATCACCTGAATCGTCTCAATGCTGGAGGTAAAGTGGATCTCAGGCCACCTTGAAAATAAGTCCAAGAGTACAAAAATGAAAATGTGTTGTTCATTGGAATGAACTGGACCCACAATATCAAGAGACACTTCTTTCCAAGGCCCAAGCAGAAGTTCCCTAATAACCATAGGTTGAACTCTCAAAAGCTTAGATTTATCACTCATAGCACACACCAAACAGTCCCTTATGACCCTCTCTACACATAGGTCCTTCCCTGGCCACCAGTAAGAAGATTTTAGTCTCTCCTTGGTCTTAGACATACCAGAGTCAGACTTATGAGCTAACTCTACTAACTCATAGCACAGTCCAAAGGGAGGTATGAGGCGTGTACCATGCAATAGCATCTCCTCACACACAGCCAATTCATCCTTGACTCCCCAGAATTTAGAAGCCTCCTCAGAATCTTGTATTTTTGAATGCCAACCATTCTGGATGAGACCCATTATTTCAGACAAAATAGAATCCTGAGACAACTTGAGGTGCCATTGATCCTTGTCAATGATTGTCTCTGCAACTGGGCGCACGTGAACATCATTTGTACACCATTTATCATCATAGTCATCATCAAGGAATTCATCAGCAACAAATCTAGAAAGCGTATCAGCCACACAGTTTTCCACCCCAGGAATGAACGTGATGTCAATATCATATTCTTGGAGAGCTATGACCCACTTCATGATTCTACTAGAGAGCAAGTCTATACCTTTCTTTGAGAAAATCTCACACAGAGGTTTATGATCAGTTTTAACCAAGAATACTGTTCCCCAAAGGAATTTTGTTTTGTATGTTTCCTAATGGCCCAAAATATTGCAAGAGCTTACCGCTCAACCACAGAGTAATGTGTCTCAGGATCCTTGAGGCCTCGTGAGATAAATGTGATTGTTTGCAAGCCATTTTCACCCTCCTGTTGAAGCACAGCCCCTAAACCCTTAAGACTAGCATCAGTGGTAACAATGGAAGTCTTGGAGGGATCAAAGCTTATAAGATTAGGAACATCACAGAGCCTTTTCTTGAGAGAAACAAACTCGAGATCACATTCTTTACACCACTTATATTCAGTCTTTCTTTAAAAGCTCCATCATACAGATGGAATGCTCAGCAAAACCCTCAACAAACTTATTGTATTACTCAATCATGCCAAAGAACTTCATAAGTTCCTCACTACATAAAGGAGGAGGCATGCGAGAGATGGTGTCCACCAGATTGGACTTGGGAGCAATACCATCACCTGAGATCGTGTGTCCCAAGTAATGTATCGAAGAAGTAGCAAATTGAAATTTCTCCAATTTCACAGTGAGATTACCTTCTTCAAGCCTACCCAACACAACATCAAGAAGATTTCTATGTTTGTCGTGATCTTTCCCAAATACCAAGATATTGTCTTGATAAACGCAAACACTATCACACCCTTTGAGAACAGTCTCCATTGCACGTTGAAATATGGAAGCTGCCGACACCAGTCCGAATGGCATCCTAACAAATCTAAAAGTGCCAAACAGGGTAATGAAGGAGGTGAGACCCCTTGAGGTCTCAGCCAGCTCATTTTGGTGATAGGGGGATGCCAAATCGATGGAACTAAAGACTTTAGCACCACCCAACATTAACAATTCAGCTATATTGGGAAGAGGATAGCGATCAACAACAACACACTTGTTGAGTTGCCTCAAATCCACACACAAACAAAGTGACCCATTGGCCTTGCACGCTACCACAACCGGAGAAAGCCAATCTGTACTAGTTACTTCTTCAATGATTCCACCAGCCTTGAGCTTATCTAGCTCCTTCCTGATTTCTTCCCTCACAGCTATAGGCACATTTCTAACCTCACAGCAAGAAGGTTGTGAATTGGGACGTAGGGGAATGTCTAACTTAAAATCTTTGAGACAGCCAAGACCTTCTCTAAAAACCTTTGAAACTTTTTGTCTTATGTGTGTTCCAATAGTGACATCAGAATTAACAGAAACAGATTGAACTTCACGTTTGATAATGATAGGAGATAAACTACTGGGATCCAGCATAACACCTAAGTCCCCCTGGTGAAACCACCTGGTGATGCTGTCAACTTTCTGAGAGACATAAATTTTACCAGAAACATAACGCCCACCGTATTCTATGATACCCAAAAAGTACCCACACAATGGTATGGGCTCACCACCATAGGCTAAGGGGTGTATGCCTGGTTTTAGAAGGGTAATCTTACAAGCAAGTTTGGTTTGATAAAATGCTTCAGCGACTATGGTAGTTTTTGCCCCGGAATCAAATAAAACCTTTGTAGATTCACCTTCTACTTGAATTGTGTCAATTTTCGTTCTAATGCAGAATCAACTTGACAAACAATTTGTCCACAGATAAAATCTTCTACAGGAATGTCAGATTCAACACACTTAACATTTGATGCGGAGATCTTGCTTTTACACACAACAGAAAGATGACCTTTCTTTTTGCATTTGGAACAGATAACATTCAAGGCACTTTGAATGTACTTTGTCACATCTGAAACACTTAGGAACAATCGTACCTTTCTTTGACTTAGTAATACTATCAGCTTTAGATGCCACTTTAGTCTCTTCTTTGACTACTTGAACAGTAATTTGCTTATCTTTTTTTAAAGTGTCAACGCACTTTAGAGAGTGTTCAATCCTTTGTGCTACCTGCAACACTTCATCGAAAGAAGGTTCAACCCTGAGCCACAGTTCTTCACAAACTTTCTCAATATTACACCCCAGCATAAAGGTCCCTTATTCTCTCATCAAGTAACTCAGCAAATTTGCAAGAAGATGCAAGTTTTCTAAGATGAGTGACATACATTTCAACAGATTCACCATAATTTTGATGTGTCTTAACAAATTGACATCTTTCAAGTATATTGCTCACTTTAGGTAAATAATGCGTGTCAAGCTTAAATAAACAGATTTCATATTCATGAAGATCTTTGCTTTCTGCGTCTCTGAACTCAGGCAGATTATCAAAAATATCTTTCCCTTCTGAGCCACAACAATGGAAAAAAGGGAGGTCCTGCGCTCGGCACTGAGACTTACACCACACCCTGGCATAACACTCGAAGACTTTTTTCCACTTTTTGATGACGGGTTTACCAGGTGATATAAGGAAAAACGGGGGAGCGGTCACATTTTGCATTGTTACTAAAAGTGTTACGAAAATCAAGAGACAAATATGTCCCTGACAGAAATGACAAGCAGACACAAAATGCAGGAAATGTGGTTGAAGATACCCCAAATAAGTAAACCTGAAATAACAAAGAAAAATTTAAAACAACAGTGTGCCAGTCACTGAACAAACTGGCAGGTGCAGGCCAAAACAATTGAAGAACCAGCTGATGTACCAAATAACGAAAAGAAGATAATGTTGAATATCAAGGTGTGCCCGTCACCGGTGTGCAGGCAAGGTTTACATTGAGAATAGCTGATGAAATTAAGAACTGGTGTAGACAAGAATAGCCAGCGTAGGACGTCAATATCTGACACGCAAAGTAACTTGAAGCTGTGTTTGAAAAACAAAATGGCGGAACGCTGTGTGACAAACGTGCCGTCAAGCGTCAAACAGAAACGTGAAGATCACCATGGAACGCAGCATAGATGACGAAATACAACGTGAAGATCACCGTGGAAAGCAGCATAGATGACGAAATCCAACATGAAGGGGCTCACTTGAAGGAACGCCGCATGAAGAAAAGCTCTGTCATGGCTGAGGGCAGGATTCGACTCAAGACCCAAGGGAAGTTGAGTGAGACAGTTGAATTAAATCTCAAACGAAAAAAAATGCAGCGATGAGTGAAGAGTCGTGCTGATGTCAACTCTTCAATGACTTGAGGTGCAGCTATAAAAGTACATTAAAAAGCGTAATACAGCTTCAAAACAAATGCAGCAATAAGTACAGAGTAACGAGGATGTTAATGAGGATGTCAAGCTCTCAGGTTCGGTGATGAACCTGAGAGCTTGACATCCTCATTAACATCCTCGTTAAAACAATGCAGCAAACAGAACATGAGCCATGCAATTGTTAAGTTCTACAATGACTTGAGGTGCTGCTGCCAAAAGTACATTAAAAAATGTGATACATCTCAAATGTTGTGTCATCTCAATTTAATCCATCAAGGTAGAGTGTTGAGCTGAGACTCCCACAGATGCTAGAAAATTAGTCGAATTAGGGACGAGCCTGCGTCGACTCTGAAACCCCAGTGAAATGAGGCAGTATAAACGCGGCCGGCGAAGGCTCCCAGCCCCTGAAATGAAGAGTTGTAATTCCCAAAAATGTGATAAAACAGCTTAAAGAGTCTGAATAGGGACAATCCTGCGTTGATTTTGAAACCCTAGTGGATTAAGGGCCTACAAACGTGGCGAAAGCTCCCAGCCCCCAAAATAAAGAGAAAGAGCACAGTACCTTGTACAATATTCCTCCTTTTGGCTTTCCCTTTATTATCACTATGTTTTGTTATAATAATTGTACAGATTACATTTTTCCCTACATAGGGAGATGTGTTATAATCTAACTTGGTACATTCCTCCTCCCCTCTTTCTTGGTCCCTTTGGAATGTACCAGGCTTTTTTGTTCCGAAGGTTCCCAAGCTGACTCGAACCTGTGGTGGTGAAAGGACTTGAATAAAGAAGTTGTTAATACTTTCCAGTGTCTTCGTCTTCTTCTTCTTCACAATATTTGACTGTTACTACTTTTCTTCCTTTGGGAAACTGCGCACTTGGCTAAAACTGGCACAGCACAAGAAAGATGCATTTCTTGCAAAAGCAGCTCATTGCAATTTTGGCTACAGACATTAGCAGCGTGTAAGCTGAGACCCGCACTGAGTGCTATTATCGAACATTGAGACTAATAAGCACTGTGCAAGACATTGAGCCGCCAAAAGGTTTAGGCAGTATAGCTTTCGTTCTGAGAACTTTTTTACTTTTAGTATTGGACATATAACCAATAATCATTCTGTGCACTTCTAATTCCCATTGTTCATGAAGGCTCATCGTGAGGGTGATTTATGTATATTACTATTATGTGCACTTGGCACTCTGTGCAGGTCTTAACGGAGTCTGTGAGTTGCATGATCTATACTACTATTATAAAGCAAGAACTGTGAACCTTTGAGGCGGGTAAACTCGGGAACCACAGCGCCAATCCAAACACCCAATACATCATTAGAATTGTCAGGGTCTGCAGAGTGACATAGGCTATATACCACAAAAAAATATACGTTCCTTAAAAAATATACGTTCCAAAAAAAAGCAGTCCCTTGGAACTAGCGCCGGCCGTGTGCGCTAACGACGTGCGTGCTGACATCATCAGGAGCGCTTGGAGGAGGGGCGGACAGGAGCGGAGGACAGGAGCGGTGAACTTTGGTGGACTGGAGCGGGCTGAGGTAGGTCAAGCAAGGGGAGGAGCGGTTAACTTAGAAGCGCGGGGAGGAGCGGTAAACTTTGGCGGACCGGAGCGGGCCGTTTGGAGCGCGGGGAGGAGCGGTAAAGTTTGGCGGACTGCCTGCGTGATGCCTGATTGCCCCCGCAGGGTCAAGCAAGGGGAGGAGCGGTAAACTTTGGCGGACTGGAGCAGGCCGTTTGGAGCGCAGGGAGGAGCGGTAAAGTTTGGCGGACTGCCTGCGCGAAGCCTGATTGCCCCCGGACAACGTCGGGGCGGGCTGCTAGTGTATTAATAAGAAGATTTTGTTGCTGAGCAAATGTATCCGGACAGCACTTTGAACTGCCCTGGTATTTGGTTACCTCATCTTCGTTGCTGGAATGCTACACTGATAACAGAGACATGTGTTTACAGAGTCTGTGGGCTATATCATATGTAATCAGTGTATTCGTCCCAGAGAAGTACTCATGCTGAAACACCCTTGAGCAGTCCTGGTGTTTGCTAACCTTGTATGCTGCAACCAGAATCCTGAACCCACACTTCCTGCATCCAGCAGCGACTGGCACAGAAAAAGCCGAATCGCACAAGTTGAGCTATTTCTCTTTTCGCTATTATCCTATCCCCTTTGCCCTGGGACCTTTCAAGAGGGTAGTATTTTCTTCATTGCTACCTCATTTGTTCATACTCGGATTTGGAAAATATCGTCGCCCCATCGGAACCACCTGGAGTTCAGATGAGTGGCTTGCAACATAATGCTAAGCAACAACAATCAGTGTTCCCTTTGGGCGACAACTTCACCATGGATGATGTACCTCAAACTTTAGCACAAGCCTCCCCTGATACCGCGCAGTTGACTGACATAATTTGCACTTTGCACCCAGAAATGCAACTTAAACAGGAAAATGCTGATCTGAAGAAGGAAGTAATTAAGTAAGTAAACATTTATAAAGCGCAACGAATGCCGAAGCGTCTTAGTGCTGGAGGTGACATGTGCTTCATCTAGGAAGGTGAGGGAGATAATTGCTGTTTTCTTGGGCAGAAAGAGCCAAGTTTTAAGCAGCTTCCTGAATCTGTTAGATTGTATTCTTATTGTAACTGGAAGTGCATTCCAAAGTTTCGCTGCCCGGTAGAAAAGACTCATGATAACCCACCTAGCCGGTAGGATCCTAGGAACATGAACCAGCCCGGCATTGGCTGACCTCAGGTCCTGCCGCGGAACATACCAGCAACAGAGTTTCTGTAGATCGCAAGGCCCCCCCAAACCGTGCTATTGGGCACCAAACAGAGTGCCTTAAACCTAATCCTTTCCTGGACAGGGGCCTTAAACTTCATCCTTTCCTGGACAGGTAGCCAGTGGAGGTCTCTAATGCTGTTTGATATGAGATGACATTTGGGAATGTTTAGTAGCACCCGTGCTGCAGCACTTTGCAGAGACTGGAGTTTTGATTGTAGACGTTTGTCAATGCCCAAGAAAAGGGCATTGCAATAGTCTATTCTTGAAAGGATCTTGTGCGATGAAAGGGAGGATCTTACACAGAATTTTTACAAGTAAAAAACAGGAGGATGTAACGAGATTAATCTGTTCCAAAAAACTTGAGTTGATCGTCAAACAGTACTTCTAAATTTCTAGCTTTGTTAACCGGGTCATGAAAAATACCTGCCTCAGCTGGCCACCAGTGGTTATTCCAGAGTGGGGATCCATTCCCGAACACCACCACCTTAGTTTTGTCCGTATTTAGCTCGAGGCAGTTTTCATGCACCAGCCACCAAGTTTGCGCATGATGTTGTAGATATGACTATCTGCGTATCATCTTCATAGGATACCACCGAAAAAAAAAAGCTTGGATCAGCTTAGCTAAAGGGGTAACATAGATGTTGAATTGAGAGGGGGGCAATGCTGAGCCCTATCGGACTCCACAGGGAAGTGGAAAGATATCAGATGTAAGATTTCCCCGGCATTGCCTCTGCTCCCTCTTCGAAAGGATGGAAGGAAGGAAGCAGAGTAAAAGCCGTCCCTTTAATTCCTACTGTCTCCAGCCTCTGCGTTAAGTCCTGATGATTAACCGTATCAAACTCGGCAGAGAGATCAAGTAGGATAAGAACGCCCCCCTTCACACTGTCTAGCTGTTTGCGGATTTCCTCAGTGGCCATAACTAACTCTGATTAGGTTGAGGGATTCCGTACAAAACCATGTTGGGTGGTGTCAAAAAGATCGTTAGACACCAGATCTTCATTCCTGGATCTTTCCAAGATTTTTGCAGGGAGTGGTAAGCAATATATCGGCAGATATTTTTATGCCTCTGAGTATTATTTAAAGACGGCGCCAGATGTAAGCTGACCGTGTCGGACACCATATGTAACTCAAAAGGAGGACATGGATAGTTCGGGAACCTGCCTTGGTGGATGATAGTAATTCATTTACTCTCTTAGAAGATTGAGAAGAAAAACTTGACAACTCTGAGGTAGTTGTATTGCCGGAGGCTTTATATACAATTGACTGATCTTTAGCCAAGGCAGATGTGTGCTCTGAAAGCTCCTTACAAGCTGTTTGCACTTTGGCCTGAAAGAAGTTGGCAACTTTATCACAGACACTTGATCAGGTGAAAATTAATTTCCATGTTGGAACTTAGACAAAGTTGTAACAGTCTTAAAAAGCTTTCTAGTCGAGTTTTTTGCTGCCACTATTTTCATTGACAAATAGCTGATCTTAGCTGCTTTAATTGCAGCTTTATATTCTTCTAGGGCTAATCTATAATTGTGTTTGCCCCTTTCACTGTAGTCTTGCCTCTAGGTACGTTCTGAGCTTCTGCATTTAAACTTTATACTTCTAAGTTCAGCGGAGTACCATGGGGCTGAAGTATTGTTCCTACAATGTTTTATCGTTTTCTCTGGGACCAGGAGATTTGTTCCCGAACTGATCCAGTGATCAAAATTATCTTGTTATTAACTTGATCTGGTATAGGGGATGTCTGTGTAGGGCCTCTTCTAAATCAGTTTCATTAATGTTGTGCCACATACGAGTCTTAGTAGTCGACAGTCTATTATAGCAGGGCACGTCTGACCCAGGAAGTAGGAGTTTAAAAAAGATGTTACTACGGTCAGTCCAAGTGAGTGGGAGTATTTTTTCCAAAGTAATATTGGTATTATTGGACATGTCTGGCTGGACTTATGTGTGGGTTCTGTTATGATCTGTTGCAGTCCAAAACAGGCCAAAGTATCCACCATGTGGGTGGCGTCAGCTTTATTTCGGCAGTCAAAACCCAAAAGTGAAATCTCCTAGTAGGGTGAAAGTTGGGAAGTCAACACACGATTCCAAGAATGTTTGCATAGACTGTATGAATGAAGCCCTAGGCCCCGGCGCCCGGTATAATAGTGCTCCTGAAAAAGTATTTGTGTAAATTTAAAATTAGCACTTAGGTGTAGAAGCACTAATGTTTGAGTAGGGTTAAGTGTGGCTTTAAAGTCGGTGCGGTATATAATCGTGATACCGCCCCCATGTTTACCTTCCCTATTTACAGGCGCTATCTCATAACCAGCTGGAACAGCTACGATCCAATCAGGATCGGATGTTTTATTAGACCAAGTTTCTGTTGGAAACTCCAGATCCGGAATAAATGTTTCCATAACATTCTCAAATTCATATTTATGTTTAATTCGGGACCTCGTGTTCAGTAAGATACAGGTCAGAGTCTTAATTGGGTTTTTGGGAGAAGCATTAGTCCTCAGTATAGTTCTTAAAGAAGCGGCTTCTGCAGGGTTAACGTTTTGGCAGAATTGACATTCATTACATTTAAAAAGGATGTTATCCTTATTACAATCCCAGGGGGGTTTATTTCAGCACTTACCTTTGTTAAGTGCTATCAGCTGTTCACTGGAATAAGAAGGGGGGTTTGGGGGGGGGGGGCAGCCGACCGAAGGGAGGTCCCCCCCCCCCGGGCAGTTTGGGAGGGTCAGGTCGGGGGGGGGGTTGTTGCAGTCACTGGCTTTCTTTGGGCTTTCTTTTCCTACCAAATCAAGCCCAAGCATAAATGCTTGTGGCTTCTTCCCCCGGCCACCATTTTAGGTTTGGTGACCTGGTGGCCGGGAGGTTGAGGTAGAAAAAATTTTTGAGGTAGTTTTAGCGTTGCTTTATTATAATCTTTTTTGACGCCTATCTATTAACAGCAATGGCGGCTGAGGATTAAAGAGTTTTCGAGGCTATCCGGCTTCTTAGTGAAGCTGAGAGGCTCGATTTGGTGATTGGTAACGCGGCGGGCCCGTCGCGGCCTCACCGTCAAGCTTCCGACGGAGTAGCGGCAGTGGTGGCGGTTTTGTCACCCCCAAGCGTTCTCGCCCGGGGGCACTGAGTGACCGGGGCCGCTCGCGTGTAAGGAAGACGGCCCAGAGTGTGAAGGTGCGGACGTCTGAGGAAATGGCGGGCGATGCTGTGGAGCGGTCTTTGGTTCCGGTAAGATCTCAGGTTGGGGCTTTGCCGGTCGGGGGGCCGCGGGAGCTTCTTTTAGCTCCGCCGGTTTCTATTAGGGCGGGTTCTGTTCCGCCGCTGCGGGGGAAAAAAGGTGCGCAGCGCGGTGGCCAGAAGCGTTCTGCTTCGGCCTCCGCTTTGAAGTTGTCCGCGGCACCACGAGTTGGGGGGGGAGGAGTTAACGCGAGCGGCTTGCTCTCCCTCGCGCATTCAAATTCAGCCTGTTCCGCCGGTTATTGAGGGGCAAAGTTTATCGGCTTTACCGGCGCTTGCTATGATTCCTCATGTGGGTGTTTTGGGGAGAGGCGTGAATTTGATGTCACCGACTCGTTCGTCTGGGCGGGGACAGGAAGGAGTTATGAGGCAAGAGGGGTTACGTCCTCCAGTTGAAGGTGATTTTTGTGATCAGGGTGCGATGGGGCAATTCAGCCCCCTGTTGTTTCCCCCCCCATTATCTAATAGGGGTGAGGTGTTTTCTGTGCAGAGTGGGTCTGTGGGAGAGGGAGAGTGGGCACAAGTTGGGGGTTGGGAGGACGTGTCTTTTGGGGTTCAGGGTCATGTAGTAGGCACACTAACTTCTCCTTTTCAGTCATTGGGGTCCAGCAGGGGGGTGTCTAACACTATGTTGCAGGTGGGCACCCTCCCTTCTAAGGGTGTGGTGAGTAGGAAGTCTGCAGTGGGAACAAGGTCTTGGGAGGGGCTTGATGTTTTCCCTTCATGGTCTCAAGGTATTCAGGAGGCTGATAAGGGTAGGAGAGGTGCCAGTTTTGGAAATCAGGCTGAATTGGAAGGGTTTATTGATTTGCGTAATCCTATTTTTGTGGGTCAAGGGCCCCAGTCTCTTGATGTAGGAGTTCAAGGCCAGGTGGTTTCAGGGGGCCAACCCTTGGGTCCTGCGTCGGCTGTGTTACAGGCCATGCTAGATTGGAGTAGTGGGGAGGAGGTGGTGGAGCCTTCCCCTCCTCTTCATAGGGTTGGTTTTTCTTCAGATACTGTGGTACGGCAGTCCAATGGGAGTATGCAGGGAGTTTGGTCTAAGGATTTGATTGGTTCAAGTGTGGTTTGTAGTCAGGGGCCCGGCACATCAGTCCAGCCTTTTTCCTTGCAGGTTAGGGATCGGCGTGGGACAGCGGACTCGGTAGGGCGCAGTCCAGCCCATGTTCACGAGGAGAAGGGAGGGTGGAGCCTAGCGTGGCACATTCCGTACCGGCGGGGGAGCCCAGCGCGGCCAGCACACGAAGGTCAGGCGCGATCTCGCTGGCCCCTACGTATCTTCACGCAAGGAGGAAGGATTACACTGCTGACGACCTTCACAGGAGTAGTGAAAGGTTGAGGGAGTACCGGCGCGTACAGTCGGCTCCCCCTGTAAGTGTTCAAAAACGGGTTGGTAAGGCCCATTCTTTTGTGGAAGAGCCTGGGACAGCTCATAAGAGGTTGTTGGTGTCAAGCCCTCCCCAGTTTGAGGAGCCTTTGGTTTTGGACTATGATGAGGATAGCCCCGAGGAAGGGGAGCTGCGTGATACTGTTGCTGGGGGGGGGCATTTTCATGCTTCTCGCAGTGTTTTTCAGGCACCGGTGGAGGTGCAAGCAAAGAAAGTGGTGGTATCCGGACCAGCTCGAGAGCGCGGCCCCGCAGGAAGGGTTCCTCGAATGAGGGACATCGCGGAACGAATGGCTTGGAGGTCGGGGCCAGGGCATGCCCCCGCGTTAAACCCAGGTGAGCTTGGTGAACCACGGGCCAAACCACAAATGGTGTCTGTGGGGATCGGGGGTGACTCTTTGGAGGGAGAGTTGACAGGCAAATTGTATAAGGGCTGTTACGTAAAGGATCAAGGAGTGGGCACAGGTGATGGTGAGGGTGCGGCCGCTAAGGTTGAGAGTGGCACAAACACCGAGTCAATAAAGGGTACTGATCCTTTGCATAGCAAAGAACTAAAGATTAAGAAATTGCCCTATATGGGTGTGACTAAGCCTTTGGGAGCACATCTTATGGTTTCTACTTAAGAGAGAATTTGGAAAGGTGAGTATGTAGAGCTTTTGAAGCTGCTGCATAGGGAGGTGCGCTCTAAGGAGGGCTCAAAAGAGGAGGAGTATGAGTTGGCAAAACGCCCTAAGGTACCGCTGACTATTCAAAATTGGACGTCAGCATTTTTGATATATGCTAGCGTTTATTGCGAAAAGTTTCCAGAGCGCTGCGTTGCCTTATTTAAATACATGGATGTTATTAGAAAAGCACAGATCACTGGTAGTGGCTTTGCATGGGCTCAATATGATGAGGAAGTCAGGGCTCGTATGGCTTGGGACCCTGATGCTAAGTGGGGTGAATTGGATACAGATCTTTGGCAACACACCATCGGCGTTTCTGTCGGTGGTAAGACTATATTTACTGCCAGCGGATTACCTTTAGTTTATCGGCCCTTTCAGGGTAAGCCCACCAGGGGAGGGGTGGGAAATACAGCAGTCACGCAGTCGGAAGGGGGAGCATGTTGGGACTTTAACAAGGGTCTGTGTTCTAGGGAGTACTGCAGATTTCGGCATGAATGCTCTCAGTGTGGTAGGAGACACCCATCGGTCAAGTGTTGGGGGCCCCGGACAACAGGCGGGCAACAGTGGCCACAGCAGAGTGCTAATACATCAGGCCCCTCTCAGCAATCCCAGTCAATCAGAGGGGGAAAGAATGCTTCAGGGGTTGGGCCAAAGGGCTCGTACTCTGGTTAAGCTGGATCAATTGGCAGAAAGTTTGAGGTGGTATGGGGATGTGAGAGCTCAACAACTTTTGCTGTCTGGTTTTCGAGAAGGTTTTAGATTGGGTTATTCAGGGCCTCGTTTGCGGCGATGGTCCAAGTTGAAAACGGCTGATGAGCTCAAATCAGTGGTGCAGGATAAACTGGATAAAGAAGTTCATGAAGGTAGGATGGCTGGTCCTTTTGATGATTGGCCTTTGCAGGATTTGATCATTTCACCCATAGGAGTCGTTCCCAAAAAAGAGCCAGGGCAGTATCGTCTGATCCAACATTTATCATGGCCAGAAGGGGCATCAGTGAATGATTTCATTGATGAAGAGTCAGCTTCAGTGGCCTATTCATCAGTTGATGTGGCAATGTCCTTAGTGGTGACAGCAGGCCCTTTAGCGGAAATGGCGAAATGCGATATAAAATCTGCATTTAGACTGCTTCCAGTCCATCCTGATGACTGGTGTCTTCTGGGTATCCATTTTCAAGGAAAATGGTACGTGGACAAGGCACTGCCAATGGGTTGTTCGATGTCATGTGCACTTTTTTAAACGTTTAGCACTTTTTTGCAGTGGTTTTTCACACACCAATCTGGTCATGAGCTCGTGACTCACTACCTAGACGATTTCTTTTTTGTGGGACCACAGGGATCCTCTCAGTGTCAGGCAGCCTTTGATAAATTTGAAGAACTTATGGACTTTTTGGGAGTACCTCTGGCGCCGGAAAAGACCATGGGTCCTTGCGCGACCATGTCTTTTTTGGGTTTTAAGCTTGACTCAAGAGCGATGCAGGCTCGTCTGCCACAGGATAAGAAAGTAAAAATGCTGGATCTTTTGCACTCTATGTTGTCAAAACCTAAAGTTACAGTGAAGGAGGTACAGGTCCTGTTGGGGCATTTCAATTTTGCTTGCAGGGTTGTGAGAGCGGGTAGGACTTTTTGCAGGCGCCTGGGCAGGGCATTGTCAGGTCACCATTTACCTCATCACCGTGTGCGATTGCTGGAGTGAAAGAGGATTTGAGGATGTGGTCCACCTTTCTGCATTCATTCAATGGAGTCCCTTTGGCCCAGGAACAGGATTGGTTGTGGGAGGTCCAGATTTTCTCTGATGCAGCAGGCAGTGATGGTTTTGGTCTGTATTGGCAAGGAAGGTGGTGTGCGGAGAAGTGGCCGGATCGGTGGAAAGATGGTGGTAGGAGCATTGCCTTTTTGGAATGGTTTCCGGTGGTGGTGGCCTTGACTCTGTGGGGGCAGGATTTAGCTCACAAAAAGGTTCTTTTTCGCATTGACAATCGGGCTGTTGTCGATATTATCAACAGACAGTCTGCCAGAGATACTGAGATTCTGAAACTGCTGCGAGTCTTTGTGTTGGGGTGCCTTAAGTATGACATCAGCTTTAGGGCCTTACACATTCCTGGTGTGGACAATGACATTGCGGATGCTTTGTCTCGTTCACAGTGGGAGAGATTCCATGGGCTTGCCTCGGAGGCGGACAGGACACCGACGCACATGCCAGAGCACCTTTGGGAGGTCGGCAGCACAGGGTCTTACAGTTGGGGGTAGGTTTGTTGTCCTCATCTACTCGAGCGGCTTATGACCTGGCTTGGAAAGATTTTTTGGCATCAGGGGCTTGCAGACGTGAACCTGGTTGGAGGCGTGTTGAAGATGTAGTTCAATTCATTCTGTATCTGATGGATAGGGGGTTATCTAGGATTACCATTGCTGGGAAGCTAGCAGGCATTTCCTTTATGGGTAAACTCCTTTGGGGATATTCTCCTTCGGCTGGTGAGTTGGGTAGGAGATTGTTGAAAGGGTGGGCTCGTGAGCGCGGTGCGCAGCAGTCAGTTCGGAACCCTTTGTCCTGGCAGAATTTGGCTAGGGTGGTGGAGGCGCTTCCTAGTATTTGTACAGATGAGTTTGAAGTTTGCTTGTTCTCCACGCTTATGGTGTGGATGTTTTTTGGCGCATTCAGGGTTTCGGAGTTGTTGGGTTCTAAGTTTAATAAAGGTATTGGGTGGGAGGATGTTCATTTGTCTGAGAAGGGTGTTCATCTGTGGCTGCATCGCTCGAAAACTGATCAAAGAAGTAAAGGTAAAGGGGTCTGGTTAATAGCATCTTCCCCCCCCGTGACATGCCCCTTACAGTGGGCCAGGAGATGGTGTACTGTTTCTGGGGGGGCCCTTGAAGCTGGTGTTTTTCAGCATGCAGATGGCTCTAGGGTCACTGACTATCAATTGCGCATGGTATTGCGTAAAGCGTTGAGGAGCATTGGCTTGGATGAGAAAAAGTATGGCACTCATTCTTTTCGCATTGGGGCAGCAACTGAGGCACATAACCGGGGTTGGTTCGAGCAAGATATCATGCGCGTTGGTCCTCCAGGTGCTTTCAGCGCTATGTACGAAATGACGCGGTTGGGGCGCTTGCGTCATCCTCGTTGTCTTAAAATCCGATACTGCTCTTCTCATTTCAGGTTCGGTGGCTTGGCCTCGATCTGCGGCTATGACCATTTGGATTGTGGGTCATTCATTCGTGAAGTGGGCACAGATTCAAGCATGAAATAGCTATTTTGGATCAATTCTTGGTTTTAATGGGCGTTTTTTCAATGTGATATGGAGGGGCAGAGGGGATATGTGTTGGAAGGATTTGATTCATGCTCTCAATTCCTGGTTGGGTGGAGGCCATTGTCCTGATGTTTTAGTTATTCACCTGGGGGAAAATGATCTGTGCAAGGTGAAGGTAGTTGTTCTCTTACGAGCGATGAAGAAAGATCTTTCTCTATTAAAACAGCAGTGGGCGGGTTGCCATGTTGTTTGGACGGAGTTGGTCCCTAGGAGATCCTGGAGAGGGGCTCGCAAGCCCAAGGCAATTGATAAGGCAAGGAAAAAGATCAATGTAGAAGTTTCCAGTTTTTGTAGAGAGTTGGGTTTTGGTCGCGTGACGCACGGTGACATTCGGTATGATGCAGCTGAGTTCTTTCGTGATGACGGTGTTCACCTTTCCAGGTTGGGTATGGATTTATATCTCCTTGAGTTGCGGGAAGTTCTGTCTCGTTGTTTGAAGATTCAGGAGTTTTCTGGCTAATTCCTCCTTCTGTTCGTTAGTGTTTTTCTTTGTATTTTGGGGGGCAGAAAGGGGGGGGTGTAGTTCTCCCCCCCCCCCCGCTTTCTGGGTGGCGGGGTTTAGTTGTGTTTTGTCAGGCTTGGCAAGTTTGTGCAACATGCTTGTGGCTCCTCCCCCCGGCCACCATTTTAGGTTTGGTGACCTGGTGGCCGGGAGGTTGAGGTAGAATTTTTTTTTCCCTCCCTTCCCCCCTTATCTGTATTGGTTAGATTAGAAGTACTTTGTGTTATATTTTCATTTAGTCGGTTTTTTCCATTCTAGGATTTTTCTTCGTTTTCTTTTTTCGTGGCCTTTTTTGCTGGAACAGGTGGACATGGAGCTTTGTTTCTGTTATTTGTCGCTTGGAACAGGTGCTGTGCGGGGTTTAGTTGTGTTTTGTCAGGCTTGGCAAGTTTGTGGTTGGTTTTTACTTGGTTGGCTCATTCGGCAGGGGGAATTGGGCATGATGACTTGCTGGGATGGTTGCAGTGGTTGGGGGACCAAAATGGGTTTGAGGGCAAACGGTGGAGTTTGTTTTATGGTTTGGAGGGTTTGATAAGTTGATATGTTTATGCTGGGTTTTTGCATTGTTGGATTTGTAATGATGTAATTTTCGGGTGGGGGCAGGGTCAATGACGTTTAGGGGTGGGGAAATTAAGGAAGTCATTATTTAGTGAGGACTAGTTTTGTAAGGCGTTGACCGAGGTTTAAAATCTGTTAATGTGCACCTGTTTCAATGAAGTGGCCTTTTTCACACACAGAAAGTTGTCTGTGGTCTGCTTCCCCCCCTCACCCCTCCCTCCCAATGGGTGGCGCATGACGCATTCCGGGAGTGGACAGGCACAGAAGTGCTTGCATTCGGCGTGTCTGCTGCACGGTCGCATCAACATGTGTATGTATAACTCCTGAGACGAGGACAACTAGAATGCTGACCCTGCAATGGCAGACCCACTCTTACATACGGGCACCGCCGTCAGCGAGCAGTACAGTTGAAATAAATAGCACCATTTAAAACACAGAGTATGTAATGCTAAAATATCAGGAGAAAAAAAGAGATTTGGAGCAAAGATAAAGTCAAAGCACACGCTGTTCGTTCGCATCAGCATGTGTATTTATACCTCCTGTGACGCGAACAAGTTGAACGCTGACCCTACAATTGCGTACCCGCTCTTACATACGGGCACCGCCACCAGCGGGCAGTACACTTGAAAACCAATAGCACAGTTTTAAAAACAGAATATGTAATACTAAAATATCAGGAAAGAAAAAGCGATTTGGAGCAGAGATAATCTCCTGGTTTAGTCAAAGCACACGCTGAGCAGTCGTGTCAGCATGTGCCTTTATACCTCCTGAGACATGAACAACTAGAACACCAACCCTGCAACAACCGACCCGCTCTTACATACCGGCACCGCCGTCAGCGAGCAGTACACTTGAAACAAATAGCATTGTTTAAACCACAGAATATGTAATACTAAAATATAAAGAAGTGGTTAGCAGTAAGGTCGATTTCACACAGTGGAGAGATGCAAAACCAAAAAGGCCAGTGTTAAGCCCTCCTATGTTTGGGTCCACATCCTTTGTATCTCCTTCGTCCACATCATGTTCTGATCAAAACTTACAGAGAACAGTATGTTCAGAACACCAGGCCAATCCAGAAAGGTTTAATGAGGATAATCACGGTTCGTAGTATTCATGAGCCAGTGCCAATTACATTTTATTTATAAACCCCAGATTTTTACCACTAGCACTGTTTTGGTGGTGTGGCAGCAATTCAGTCCATTCCTTTGAGTTAATGACCCCATCTTGTACTATGCAGCCTTCAAAAATACAATGACTCAGCTCTTTGCAGGACATATTTTCATTCACTCTAGTGATAACAAGTTATTAAATCTGTGTCAGTGGTCAAAGAACCTTCTCACACATCACTAACTTTAACCGCCTTGTCGCTGAAACACAGTGACCAGAAGAAAAATGTACCTCATTGTTCTCAAGAACTCAAGAATAATCTTAAAGATTCACTGGCTCATTTAGTTGACTTACTAGAGGATTGTGCAGAATTCATAGATCTTGTGGTAAAATTAGGTCATAGGTTAGGAGAATGTAAAAGTGATAGGCCCAAGACTGATCCTAGGGTAGTGGTTCTAAATAAACGAACTGACTCTGAACCCATGCAAATTGGAGTGATTATGGGGCCTTAGTACTCTGAGAAAAAACGACAGACAACGTAAAGGTAACCTCTGTCTTTATGTTATGTTATGTTAACCTGAATTTGTAAAGCGCACTGACACCATAAGTTTCCTGGTGCTGAGATTGTGAGAGGTCGAAGCGGCGAGACGGGCTAACCGGACTTAGAAAATAACCAGGTCTTTCTGAAAGTCAATAGAGTGCTGCTGGTCTTGATCGCCAGGGAGAGGGAATTCCACAGCTTCGGTGCCAAGTGGGCAAACCTGCGGCCTCCTAGCTTTTTGAGTTTGATGGTGGGAATGATCAGTAAGTGTAGATAGGCCGAGCGGAGATTGCGAGCTGGGCGATGCTTAGTGATAAGGGTCTTTAGGAAATCGGGGCTATTGCAATGAAGAGCTTTGAATATCAGACAGCCTGTCTTAAAAGCAGCCCTTTGTTCAATTGGTAGCCAGTGCAGTTGACGCAGCAAAGGCCTTGCCGATTTCCATTTCGGGGTTTTATGGATTAGTCTTGCTGCCTGATTTTGTACGATTTGAAGGCGGTTAAGCAGTGACTTAGGTAGACCTAGGTAGAGGGAGTTGGAGAAGTCAAGCCTGGATAGAACCAGGGAGATCACTACTTGCACCAATGCGGCATGCGAGAGCAGGTGGGAGATCTTACGGATTTTTCGTAGCTGGAACATGCTGGATGAGATCACTGCCCCTATGAGTTTTGAGGGAAAGTTCGGAGTCAATGACCACCCCTAGGCTTTTAACCGAGCCTGAGGGTGTGGGGGAGGGGCCTAACTCAGTGGGCCAGAACTGGGGGGCCCAGAGTGCTACTCTGTTTCCTGGCAGGATGAGTTCAGTTTTCCCGGGATTAAGTTTGAGTTGATTGTGATTCATCCACTGCTGTATGTGGAGCATCACTGTTTGGAATTCAGTGGCCGCATCGGGGGAACCTAGAGGGAAGATGATCTGCAGGTCATCGGCATAGTTGAAGACCGTGATCTTCCACTTATTTAGCGAGAGAATCAGTGGCCGGAGATACAGGTTGAATATTAAGGGCGAGAGTGAAGATCCCTGTGGGACTCCGCATGTGACAGGCGCTCTGGAGGCAGTGAATGGACCTAGGCAGACCGTTTGCACTCTGCCTGAGAGAAATGACTTGATCCACTCGAAGGCAGGACCCTGGATGCTAGCCTGCCCGACACGGTGGAGAAGGATGTTGTGATCCACCGTGTCGAACGCGGCTGACAGATCCAGGAGCACTAGTGCCTGCGGGGCCCCCTTATCGGCATTACCCCTTAGTGCATCTAGCACTGCCAGAATGACAGTCTCAGTGGAATGTGCCGGCCTAAAGCCTGCTTGGTTGGGTTCTAGGAAGCTGGAGCTCTCAATAAATTTTGAAAGACACGTAGTTACGTGAGCCTCAAGAAGCTTAGCTAGATAGGGCAGAAGGGAGATGGGGCGATAGTTGGAGAGGATGGTAGGGTCCGCACCAGGTTTCTTCAGCAGAGGGACCAATATGGCCTCTTTAAGGGGGCTGGGGACCGTGCCTGTGCGGAGGGAAGCGTTCAGGAATGGGAGGATACTGTGTGGTAGGGAAAGAAAAACGTCCCTGAGAACAGAAGGAGGGCAACAGTCGTTGGGGGACCCTGATTTGATACGGGTTGTGAGTTCTACAAGGATGCCAGGGCTGATGGCAGGGAAGTTAGTGAAAGATAGGGGTTGGATAAGGCAGGGTCCGGCAGACTGACTGGAGTGGAGAGAGAGATGGTATTCTTGATATCCACAATTTTCTCGATAAAGAAGGTGTTCAACGCGTTGCATGTCTCTTGTGTAGGGGCTTCAGCTGGAAGAATTCTGTCATTCGAAGAGAGGTCGTTCAGAATTTAAAAATTTCCTTAGATTTGCTATGGGCAGAGAGGATTCTTTCTGAGATATGTGTGGTCTTGGCCGGGACAATTGCGCTTTTATATTCTTTGCGGGCTGCAACAAAAAGCCGTCTGTCGGAGTTGGAGTAATCGCGTCTCCAGTTGCGTTCGAGTTGGTGTAGCTTAAGTTTCAGTGCCTTGAGGTCGCTCGAGAACCATCTGTGCGTGTTGCCATGCCTGGCCTGCACGTATTTGGTAAGGGGAGCGAACCTGTTACTGGATGTCTGAAGCAAACTAACAATATACCTCTCCATCAGATCGACATTGGAGTTGGCATCAGTGGTGGGGCAAGTGGCGGCCAGGGAATGTAAGAATCCTTGGGAGTCTTAGTAACTCCATTTGCGGGAAAGCCCGCCTGCCTGTGTGAGGGGTTTTTAACCTGCCTCTGGTTGTGAAAGTAACATCAATCTGATGGTGATCGGACCAGATGCAGGTGGAGATGATTGGGCTGGACAGTGTTAGATTGTGTGTCCAGATGTGATCGAGGATGTGACCTTTAGAGTGAGTGGGAATAGTAATTTGTTGGGCAAGGTTGAGACTGGTTAATAGTTCAAATAATTCAGTGGCGTGGGGTCCCGCACGGTCGTGCTCAAACCAGTAATTGAAATCTCCAAAGAGTGCGACTCTGGTGTGGCAGGTCATCAGGCTAGCCATTTGTTCGGCCAGAGAGATGGGAAACAAGGGCATAGGGTGGGGGGGGGGGGCGGTAAATGAGTATGAGCGCAAGGGCGCCCGCATCAGTTTCAAGATTGATAACTAGGTTTTCCACCTCTGGTAGGGCTAGGGAGGCAATGGCAATGGATTTGAGCCTCTTTTGTATGATAGCTGCAACCCCACCCCCAGTTTGGCTAGATGGACGGTTTACATTGAGAATATAGTAATCAGGGGGGAGAGCGGCCAGAATGTCCGGGTAGGAGTCTGCGGTAAGCCACGTTTCGGTGAGTAGTAGTATGTCAGGTTTTTCAGTGGTCAGCAAGATGAATATATCTAGCTGGTGTTTCACCATGGAACGCGTGTTAAGGTACAGGACCCGGAGAGACGTATTATTGCTTGGCGCATGGGGCGGAGTGTTGACAGAGGGGGCGGCTGCGTGCTCTCTGATGGCAGGAGAGCTCAGGGTGGTGCGTGAGATGGCTAAGGACGAGATGATCTCGCGTACGCCAGGAGGGAGTAATATAGATGGAGACTGCAACTCTCTAAGAGCTTTGGAGGAATAGGAGAGAGATTGCACAGAGCTCGTGGCCTCCGGGCCCGGTCTGGCGCAGATGGGCGCCGCCGGCGCCCCGCTGCGCTCCCGTGGGAAGATCTGCATTTTGCCTGAACTGCCTTTATTGTGGTAAACCTGGGCATTTTGATCGAGAGTCTCCCACCAAACCTAAAAAGTAAAAGACGTAGTGGGCATAGAAACAGGTAGCTTGATTCAAGAAAACTAACTGTCGGAGAGATTGGAGATCATCTCGTCGAGAGATGATGTACAGCACATCTCACAATACGTGACCAATGACATCAACCAAGTTCCTAGACACAACTATTAGGATAACGTTCATCCTATCCTCACAAAAAAGACACAGCTTATCTGTACTAATCGATTAAAGTGCTACTGGAAATTTCCTTGATTTTACCCTGACCAGGAGATTGGGGATTACCCAAGTGACAAAATCTGAACCAGACCAGTAAGAGCAATTGATGATTTCGCCCTTTCCTCAGGACTCATCAGTTTTAGTACCACACACAAGTTATGTTTGACCTCATTAACACTCCGACTTTTGGGGTCATCCATGGCATTCCGTGGTTCAAATGTCACAACCCAAAGATTGATTGGGTTTTACAAACCATAACCTTAGATTCATCCTTTTGTAGAACACCTGTTATCAGGAAGCACAATACCCAACCACACCATTATATTTTGCTACTACACGTTACTCCATTAGACACATTAGCATAAGATATTAAGACTTCTTTGAGGTGTTTGATCCCATTCATGCTACTCAGTTACCACCTCACAGGGTTTATGATTGTAGAATCAATCTTATTACTGGTGCTGTACTGCCGTGCAGTAGTATTTATGCTCTAACAGAGCCCGAAACGCAATACCTGTAAAAATATTTAAGATGAGCTTCTACATTTAGGGTTCATAAGGCATTCAATCTCACCAGTCTCGCCGCCCTTTTTTTTGTCTCAAAAAAGAATGGGGAATTAAGGGCCTACATTGGTTATCAAGCAGTCCACAAGGCCACGAAAAAAAACAAGCATTTGCAATGCAATAGGTCTTGTACTCACGCAAATTTGAGCTATTGGCATTGTAAAGGACAATGCCTTTTACTTATGTTTTGGGTTCTAAAACATAAATAAAAGGCTTTTTCATTTACAATACTAAAAGCTTAAACTCTCGTAGATGCGAGACCTATTGCATTGCAATAAAGGGCCTTCTCGAGCGCTTGTTAGATTGTAAATATCAGAGGAAGAGACCAGCCTGCAACGTCTTCAAAGTAGTGATAAACAGTGCAGTGAAGAAGATGTGTAAATGTTGTAAATTGCGAAGTGAGAGTTACATATGACCCGAACTATAAACACTAACAAAGCGCTCCAACACCTTTCGCTCTGTGATTACACTGTCATGCCTCAGGAAGAAGAGCAGGGGTCGGGGCTATATCCTGCCCGCTCCGTGATTGGAGTGTGCAGTGTGGCAGAGTAATGTTATTGCTATCTTCGGGCCAAATAAAAAACACTCTAGTAGGGCCCTGACTTCACCTCTTGGTACAGTTCGCGCTGTGCTTTATGGCAGGCCTGGAGGGAGGGATGGTCTCGGCTGCAGCTGCGGCTTCGTACAATGCCCCTGCTATTACTAGTGAGCAAGAGGTGCTGAGGTGATGGTATTGGTGGTGGTGGCATTGGTGGTGCTGGTGGGAGTATTGGTGGCATTGGTATTGGTGGTGGCATTGGTATTGGTGGTGGTATTGGTGATGGGGTGGTGGTGGTGCTTTTGGTGGTGATGGAATTGGTGGTGGTGGGGTATTGGTGGTGGTAGTATGGGGGGGTGGTATTGGTGCTGCTATTTATGGTGGTGGTACTGGTTGTCATGATCCGCCCGACAGAGGGGTTTTCGAAACCCGTTTTCCGTGATTCCGAGACAATGGAGGAATAACTGACTACAACTCCCGGCATGCCAGAGGACGTTACGCAAGTCACGCACAGGACGTGCGCAACGAATCATCAAAAGAACTGAGAGAGAACAAAGTCTTTGCCGATAATTCTGGTTTCTTCCTGGTGAGCGTTTGGTGAGAAACGGAGGAGGCGGTAAGCTAGCGGACTTTTACCGCATCTGGGATTACTTTGCCGTCATTCTCAATCCGACCTTGGTGTTTCACGCAAGGGCGTGTAACGCCAGTCTTTCATTGGTTTTCCCCTCGGCTGAAGGGAAAACAACCGGGCTGGGTGTGAGAGTAACACTCGGCGTCCTGGTGATTTAACTTTGACTTTTGAACATTTTGCAAAGCAGCACAAGCGCGCTAAACTCCAGGGGGAAGGACTACCCACTCAACTTTGTTTTACCGAGGAAGACTTTACCCTCGTCAGAACCTTGTCACGAACTTTACAAGGAGGGGATTCTTTTGTAGCTCTTCCGAGTGTGTGAGTAAAAGACTTACACGTGCAAACACCCCTACAAGATACGAACGTGGGGGTGTATCTTTTTGTTGGTGTGCTTCAATAACGCCAGGTTGCAAGCAATAACTATTTTTGTTGTACATTATATTGCTACTTTCTTTACATCACATGTTCCTTGTTTCTTATGCTTTGTGTATGTAGGAGACTCCAAGCGGGGTATAATCAAAACGAATTAACTCCCCCCATTGAAGAATGTATCCCGTGCACATTCGGTAGGTGTATCTGGTAGATTAGGATGAGAACAGCCCCTTTCTTCTTAGGGTCTTTTGTTTGAAAAACAACGTGTTTGTGCTTTGTCATCCTTGCAGCTGGGTGGAGTGACTGATACCTCAGCCTTGAGAGTCTACTACTGAATCACTCACGTCTTTTTTTCTTTACAGGTACGCTTAGGAGGTAAAGGTTTTCCCTGGGTGGTAAAGAGAGTGAGATAGAGTGGGAGGACTAGTATTACCTGAGCAGGGGGGGGGGTTTGTCTAAACCTGTTGTTCTTTGTCGTTTCAGGTCTCCCTCCCTGCTGTTCCCTTCCTTTCCCTCCCCGGTTGAACACCCTTAGTTGTCTGTGCGTGATCCATCAGACTCTGAGGCGGTTCTGATGGGGAGGTTATAGGCTTAGCAACACAGCCCCGAAGAGGTCAGAAAGCAGAGCCTGACACTGGTGGTGGTGGTATTGGTGGTGGTGGTATTGGTGGGGTATTGGTGGTGGTATTAATGTTGCTATTTGTGGTGGTGGTAAGGGTGATATTGGTGGTGGTGGTACTGGTGGTGGTGGTATTGGTGGTGGTATCTGTGGTGGTGGTATTAGTAGTGGTGGTTTTGGTGGTGGCAAAGGTGGTGGTATTGGTGGTGGGGTATTGGTGCTATTGGTATTGGTGGTGGTGGTACTGGAGGTGGTATTGGCGGTGGTAGTATTGAATTGGCAGTGGTATTGGCAGTGGTATTGGTGGTGGTGGTATTGGTGATATTGGTGGTGGTATTGATATTGGTAGTGGTGGTATTTGTGGTGGTGATATTGGTGGTATTGGTAGTGGTGGAGGAGGTGGCATTGGTGGTAGTGGTATTAGGGGTGGTATTCGTGGTGGTGGTAGTGGTATTGGTAGAGATGGTATTGGTGGTGGTGGTATTGGTGATGCTATTGGTGGTGGTGCTGGTATTGGCATTGGAGGTAGTATTGGCGGTGGTATTGGCTGTGGTAGTATTGGATTGGTGGTGGTAGTATTGGTTGTATTGGTGGTGGTGTCATTGGTGGTATTGGTGGTGATGGGGTATTGGTGGTGGTGGGTATTGGGGGTAGTGTTGGTGGTGGTATTGTTATTATTATTGGTGGTATTGGTGGTACTGGTGGTGGTATTGGCGGTGGTGGTATTGAATTGGTGGTGTTGGTGATGGTGGTATTGGCGGTGGTGATATTGGTGGTGGTGAAATTGGTGGCAGTGATATTGGTTGTGTCGGTGGTATTGTTATTGATATTGGTGGTGGAATCAGTGGTGGTGTTTGTATTGGCTGTGGTATTGGTGGTGGTATTGGTGGTAATGGTATTGATGGTAGTGGTATTGGTGGTATAAGTGGTGGTTGTGGTATTGGTATTATTGGCGGAGGTATTGGTATTGGCAGTGGTGGTATTGGATTGGTGATGGTAAAGGTATTGGTAGTTGTATTGGTGGTGGTATTAGTGATGGTTGTGGTATTAGTGGTATTTGATTTGTGGTGGTATTGATGGTGGTGGAGGTATTTGTGGTGTTAGTGGTGGTATTGGTGATGGTGGCGGTATTGGTGATGGTGGCGGTATTGGTGGTGCTGATGTTGGTGGTTTTGGCGGTGGTATTTGATTGGTGGTGGGGTGTTGGTGGTATTGGTGGTGGTATTGGTGGTGATAGTGGTGGTGGCGGGGTGGTGGTGGTGGTGGGGGTATTGGTGGTGGGATATTTGTGGTGGTATTAGTGGTAGTATTCGCGGTGGTATTGGTAGTGTTGGTATTGGATTGGTGGTGGTGGTATTGGGGTTGGTGGTAGTGGTATTGGTAATGTGGTAATTGTGGTATTAGTGGTGGAGGTATTGGTGTTGTTGCTATAGGTGGTGTTGGTGGTGGTAATAATGGTATTGGCGGTGGTATTGGTGGTGATGGTATTGGTGGGATTGGTGGAGGTATTGGAGGTGGTGGTATTGGCTGTGGTGGTGGTATTGGTGATAGTATTGGCGGTGGTGGTATTGGTGATGGTACTGGTGTTATTGGTGGTGGTGGTGTTAATAAAATAGACTTTTGAAACAACCGGTCGGGGGGCTTTAGTACAGATGACATGTATTACAGATGTGCTGTTGTCAGCTTCAGGCTTTTAGCACAGGATTATGTGCTACCTGGAATTCACATTACTTAATTTGCTAATCATTTCTAAATCCATTTTACTTGGGTGGTTGAAACCGACAAGATAATGCTGGGTTAAAGTGACTGAAAGCGGGCGCCCCCGTTACTGGGGCGGCTGTGCTGCTTTAAAAAAACAAGCGGTTTCAGCTGATGCAGCACATGTCCAGCCTGCAGTAAGAGAAACTCTCTAAAGTAAATAGTGCATACCGACTAAATAACAGGTCCCGTGTAACAACCGAAGTAAAGGGGCAGTCGCCATGGGAGGGTACAAAATGAAGATAATGCCGTATTAAGGAGGGACTAACAAGCACATTAAAGAATCCGAAAGCAGCATTTATGAAAGACAAAGACATAAGCCAATGGCAAACATGGGAAGAGAGTGGGCACGGCTTCTCTCCTATACTCTTCTACGTCAGTCTCGCAGAGCGATCATAGCATACGCGCTATCGCTAGGCTCGACCTAAACATTGCTATCCATTGCCTCCGATCCCCATGCTATTAGATCAGGTGCACGGCTCTACCATCTACACGAAGTTAGACCTACGCAGTCCTTACAACCTCATTCGTGTAAAAGATGGAGATGAGTGGAAAACAGTCTTTAGAACAAAGTTTGGCCTATTTGAATATACTGTAATGCCGTTTGGGCTCTGTAATGCCCCAGCGGCGTTTCAATATTTCATCAACGAAGTCCTCCATGACTTCTTGGACATTTGTGCTATTGTCTATATAGACGACATTATGATTTTCTCTTTAACAGAGCAAGAGCAGGGGGCGTGGCCAAGTCAGCCAAGATGGTGGATGTGAGCCCTTAAAACTCTGTCGCCAGCCTTTAAATCACCATTTATCCTGCCTTGAGACCTCGCTTACCAACCATCGGATGGCATCCGAAATACCCTGTGATCCCTGAGACACCTGGTGGTCCACAGTTACAGCCCGCTGCGGCTTCGGTGTAGGACTTGCGCGGGGCTGCTGCTAGTAGGACTGGCCTGCAAGTAACCCACATGGGCCTAAGGTGCAGCGCCGGACCCCGAGGACCTCTGCAGCTGAAATATATGGCACCCACTTCACTCAGCTACTTGGGCCTGGCGGCTTTAAACAGTGGTGCGGGGCCTCCTCTTGAGGCATGCGTGGCCTCCTCTTGAGGCATGCGTGTTCCGAGTGCAATACAGGCGAGCTAACTGATTGATGCTGCTGAGTGCATGGGCCGCGCCAGCCCCCACTGTCTCCGAGGCTCCACCTATGCCCTCGCATCGGCGTGTCTCACCGACCGCGCGAAGTGGATATCTGCCCCGCCACGCAGAGGTGCTGAGTTCTGAGACCGCAGACCTTTGAGGTCATATCCACCCTCAGTGCTGCTTAGCCAAACTGTATCCCATGCTGCCCGGAGGCCTCCTCGATCCCCCGTTACCATTAGCCTTCGCATCAGTGTGCCACACCAGGGTGCATGAGGCAGAGGTCTGATTTCCTGAGTGGGGAAGGGTGGCATTGGGGGTATACGAGGAGGAGAGAATAGAAGAGGAGAAAACCACCAGGGCCTCACGAGCAACCTGCGGCCTATGAGACCTTATCGCGCCCCCATCACCGCTATCTCTCACACCAGAGTGCTATTTATATGGACGTGCAAGGAGGAGGCCCAATTTCTAGAGCAGAAGAAGAAAACCAGAAAAGCCAACAGTGTCACAAGGGCACATTCAGGCACATGCATCAAAAGAAAAACCGGTTGCAAAGGGGCAGATTCTGAGAATCAGCCCCTTTGCGACCGGTATTTTTGCATTTAGGATGCATCATCCCAAATGCAAACATCGTAATTTAGGTAATCTCTAAATTGCGATTACTTCAATTGTGATAGCATTTAAGGAATCACAAATTGAGGTTCCTTAAATGCAATGCATTAAAGTAAAAAAATTAGCGATTTTGCTAATAGGGGGGGAAAATTACCATGAAGTTCAACTTCATGGTAATTTGCAAAAACTTTGAAAAATGCACTTTTGTGCATTTTTCAAAGTTTCATGTTGAGCGCAAGGGCATGTGTGTGCGCAACATGTGCACAGATCAATTTTAGGGGAGCAACAGGGTGTCCTTTTGGCGCCCTTGCACCTTGAAATTGCATGCACAATTTGCGAGGACCTATTGGTACTCGCAAATTGCGCATGCAATTTCCCATTCAGTCCTATGGGCCTGTAGGTCCATAGGAATGAATGGGAAGCCATTCCTTATTTGCGACTCGCAATTTGCGAGTCACAAATAAGGAATGTGTAGGAATTGCTATTTTTACAACGATTCCTACATGCATAGGCTATGGCGTGTCCTTAATTGCGATTCCTTAATTATCGCAATTAAGGACTTGCAAAATCCTTCCTTGATGCATGTGCCTGATTGTGGCCTAACTGCCCAAGAGAACTCCTTGCTTGCCCATCACTGCAATCCCTTGCACCGGTGTTCCGCATCAGGATGCATGAGAGGGAGAGAGCTACTTTCCTGCTTGGGACAGAAGTTTGAACTGAGGAGGGGCGACCCTCCTGGCATATCACGTACAGCTAGGACCTCCTCATTGGCCATGGTAAACCATCCACAATGTTGCAACCAATGGTCATTTACAGAGCAGACCCCTCAACTCCCATCTTTGGCGTTCGGTTTGGGACACGCATGAGGCAGGAGACTCTGGAGTGTCACTAATCTTCCACTTTGCTGGATCCTCTAAAGACCATCCGCAGCGCCCACTGCTCTTCATCCATCTGTAGCCCCAGCAACCGTGCAGCCCCCAGCACTGGTGCCATTACTGAGGCACGCTGGGAGAAGGGCCTGGCTGCATTCTTATCCGGAATTTGACTCCTACCTCAACTCTTCCAGGGAGCCAGGTTTACACACTTGGCTCCCCTTCTTTTCTCTTGCCACTACGCCCCCAGAACTGCAGGGGAGCCCTGGTGCCATCCTACAAATGCAACACTCAGATTGCATGAGAGGTACCCACATGCCCCCTCAAAACTGAATGACATACAGGAGAGCCCCTTAACTCTCATGCAACCCAAAGCTGCATAACACACCCCTGCTGTTCTTTTTGTTATAACCTATACCTGCTCAGTGGGGGCAGTGTTTAGAAGACCCTCCACTTCCAGTGTGGGTCCTCTACCTTCGAACATACCCCTCTTCTCCTGCACGCATGCCCCTGAAACAGAACTCCTCCACTTCACATGGCATGGGCAGGCGATGATCAACTACGGCGCCCAAACAGCACAGACACCACTAATAGGGGATCCTTCACCGGGTGTCATCCAAAACACTTCCTGGGAGGCCTCTCGCTACCTATCCCCGCAGCAGATAAACTGGACCAATTGCTGGCTGCCACTGAGAACTCATGGGAGGCAATGGAAACTCGTAATAATTCCCTAGATTGAGACCTTAGTTTCCTCTGCGATGACCATGACAAGCTCACAGACAAGGTAAGAGATGGAGAGAAACAACTAGCTACTCTACACCAGACAGTGCTTGAAAACCAACCAACAGTTCAGGAATTACAAGACCGTGTTCGTCAATTGGAGGACAGAGCTGAAGACCTTGAAGGTAGGTCTCACAGAAACAAAGTTCGTATACAATGGGGAGGAGTTGAAAGCCGTAACTCTGTCCAATACCTGGAGACCTGGTTTAAATCCTTCACTCGGGCCTCTGGACTCACTACGTTCTTCACACTGGAAAGGGCACAGAGGGTCCCCGGCCTCTCCGGGAACTCTCGTTGACCACTCCCAGACAAAATTCTCTACTTTAAAGACCGGGATGCCATCCTCCAGGAGGCGCGGACCTCTTAAAGTGGAAGACAAAGTGCTAATGCTCTTCCCTGACTACATCAAAGGAGCCAACAACAGCAGTCGTCATTCCTGGAAATTAAACGTCTACTACGCCAACAGGGACTCCAGTGTACACTCCTTTTTCCAGCTCTGCAGTGCCATTGCGAGCAACACTACTCACTTCTTCACTGACCTCAATGAGGACTGGGATTGGGTGGATCAGCACTACAGTCCTGCACCAGTAGATCACAATAGACCACCCCAAGTTCTACCCATGCAGAGACGAAAGAAACGCTATTGATCTCGTATTTGGAGCACCCAGCGTTCATCTAAGGCAGCACACCCAAATCTAGAGATGATCATAGAAAACAGGTGAAACGGAGCAGCAGACATTGCGACTGCCAATACCATCACGGTTGACACGGGCCCCCATTTCTTCACCCCTAATGATAAAACCCTTCTTTCGGGGGACTAATTTAGTGGATCCCCACAATGATCTGAGAACCCGCAACAACTAACAGATCCAGATCAATATTTGTGATGTATTGATGACTTTTGTAGCATTTTGTTTGCATGTTAAGCTCTTTTACATTTTCATATTACAATTGCATCAGAGGGGGCATTCTTTTTTCCGTCTTACCATCCATGCCACCTTATGTATGGGGGTAGTTATCCTATTCGCTCTTAAGTAGGGACCCGCTCCGATGTGCCACTTTCCTCCTGTCCCATTACCTCACGGACCTTCCCACACTGGCATTTCCAGATACGCTGCCTAACAAAATTTTGGATGGCTGTTCTGCCCCATCTGTAGTGCAAGCACTTTCCTCTCCCCTCATTTTTTTCTCTCGAGCCCCACTCTTCCCGTTGGACACTGAAGCACTGATAGGCCTATGAGTATCCTTTACCAGGGCAAATATGACGTGGTACAGCATCTCCACAACAGCTCACCCCCACTCTCTTTTATCAAGTTCTATTCAAGATAATGTTTGGGCGTACTGTAATTACAGTAGGCTCTCCCCAGTTTAACCTGCCTAACTTTCCTAGGATTTTTCCTCCAATCTTAATTTTACAGTCGAAACGGCAAATTCTCTACACTCACTTCCCCTTCCAACTATGGATGTAAATACAGCCATGACACGTCGCGAGAGCCTCCCCCAAAGGTGTCCCCACACTCTGCCACCTTTGACATGCAGACCAGCCCTGACACATTCCGCCTACTCACACTAAATATAAGAGGTATGCACACTGTCCAGAAGAGATATAGGTATACTCCTAGATCAAAAGGCAGCACACCCATGTGGTCCTCTAACAAGAGATCCACATTACAAAACCAGAGGTGGATCGCTTGCATAAGGGCTAGAGAGGGCAAATCCATGCCACTATTTCCTCTGCGTACTCTCGTGGCGCCCTTATCTGGATTACACCCGGTGTCCCATACAAGGTCCTAGGTACCATGATTGACACAGACGGTTGCTTTGTGATCATGAAGGGACACCTAGACAGCCACCCCCCCACTCAGTGGTAGCATATATGCCCCTAACTCAGGTCAGGCTGAATTCTGAGACACCCTCCCCGAAGTGCTCGCCAGCAAGACCATCTTCCCCTGGATGCTTGGCAGTGACTACAATTGTGCCCTGGATCCCCACGGATAGGTCGTACCCCCCACTCCCTAATACTGCTCCACATACTCACGCAGCTCACCTTAGCAACTGGGCACAACAATGGTCCTTAGTAAATCTGGCGCCTCCATAACGCTACAAACAATCTCTAGTCCTTCTACTCTGCACCATCAAGACCTATGCGGCTAGGGTACAACGGGAGGGAGGACAAGTCTGGCAGTCTCCTGTCCTGGCTGGCGAGACATGACACCAGCCTAGCTCCCATCACCTAACTCACTTTCCCCAACGGCACCCCTCTCTATTCACATGAGGACATCCTACAACTCTTCTACACCTTTTATTCAATGCTATGTCATTCCCCAACAAATCATGGAGGAGACCTATCTCTTGACTTTCTCGCCAACATTTTGTTACCATGTATACCTACTGAGAGCACTAAATGGAAATATCACCAGAGAAGACGTGTTCCAGGCGATCAAAGACTTATCTTGCAACAAACGTTCAGGAATAAATGGCCTACCCCTTGAATTTTACAGTACCTTTTCCACACAACTGGTGCCCAGATTAGCCATACTGTATGACGCAGTGTTCAACACGGGCGAACTCCCACAGTCACTCCGGGAATTCTGATTTTGAAACCTGGCAGATGCCCGACCCAACCTTCCTCCTATCGGCCCATCACCATACTAGGGGCAGATCATAAAATATTGGGCAAAATACTAGCTGACCCCTATGCCTGAATACTTCCAAAACCCATACACATGGACAAAAGCACCTGCCAAAACATCCATCGATTATTCCACATCCAGGACCGAGTGTTTGTGGCTACCCTCAAGCACTTTGTTTAAATCCAGATTTAGTTCCATGTCAAGGAATCGAAGGCTTTCCCTAACTCTTCCAAGTATTGACCCAATTGGGAGTTGGCCCCGACTCCTTGTATACACTTGGTTACCCCACACTAATCCAAACTCTCGAATCAGTCTAGGTTGTCAGAAATCAGCCTCATTCACGGTTGTCAGGGGAAACCGGCAAGGCTGTCCCATTTCCTCCCTGCTCTTTGCCCTTGCAGTGGAACCTCCGGCTATCGGACTGCGTCACGAAGGCACCACCCTGGGGATACTCCTAGAGGACCGGCTCCATGCTGCATCCCTTTATGCTGACGATCTTCTCATTTACTTACGAGACATCACCTTGGACCATACCCCTCTGCATATTATGCTTGAAGAGTTCGTAGTAGTTGCTGGACTCAGAGTCAATTGGGATAAATCTACAATTCAGCTTGTCCATCCTGGCCAAACGCCCCATGCTGTACAACTAGGTGCCACTTCCCTCTGCTGGTAGGAGACTGGCACATGGTACCTGGGTGTCCGCCTCTATCATCATACCCCCTTAGACATCTTCAAAGGCAATCACCGGATGGTGCTACAGGGCATCAGGGCACAATTGCAATTTTAGCATTAACTTCCTCTCACCCAGATAGAGTGGATCGCCCTTGAAAAAATGATTATTCTACATCGCCTCCTCTATCACTTTGCTAACCTCCCCATCAGCCCACCCGATCCTATTTTCGGGACCTGGAGTCACTGTTAGGAGATCTCATCTGGGGTAACGGGCAACACCGTGTGGCACTCCACAAACTACAGCTCCCAATCAACTGAGGTGAACTGGGCGCTCCATCCTTCTACTCATACTACCTTGCGGCGCAGCTACAATGCTTTCACGCCGGACTGATAGGAAAAACATTGGGAAGACCTGCGGCCTTCAGGGCGAGATGTGCCCCCTGTGATCCACCGACTGCTGCTGTCCAAAACAGTACCCCTATCTCACCGCCATATAGGTGACAGCAGCTCAAACTTGCATGATATGCATACATAGCCTATCCCAAAATTCGCCAGTGTACTATGTACCCCATAATCGGCTTAGCTTGGCTCCCAGGATCATACACCTCATCCGATCTCATATATTGGACAGAAAATCAGATACACACTGCAGGGGACCTTTTCCTCAATAACCAATTACTCCTCTTTGACCAATTGATGACAGACTACCACATACCTCCTGGACAATTAATCCTACACCATCGGCTCACACATATATTCAATATTTTGTGAAGCAATATTACACCCATTCCTACAAACTATCCTGTTGATGGGCCCTAGCCGTCATCATATTACCTGGCTACATAGGGCTATACGTGAACTATAAACACATGCAAAACACTGGGGGAGAGAGGTACTACCCTTCCCTTCATCCTCCCTACTGCTAACACTTAACACAAAAGAAAGGAAGGGACATTTGAACAGACCTTTTGTCTTTTTAGGAGCTGCTCGAGTTTCTACACTGGAAATCCTCTTTTGTTTAAATACTGCCCTCACAAAATGGATAGTGTTAAGCTTCATCATAGGACGAGCATCAACACTCTGATGCAGACCAACATACAGAATTGAGAAAAATTGGTTTTTTGGTTATTGTCAAATGGCAGGATTATAAATTGTATAGGCGGGATATTATTGGATCACTAGTATCCGTTCCCCTTGATACTTGTGTTCTTCATATATACATGTTTCTGCCATTCTTGGGCCTCTTGCAATTCGCTACCCTCCGTTGATAAGGGACTGGCGTTGGCCTCTTGCCATACTCTACCCTTTTTTGTCAAGGGTGGCGGATGGCTGAAGGCCAACAACAGTCCATTGAAGAAAGTGTGATTAAACGGAGACATTCCTACCACTACCCTGTTTTTGGAGAAAACAGATGAAACTCTGGATGTTCCTGAGGAGAGTCGCATTACAAACAAGTAAGGCGATGGTGTGATTACATATTGCTGGATGTTTTGCTATTGTATCACCATCACCCAGTTGCTTAAAAAGGGGCAAATCTTTGTATGGACAAGTGCAGCTGAGCAAGTTCACCACTGCACCAATTCTATCTCATCCAGCCCGATCAACCCTTTTTTTGTAGAAGCAGACTCTTCACAAGTAGCTACTGGAGGAGTATTGTACCAGAAGGATGCTAACCCAGGCCATTTAAATCCTTTGGCTTACTATGCGAGAAAACTGATCCCAGCTGAACCGGATTGCACAGTAGCTAAGCTGGAGTTATTTGCCATTAAGGCAGTTTTTGCTGAATGGCTTCACCATTTACTAGGTGCAAAACACACCATTACGATATTTAAAGATCAAAGAAATTTACAGTTTTTCACTTCAGTTAAAGCTCTCATTCCAGGGCAGATGCAGTGGCTACACGTTTTTAGCGATTTTGATTTTCTTATCACTTACCGTCCAGGAACTACAATCAGACATTCTGTTTAGATGAGTGCAAATGGAACACAAAGGACACTTGCCATCACCTCCTAGCATCATACCCTCTGAGAAGATCGTGGCAGTTACAGTTGCCGACACATTTTTGCTGAACTTAAAAAAGGCCTCAAGCAGCTGAATCTCAGAATTGGTTGCTGAACCAGAAACACAAAATAAGGGATGACTATCTATTCCATGATCAGATGTTCATACCTCAGGGGGATTAAAGACAATAAATCTTACAGTGGCATCATGATTCAGCAGTAGCTGGTCATCTAGGACTTCAGAAAATGCTAGAGACCCGTTTAAGAAATGTTTGGTGGAAAAATATTCGAAAAGATGCCCAGGCATATGTGACTAGGTGTCCTGTTTGTGCTCGTAGTAAAGCACAACATTCTGCCTCTGTAGGGCTTTTACAACCACCACCTTTTCCATCAATTCCATGCCATACAATCAGTTTGGATTTTATTACAGTAATAACCAGAATCCAATAAACATACCACCGTTGTGGTTGATATGATGTCCAAAAAGGGTCACTTCATTCCCCTTACACAACTGCCCACAGCTGTTGAATTCAACGATATCTTCTTAAATTGTTCAATTGCATGGCCTTCCAAGTAAGATTGTGTCAGACAGTAGACCACAATTTACCTCAAAGTTTGTTTTGTTAAGCCTTATGTACCACACTAGGAATTGAGGTTGCCCTTTCATCTGCCTTTCACTCACAGATGGTCTGAGAGGATCAACACATGCATAGAATCAATCATATCAATCAATTATATCATTTGAAAAGTGCACTACTCACCCGGGAGGGTCTCAAGGCGCTGGGGTGGGGAATGCTGCTACTGCTCGAAAAGATAGGTCTTGAGGAGTTTTCTGAAGGTCAGCAGGTCTTGGGTGGATGGGGAGGGTGTTCCAGGTCTTGGCGGCGAGGTGGGAGAACGATCTGCTGCCTGAGTCGCTCTTCGGAAGCGGGGAACTGTAGCTAGGCCGAGGTCAGCGGAGCGGAGCTGACGGTGTAGAAGCTGAGTTGTCTATTGAGGTACGTTGGTCCCGTGTTGTGGAGTGCCTTGTGTGCGTTGGGTGAGGAGCTTGAAAGTTATCCTCTTGTTGACCGGGAGCCAGTGCAGGTCTCTCAGGTGGGGTGTGATGTGGCTGCGGCGAGGGATGTCGAGGATCAGGCGTGCAGAGGCGTTCTGGATGCGTTGGAGCAGTCTCAGGAGTTTGGCCAAGGCTCCTGCGTAGAGGGCGTTTCCATAGTCCAACCTGCTGCTGACAAGGGCCTGGGTGACTGTTCTTCTCGTTTCTGTGGGGATCCACTTGTAGATCCTATGGAGCATGCGGAGGGTGTTGAAGCAGGAGGAGGAGACGGCGCTGACCTGTTTAGTCATGGAGAGGGTGGAGTCGAGGATGACCCCTAGGTTGCGTGCGTGGTTGGTGGGTGTTGGAGCGGTTCCCAGTGCAGTCGGCCACCAGGAGTCGTCCCAGGCCGAAGGGTTGGATCCGAGGATGAGGACCTCCGTCTTGTCAGAGTTCAGCTTCAGTCGGCTGTTCCTCATCCATTCAGCAACGGCCTTCATTCCTTCGTGAAGGTTGGTTTTGGCGGTGTGGGGGTCCTTGGACAACAGAATCTATGGTGTTTAACATCCACACTACAAACAAAAAGAAAGGGGGAGGTAGAGGGTATAAAGCTAGGTTCACACTCCTTTCAGTAGGTAGTTATAGTTAGGACCTAGTTTCCATAGGAAATCCACAACATTCTATTTGGAATAACTTTGGAGCCGATTGCCGAATCTTTGTGGACTTCTCACAGAAGATGGCCTGCTCCGTTCCGCCCCTTCCCTGAAAGTTTGGGGGTGATTCGTGAAGCTGGGGCCGAGAAAAATGGGGGGTACCAAAACGTGTTTTCCCCATACAATTTTCCATAGGGACCATTAGACAAGGCTACAGCCCGAACTGCTGAACGGAATTGCACCAAATTTGGCAAAAAGGTAGAGTTTGGTCAGTAGATTGTGCTTGTTGTTAAATGGTGTAAATCCGTTTAGTAGTTCCTGAGAAAATCATGGATATATATTTGAAGTTGTATCGTACGCGTACTGTCCGAGGCTTTGACGCGTACCATTACAAGCACGAGCTGCATACTAACTGGCTGAAAACTGTCTTTCAACACACCAAACAAGGAAGTGTTGGCAGCCATCTTGTGTCTCGGTAGAACCGAGGCACAAGAAAAGTGATATACAAGTGTGCAAAAGATGCAAAGGGGCTGGGTAGAAAGACCCTGACCCCCTAGGCCTGCTCAGGGAGTCCCACAAAGACCCCCAAGGCCAAAATGTTTTGGTTTTTTTTGGTTGAAAAAATTGCAGCTTACGCGCATGGTGCGCGTACCATGCCCATCCCCCCCCCCCCCCCCCCAAAAATGAATGCACCAATCTGCAAACACGCCCCCTTTGAATACTGGGGGCCAAGTAACCCACCAGGAACATCCAGTATGCGCCAGTATGTTTTAAACTAGTATATGCGAGTATTGATGTATATAAGTGAGTATATGTGAGAGTGAGAGATTGGAAGAGTTCCTGTATAAATAAGTATGTGTTTCTATAAGTGATTGTTTAAGAGAGTAAGTATGTGTACCTTTCTGTAGAATTAAGTGTAGTGGTGTGTGTATAGCTGTATATGCAAGTAAATGGATGTTTGATAGTTTATTTGCATGTGTGAGTATGTGTGCGAGTAACTCTGGATGAGTGTCGGTGTGTAACAAGATGTATAGGTGTATGAGTACATATGATGAGTGAATACATGTATGAGTGACTATATAGAAATGTTGGTGAATGAGTGGATGTGTATGTAGATGTTGGAATTACTGGCTAGGTTGTTGTAACTGGTATTGGTATCTACATTTTTTTGAAAATTTTAGTTTCTATTTTTGAATGTGTGTATCAAAGGTTATATTAGGGTAAGAGGAGGTCTGCCACTCTTTCACAATGATGATGTCATCAGTGATGTCACCAGTGAGGTCATTGAGATGTCATGAGTGATGTCACTGATCATGTCATGAGTGATGTAATATGTGACGTCATCAGCAGTGCATTGCTGGCAGGCGAGTTATAGTTAGCTGAACTAACTATAACAGGGGAATTTCAATGGTTTTGTATGAGTGAAATGTCCAGCTAACTATAACATGTGTGAAACCTATGGTTTTTTCAATGAATTTCTAAGTTTTTTTAAATGCTAATTCCTAACTATAACATGTGTGAAACCTATTTTTTTTCAGTGAATATATATATATATATATATATATATATATATATACACATACAACTAATTTAAAGTACAACAAAACTTGAAAGCCAGAGTTTATTGAATGCAACTTTAATCTACATATACTACATTCTTTTATGCATCTAAATATCTTCCATGTACTTATGGATCTATATCTTTATTACTTTTGGATCTATATATTTATTACTTTTACTGATTTATTACTTTTCTTCTAATTCAGAATATCCAATGCACTACCCTATTTTGCACCCTATACTGCTCTCAATATATTCTCTAGCTCAACTCTGACTCATTCAAACCTCTTTATGCTACTCTTTCCAAGCACTAGCCTATTTCCCACATTATACCTCTATCAATTTATCCATTACCTCCACTCTCTCATTCATCCCAAACCCCATACCACTGATATGACCCCCAAAATAACCCTTTTGAGACTCTTCCCCCTCCACCTCCCTTTTACTCATCCGAAGCCTCCTCCTCCTGCAATGAGCTCCAAAACAAACACCAACAAATCTAAATCCTTCCCTTCTATCCCTCCACTATCCTTCTCAATCCAAATAACAGACTAACATGTCCACCACTCAAATAATTTCATATTTCACTATACTAATTCACCACTAATCCTTTATGGGTTCCGGAGTAGTGTGCTACTCTCTGAAAACACGCTTCAACACCTCATCAGGGGGAGAAAGTTCTATAGAAATGCAAACCTTTTTACCTCTTCTACCCCTTGGCTATCCTTCTCAATCCAAATAACTGACTAACATATCCACCACTCAAATGGCATTCATATTTCACTATACTAATTCACCACTAACACTGTATGAGTTCCAGAGTAGCGTGCTACTCGCCGAAAAAGCACATCGATGCCTCGTCAGGCATAGTAAGCGCTACATAAATGCAATTATAAGGCAGCTCCAATGATAATCTATGGGCGAGCTACCCCTTGCAATAGTGAAAAATAAAAGTAGAAGTATTTCCTTATCAGGAAATGTAAAGCACACTAGTACATGTCCTACCTTTCACATACAATGAATCCTGCCCATGGTGGTACCTTGGGCCTACTTCAGGGGTGCCTTACATGTGAAGGTCTGGGCCTGGCAAGTGGGTGCACTTGTGAGATCGACATGGCAATTGGAACCTGTACTTGCAGACACTTCAAAGGCAGGCCCGAGACATGGTTACAGGGCTTCCCATGTGGGTGGCACAACCAGTGCTGCAGGCCATCTAGTAGCACTTGATTTACAGGCCCTGGGCACACACAGTGCACTTTACTAGGGACTTACCAGTAAATCAAATATGCCAATCATTGACAACCACTCATAATCACAATTTACAGAGGGAGCACTTGCACTTTAACACTGACCAACAGTGGTAAAGTGACCAGAGCATACCAATCAGCAAAAAAGAAGGCCAGCGCACAGTCAAAAATACAAGAGGTTGAGCCCAAAAGACAGGGGAAACCACACCAGTGGTGCCAGGTCTAACACTTCTCCTAATGGAAGGATTCCGACTCAATTTTGGTCTTCCTGTTTCATCTTCGTACACAATTAATACCTTCATTGCCTCTTAACGGGACTCTGGCATGGTTGGGGGCTTCAGCTCAGTCGGGTCTTCTTTACTGGCCTTTCCCTTGATGGCTTCAGAAGCATTTGGAATGTTTTCAAAGAGTTGTAGAGCTCCTTCTACCTTCTCAGCAGTACCTTCATTTCGGCATTCAGGTACAGTTTCTTCCTTTCAATGTTGATGGCTTTCTTTTGGGTGTTCTAACCTACTTTTTCATGGGGCTTCTTCTCTCTTCCATACTCACGATTACCTTTCAGTGTCAAGGTCACGGTCAAGGACTTGCCTCCACCGTTGTCTTTTGATCTCGACAAGTGTTGCTCTTTTTGCTTTTGCTTCCCTTCTGTCGTGACGCTTTCAGCATTAAGGCTGTGTTTGAATACTTTGAGTCCAAAGCTTTCGGCCACTCTGCGTCTTTGCTGAGTTACCTGGCATTTCTTGCTGTTTGCCTCTTTCGGAGTGCCATTTAGTGTCTTAACTTGCTCAGCCATGGCAAAATCTTCAGTATCAGTCTTTCCCTTTGGCCAGCTTGGTTTCTTCAGGTTTCCTTATCCTTTGATGAGCCTAGATCTTTAAGCGACCCTGGTTTGTGCTGGGATTGTACCATAGCATGATGTGCCCACATCATCTTTTCTCTTTCGTTCAAGGACTTCTGCTGGAACTAGGCACTCGTGTCACACCCTTCTGACTTTTCATCCTTAGAAAAACAAAGGATGCACCTGTGGCTGTTCCTCTATGGGAACTTGTGGTGGCAGTTGGGGCAACATCTACATGGCATGTGCTTAATACCTTTTTCTCATTTTCTGTCCTACATAGTTGTATTCTTCATTTGTAAACTGTGCCGAATTTCCTTTTTCATCTGGGTCTTCGTGATCTTCCTCGACTTCCATTGATAATTCAGTAGAAATTATATGCCTGTGGGCAATTCCATGGCTCTTTTAGTGAAAGATTTTCTTTCATTTACCTTTTTTGGCTCCAGAGATTCAGCACGTGTTTCCAGACCCAATGACTGAAAAAAGGAATCTGAACAAGATGACCACCCGGAGGCGCATAACACCAATTGGTCCACTCCTCAACAATGACCTCAAAAAACTTAAGGGGTGGAAAGGGACCAAAGATACAATTAGGGACAGCATATGAACCCAGAAAAAAATCATGCTGCACAACTGATAATATTCTGCACAAGGTGACCGATTGGCCTCACTGGCATAGAGAACAAGCATTGGCATAGCCCTTTGGGATTGTGTAAGTGTTTTGCCAGAGCTTTTGGCTTTTCCAATGTCTTTAAGCTATGTTGTAGAGCATTGTGGCTGATGTGCAGCATGTTGAGAAGTTAAAATAAAAGTGTTAAGCATGTTTGTTACCTTGTACATAACCAAGAAAAACAACAGAAGAGTGGAGGTTGAAAAATTGTACTTGAATTTTGAGCAGCGGACGGACACTAGAGGAGAATCAACAGATGCCAGATTCTGAGGGTAGGCTTAGGTAGTGCTGAGTGATTCTGAGGTGGTGGTGCGCTGGTGCAGAGGTGATGCTGTATGATACTCAGGTGTTGGGGAGTGATGCTGAGCTGGTGGTGTGGCAGTGTGCTGGTGAGTAGGTGATTCTGAGGTGGTGGTGCTGCACTGGTGCTCAGGTGGTGCTGGGTGATCCTGAGTTGGTGCTGTTCTGAGGTGATGCTGCATTGATGCTGAGGTGGTTCTGTGACATTGTAGAGGTGGGATTGCGCCTTTGCTGAGGTGGGATTGCGCTGTTGCTGAGGTGGGGTTGCTGTGGTGGTGCTGTGCTGATGTGGAGGTAGTGCTGCGCCGGTGCCGCACTGAACGAAAGAAAGGCACTGCTGTTATACTTGCACAGCATGAGGCACACAGAAGGAAAGTGAGGAGACAAGCATCGTGAGGCACAGGGATGGAAAATGAGGAGAATAGCAGCGTCAGGCACAAGGGCGGAGAGAGTGAGGAGAAGAGCAGCATGAGGCACAAGGACAGAGTGAGAAGAGCAGCTTGAGGTGCAAAGACAGAGTGAGGGGAAGAGCAGCGTGTGGCACACGGAAGGTGACTGAGAAGAGCAGTGCGAGTCACACGAAAGGAGACTGAGAAGAGCAGCATGAGGCTTACGGAAGGAGACAGAGAAGAGCAGCATGAGGCACACGGAACGAGACTGAGAAGAGCAGCAGGAGACAAAAGGACGGAGAGGTACTGGAAAGTAGCACTCGTCTTTAGTGCACCCAACGTTGCTGAGTCGTTGCTGGAAAGGGTAGGGGAAGTGAGCACTGCACACAGGGACAACCCAGCGAGTCTGCCAGAGAGTTCAACGGTAGGGTGGTCAACTGTCCATTTTCTACAAATTTACACCATTGCTCACAATGAGAAGCTGCAGGATGCCATCTGTCACACATTTTGGCACTCACAGATGAAGCAAGAGGGGAAGGATTGGAGCTGCCAGGCAGGATACCTTGAATGGCCTGTAAGACTATCCAACTTACACTATTTCATCTACTTTACAAACTTTAAAACAGGTGCTGATCAGTGGCCGAGAGGGAATCCCTGCAGCGTAAGTGGATTGTTGTACCGTGTGCCGTGGCGTGAGGCAGGTGGTCATGACAAGTTTTAAGGGGTGATTCTAGAACTGGAATCTGATCCCCAGGATCCTGCACAATGCAGCTTCAGGAGCATGCTCAACTGTAATAATGCAAATAGAGATTGCCGCCACCTGCTGTAAAACAGCCTTGAATGTGTGACTTAAAACCATGCTGGGGTCATGTACAGGAAATATGCCTCAGGGGTATATTTTGCCCATTACGCCCATTTCAGAGAGCATGTATATAGTCAGATTAGCAGCCAGATGCACAGTGAAATAAATGATTTGCCCAAGCTTAAACTGTCTGCCACAGTAGGAGACCTGAGCCAGCAACACACTTACTGCAAACGTTAAACATTATGACGATATACATGTACACCACATTGCTTTTTGGTCAATGCACCATTATATTGGCCACATCTGGGTAATAACCATTCCAGGTTTTTTTTATCTACATGCTTACTAGTAGTCTAATCTAAATAACCCCAATGTTGACAAAAAGGAAGAACAGGCCTAAATTCAAAAGTGATTGCCCAAGAGCAGACGCTTCTTAGTGGAGAGGCTGGGATTAAATAGCATGCCTCCTGGTTCCACAGTTTCCAACAAGCTCCCTAAATTACAACTACTGTGAAAGTGATCCTGATGGCAAGCTTGATGGACTACACTTTACAGTTGACAGAGAAATGACACTGCATTGTTGGACCTGCCTAGCTATAGAAGTGTTCATTTCCAGCATAGTAGGTATGGGTGTAAAACTGAGATTAGATGAAAAGTGCTGTACTTTGGTTAAAACACAAACACTGGACCACATCTATTTCTGTTGTCTACCCACCGTGCAATAGGGCCACTCAATATTGCATTACTGCAGTCGCAGTGTATTGATTGGGTTTCTAAGTTCCCCCAATATTTTCAAATAATGAGAAAAAGGCCTGAGCAAATTTCATGAACTTTTTCTTTGGGTTCTGTAGCAGTAGGTGGATACAGAGCAGTACATTGTGAATACTGAAATTTACCATTGGTGTTTAAGAGTTTATGACTATTTCACTTTAAGTGGATAACCAAGTTGTTCCTTTTGTAAACTTATTTCGAAAATAGCATCAACGAACAGTCATGCTTTACTCCATGTGGTAAATTTACGGCAGCCAAACACAGTTTGAATCGATATGCTTAATATCTGTCAGTTACTTTCTAAAATTACTTGATTTAGAGAATGTGGTCATGCAATGGATTCCATCCATAAAGTACCCAGCAACTCAGCCCTTAGCTTCCAAACAAATGTCAAGTGTCTCCACGTGCATTTGCCCTGCGAAGTCTTAATGGTAAATTGCACCCCACAACTTGGAGGTTGACATCTTGGAAAGAATTTGATGGCTTTTGGAAAGCATTATCGTTACGTTGCTCGACTACCATAAGGTACAGCAGAACGTACCAGTCTCCATAGCTCATAGCAAAGGACAGAGTAAGGGCAAACACTATCATAACAAGCTCGTGTTGGGTTTCACTCATGTGCATAGCCTACGTATAAAAGATATACGATTTAGCAAATTAATTGAATCTCGCCACATCACTTAACAAATACATATAACCTTGAGCAAACTTTTATTCGTTAGAGGCCTGGCCGCTCACAAACAAACCAGAGACCCCGCCGACACCATCCCGCCAGATTTACATTTTCACCAAAAAGTGTTCTTCCTACCAGCCTACGACGGGTGCAATTTCAACAAAAAAGATTTAGAGATGAGGGCTATGTGAGAGATCCCTGAAAGTAACGTCCCGCCCCCAAACTCAGTAATATTTAAAATGAGTAAGGGCACTGATACGTAAAACACCTAAAAAAATCACCTGGGTGCTCACTTGCCAGGCAAATTAAGCCTTGTCAGTTTTAGCTTATAACGCATGGCAAATTGCGAATCTCAATTCTTCTGGTTCTCGAGCCAGCCAAACCTACCGTTGAACATTATCTCAGAATGGTGGGACTAGTAATATGTAAAATGATTTAAGATTGGAGTAGGTAATTTAAAAAAAGAAATTTAAAGAATTGGAGAAGGTACTACATCTCAACCAATGCTAGCGGGTAGCACTACATTTTGAAAAGCTCAGTGGCTGTGGAGACAGCACTTGCCTCTGCAGTGTGTAAACATTGTCCGAAATTTTCAAGCTGGTGACTGCCGCTACCGGACAGTTTGGAACGGATGGAAGAAGGTGGGGAATAGTGGTAGGATGGTTGACATTCGGCAGTAGCGTGAGAAGTGCAGCTGCATAAATGTTACCAAAGTAAGCAGAGGTCGGTGAGCTGCACAGAACAAAAGAAAGGCGCAGCTGTCCTGCTTAAAGATAAAGCGCAGTGTGCTATAGTGCCCAAACCACCCCCCCCCCCAGAATGTTGTCAAAGTAAATAAATAGAGGTGAGGGAGCCGCGCAGAACAAAACAAAGGAGTAAGGCAGGAAAAAGAACTGTTCCCTCAGAGCTCGAGAGGCAGTAGGGAACAAATGACCGTACTCGCAGAGACTGAGAAGCAGCAAGGGAGCGAGAGGTGAACAGAGAAAAATAGTGCACCAAACCACATAAATGCTGATAAGGGGAGGAGCACATGTATTTGGGCAGTCGCTATGGGAGGGAACAAACAACCATAAGGCGGGACAAGTAAAACAGATGCACCTATTACAAGCACTCATTTATGCATGGCACGAAAAAGAACCAATCATAAGTGATGGGCGTGGTCAAAACCCCTACAGCAGATTACCGCATGTCGAGACACAGCACATGCGCTGCCTAGGCTTGACTTAAAAAGGACTACCCTAAGCCTAAAGTTAAACCTTAGGAATAGAGAAAAGGCAGCACAGTAGAGAGAATTCAGAAAAAAGGCAAATGGACTTTTGATATTATACATGGAAAATCACAGAAATGAAGGGGCTGAAAAACAGATCAAATCAGAGAACATCCAGTAAACGGAGATTAAAGATTTACACAATAAAGAACTAGGTACCTTATCCCAAGTCCTAACTACCCAGCAGTCTTTGCGCACAGGGAAATATTTGGCAATACCAAGACACAGTTGTAGTGAATCAAACAAGCATTTGCAATGCAATCGGTCTCGCCTTTGGGACCTTATATGTATTTAGCTATGCAGCACATTAGCCTGGGTGTTGAAACATCTACTGTTCTTTAACATGGAGGAAAAGTAAGCACCAAACTGCGTGACATGCCTGGTATGGGAACACATGGAGAGAAATATTGCCTTTCAGCAGGAAAAGCCAAAGCTCTGTTTTTTTATATAAAATCAGGGCCTTCGGTGGTCATATCACTGAAAATAAAAGATTTGAAAAAAATATTATCATCTACGGGTGCTCGTGGAAGACAATTTCTATGGACTGGAATCTAGAGAATGCTAAAGCGATGTTGGTATTTTACTGACCTCTGCTGGTCATTTTCTATCAAGAAAGTTAAATAGAGGCAGTTGCCAGAATTTTCTTTTTTAAAAAGTCCCTCAGCAGAAAGCAATTCTGGTATTTTACTGGCCTCTACTGGTCGTTTTCTATCAAGACAGTTAAATGGAGGCAGTTGAACAGACAAAAACGTCCCTAAGTGGAAGCAGACAAGTCCTAGGGCTGATCTCCAGAGCACACAAAGTTCATACACATATAAGTTTATACTAAAGTATATATTATTATATTATTATAGGCACTTGTTAAGCGCACTGGTACCCCAACGGGGTGTCCCAGCGCTGTCACAGACAGTGAGGAGGACAGGAAAGGCAGGCTGGTCTAGTCCAGGCGGCTAAATAGCCAGGTTTTAAGGGCTTTACGAAACAGAAGTTCCGTCTGGATATGCCATAGGTGCGTGGGAAGTTTGTTCCAGCATTTAGTGGCACCCACCTCAAAAGATTTTTCACGGGATCTGGCTTTTTTAAATCTGGGTATGATCAGCTGCCATTGGGTGTTGGACCGTAGCGATCTGGACTGAGCATAGGGGCGGAGTCTCCTAAGATAGGCGGGCCCTAGCCCCTTGCCCGCCCGAAATGTCATTGTCAGGACCTTAAATTCAATTCGCTTAGCGATGAGAAGCCAATGAAGTTGGCGCAAAAAAGGGGAGATATGTTGTCTGAGAGGGGTACTACAGATTAATCGGGCAGCAGCATTTTGTACTGTCTGTAGTCTGCGAATCAATCCCAGGGAAAGGCCGAGATATAAACCATTTGCGTAGTCCAAATGGGAAGTTATTAAAGCATGGACTACTGTTTTGCGTGTGGCATTCGGCAAGTAGTTAATACATTTCCTAATGGTTTTGATTTTCCCAAAACAAGCGGCTGCAACAGTTTGGACCTGAACTCCGAGGGATAACTGACTGTCCCATCTGACTCCTAAGTTCCTCACCGATTCTTTAGGAAGGGGTTGAATGCTCAACCCAAAAAGGGCACCTATGCAAGTGAGAATAGCTCTTCTTTGCTTATAGGTACATGAGGCAGAAATTACCTCTTGATCTAAACTTACACAAGTGGTTCTATAGGCTAAGCTTGTTGTTTTATGAAGGACAATCTAATTTTTTTACTATATTCATCTAGATCATCTTTAGACTATCTTTGACTGCAATGCATGTCCAAATAGTCATTGATTTGATTTTGGCCAGACATTCCTCCGCCCTTCAAATCCAAACTGCAGAGGTATCTGCTTCTAGTTAAAGGCTTTCGCCATATGTACAGGAACATTGACATACAAGTCCAAGCAGGAGACGGTTCAAACCCACAGGGCTTTGAGACAATGGCATGCTTCGTGAGAACAATAACCCAAGCCACTTAGGCTCATTATCAAGGTGACAAGTCTGTCAAGGAGGGCAGTGGATTTCTGCCAGGAAGGTTCTAGGCAAGGTAATGTTAAGAACCCAATTGAACGGTGTCTCATCCAAGACAACAGACATTTTGCCAAGCAAACTCACTAAATGTAATAAACAATTTTAAACTTCTGGCAAACGTCTAACAGAGAACACATTTTCATCAACTTCTTTCAGAGGCACAAGTTTCACAAAATATTTCTTACACTTTTGTATTCATATTTAATCACTGCCACCACAGAGGTATGAATTTAGACTTTTATTCCAATACAGCATCAACGCCAACGTCTTGATATGGGAGAAACTGTGGCACTCATACTGCTTGAATTGAGTGCTACTTTCGACACGGTGTCTCACACGGCCCTTCTACAAGTGTTACATTCTATGGGCATTGTCCGATCAGCACTCAAGTGGCTGTCAAGCTTTTTGTCGAGCAGGACCTTTCAGGTTTTTTCCCCCGACAGCAAGCTCTAAGGCCCATGCTTCCCTGTATGGAGTGCCACAGGGCTCTATACTTAGCCCATTACTTTTCAACATCTATCTCAGCCCCCTGGCAACTAAAGCTGAAGAGGCTGGGTTAACCATATATTCATATGCGGATGACACCCAGCTTATCTTCTCTTTGTCTACCAAGGAGACATCCAATGTGTCCTCTCCAAGGTAGGGATACAATAGATAGCTGGCTGGATGCTTACTAATAGGCTGAAATTAAACGGGGGGAAACTGAACTTCTAATCCTCGGCGGAAATAACGCTCTCTGTGGCCCCCAACATTGGCCACCTCAAATGGGTGACCTTCCCCCAACCGTCACAATCTGCCCATAATCTCGGCAAAATTAAAGATGACCAACTATCTATGAGACAGCAAGCGGTTAAGGTCGCCTCAACCTGTTTCTCAATTCTAAAATGGCTAAAAAAAATACTTTGGATACTGCCACATTCTATGGAAAAAACTGTTATCCAGGCCTTGATCGTGTCCAGACTGGACTATGGCAACATCTTGTACTTAGGCACTAATAAGGAGGTGATACGGAAGCTGCAAGTAGTCCAAAATTCTGGGGCCAGACTTCTGTGTCAGTTACCTAGAACGGCCTCTGTCTCAGGATCCCTCCGCGACCTCCATTGGCTCAGGATGGAAAAATCGCTCCAAATTGAAAGCCCTATTCTATATGCATAAGATTAAATCAGGTGCAGTGCCACAGTATCTCAGTGCCTTGGTACACCCGTACCTCCCTACGCGTCTTCTTCGATCCTCGAATCAGGCGCCCCATTCCGCCTGTCGTAATGGAAACTCCTCCCGGCCACGCTCAGCCGAGCCTCGTTATGTTAACTTCTGTTCCGCCACTCACTGACTTCACTAACCCGTACGTTTGAATGTGATCTGCGCACGAAGCCAGCAGAGCGCACCGCGAATCCCCTTCAGTAGCGAAGAAAAGTCTAAAATAAATGGAAGCTGCCCGCACTACAACCAATCAAACACGTGCTCGACAGATGGGACTTGTATACTAAACCTACTGCATGGCAAAACCTAGACAACAAGCATTTGCAATGCAATAGGACTCGCATTTACGTGAGACCTATTGCATCGAAAACGGGAGTGCGGGCGATGGGCAGGGAGCGAGAAGGTGCGAAACAACAAGAGTGGGGTGGGGAGGCGGCGAGAACACACAAACTGCGGGAGGGGGGTGGTGGGGGAGAAGGCACGGGAAGAAAATAATAACCGTATAAAGTGGCCTGTAACCTTGGAAGGAAACATGGTCGTCATGAGGAGAGACAAACAAGCCTTAAACCAATCGGAAGGCAGCATTTAGGACCTAAGCCAATGGAAAAGATGGGCCGGAGAGTGGGTGGAGCTTCCAAACTATAGTGTATACTGCATGCCTCGCAAAGTGATGGAGGCACATTCCCGCTGCAACGCTAGGCGAGGCCTAAAGAGGAAGAAAATGACTGCAGTTTCATATTGATGTTTACATGGAATGGATAGTCGAGGAGAAAAGGTAATCAAGAGAAAGCACATTAAATTAAGGGATACCTTAGGAGGGATTGTTACATTGACATGAAGATTTAAACATTTAAAACACACCCTGGCACTCTCCCTCACATAGAAAGGGCTGGCAGGATTTGATTATGAAACATTTTAGTGGTCTGAGGTCATTATTCTAGATAAGTCACTAGCATTGCTAATGTTTTATTTCCTTTGCCCCACCCCAAAGCTTCTATTTAGAAATCCCAGGAGCACTTTATATCACCATGGTTCTAGTACTTTGAATATGTTCCTGAAATTTTTAATTGGTGGTATTGTCTCTTTGAATTCACAGCATGTGTCTTCTCTGTACTATGAAAAAGAAATGGACAAAATGCCAGTATTAAGCTGGAGTTATTCTTTATGGAGCTCGTGAGCGCTGGAACACAGGAGTTGTTGTCCCACAAACCAGAGAGTCCTATGGCTGGATAAGATCAAGCATATAAACCATTGAGCATTCTGAATTAGAGTTTCTAGGGCTCCGTCTGGGCTACAACTTTGTGTACAGTGGTTACTGGACTACAGTTCTTTGACTTTTCTAAAATATTATGAACCAGAGGGGCTTGTTTTCCCACCCAGCTCCTCTGAAAGGACAATTATTTAATTCCTTAGTTCAACTACAGTAGCAATCAACTAATTATTTGTTTGCGTCAAGGACAGGGTCTTTCTTTTGTCTCAGTACCATATCACTTTTACACTTCCACAATGTTGGCTTGTTGGCGGGCAGGGTTATTAAATAGGACTGGGGCAGTTCAATGCATATCACTACTGTGCGCAGCTCAAATTTATGTTAGATGCAATAACTGTACATTTTCTGAAATAACTTTTGTACTCTACCTGGAGTCTGCTCTAGTGTAGCATTGTTTTGCTTTTTTCAAAGATTTTAGAAAAAAAAATACAGCAATATGTTGAAACTGGACTACTCCTTTTTAGGTCTCACCTAGGCAGCGTTTGCGCTGTCTCTTCGAGACATGCTGGTTTCAAGTATGAAACAAGCTTTGCCCACTCTCCACCCATATTTTTCACTGGCTTGTGTTATTGTCCTTTGCAAATGTTGGCTTCTTATTTGTTAAAATGCTTCTTGGTTCCTCCTTAGTACCGCCTTTTCTACATTTGTAACCTCCATGAGGACTGGCCCTTTCACTTGTGTAGTCTACAGTTACAGTCTGTGAGCACTATTTTCTTTAATGATCATCTCCTACTGCAGGCATTACAAGCTTTCTTGCACCCGCGATCACTTTGCTTGCCATAGGCGGTGTACTGCGCTGCTTACCAAAATCTTACTACATTGAAAAGATAGACTTCGGCAATCTGTCACGAAGAAAAGAACTGCACGGCTCGCAAAGTCTATTATTTTAATATTGTAAGCTTTTACTAAGCAGCGCGCCACAGGCGGCGTGGCGTGTTGCGCAGCTTACCAAGGTCTCTCAATACTGGAAAAAAAATAGACTCTGCCTAGACATGCCCTTCTTTTCATCGATGCAGCTCACTGCAGTGGACTCCTCCTCCTGGTTCGCTCCCACTCTTTGGCTGCAACTGCCTCCTACCCCAGCTTCAATAATGGCGGATGCGCGAAGATGCTTCAGCCAGAATCCAGGCTCTGTGCTGCTGGCCATCTAGCAGCCCGGACAGAAACTGGAAACAAAACAAACTGCAGGTGAAGTTTTGTAAATCGATCCGGATCATTCACCCCTGAGCTTTGAATTGGTCGGGGCTACTTGTATGAAGTTGACACACATGTCATGTTCATTTGCAATGTTATAGGACTCGCATTTGCGAGAGTTTAAGCTATTAGCATTGAAAATGACAATGCTTTTTATTTATACATTTTGAAAACCAACACATAAGTAAAAGGCATTGTCATTCACAATGCCAATAGGTTAAACTCTCGCAAATGCAAGATTTATTGCATTGCAAATGCTTTCTATTTTAGTATGAACTCCTCTTCGAGGGAACTCTGTACGAACTTTCCCAGAAAGGTTTCATATGGCTTACCAACTCCATTATGATCCACGTCTGGTGGCTGTGTTGGGCCCAAAACCATTCACTGATTTAAAAATAAGGGGGCAAGGAGTTCAGTGGATTGCCTATTGGATGGACAAATATAGTTGTCTTCAAGTTGCAGATGAGGGATGGGAGATAGAGATGAGGGCCAGGTAGAGACTCACTGGCTATGAAGACCACACTTTTTGGACTGAATCTAAACAACCTGGCACAGTGGCAAATCTGACTGTGGGTAGCTTGATTACAATTCTGCAACTGAATAGATCATATATTTTAAACTGCCCACTCACTGGGAGAGTTGAGGGCACCAGTTTCTAAAGGGGTCTGGGAGGTCAGGGAGCGGTAGTGTCCCAGGTTTTTACTTAGTGGGTGACAGCATGACGACTGTTGATTTTACCCTGGTGGAAACAAAATATTTCTTGTGTGGAGATTGTGGAGCCCCCACTAGCTGATGTTTGCCATACAGAAGATGACCTAGGGCCTATCAAATGTACCTCTTAGTCCCAGACACAGAGGAGAGCTTTGGGGGTGGGGGAAAATAAATGTGTGTGTTACTACCATGTGCAGAGCACATCCCAGTTATCAGCCATTAACATCTCATCAGTAAAACATTTAATTACTACCCCAGTCCTGTTCTCAGAAGAGATAAATGTACTTTGAAGGCAATGTCTAGTAGGATTGTACCGGTCCGAACAACTCGCATGGGTTTAGCCTCAACTTCACATAAAGTTTTAGCATCATCAGACATTTTTCCCACGTGTTGCAACAATTCAACTGGCTACTGGTGTTGACATCTACTTGTGGCTCTCTCCAATGTACTCACGATCTGTGTGAACCCTGAGCTGGAGGCAGCCTCTGCTATAAGTAGGGGGTAGGGTTCAATGTCACATTCAAAATGATGGTCTGCAACGCATTATGGGTGAGGAAACAGTACACCAGAAGAAAAATATTTTTATATCTTTTTATCATCTTTGTCCAACACACAAAGGCTGGTCAAATCAACTAACAATCTGCTCTTAAAGGAGGAACAGCATAACTCAGACATAACAACTGCAATGTAAATGCCTTGAAATCCTCCTGAATGGAAACCAGTTGCAAAGTTTCTCCTGCACCCAGTTACAACATATGTGTTTTAAGCCACTGGGATTAATATGCTGAAAGAGAAAAGAAATAGGAAAATGTTATGGATTAAAAAATAACAACGAAATACAATACAGCCATTAAACACCGATAATCAGTCCAAGACCTAACAGGGATCAACTACAAGTTTCTATACTGTGCTCCACTTCTGTAGATGTCCAAAACCTTAAATAGCAGTAACTACCATCAGCAAAGGGTTACCTGGAACTTGATTCAAGAATTCTATAAGGGAGGCCTTGATGGGAAACCTGATGGTGAAAGCAAAACTAGCAATTTTCTTTGTGAAATTGGCCTTCAAATGACCAATTGGCCATAGTGTAAAGGAACAAAGATATCATAAACCAGGCTCAGAAGCAAAATCAAATAAATGCGGTCACTGAAGTGACAAAACACTACATGCTAGAAAAGCAGTTTCAGTGCAAGACTCTGTGGCAACATAGTACTTAAACTAGAACCAGAGGAAAAAAGAAACAGATCTTTTAGGAGAACGTTCCAGAGTCCAGTTCTGAACGCTGTAAAACCAGTGAGAGGAACAGGTATTTGGTCGTTACAGGCCATCTGAGAAGGCTCCCAATAATTCAACACTGCACTTACATTTGAAGAACAAGATGAATGAAAAGTTCCTCTTTGCCTGCCATGACGATCTGGAATTGCTTCTTTATAGTTTTTTTTTTTTTAAACTGTGGCAACTTTAATGGTTTACACATTACAATCATGTTTCCAGTCAGCAAGAAAGCCTAGAACTGTATGTAAATGTAGTGGACAGCAACCACTTAAATAAATGTGCTATACCAACGGTGATCACATTAAATTTCTAATCTTCTGATTAATCTCCTGCCACTTGATACTCTTGAGCTCTCACATGAATCAATGAAAGGCTTTTGTGGAGCGCAAAGCTACTCCTAGGCGTGCCCCAATTCTAAGTACTGGCAGACTTAAAATCATCATTAAAGGCAGATTTTTAACTTATTTTTAACAATTTGACAGACTGCAACTAAGGAAACAAGTGTGGAAAGGAAAAACCTCTTGAGAGTACGGTTAGCCGAAAACAGACATTAGGTCAGATATCTAGATTAAATTTATTACCTTTTAATGCCAACTCATCTGCTTATTAAGTCATCGGTTGATGTAATATATACTTCTATGCACATGCTGAAATAAGTTTTACAGTCTTTATAAAAAAAACTTGATTCCAAATGTATCTGTTATCAAACATCACTTTTGAGTGGCTTTAGCTGTGCTAACTAAGTGTCAAACGTTCATATTCAATTGGACAGCATATCCGTCTTCGCTGATGTGCTATCATGTTGAATGATTGGGTAAATCTTTGACCACATATACTACAAGCATATTTTTTCTCACGGTCTGTGTGTCTCAGCTGGTGTCTTGTCAGTTGGGATGGCCGCTTAAAACTCTTCCCACACTGATTGCACACATGAGGTTTAGCATCGGAGTGTACCTGCTGATGTCTGACCAAATTAGACGCTTGGTTGAACGTTTTTCCACATTCACCACATGTGAAAGGTTTCTCTCCAGTGTGTTTTCGGTGATGAATTGACAGGTGTAATCTCCGATTAAAGCCCTTCCCACATTCACCGCATACAAAGACGTTGTTCCCCTTTTTAGTTTCGTTTTGCAAGATTTGCTCAGGCGAGGAAATGGATGACAATTTTGTTTCACATTCTTTACATGTATGCATTTTTTCCCCTGAGCGGGTTTTCATGCGATCAAGCTCATTTGAGTTTGCACTGTAAACATTTCCACAATGTGAACACAAACACGTCTTTCCTTCTGGCTGCATTTTCTGATTACTCGAGTATACTGCTTTGTTGTCTACCACAGTAGGTGGTTTATGTCCTTTAACGCTGATCTTCTTTTTCGGAGGCATATTTTGTTTTGTGAATATTACGGTTTGTTCAGAACACTGGAGAAATATGTCTGTTGCTTGATCCAAAATAGTTTTGTGGTGTTCCATTTTCTCTGTATATCCTCCACGTACCCTCTCCACAGGACTGTTAGGCGATTCCAACTCTGCTGGGTAGAAAAGAAGTTAAGCTGTTAATAGGTTTAGTGACTGAAACTCATTAGCCCTGATGCGCCAACGTTATCTCAATGTTCTTCACTGTCATTTTAAAGAGGTCTTTGGTACTTTCAGTGTAATGTTCAAGCAGAGCCTGTGACTTTCACATTAAAAAGCGAGTGTTTGAAAGACTATGGTTGATATATTATCAGGTATATCTCTAAATTTATCATTATTGAAACAAGAAGTGATTGAAACAAAGGCTTAAGCCAACACTTTGAAATTAATAATAGCCCCACTAGTTGAATTCCATTGATGAGCTCATGAGTGGCCCACACAGCTGCAGGAAGGCCAGATCCATGCATAATTTTCAGGCTTCCACATAAAATACATTTACACAGAATGAATGTAAATGGAAATCATTTGCAATGGCAGCAATTTACATGGAAACTGGCATGGATCCTCTGATCTGGGTTTCATTGGACAGCGGGGTTAAGAAAGACTTTTTCATTACTGAAAGGTGACTAGTTATATACAAATGAGTCCTAGCGCTTCCACATATAGGCAACTCAGAAAAAACTTTTGTACCACACTGGAATGCAATATAAGTAACCCAGTTTAAGGTTTTTGCCATTTCAGCCCTAGTATAAGCAGTCTTGAAATCCTAGGGATATAGAGTTTAAGTAGCATGTCTGGGCTTATGAATTCTATTTAGTAAGATTAAATGAGACAAACAAAAAGTGATGGATAGATTGGTTTTATTTAACCCCTTGGATGCTAAGGACATGCTAGACACATCCTCAGAACTGGTGAGCAGGTGCTGAGGATTTGTCCAGCACATCCTAGCACCGACCCAAAGGGGAAGAACTGGTGCTTCCTCCGTGCGCCACCCCACCCCATGCCCCCACCAGGGATGGCAGAGGGAGCGCTTCTGCTGCCACCCCATACCCCCTCTTTCAGCGTTCTGATGACGTCAGTGTGTGCACAGCACGCCAATGTCATCAACAGGTGCCGGGGAAGCACTAGAAGCTACTTGCTTCCAGTGAGTTGAGGGTGGAGGACCTCTTTTAGATAAGTCCTCGCTCCTGGGAGGGATCAGGAGGACAGAGAGACATCGGTGCATTCCTGCTCCACATGTGGGACCATGATCGCACAGCAGGAATGCACCCACTAGACACCAGGGATTTTCTTTTGTTTCGGGAAGCGGCCCCTTGGGCAACAGTCGATCCCCATTATTGGAAAAATATTTTCTGCCCCCCTTCCCACTGGGAGGCAGACAGGCCATATTTTTAGGCCACCCAATGAGGGGCAGAAAACTACTAGACAGGGGTTGGGCAAGGGTCACTCCCAGGGACTGGGCAAATATTGTGACCGTTTTCTGCCCCCCCCCAACCCCTGGAGGCAGACCAGTGATATTTTAAGGACCAATCTGCCCCCAAAGGGTCGGGGGGTGGGCAGAAAACCCCTAAACTCAATAGATTAATTTATTTACATGTTGGTAAGTAGCCCTTGAGCAGGAGTCAATCCCCATTATTGGGAAAATATTTTGGCTGTTTTCAGCCATATTTTTAGGCCGATGCCCCCCAAAAGGGGGCAGAAAGCCATTAGACACCAGGGATTAATTTATGTACATGTCTGAGTGGATCCTTGGGCACAGGTTGCTGCCCATATATATATTTTACTGGAGGTTTTGACTGTTTTACGCCCCCTCCTCCTTTTTAAGGGTAAATCAGTGATTTCTTAGGCCGATCTGCCCCCAAAGGGGGTGGAAAAATACTAGACACCAGAGAATCAGTTTCTGTGAGTGAACTGGATTTTGGTTGGCGGGTTTGCGAGTACTGATGTTTGGCTGGCTGTGTGTGTGTGTACTGGCATTTGGATGGTGGAGAGTGTGGTCTGGCATTTGGCTGATGGTGTGTTTGAACTACGGATTTAGGTGGCGGTGTGTGTGGACTGGCTTCTGGCTCGCGGCGTGTGTAGCTGGTGTTTGGATTATGGTGTGTGAGAACTGGTGTATGGCTGGGGTAAGGGTCACCCCCTTTAGGGTGTCAATTTCCTGCCTTTGCTTTGTGAATCCCCTTGGGGGCAGATTGGACGTTTGTTTTGTTGATCTGCCCCGAAGTGCAGACTTCCTAGGGCTTTATAATGTTAACTGTTATATATCTACTTTTTATTCTAGTGCAAATCTTTTGATTTCATTGGTGGCGACTCCTGCTTGCAGTTTCAGTATGGGCAGATCTGCTGGTTGTGTAGTTGCATTTGTCTGGTAAGGAATTATTTACCTCATATGAGTTTCATTGCCCTGCTTGATTATTTGTTAATGGTTGTGATAACTGTAACATATTTAGCTTATGATTTATTTATTTATTTCAAATTCACATTTGGATTTGTCCAAGATCTATATTGTGTTATCTTGTGTGTAAATTTTCTTTTGTTTTTCCTTTCTAGTGCAATGTCATTGGTGCTTGCTGTGTCTGTGCAGAGTAGGTGCAGCCGATTTTCTTGCCTGTCTGTGCAAGTGAGAGGTATCTTTTTCGAGCAACAAGAATATTGTGTGGATTGTCTTGATAGTTTTTTCAGGATCATTATATGTCAACAGTTACATTTACTTTTTGATACAGCTGACTTTGAAGAGTTCTAATGTGACACACTGTTGTTTTTTTCTGATTTGTTGTTGTGTTCCATTAGTAAGCATTGTGGCTGCCACAAGCTAAACCCCCAGCAGGTTGTTGGTTTCCCTTTTCAATCTGTCTCTGAGACGGACTCTATTTCTGAGGCAGAGGACCAAGTTGAAGATTTTGGCAGGGAATTTTATGTTTGAGGGGAATCCTTTAACTATGAATCCACAATTAGTGCTGATGAGGAGGACAGTGATATGCCAGTAGTGCAGCAAGAACAAGCTGGACTGCAATCAGGGGCTGGAAGGCTTCTCATTAGGACTGCTGAACATTTGGTTGCCCCCATCATGGTGCAGTTCGTTTTGCCCGACTTAAGTGGGGTTTCAGGAACACAGAGAACTTTTTTATATTCAAATCCTTTTATTGAAGATAAAATGAATTGTCAACAATAAAAGAAAAGAGCAATCTTGTGTAGCATTAGTATCAGACAGTTAGAGCAATGTCTCTTTTAGGTCAACTGATCCTGTCCAATTCTTGTGCCTGATACAAAATAGGAACATGTTACTTACTTAACATTTTACATACAATTATATACCTATAGTTAGGCAAGGGGGTGCAGGAGATTGCAGAAAGGAAAATAGGAAGTCCCCTTATGTGAGAAAGGGGGGCTAGGGGTCGCATTGATAAATATATTAATGATTAGATATTGGGCTATCCATGGGAGCTGTCCGACATACACTAGGTAGCTCATCCTCATGTAGGGGTGTATAGACATCTTCAAAAAGTTGCAAAGCCCGAAGTTTAGGTGGGGTAAAACAAGTGTATTCTAACCTGGAAAAGTGATCTAATAGTGGTTGCCATATGGTTGTGAATTTATTTGTGGTGTAGGTAATCCGAGCCGTGAGAAGCTCCATTGCCATGTTATACCAAAAGCGGGTAAACCATAGAGCAGTGGGCGGTGTATCTGTTTTTTCCAATATATTGCTATTGTCTACTTAGCTGCTCCCAGCATGTGTGATATTACGTGCCAGTCAGCTTGGGTCATGGCAAGAAGAGTTGTAGGCCTGAACCCCAGAATGACAATTTTTGATGAGGCTAAGGGTTTCTTTCCGTAGGTGGTTAGCAACGGGCAGTGCCACCTTACATGCAAAAAAATCCCTAATTGCATTATGACATCTCCAACAAGTGGGGAGGGTATTTGGGAACATTTTATGTAATTGCTGAGGGGTATAATACCACGGTGTCATGATTTTATAAGCGATCTCACGCTGCAATATACTTCTATATGTTGTCGGTATGTCCTGCAACAGTTGTTACCACTGTTAAAGGGAGAGCTCAACCTCACTGTGTGATTGTCAACTTGTTTGGTAGGTATGGGGAGTGCACAGAGCAGAGTGTTGCACCACTTGGTATGTTCGGGAAATCAGACCCCAAAACCCATCATAAGACCGAACTAATGTTTTTGTTGAGGTAGCTATGTAAGCACTACGTGGTCTAGAGCCTTGTGGGAGCCATGCCAAATCCCATAGGGGTCTGCAAGCACCAGCCCTATCCATTGGAACCAATGCTTCTCGTGGGCCACCCATTCAGAGATCGAAAGAAGATGTGCCGCTCAGTAATATTCTAGGACGTTAGGCAGTCTAATCCTTCTTTATCTCGAGGTAGCATGAGTTCATTTGAGAAGCGTGGTTGCTTATCCCATATATAAAGGTTGTTAAGTCTCGTTGTAGGCATAAAATGTGAGATTGCGGTATGGGTGTAGGCAGTGTTTGAAATAAGTATAAAATTTTGGGTAACACAGACATTTTGATCGCATTTAATCAACCTAACCATGATATCGGCAGGAACCTCCATGTACCCAAGTCTCCACGGATTGCTTTTCTATAACCCTGCCAGTTGGCCTGTGTCCATGTGCTCACCGTGGAAGTTAGGTTTTGTCCAAGATATCAAGTTGAGTGATTGGTCCATTGAAAAAGTGTGAGGGATTGGAGCTCCGGTAGCTCTCCAGCAGGGATTGTAAATTTCAAAGCCCAGGAATTAGCTGGGTTAATCTTAGGCTACTTCGAACACTTGTTGAAGCTTAAGAAGGGTCGGAGGGGAGGTTAGTTGCGCTGCTTTGAAAAGGTAAGTAGTAGGTCACCTGCAAATAAAGCTACTTTGTGTTCTATTCCCCCGAAAGCGATACCAGTAATGTTACCTGTTTGTCTTATTACAATGGCTATTGGTTCTACCACAATGGCGAAGAGCGGGGGGAGGGGAGAGAGGGCAGCCGTGTCTAGTTCCCCTGTGTATATGTATTGGGTTTGAAACTCTGACCTGTGCTTGTGGGGATACGTACAACGTTATTATCCTGGAGGTGATTATGAGGCCCAATCTTCTCTAAGACAGCCCTTAAGAAGTCCTATTCCACCCGGTCGAAAGCCTTCTCCACATCTAGCAATAACAGACAAGCCGGAATACTCCATTGATGTGCCTTTTCTGCCAGGTGCGCTATTTGTCTGACATGGTCTGCCCCCTAGTTGGCAAGTATTTTTGTGTATATTTTTAAATCTGTATTTAGGAGTGCGATGGGACGATAGGAGGAACATAGGGCATGGACTTTGCCAGGTTTAGGAATAAGTGCTATTTCTGCCATGTTCATTGTGGCTGTCGGGCCCGTTGTCTCCATAAATAAGTTAAAGAGGCGTAGCAATTGATCTTGGATTTGTGGTAGAAAAATGCGGTAGAACTAGACAGGCAGTCTGTCTGGGCCTGGTGTTTTGCCTATCGGTACCCCTTTTAGAGCCCGCTGAAGTTCTTCTAATGTAATTGGATCTTCGAGGACTTGTGAGTGCTGTTTATCTAATGGGGTCCATGGGCAATTGTATAGAACTGTCTGTATCTGCGTCAGTTGAGTCTCTTGTGTATAAAGCTCAGGGAAGTATGCCTGAAAGGCTGCCATTTGAACCCTTTCAGCTGTGGCCCATGTGTCCTACCTGGTTTTGATTTTAGATATGTGTGCCTTTGCTGCCTTCTTTCTTAATCGACGCGCCACCTTAACCCCTCCGTCATTGTATTTTTGTTTCAATGTCAGCAATGCGCGTTCTTCTGCCGTATTCGTTCTAAGTGCACTTAATTGTCCCCGAAGAATGGCATGATGTTGTTTATGGATAACTGAAGGTGCCTCTTGGTCTATTCTTTCTAAGGATTTTATGTCACTAGCCTTCTCGGCTACGCGCTATTGCAATGGATATGATTACTCCCCTAATGGTCGCTCGAAAAGCATCCCATACTATTGGATAGGGTGTTTCGGGTAGGTTGTTGGTACAAATAGGCTGTCCGGTTTTAGGTTTAAACCTATAATAACTGATAAAACCCCACCGGAAGGGAAATAGCCCTCACCAGTGTAAACATATAAACACAGAAAAAAAACCTGCACAACCACAAACTAAATGCCATTCAAAGAAAGGAAAAGGAGAGTGAAAGAGTCATTTTGATTTCTTCCGGAAGGGGGCAATACAATGTAACTTTGTTATATGAGGTAGCAGAAAGAAAGACTTGGCTAACAATATTCTGCTTCAGTTTTGTTGTTTAGGGATGTCACTAAAATATTGTTTCTTCTTCCTTTTTTCAGTTTTGTGGTCTTTGGTCTAAAGATACAGGAGTTAAAAGCATGTTTTAGGTGTTGGTCATTTATTTTATAAACTGTAGAGAATCAGGAAATATCAAAATCCTATTTGATTTTTTTGCTACGTTTGAGTCTTTCACTGATAGGAAAAATGTAGGTTTCATAAGAATCTTTACCAATATATACCATCACATTTAACCACAGAGAATGGGTAAAAACCTATGATACATCAGCCCCTTTTCTAGTGAATCAGTATTGATAGTAGGTGAATTGCCAAACACCCCAGGCTTTAAACATTCAATGCAAGGTATAGTGACGGCATATGTGAAGAGAGTCCAGTCACAAAGCATCTGGGGTACTGGTGAAAACATGAGACTTTTGGAAAACATGGAAAGCAGTGTCACTTGGAATGCTGCTGCAAAAAGTTCTTAGCAAGTTCAACAAAGATTGGAGTTATTTTGTTTGTAATTGCAGTGATTCGGCTACGTATATGAAAAAGCTGTGTGATGACCTGTCACAACCAATACCTGAGCTAAAGTGCTTCCCTGTAAGAGATCCTTGCCACTTGTTAGATGGTATGCTGAAAAAGCATCTTTACAATCTTAGTTATGAATGCTATTGACTTTTTAGTCCATTCTGGTGAACTGTTTTGTTATGCACGTACACTCAAACGCAAATATTTCTCATTTTGTGCTTTGTGTAGCATCAAAGAAAGAGTCCTCCCAACAGTGTCACTGAGCTGGTGGTTCTCAGTCCTAAAGGCCATGACTTCTATATTATCTATGTGGCAACCGTTTACAGAAATCTTGCTGAGTGAGGATGCCAAAGGCAAGAAATGTGAGGATCTTTGATCACATATTGATAGTGATTTGAAAAAAGTATTCTCTACTGCATTCTTAGATTTTTACAGGAAAGCATGACTGCTGTAGTGGACATAGTGAAAAAACTAGAGTCCGAAAACACTCTAAACAGAAATGTAAGGAAATGTATTTTGTCAAAGTTTGAGGTTTGCAAGGGCTTCTGGGCAGAAAAACCTGGTAAAAGCCACGCAAGTCACTGCACCCTGGAATCCTCCAGCTGTCTAGTTTTAAAAAATGTGCAGGTTTACTAGTTTTCCATAGTTGCCGACTGACCTAGGGCCCAAAATCCACAGCTAGAAACATTGCAAAATAAGGGTCAGTTTTCAGTGGAAAAAAATTATGTGTCCATGTTGCATTTTAAGCCCTTTTGTATCACAGGCCTACCTACACAAGTGTGGTACCATTTGTTACTTCAGGAGACCTAGGGGAACATAGAATAGTGGAACATGCTTATTACCAGTTGTATTTCTCTGCATTTGTGCCTTGAAAATGTAAGCCAGTGTGTAAGATTAAAGGCCTTTTGAGAAATGCCCTCAAATTAACATGCTAGCGTGGGTACCCACAAATTCAGAAATGTGTATGCAACTACGGCTTCTAAACTCCACATCTTGTATCAATTTCTGAACTACACATGTTTCCTTGATACCAATGTTTCACCTTTTATATTTTACCATATGAATTTCTCTTTACCCGGTACATGATGAAAAACCGTTGGAAAGTGCATGCAGCTCAATTATTGGCTCAAGTTCTTAGAAAACCCACAAACCATATACCTCCGTAACCAGAAGGGTCTAGCAGATGGAATGGTATATTGCTTTCGTAAATCGGCCATCGTGAAGAGAAGTTACAAATGAAAACATTGTCACAAATTGCCGTTCTTTCCTACTCATTTTCAATATATATACTTTGCTATTCCTACACAAATGACCCCTCACTGAGTTTGTAATTTTGTCTACTTTTCAGAATCAATTATCTCTCCAGGATCACCCATGAGTTTCACACTAGTTTCTACCACAAACAGAGTAGGATAAAAACACAAAAATTAGGAAAAATGCCTTACCTCTTTGAAAAATGCAAAACCTGTGGTAAAAAATCGTTCTTTTTATTCAGCTCTACATGTTCCTGAAAGTCAGGAAAATGGTGACTTCAGCACAGCAAGCGTTTTGCAGGTGCCATTTTAAGAAGAAAACAGCCACTTATTTTTCCAAATCCCCCGCCCCCCACCCCCAAAAACAAAACAAAAAATAGCTATATGTTGCCTTTTTTCTCAGACTTCTCTAAAGGAATCCACAAACCCCGGGTACCTTTAGGATCCCCATGTTGTTGGAAAACAAAAGATCCAAATTTGGTGTGGAATAACTTATGTGGAAAAAAGTTATAGATGCCCAAGAGCAAACTACCCTAAATAGCCAAAACAGGGCTTAGAATTCTAAGGAGGAGAAGGGTTAATGCTTCTTGGAAATCAATCAAAAGAAGGGGGGGCTAGGACCAAATTAATGTCCAGCACTCATGCTTGCATCCAGAATATGCATACAAAAGGAGGATAGCTGTTCCTATAAAGAAAAGTAAACAAGCATTGGCATAGCCACTAGGTCTCGCCTTTGGGACATAAGTATTTAATTATGCAGCACAATATCCTTGGTGCAACATCAACTGTTGCATGGCTAAACACTTATAATGTCCCAAAGGCGAGACCTATTGACTATGCCAATGCTTTTTTTGTTTGAAGTGGGAGGAACTGGCCTGTCAAGAGCTTCTGTGAAAATACCTCGAGTAAAGGGGCATTGCCAACTGTAAGTAAGGGGGGGGGTTGATGATATCTGGCAGCATCAATAGCAGAAAAACTTTAAGCCCTTGAACTTTTTTATGTACACAAATTGTAGAATGTCATTCGCTAGTCAATAACGGATTATTTGGGAATGGATTACCAAAAGTGTGATACAAAGAGAGAAAGAAGGACAGATCAACATTGTCATTAAGTTCTAATTAAAGAAAAAGGCATATAAACATCTGATAGGCAACAACATACACATTTCAAGAAGACATTTAAAATCTATCCTGTGGAATTAATATTTCCTTCCGCGATATTTGAATACTCCAAACGGGGAGAGCACTTCACCGAACTAAAGGCACCCAGTTCCCAAAGAAAAAGCATCAATGTACTTTTGTGCCCAATAAATAAATTGTTATGGCCTGGTTCAGGACCCTCACAATTAACACATTTAGGAGTGAGGATCATGGCAGAATCCAACTACCTATGACGCAGGTGAGGAGCTGTGAGCAGCTCTTCATTTTAAACTCACCAGTGTAGCATCAGCGCCGTTCGGGATAAAAATAGGTTGAAATACAGGATCGATATGGGCTGAGCCTTCGGGTACAGAATCACTCTCTCACCTCTCTACAGGGTGGTGTTACAACACGGAAGTGGAGCAGCGGCGGTCTGTAGGCAAAGAAGTGAAGAGTCTGCTGATGAAAAATGACGACAGCAAAGACGGGTGGCTCTCGGCGTCCAACTCCCACCATGCAATGCTCTGCAGGAAAACAGCCAAGGCATTTTGAAGGTGTCATACACAGAGCATGTGGCTGCTTGGCAGTTATGCAGAAGAGGTCTGTGGGGATAGGGGGCGAGTTAGACATCGAAGGCTTTGGGGGGCACAGCGCCAGCTGGTAAGGACAGGCTGACAGTCCGCACTGCATATATCGTGACACAGGACTTATGGGGTCTTCTTCAGAGCTATACTGTGTGCTGGGCGGGGGATCGAGAAAGCTTACGTTTCCAGCAGCCCATTGGGTCAGAGGAGGCTGGGCTAAAAGTGAGAGCTGGGTTAAGCCACCGCGAGGGCAGAAGCAGACCCTCTGCGCCCACCCCGTACTGTATACAATGGGGACCCCATACAAGCAGAACAGCCACTGCCCCCACCTCATGTATAGCCACAGCTCCCCCGCCCCCAACCACCAACTCCCTCTGGGACCTTGACCTTATTAAGCCGAATCCCTTCATGCAGACCACCATTCATTCAACCCCTAGCTCCCAGCACTCGGCTCCCATGCTATCTGGTTTAAGGCATGGTCCTCGGCACCCAGCAACCGCTGCGGGAGCCGCTTCCTGCCACCGGGGCATGGGACCTCCGTGGGGGTGGGTGAAACGGTGCTGGAGGGTCCGGGGAGTGAAAATGGTAGCCGGTCGCACTGTGGGATCTCAGGGAGGAGGGGAGGGACCAGCCAGCCTGTATGCCGTCCCCAAACCGCTTCTTGTCCGAGACATCCCTGTGTGCAGTTCCCAGACCGCCCTTCTGAGGTACCCACCTCCCCCATGAGCAGCGACTCACTGGCGGCTCAGGCAGAGACAGGCAGCACTACGCAGCGCACACTCCTCTCTGGCACGGTAACGGAGAGAGAGCAGCGTTAAAACCATAGGCCACCCTTACACCATCAAAGAACACCAAAGATGTTAATGGTGTGGCCTTTTTTTTTTTTAGATATAGCACAAACTTCATAGGCACTGGAGCGCTTTACAATAACATATAGGCACATGCATCAAAGCAACAAGCAACAAACAAGGGCGCCTCGTGAGGCAGGCGCAATTCACTCGCGGGAGCGATAATTGCGACCAGATGGGCCGCGCGCTCCCGCAAGTGAATCTCCCGACGTGCACGCATTGCCATTGAAGGCAATGGAACGCGTGCACGGGCTTGGCTGAAAAGCCAAAGTGATGGCAAAAGGTCATTTGCCTTTGCTACGCATGTGCGCTGCGAAGGCGAGACCTAAAAAGGGGGAAAGCATGGTTGGAACATATTGTTATCCGGAAAATCTTCCTTATTGGAAAATAAAGCCCTCACACCCCCGAATGGGTGTCATGCTTCATCGCAGGGCTTTGCTCCTCGTAGGGTCGGCGCTGCACTACTCCGCGGTGTAGTAAACTGGCTCTATATATACATCAAAGTGAGGTATAGTGTGTATAGAGTCCAGGTGACCCTAGAGGTAGGCAGAGGTTAAAGTTAGATAGAACCTTACTCTCTATTTGTAGTGGAGTGGTCGAGCAGTAAGGCAGTATCCGTGGACAGTGTTAAGCATTTGGTGTGCACACTCAGTCAGCAAATGAATTCACACACTCAAGGACTGAACTCCAGACCAATTGCTTTTATATAAAAAAGATACTGTTTTATTTTTAGAACCAAGCAAGTCTGGCACAGGCAAGCATTAAATACTTTACAGTAATAAGTTGCTGAATGTAGAACAGTTTGAAAATGCAATAGGAATTGCACTTTGTTTGATTTACAAGGGATGCAGTAAGTTGCAATACTTAGCAAATACTACTGTACATTGAAATGAATAGGATTTTTCAGTAAATTACAGGTAAGTTACTTTTCATGTTACTTTTCTAACTCCGTGCTGGATACCTTGATTCAGCACTGGGAAATTTCCTGCAAACAGGTAGGTAAATGCGTTTTGGTTATTCGTACGATTTTTAAATAATATGTTTAGATTTCAAAACTCCACACAGAAACTTTTTGGGAGAAAATTGTCAATGTTATCCTATTGAGGAAAAACAGGTTATCAGTTCAAAGGTAAGTTGTCGACTGTGGGAGTCAAGATTCTGGGGTTAGACTGGGGGTCTCCCAGGGTCAGAGATGCACTCTTGTTACACCCTCAGCGGCACTAAGGCGGCTGGGTGCAGAGCGTTGAGGCCCAATGTTATCCAATGGGTTGTGGGAGCAAAGCTCCAAGGGTTTAGGTCAGGGCAAATGGGGAAACAAAGTAGCAAGGTGTGCAACTCACTCTTATATGATGTTTATGCACAAATGCCCTTCCGAGTTAGCACCCATAAAGCAAAGTGTAACAAAGGTACATTTTGGATTACGGTTGTTTTTCTCATGCAAGGTGGAACATCGTAGTTCACGCAGCAAGTTTATTTTTGGAGTCAGAAGAATATGAACATTGCAGCAATGAAGCACTAGATAAAGAACAATTTTAATACATCGCCAGCATTTATGAAAATGTTAAGAGTTGCATGAACATGTTTTACAATTTAGTACTTGTTGAGGAGTAATGCATTATGGGACTAGTGGTGTTTACAGGGGAGCGTGGGAGTTTCCAGTGACAGGTGCTAATTACGTGGAGAAGAGGGGGAGGGCTGCTTGCAGGGAGGGGCTGAAGAGCAACTTAAAGTCAGGAGGGTGAAAGGGAGACGGGAAACTTCATTTGGGATGGAGCGAGAAGGATGATTGCGTCTTAGCAGGTATGAAATGAACATGAGGAGGAAATTTAAGAGATGTTGCTTTGAAGATGAAAGGGAAAGGATGTTTACATTGGAAGGCTGGGGCAAAGGGGTGAAAGGTTGGGAAGCATGACATGAGAAAGGAGAGGAGAGGCTCGGGAGGGTCACGTTTATATGACGGGGAAAGTAGGAAAGAGTAGATTGAGGCTGCAGGCAGTCATGGTTAAGGTATGGTAATGAGTTACTGAGTGAGAGGAAGCAAGTTAGGTTCCTTTATAAAGTGGGGCTTGAGTATGTCAGAAACACTAGGGGGAGTGAAAAGAATGCATTCTAAGTTTTACTTATAATTGAGAATAGGTAGAGAGGGCAACTTTAAACGTGAGATTTTTTTTATTTATTCGCATATATTGGCTGATGTAACATTAAAGCATGTGTAATTGTTATTTTCAGTTTTCCCTGACGAAGGGCCCCAGAGGCCCGAAATGCATTGGATTTTAATAAAACTGCTACGGATGAATTTGGCTCTAGTCGTGTTCTTGAAGAGAGGTTCGGATGGCCCAGCAGGAGCATTGGAAATTTGGGAAATGGCTTTTTCCTTGCATGAGGAGTATAATTAACTCAAGTGAAAGTGTGGATTACTAATGGAGAAAAATAATGACTTGTAAAATGGAAAAGAGGAAAATGTGGAGAAAGATAACATTGCAATTGCATTTTTGAAAATAGCTGTGCCAATGGTTAGGGGCAGAAAGGTGTCCCAATATATGTGGTTACACAGGGATGTGTGACATGTAGACTCTTCACTTTTGTTCTGCACAAAAACACGCAGACTGCAAAGGCAGTGTGTGAGTACAGGACCTCCAAGGGTGGCACAATAAGTGCTGCAGCCCTTAGAGGCCTTCTCTGGTCACAGTGCCCTGGGTACCTGTGGTACCATTTACGAGGGGCTGACCTGTGGCCAGAGATGCCAATTGGGTTTAGGCTCAATGCAATTTTAGGGAAGGAACAAAGGCTCTGGTTACCTGATTAGCAGGAGCCCAGGGCACACCCAGTCAAAGAACATCAGCAATTCAGCAAAAAGTGGGGGCATACCATGCAGAAATAGGGGACTTTCTCACACACACGGGCCCTGCGAGAGAGCTTTTTGGCAGAGGTTTTCTATTTTTCCGTGTGGATGAGTGAGGGAATTTGAAGGTAGGGTAGTATGTATAGTGAGGTGTATTTTAAAACTACCTACGAGGAACTTCAGCTATCTCAATAGATTACCTATAAACCCAGTCACATATCCCGCTTTAGTGTAGGGTAAAGATACTTTATCTGTCAGTCCTGAAGAAATGCCACGGATCCCTCCTGGACCACTCAAGCATTAAACAGGTCAACTTTAGTAGATATACTGTAAAACTGTCGCGGTCCATAATATCCCACTGACAACACACACATTCTTGTTTTTAGCTATGGCAACGGTACAACTGATTAAAACCAACGATACTCCTTAGGTAGTTTTAAAATACATCTCACTATACACACTACCCAACATCCAAATTCCCTCACTTATAACGGCAAAAAAAAGACCTCCGCCAAAGAGCCTTCTCGTGGGGCATTGCAGTGCCGGCCCTACGAGAAGCAAAGCCCTTTGATGAACCATGACATCCATTCGGCTGTGTGGGGGCTCCATCTTCTGATAAGTAAGATTTTCCCCGATCACAATACTTTCCAACCGTGCTTTTCCGCTTTTTACTTTTCTCTATAGGAACAGCTAATGCATCTTAGCCATTGGGAATGTATCCGAGTAACAAGGTTTGGCAGCTAGTTTGTGCTGGTAAAGAAATGTAACAAACATGTAGTTAGTCTTCTCCAAGCACAAACTATTAGGTATATTATATGCTAGGCAGAATTTAGTATCTACAGATTTTGATTTGGCATGAGCACAAAGCATACAGTGTATGTTGTATAAAACTGAACACGCATACAAACATGAATCGTACAAAAAAAATCCCAATTAAAATTTAGTTTTAGGTGAAAGAGGTGATTGGATGAGCTGAGTATCGGGCAAACAGAGCAACAGCACGAGTACGTAAGAACAGCTCTGTTATTTGTATGGGTAATTGTTTAGTTTGCACTTATTTAACTAACAAAAATCAATATGAACATCTGTGGTGCTACCTTTAACGTTAAGGAAAAAGCTCCTCCCCTTGACCAGTTTGTTGCTCTTGCTTACTATTTTGATCTCGTTTCACTATTGCTGGGAGTAGGGTAGGATTATCTAACATAACATCTTCTTTGATCAAAGCTTCCAGTGTAAGTCATCAGTGACAATGCAGGATTTGAAAACCAATTATTCACTGCTGGGGCATCACCAGGCTCTCTGGTTTACGGTGTACTGGCACTTCTCTCGGGTCTCCAGAGACCTGACCGAGGTTGTGGCATAGCAATTGATGGTCTGCTAGCTCACCTGCCGTCTCCTACCTCTCTATGCTCGCAGTAGACTTAAAGAAGGGTAGAGAAACAAAGGGGGTGGGGTCGGGAATGAGTTAAGGAAGTTGGGGCCTGGATACCCTATTAGGTGATTAGCCAAACTTTATAGATCCTGATTGAGTGGGGGAAGGATGGCAGGACACCAGGTATTTTATTATGTAATTATTGGCAGAAAGCTAAATATATTTCTGTGTACTTGCAGGAATGGAGAATAAAACGTAAACGTAAACGTGGTTACTTATATAGCGCACGTATCACCCCCGCAAAGGGGTCTCACGGCGCTTGCTTAGGGAACCCGTCCTGGTATTCCCCTGTGAGATAACCCCGGCAGGGTGTCCACAAGGTGAAAGCCAGGCATCCCGCCGCGAGGGGCCGTAGTGGAGATTAAGCAAGCTATTGCCCAGAGTCGCAGAGTGTGAACCCGTGAGTCGAGTAGGCACCGGGGCAAGAATTATCGAGTCCGTGGAATTTTTAGCCCAAGACCCGCCGAGGCGGGGAATTGAACCCTGGTCCAGGACCGATCTCAGCTTCCGGGTCTGCTGCCTCTAACCCCTGAGCCACACTTCTCCAGAATACAGAGCAGGCTAGTGTAAGGCAGGGTGGTGTAAGGCAGGGTGGCAGGCAAGTTTGAAACATTATTTTGATATGAGAGGATAGAAAATGGCATCACTGCAGGTACATAATATTTTTAGAAACAACTGTGTGAGGGGCCGAGGAAGGTGAGGCATTGAAGTACATGCAAATCCTCATCCCCATTACTAGAAAACACCTGGGCAGCTGACCTGATTGGTCAGCGTAGTGGGGGGTGGGAGCAGAGGGGGGGCAGTAGTATTGGGGGTGCATCATACACAACATTAACTTATAGATTGAAGGAGAAGAGGGGGTAATCTTTGATGTGGATGTCTCCAGAAGTATTAAAATCAATGTGGCCATCAAGAATACCGAATGTTGAGGAGAGTGCTCCTACTCCTTAAAAAACCTACTCTGGAAATCACCAGCGTGTTGGTGTGATCTTAATTGGGCTAATCCAACAATCTAGATTCCTGCTTTACAAGACAGAATATGTAATCAAAGGTACTGTTCTAATTGCCTAAGTTGCTCAACATCTATATATTGCCTCTAATAAAGCTTATAAGATCATTTGGCTGCTCTATCACCACCTACGCTGATGACACTCACTTCATTGTTCTACTTGACCTGTTAACAACCAATACTGCTGGTAACTTGAACTGTATTTCGGATGTTCATCTGATTACCTGACACTTCCTCCAGTTGAACACCAATAAAACTGAAATTTTACTGGCAGGACTTATTTTGGCCAACATCTTTTGGGGGCCCTCCACCCCTCTAATCCAAGCCGAATCCAGAAAAATCATTTTAAACTCCGATCTATCCAAGGAGATCGAAACAAATTGTTTCTACCTCGGATTGTTAGGGAACATATTGCCTTTTCTCCCTAAGCAGCATCACACACTGGTATACGCCTGCATACTTTACAGAGATTATTGTAACACTGATTTCGGGCTAATTGCTTCATCGCTGAGGGACCTAGCACTATCATATGCAAAAAGAACAATTGATGGACAGAATGCAGAGCAACTCTGATCATAAGCAGTGTGAAAAAAGAACTGGAACTAAACCGTGGAAAATGGATCGTGTAAGTCCCTGTACATTAATCCAGTACTTAAAGCGCAACACTGGATCCAGTTAGATGTAAGTATTTACGTCCAGATTCACTGCAAAACATACAAAGCTTACTGTACAAACAAGCCACCGTTGTTGCTCAAATTGCCATCTTACCAGTGCAACAAAAAGTACATTTCTCTATGCAACTGACAAAATTATCACCCAACAAATCGTTAGGCAGCCAAACCACGGAAGTAGATCACTTGAAGCTCAAAAGCACAGGCTGTAGAACAACTTGAACGCAAGCGACAGATGTGAACTAATCTGTAACAACGTCAGAAAATGTATGACCGAGTCTCACCTGTACACACATTCCAAACATCCCCAACACTCACAGGTCTGACAAAGCCCCGAGTTCTCTGAAAGGTCCGAAAAGACACGGTGCAATCTAAAACTGCTATAAAAATATATGTTAAAGAAAAAAAAACTCCACAATTTTTGTTGACGACATGCATAATCACACACTCCAAGACCTTGCCAAGTCTGTAGAAAATACAATCTGAAAATTAGATTGAAGCTTTAACAATTCTGTCCTTCTGCTGTTGTCATTAAGGTCTGATCATACTCAGTAATTTAACAAGCATTTGCAATGCAATAGGTCTCGCATTTGCGAGAGTTTAAGCTATTAGCAATGTATATGACAATGCCTTTTGTTTATGTTTTAAAAACCAAAATATAAATAAAAAAAATTGTGATTTACAATACCAATAGCACAAACTTTCATAAGTGCGAGACCTATTGCATTGCAAATGCTTGTTTAAATGGTTAGCAAAGGCATATCAAAACAAAAATACTTACATTTCAAATGGACATGCCATAAGCACTGACCAAAACCTTTAGATGTCCGCTCCTCTGCAAATGAGAGTACATAGTGCTTGCTGATTTACCTTTTAGTTTTCCTCTCATTTATTGAGGTATGTCTATCACATACCAAGCAAGGCCTGCCTTTCCCTTCCTTTTTATGCATTTGAAAAGAAAATGCTCTGACATCTCTTCTGGGACAATTGTCTGCGCTATATAAAACCTATCAAATATATCGATAAATAAGATGTTTCTGAATCAGATGTCTTGTCTCCATTCCCATAAGAGATGTTTTGTTTCCTACTGTAATAATTATCCCTCCTGATAGAGACAATGCCTTGAAAATGATTTTGCGTCACCACAGATCCAACCCAGCAAGAATTTGATGCAGTGAAGCACCTCGTTTTGTGACAGCAATCATCACTGGCTTAGGTTGGAAACTTAAGCTGGCTTCTAACATACCAGCTTTCCTGTTGTCATTTGTCATTTTCAGGTATTCCCTGAGTTGGTGTTCTGATTTGGCTATTTTGGTAGCGTTACAGTAAAAAGAGGTAGGCTGTGGTGCCTAGTGCATACTGCCCATTCATATTGCTAAACGCGCCCCTATAAGAAGAGAGAGAGGAGTGTGTTATCACATTCTAGCTGATTTTCAGGCCTTGCTTCAGTGGTATCGTTGCCCAACTTTTATGCATCTACGACTACATTTCAGTCCACAGCACTCGCTTCCTCAGGCCCCCTCTTTCCTCGTCTTTCTTCGGCATCACTTCTCCATATCGTGGAGTGGGGCCATGAACATCAGCAGGTTCAGGTGTAGATTACATTTCTGATATTACTAAGGGTTAAGCCCCTCCTCTCTTTTGTGGAAGCTCTCACCATAGTGGGCTACAGCAGTTACTCTTGGATTGCTCCTTGTCTGTTATCGCACTATCCTTCCGGCACACTTTCAAAGCATGTGGTCCTTCAAAGCGCTTGTTCTTTTTAAAATGTGCAATTTACCACTTTATCACAGTAAATTACAGGTCGATCTTGAGAGCCATTTGAAACTGCTTCTTTTGCACAGAATTTCATAGGTGTGCATAATGGTTTCTAATGAACTTTTCACAGATGAAATGATACCCAGTCATGATATGCATGCTGTTTGTTATCTAGATGAGATATCATATAGCTGCAAAGAGTTTTCTTCCAAAAATCCTTGGGAGTTAAACACGGCACTTTCAACTCGGTGCACATCGCAACAGGGAGAAGCGGAAGCCCGTGCAGCTCAACCAAGACCTGAACATTATTCGTTAAACTGAAGATTAATCTTGGTGCTCAGTCTGAATGCTCTGTCGTTTAGGTGTTCAGCCTTTGTTAGCATTGTTATTTAAATTCAAAAACAACAAACGGCAAATGCAGTGCATTAGCGGATACAGAGTGGCAGCAGAGGTACTCAGTATAGATGCGCGGCTTTGGGTGCTCAGAAAGGATAGCATCCGTTTATTCTGACCTGAAGAAAATGAGCAGCGATAAGAAAATGTAAGATGCAAATATGGACTGAGGATTCTTAAACACTATGCTATTTCTGCCTTTATTTGGGGTCCTTCCTGCGAAGGGTAACAACGCCAAATTTCAAATAATCCAACTGCAATCTCACAATTCACCACTGGATGGCCACAAAGCCCTCTATTTATGCCTACAAACTGCTTACTATCCTGAAAGACTGCAGCCATTACTCAATGTTAAAACAAGGTTGAGAGGCAGTTAGTTTTATACCGCTGTTAAAAAAACCACTTTCATTCCCAGTCGAAATCTCCCCTCAAAGTGATTTATTAAATCAGAGAGTGTTGCTGTTGGTGATACCTAAACAAGAATAGACTGGAGGGAATGTTTTTTCCCCAAAAAATTCCTCTTCAGATACCTGTTATGGAAATTTCAACAATGAGATGGGAAGGAAGCATGAAGTATTTGGTTAGTTAAGGAAACGGATTAGAAAATGAGAAAACTTGTGACACTCATATGACGGCGTTGAGGGTGGTCCGCGGAGCTCTTATGTCTATTTTTCCCCTCAAAAACATTGTGCACAGTGTTGACGCAAAGAGAACAGAAGCTCTGGTGGTGGAGGCGAGGCTTTAGGACTGGTTGTTGGGGGTAGAGGGGAGAAACAGACATGAGGGCGACAGAGCAAGGTTAAGTAGCAACGGGGTGGGTGGGAGACTGAGAGAATACCGGGCGCCCAGGTTAAAGTGAAAGCGGGCGCCAGTGTTGGCATTGAAAGAAGGCGCCCATGTGCTGCTTGCAGTAAGAGAAACTCGTTTATGAAAGTAGCGCTCACAGGCTTAACTAAGCGTAGCATGTACCAACCAAAGTAAAGGGGCCAGGTGCCATGGGAGGTTACAAATGAAGACAAGGGGGTACTAAGGAGGGACTAACAAGCCTCTTTACGAATCAGAAGCCAGCATTTACGAAGGGTAATGGCACTAGCCAATGAGAAAAATGAGTGGAGTGGGCGGGGCTTCTATTTCATACTCCGCTGCAACAAGTCTCCCAGAGCAGCGCTAGTGTGCTGCCTCTAGGCTCGAGCTAAAAAGGCCAGCTGCTCATCCATCTTGACTAAACAAGTTTGGCTTCACCTGCATAGGTCCCGTATTGTAATTTTTTTGAGATCAGGAGCACCGCCCTGCAACTGCTAATGAACATCCTAAAGCAGTCTAGAATTAGATATCGATCATGAGGACAATACACTAATGTATTCACAAGTAAATGGATCCAAGAGTATTTTTCTACGGTACTACCAAAATTGGAATTAGTACGATACTAGCTTGAAATCAGAGGTTCAAAGATCAATGCCATGAAAATAGAGATACTGCTTTTAGGCACTGTGCATTTTAAATACATTCCAAAGTGCCACCCACCCTTCTAATTCAATTTGGTTATAGCTCTAGTTATGCAACACAAAAAAACAAGGTAAGAAACCCAAGACTCCTTTATAGACTTAAGTCTTAATGTCCAGAACATTAGAAAATTGGTTTTAGGTACAGGGATCTTAAGTACATTCTTCCATTATCCCAGCAAGCAGTCCATCATAAAGTGGGTGTGTGTGTGGGGTAATTGCCAACAAAGGTTTGTGGTATCTCTGCATATCAGCTGCAAGAACATCAAGCTGTGCAGGCTGCAGCAGTGGTCTGGTCTCCGGCTTATCCAATAGGGTCCTTTACCCATCTGATGAGGTCTCTGCAGCGTTTGCCATTTAATCAAGCTGTAGCTGTAAAATACTATGCCTGAGCAATAAATGTGGGCATGTTTTAAGACGAGCCCTCTAGACACCTGCAATACAGCGACGGAAACAGGCTTTCCTGCCCCCACTCCCCACCCTCCACCCACTCCAAAATAAAGTGTGCAATACTCTAGTAATTAGACGTTTGCTACTCAACACCCTCCCTATTGGGCTAACTGACCTGTTTGAGTTTCTAAAGGTCATAACAACCCATATTTTTCTTTTGTTTTTTCCATTATTCTGTCTTTTATACTATATATGTGTAATGTATGTACCAGGAGTCTCTAAAGGTGTTCGAAATGGATTTACCTGAAACATATTTAATTCCCAATCCTGCTGACGTGACGATTATCCCAGCTGGTGATGTACGCTCCATCTTCTCCTCATCATCAGATTCAGGTAATTCTTCCTCTTCTTCCACCATCGGGTTCTCAGGAGACTCCTGTAAGACTTTGCTCCCTTCATCAACCCCTCTTAAATGTTCATGCCCCATAATCACAAATTCGGTAGTGGTGTTTCTGCCTTCCCCTCGTGCCTCGCCACACCGTGGAACACTGTCTGGCTGTACGTCTTCTAGCTGCAGTATAATCAAAGGTTCTTCCGCTGCACTTCCTGACCAAGAAAAAGGAACACCCTTTAGTAGAAATATTTAGGATGAAAAGCATTTACTGATTAATATGTTAATATACTCTTTTTCCTTTGTGCCCTTTTTACACCCCAATGGTATTCAAATACTTTCGATCGACTAGGATGCTTGGATTTTATTACCAGGAATATGCTGAAACATGAAGGTTCATTATTCTTACTGAGACTTTTTTTGCGAGAATAATATTAACAATTAATGAACATGGCCTTTTGAGTACAGTTAAATTGAGCAAATTACACCATCACAATTTTTTTAATTAGTGATAAAACAAATACTCTATTAAAAAGTAGCAATTCAACTTCACACTATTACTAGACAATATTGATCCAGATACATTTGCAAATTTTACCATTCTTTGTTAGTGCACAAAAAATACTGGTAGATTTTGAGGACACTAAAACCTCCACGGCAGAGATTACTTCCCATCCTCTAACAATGTACAGGCTTCCTATGCTCACTCTCTAAATGGGCCAGCACCTAGATATGGCAAACATTGTTACAACAAGATGGGTGAGGATCCTTTCAGAGATTATCATGGCCACATGACACTCCCTCATCAACATTTACACAGGATCCATATACGTCTACTATTGCAAGAACTGGTTATTCTAGTAATTTACAGCAGCTCCAAACCGGAATGGTTTCACTTTTGGGTAATCTGATAATAAATGTAAGTATTCCTCTTTCACCTCAAATCCGCAGGTATCACACACGGGTCGGAAGGCAGCCTTCGACAAAACAATGATAATGTAACCTACAGTATATCTGATATGTCTACTCCGAAATGGCTAGAAAAGGATGATGTGGTGGGTCCTTCCATCACTGACCTCTAGTCAGACAACTTATGCCCAGTTGCAGTGTAGTAATGAAGAATTTCCTAGTTGTCGTAACGGAAAGTTTTAATTCAGTTAAGGACATAAGGACATGGAGGTGAGGATTATGCTCATCTTTCTCCACTTTAATGAACAGCAGCCATTTTAAAACCAACTTCAAACTACAATTCCCATGAGACCGTGGGAATGTCCACAACAAAAAACAATAGTGTCTGCCAGGACGATAGGCTCTTTCTCCAAACAATCCGGTATTTCCAATCAGGTTTATAGTCCATTAGCACTGTCTACTCATCCTCTTTCGTCACGCGAAACCAGCCACAGCCGTCCATTATTCGCATCCATCCCTAAAACATAAGGACAAATTAGATCCCTTTCAAGGCTAAAGTTTAAAAGCCTGCAACAGAAAGGCAAAGATCACAAAACGCCTAGAGAAGCAACACACTCAACAATGCAAATAAGCAAACAAGAAACTCAAATCATGTTAATTACTAAGTTTAGGGAGGGCTCCAACCACGCGGGCCGTGAAATTCTGGATGGGATAATCCTTGCCTCAGCATCCTTTAATAGAATTTAAACTTTCCGTTACGATAGCTAGGAAATATTTAATTCTATGTCGGGACTAGAGGCTAGGATTAAAATAGATTTAAGCCTACTTACCAAGAGGGCCATGAGTAAAACTGGTTTGAAGTAAAACCATTCGAACGTCGTGTCCAAGTAACAGTCTGCAGAGTTACGAATATGCCTGCCTCTTACATCACCCACCTCACCCAGCGGGCGATTGTGGGGGAGGATACTGCTCTGTGAGGTTTGCATAGGTCAAAGAGGAGCTGCCTCTCCCCAATGGGGCAAAACTCCTCAGACATCTCCTCATAGGCTCCAAGACAAGAGACCACACACAACTTTGGGGTTTATGGGAAAGCGGAGTAAGAGATAACCCTCGTGCCACATTTGGCCCGTCTTCGGACTGTGAAGCTCACCCCCGAAGGAGTAAAAATCAGATTGGTGCTGTCCAGAGCTCGGACATCTGAAATGCGTCTGCATGAGATCAGGCAGAGGAGCATGGCTAGCTCCACTGAAAGCTTCTTCCCGGATAGGAATCTATTTGGTTGTCAGGAGACAAAAAAAAGTTCAGCACCTAGTTCACGTCCCAGAGTGCGGAATTCCTGGTTGATGTAATGAAAGGCAGACACGGTGTCCATTTTGACGAGAACGCAAGATTGAATCGTGTCCTTGGTCCAACACCGGATCGCGAAGGAGCAAGGAGTTCTATGCAGTTGATTTATAAACGTTGTTTGTGAGTAGACCACAACTCTCTTGTAGCAAAATCACCGCAGCTGGTACCCCAGCCCAACCTGCTGGCCTCTCTATGACTAAGTTCAGGACGGAACCAAAAATCGCAGAGCCATTCCAATGACTCCATGTTGGCCAGCCACCAGCTGATCTCCTCTCTGACTTCCATGGAGAGTGTCACCTGTTGGGAGTACGAGAGCCCCGTGCGTAGGTGTGCCGCCTTCAGGCGCTGAAGAGCGCGGTAGTGGGGGGCACTGGGGAGATGACCTGAATAGAAGTAGGGGTGGGCAGAGTTGGCATATGCCACTACACTGATTTCCACAGAGTTATGGAAAAAAATCTGTGAAACAGGAGCCCACGTTCTGTAGGCAGAAGAGGCTACGTGTTCCTGGAACGGATGTACGACATTACAACGCATGCTTTTACCACGCATGCTTTTACATCGCGGTTTTTACAACGCATACCATTACAACGCATAGCGCTTTGGGGTGCTGGATAGTGAATAGTTTAATTTACTATTCCAACTCCAGTCCCCGTGGACACTAGGGAAGGTTATTAGATAGTAAACTAACCTATTCCCTATCCTAGAGCGCCCCCCAGCGCAATGCGTTGTAATGGTTTGCGTTGTAAAAGCTGCGATGTAAAAGCATTGCGTGGTAAAAGTTACGTTGTAAGTGATGTTTCACCCTGGAAAGGGGGTCCCTTGTGACTGACTGTCCTGGGGGTCCGGAGCGTTTACTTTGAAAAAATTTGAGTGTTCAAAGCAGGCCGGTCGCCTGACTACTTCAGCAAGGAATAATAGAATAGGACTCCGGTTCTATTTTGTTGATTTTCGGAACAATGGCCGTGATTAAAAGGGATGGCCGGGGGCATTCGTATTGTGCCGCTAGAGGTGAAATTCTTGGACTGGCGCAAGATGACCCAAAGCAAAAGCATTTGGCAAGAATGTTTTCATTAATCAAGAACGAAAGTCAGAGGTTCGAAGACGATCAGATACCGTCTTAGTTATGACCATAAACGATGCTGACTAGCGATCTGGCGGTGTTATTCCCATGACCCGCCGTGCTACTTCCGGGAAACCAAAGTCTTTGGGTTCCTGGGGAAGTATGGTTGCAAAGCTGAAATTAAAGGAATTGACAGAAGGGCACCACCAGGAGTGGAGCCTGCGGCTTAATTTGACTCAACACGGGAAACTTCACCGGGCCCGGACACGGAAAGGATTGACAGATTGATAGCTCTTTCTCGATTCTGTGGGTAGTGGTGCATGGCCGTTCTTGGTTGGTGGAGCTATTTGTCTGGTTAATTCTGATAATGAACGAGACTCCTCCATGCTAACTAGTCACGTGACCCCCAGCAGTCGACGTCCAACTTCTTAGAGGGACAAGTGGCGTTCAGACACACAAGATCGGGCAATAACAGGTCTGTGATGGACTGAATGGAGCAACGTGTGTCTACCCTTCGCCGACAGGTGAGGGTTACCCGCTGAACCCCGTTCGTCATAGGGATTGTAATTATTTCCCATGAATGAGGAATTCCCAGTAAGTGCTGGTCATAGGCTCGTGTTGATTAAGTCCGTGCCCTTTGAACACACCTTCCGTCGCTACTGCCGATTGGATGGTTTAGTGAGGTCCTCGGATCGGTCTGGCTGCGGTCGGCAACGGCCCTGGTGGAGCACCGAGAAGCTGATCAAACTTGACTATCTAGAGGAATTACAAGTCATAACAAGGTTTCCGTAGGTGAACCTGCGCAAGGATTATTAATGGCGGAGCAGGCCGAGCGTCAGACGGCGTGAGCCCGCAGCCCTCGGCCACCTCCTGCAAGCCCACCCTAGGCCCAGCCCTCACACTGCCTGGCCGGCGGAGCGGTCCGTGGCCGCATGGGGTTCTTGGGTGAGGACCCGACGGACGGTGGGCGGCCACCAGCCCCTGACCCTTTTTCCAGGGAGGGGCTCAGCAGTGGGCCCTCCCGAGACAGAATCCATGCTCACCCGGCACGAACCCTGCAGTCGGGGGAAACCGAATGGCAGTGCCTCCCCGGGCTGGGATCATCCCCCCACTCTAAAAAGGCCCTGGTGTCCTGGGCCCTCCCGTGCCTGAGGCCCGGCCTGTCCAGGCTTCGGGCGACCGAGTAGCGGCCGTTCGTGCACGTCAGGGCAGCCTGGAAGAGAAGGAGCCAATGACCTGCGAGGGGACCCCCGGCTGCACGCGGTGGGAGGCATGGGATGGGGAGCTGTCTGGCTCTCCTCTTCCGGCGCCTCCAACCTGGGCAAGGGTAGGGTGGGCTTCCCACCAACCGGTCGGCACTATTCGGGGCTGCTTGGCGACACACAGCTGATGTGCAGGTGGGGCGACCCTCCCTCATTGCCAGGTACCCCGTTTGACCTGGTCCTGTGTGGCCGGGCCAAGGGGTTTGAAAACTCGTGCGGTCCCTCTCGGTTACCTCAGGAGGGACCGTCGGCGGTGGGGCTGCTGCCCCGGGGAAGGTGCCTCCAGAGCAGCCGTCTCAGAGCACCTGAACACCCTCAACGTCGTCGGACTGCAATGGTGACTGCTGCGGGCCGAGTGACCAGAAGGCCCTGCGGGCCAGGTCACCAGATGTGTTCTGTCATCCCCCATTACATGGGGGCTCAATAGTCGAGGAAAATGGGCTCCCTGGCAGGCCGGCAGGGAGAGAGTACGTGGCCTGGGCTTATCCCTCATTGGTTCCAGCTGAGGGTCCGGGCGCTGGGGACGGGGGGTCCACCGGGGCCTGGGGAGGCTCTCCCTGGCCTGGCTAGAAGCTGGGACCGGGCCCGGGGCTTGAGCTCCGTCTAGCGGACCCTGGGGTGCAGGAGCCCCCCGTCCTGCAAGCCAGTCGAGGGTACGGATGCTGGGGACAGGGGTGTCCACCGGGGCCCGGGAGGCTATCCCCAGCCATGCTAGGGTTCGGAAGCTGGGACCAGTCCCGGGGCTCGAGCTCCGTCAGGCAGGGCCCAGGGTGTGGGAGATCCCCAGTCCTGCAAGCTATCCGAAGGTCCGGGCACTCCCCAGCCTGGCTCCGTTGTGAAGCAGGGAACAGGCCAGGGGGCGGGGTGGCTGGTAGTGTAGCGGAGTTCTCTGCCCACCCCTACATAGAAGAGGAGGCCTTCCAGGCTAGCTACCTGCATCAGAGAGATCCGAGGTTTGGCCGAGCCCGCCGCAGTTAGTGCCGGATCTTCTATACCTTTCGGGAGGGAAGCCTGAGTGAGGCTTCGATGGAGTTGATCAAGAAACCTAGAAAAATCACCTTCTGGAAGGGAACTAGAAGGGATTTGGAGTCGCTGATTACAAAGCCCAAGTTCTGCAGGAAGTCAACCGCTCCCTGAAGCTGTATAGCTAACTTGTTGGGGCACTGCCCCATTCTAAAGGGGTTGTCGAGGTAGACTACGAGTCTCATCCCATGCGACCTCATGTGTTCCACGACTGGCTTGAGGACCTTCGTGAAGCACCAGGGCGCGGATGAGAGGCTAAAGGGAAGCGTGGCAAACTCTTAAGTCTCGCCCACGCCGGGGGCGTGGCTTGAGGCTCTGCAAAATGGCCGCACAGTAGTGCAGCTCTGCGAGCCACCGATCATTATCCTTCAGAAATCCTGCGCCAGCTCGGTGCAATCCGTGATAAGAAAGCAGAACTGAGCTCCTGAGCCCGAGAGCTGCCTGCTGATACCTGCTGGAGTCTGCGAGAGGCTAAAAATCAGCCCGCTGAGGACTGCTCTGCCGCCGTATCGCACCCTGTAATGGCGGCCCGTCACCAACGGCCGCCCTGCTAAGCCGCGAGATAAACCCTGCGGGACAGCGGACTAGGCGATCTCCCACACCCCCGGAGGCCCGCGGCTGACAGTTCCCCCCCCCCCTGCTGGGCTACGATGCCGCGACAGACACTGACGGTGAGGCGGAGGCTGCGCTTGCTGACTGCGGGTGCCGGGAAGAGGGAACTACGGCAGCGCCCGGCGCCTAGGGCGGGAAGAAGGCCGCAGGCAAATAAAGTGTGGCTGCCCGACTGCTCAGACCTATGTCCCCCCGCCTCTACAGCACAGCTACAGACACTGTTAACTGCGGGCTTATGCACTGACCCCGCGGACACAGGCTGGGGATGATGGGCGCCGCAGGTGGGAGCTTCACCACAGGCCTGCGGTAGACTACCAGCGTGGGCCTCCGGCGTCCTGGAGCACCGTCTGCGGGGCCTGCCTCTCGCCGCCCAGACCAGCTGAGTGTGATAGGTCCAGCATACTACACGGAGCGGGCCGCTGGGGGAACACCTGGAGACCTTAAGTAGAACTGCCATATACCCCCAGTTGCTGGACACATTTTCGGCACCCGGGAAGTCAGGTGCCATTCCACCCCACCTGTAAGCCGAAGGAAGCCTGCCGGACATATCGCGCTGAGGAGGCCGGGACAGCTGTGAAACCTGGTGGGCCGCCCGGGGAGAGACCCGACACACGCCGGGAAGGACGGCTGGGGTGTGGAGCGCGTTGAGGCCGTGCAGAGAGGTAGTGTGCTTATCAGGGACCTCGCCCGTCGCCACGTTGCCACGAATCTCAACCCTGCCCACCCGAAAGGCAGCAATTGCATGCGCCACTCCAGCGGTTCACAGAAGCACCTACACAATCTTGCTTCCGGGACACTGTGCGTGGGCCGCTGAGACATGGACTGAGACCCGGGTGCTGAACTTGCTCCGCTATTCATTGTGCAGGCCTGATGGGCCCCGACTGCTCAAAGGCACTACGAGGTACACTCACCCTCCGCAGCAACGCCGCACTGCCCTCTTAACGGCCTACACGCCATTCCACTAGCGCAGACGCGCCTTACTCTTGCTACACCGGGCAAAGCACCGGGAACCCACGTGCGATCAGGGAATTGTCGCGGAAACAACGCAGGGGAACGCACACTGCGGCAGATACTCATTCTTTGCGACCATGGGCAAGCCTGAGAAGAACCAGCCCCGGCTGACGTTCGAGCTGCGTAAAGGATCCAAGCCTGGTACCACCGCGGCCACAGATTCCGAACAGGATGCGTCAGCGCCCCCCTACGGCGCTTGAGAAGTCGCTCGCAGCCATCCAGGCGAGTCTGCTGGCCATAGATGGCAAGATCAAGGCACTAAACGGAAGGATGGATCAATTTTCCACTAAACTCGACAAGCAAGCAACGCGAATCGGAGAGGCTGAACAAAGAATCTCTGATGCGGAGGATGGACTTCAGCAGGTGGCAGAGAAGACAACAGACACCACCAAATTGCTGGCAGTCATACAGATCAAGAACGAGGACATTGAAGCGCGCTCGTGCCGAAATAACGTACGCATTTTTGGCCTGCCAGAATCGACAAATGTAGGAAGTCTGGAGGAATACATCGAAGGGATGCTACTGGAAATTTGTGGAAAGGAAGAGCTCTCTCCTCTGTTTGCATTAGAAAGGGCGCACCGATCACTTGCAGCGCGCCCGCCGCCAGGAACACCTCCGAGACCAATCATTGCTCGCCTATTGAACTTTAGAGATAGGGACACAGTTCTCCGAATAACCAGACTCAAGGGATCGATCACCTACCAAGGCAATGCACTATCCTTTTACCCAGATTTTACGGCGAGTGTGCAGGCAGCACGCAAGGAAGTTCTGCGCGGGGATGTAAATGTCTCATATGCATGCCACATGGATACGTGGGTTGGCAGGAAATATTGTACAATCGGTGGCACCCCTCCCTCTGTACATCTAGGAGAGGTAGTAACCGCCACGACCCCCGATGGGTGATCCCCAATAGGAATTGCATTTCTTACTGTTGGGACTTTTGTGGGAGTTAAATGAGGGGTATGTCTTTAGCAAGTTGGGTATGCTGAAGTGGGAGGGGGGACAAGTTTCTGTTGCTCAAATGCCAAAGTCGCTCACAGTTCAGACAACTACACTGTACTATACTCACCTTCGGGAACACCACCATGTTGCGAAACCAAACGACGATACACAACTCAAGGGCACTACACATGACTGGGACTACCTATAACTGCATAACTTGGAATGTCTGGGGCTTAAACACACCGCAAAAAATTAGGCAAGTGTTGGCGCAGCTCAACAGACATCAGGCACACATCGCGCTACTGCAGAAAACGCACTTAACCAGGGCATCTGAGGACAGAATTGCCAAACGCTGGGCATCATACCGTCTAGAGTCGTCATATTCCACGTATGCTAGAGGAGTCCTTACGCTGGTGAAAAAGGGGGTGGCCTTTACAGCGCTCCAAACTAACATAGATTCCGAGGGCCGCTGGGCGATGGTGATGGGGAAATTGGGCAATGAACTAGTCACGATAGTGAATATTTATGGTCCGGTAGTTGATGACACCTCAACATACCTAAACATGTTTAGAACATTGCGTGCATGGCCGGACATGGAAATAATACTTGGGGGCGACCTTAATACATACCTCGATCCCCGGACTGATAAATCCAACATACAGAGCACTAGAATGATAAAGGTTGAGGAATGTGTGTAAGATGGCATGCTAGAGTTTGGACTGGCAGACGCATGGAGACATAGAAACGCCAGAGTATTAGCAGGGACACATGTCACTCCCGCGACTAGGGGCTGGTACCGACTAGATTATTGGCTACTATGTGATGGGGCGCATAGCTGGGTCACAGACGTGCGTAACCTCCCCAGAACGCTATCAGACCATAACCCGGTGCTCCTAACACTACATATCCCGCATAACCCACATAAACCATTCACCTGGCGATTTAGGGCGGAAGCACTCCTTGACCCTGTATACGCTGATACCATTAAATCGGCCATAGTGCAATATTTTGAGTTAAATGTGGGGTCCGTGGATAGAGAGGAAACATTATGGGAGGCCTTTAAGGTCACAATACGGGGTACTTGCATAAGCACATTTGCTGGGATATTGAGGGACATCAGGGGACAGCTAACTGCTGTAGAGAAGAAATTGCAGGCGCTGGAAACACAATATGAGACCGCACTTTCGACGGCCATTCTAGCTGATATACACGAGCACATAGATGAATATAACGCGCTTGCTGACACAGAGGTGAAGTACCTCTCCAAACACCATGTAGCCCGACGATACGGGGAGGGGGGAAGACCGGGCAGAATACTTGCAGGCCGACTACAGAGCAGGGCCCAGCAACCTCCCATAGACCACATTGTGGACGCGACTGGGGAATCTCACTATACACCCGCTGCCATAGTGGAACAATTCCATCGATTTTATGCCGCGCTATACACGTCCACGGGTGGATTGGACGGGACAGCCACGGATGAATACCTACAAGACATCGCATGCGCATGGCTGTCAGACGTGCACCGCAAATATCTGAGTCTTCCAATAGATACGGAGGACGTGGTAGATGCCATCAAGACACTCCCAAATGGTAAAGCCCCTGGCCCCGATGGGCTAACTGCGGAGTTCTACAAGGCCCATGCTGATATTCTGGCGCCCCACCTATTAGGTATGTACGCTGAAGCGCACGAGACTGGCAGACTACCCCCCTCACTGCGCCAAGCGATGATCATTACCCTCTTAAAGAAGGACAAACCTCCCAAGCTCTGCGAGTCGTACTGCCCCTATCCCTTATTAATCTAGATGCCAAAATCCTAGCTAAGATACTGGCCACCAAGCTACAACCCCTCATGCCACTGCTCGTGTTCCCTGACCAAGCTGGGTTTATTCCTGACCGCTCTACCTCTTTAAATCTACGTACTATCTTTGCCATGCTTCATGTCCTGAATCCCGACCTGCACGCTGTTGCTGTTCTATTGGATGCCGCAAAAGCATTCAACTCTATAGAGTGGAGATACATGATGCACATACTGCGCAGAATGGGCTTTCCTTCGATATTCCTCCAATGGATTCAGATATTATATACTGAGTCGTCTGCAAGAGTCCGTGTTGGGGGAGACACGTCTGAACAATTCGAGGTGGGTAGAGGCACCCGTCAGGGATGCCCCCTCTCTCCGCTCATATTTGCCATAGTGCTAGAGCCGCTGGCTTGTAAAATCAGGCAGATACATAGGGAGACGGCTCTGAACTTTAATAACAGGCCAGTGGGAATTTCGCTCTACGCGGACGATATGGTCCTGTACGTAAGGGAACCACATAAACACCTGTCCCCTGTACTGCGCGAATACGTCAAATTTGGCTTATTCTCGGGCCTACATATTAACTGGTATAAATCGGTCATCATCCCTCTGACGGAAGTGACTACCCCTCCATCTGTTGAATACCCATTGGTATGGTCTGCAGACCCTGTAAAGTGTGGATACATAGGGACCCTCAAGTGGTTATAACAGAAAATTATGGTGCTGCATATCGGGCCCTAGCTGCACAAATAGACAGATGGCAGTGCCTCCCCCTGTCCTTGGCTGACCACTTCTCCGTCATAAAAATGGTAGTGCTGCCTACATTTTTATACTTATTTTACAATATACCGATACCGCTCACTCAGCATTTTTTTAAAACATTACAGACTCAGCTGTTGAGACTGGTCTGGGGCACTAAACAAGTGAGGATAAGCTGGAAGACCTTGACACTAACGTACGACAGAGGGGGATTTAATGCGCCGGATTTTTATGTATATTATTTGTGCTGTCAGGCACACTATGTATACTATTGGTACAAGCCCCACGACTTCCTACCTCACGTAGAGGTTGAGGAAGGTGACGCGCACCCCATCCCTCTACGCGGTATTATCTCACACACCCACCGGCACCTCCCCAAAACGGAGATCAACACAATCAACACCACAGTGGCAGTATGCCAGACGATAGGCCGGCGAACGAAGAAGCTCCCATTATATGCGCCCGCTCTGCCAATAGATGGACACGCGGCATTATCAGTTGCAAGCGATCATGGGGCTGTTAAAGTGCTCAGGGAAGCGGGCATTACACAGATGAGTGATCTATTCCCAGAGGGCACGTACATTACGGGGGACGACCTAGCCTACATACACAACCCTATGCTATTGTTCCAGTTCACATGCTACAGACTGCGACGCACCATAAAAGATCACTAGGTGAGTTTCCCAGAAGAACCCGAGACTCTCTCTGCACTACAACTGATCCTTATTACGCCTACGAAACGCAAGCTGGTCACTGGTCACTAAATTATACAGAGCAGTGCAGAAAGACACCCCACACAGCTCTACATCATGCCTAGCTAGATGGAACGCTGAAGTTAGCCCCCCATCACAGAGGAGGAATGGCAGACGATCTGCTCGATAACTGGACGCTTAACGTCCAACAGTAATTTACGCATAATACACCTCAAATTTATGCATCAAACATACCATACTCCTTTACGGCTGTGGAAGATAGGGCTACGGGCGACTGCTAACTGCAAGAGGTGCGGAATGGGGGATGCCGGTTTTATACACAGAGCATGGCAATGCCAGCGAGTCTTTCAATACTGAGAACAGGTACTAGCTCTTATTACAGAAATGACAGGAATGCCCTTGACTAACACTCCAGCACTGTGCCTACTGGGTCACGGCCCAGAAATGCGGGGGGCTATAGGGAAATTTGTACAAGTGGCGTTGTTATTGGCTAAAAGGCGCACATTGTTCAAATGGGACAGAAGACTGTGTCCAAAAGTGCACAAATGGCTTAAGGACATGGGATACTGTCGGGATCAGCTGGAGACCTACGCTGAAGAATTGCCATGGTCCTCGCGTCCCAGGGACATATGGGCTCCTCTGAGAGAATATCTACTGTCTCAGACTGAACTGGAATCGGACTGATGATGCTCAACGCACTACATTTTGATGCGCGAGGGTCCTCTGATCATAAGTAGTGCAGTGTAACACTAGGTCGGGTGTGTCCCATCAGGGGAGAACATTGGAAAATCCTGTTATTGTTTTTTTTTTTTGATACGTGTATACTCGAACGACACGATGTGACATGATCTTTGGCAATGTTTGTACGATTTCTTTTTTTTCTTCTAGGTTGAACGATACAGAGCATACTACTGTTGTATTGCAACCAAATGTGGATACCGACATACTATATGACTACTGTATGCTCAATAAAACTTTGTTAAATAAAAAAAAAGTAAATGTTAGATACTATATGGTCAGCTGTGAAGACATTTCGCCTCCAGTTGATGTTAGATCTTAAGCTGCCAAAAGACGCAATCTCGTTTTATTTTGTTAACTTAAAAAATGGTATCTTTATTTTTTTCTAACTGCCACAGAAGCCATTGAAGGGCTGTTGGAGTAGAAGAAAATTGGACAAGCTTGTAGCTTAGGCGAGGTGTGAAAGTTTATTTTGCCCAGTTTAGGAGCATGACCTTGGACATTCTGGGGTTTGACAGCACAACACACAAACCCAGCACTTTCTATATGCGTAGAGTGGGATTTGAGTCCTCCCCCCTTTAAATGATTGTCTTTCTTCAACCAGCCTCTTTCAGCCATTGAAATCGTATTGTGCTTCGGCACAGTGCAGTATTCATCTCACCCATAGTATTTGCTGTTTGGGTGATTGCATCCACTTTGACCCATGTGCTTCTTATTAAACTGCATGAGGGACTCTACTTTACAACTACACCATGTTCTGTCTACTCCTGCTTGCATGTCTCACTCTGTGCTAGACCTACATGGTTGGCACATTATACTCAGATCGGTTAGTTTTGTCAATGGCGCATTATACTCAGATCAGTTAGTTTTGTCAATGGCGCATTATACTCAGATCGGTTAGTTTTGTCAGTGGCGCATTATACTCAGATCTGTTAGTTTTGTCAATGGTGAGATTTTTAAGTCCCTTAGTTCATTAACTTAATCACAATAATATTTACAAAGACGTTCGCTTCAAGCAGGCAATACTTCTATAATTACTTTGTTCAAAAGTTACTCCTGTTTAAAGTTTGGTTGCAAAATCGATCTTTGCCGTGATGGGGGAATAATTGCATGGATATATAAGTTAGCAATAGCTTGACATAATATTTGTATCCAACTTTAAGGATCTGTTTTAAAAATTACAGTCAAGAGACCATTTAGGTCGAGCACCTCTGATTTAAGGCACCACTTAATGCCGTTAAACACTTCCATTAAAGACATTTGATTATTTTGTTCTCATCCACAAGGAACACAGCTCTCTATTGCAGATGAAACTACAAGGACAAAATACATAATTCCAGGTTTAACAAGGGTTTGGAAAGTCGGGCTTAGGCGTGCAAGTCTTCATGCTGTGCCCAATTAAATTCCAAAATGTATGAGTGTAAATTCTTAATTGTCTCAAAAAGTGCCACTGCCACCCAGGGTCATTGTTTATCTTTATTAATGGTAATAATTTGAGCTTTAAACTATTTTTTAAATGATCAGATTTTTGGCAACCGAGAGAGCTCAGTTTAAGCTGCCATCACATTCTATCACAGAAAATTAATTTAGCTTCCTTTAAATCTTGCTGACATATTTGCTTGGATATTAGGATTACCTGTCATTTAACGCGGTGCCCCTGCAGAGTTTAAAACAAAAATTTGCAACAATTTAATATTGCCATTGTATGCATAGGATAAACTCGAAGCAAAAGCCTGCTAAAGAACATTGTGGGCTACTAAAAAATATTGTTTTGGCCATATGCTATTTACTTTTGTCCAGAGTTTTGTTGTTCCTTTGGGTGGACCTATTCTGAATGATTGCACAACCCACAGCAAGCATATATCCCTCCTAATACATGATTGCAATAGAAAGTTATTAGATGGAGGAGGATGAGGGAAAATTTTATACATAAATGAAAGTTGGTAATATACTCCAATGTGTAATAAAGCACAGTTACTTGCCTTAAATAAACTATACCTACAGCTTAAAAAAAAAAGTCTCGCCCACGCCAGAAAAACTGCAGAATTGTCCTGTGGGGGTGCGGGGGCGAATTGGGATTGAGAGATAAGCGTGCATGAGGTCGAGACGAACCGTCTAGTCCCGTGGGTGGAGGATATCCTTCAACAGGTGGATCCCTTCCATTTTGAAGTGGCGGTAGACAATCCACGTGTAGCATTTTAGTAGGCTGATGACTGGATGATGAGCCCCACCGCCTTGTCCTCCAGGTAGAGTTTTCTGATAAACCCTCTGGGATGTGGAACGGCTGGGCATATAGAGCCTTTGGCCAAGAGGGACTGCACCTCGTCATCCACTAGAACAGACACCGCCGCTGAAAAGCGGATGGGATGCGGGAGATCGGCTTGAACATGCGTCCCATAAAACTCCATTTGGAACCCTTGGATTGTCTGTAGGTGTCCCACCGTGAGGAAAGTCCAAGCCTGGAAAAAATTCCCCAGTCGGCCCCCTACTTTTACAAGGGAAGAAGGAAAAACACTCACCGGTGTTGTTAGAGGCACCTCGGCATTTGGCTCCTCTGCCGTGTGGCCCACTGGTGAGGTAGAAGTTACCAAATCTGGCCTGGTCTTGGTACTAGCCTTGGTGGAAGCCTTGTCCTCTCTGGGATTATGCTGGATACAGGGCCGGTCGGCCGAGTAGCCCCTACCTCGACCGCCCCGAGAAAACCAGGGAGTGAAATACCTTTTTAATGGAGACCTGTGCTTTGACGAGGGAGGTGAAAATATTCACAAACCTCCCCAGCTCCTTGATCAAGGGTTCCCCAAAAAGGCTGCCTTGTGCGACAGGGTCCTCTTCCGAATGGGCCAAGTCTCCCAGCTTGGAGTCTACCTTAAGAAGCAAGGAGCGACGTCTCTCTATAGATAATGTGCAGTTCACGTTTCCCAAAAAGACAATCGCACGCTGTGCCTAGGCGGAGAAAAAATCAGAGAACCTGAGGTCTTGGCCTCTTCCGCCATGTCCCGGATCTTTGTTAGTGGGACAAGGGTATCCAGCAGCTTGTCCTGGCAAGCCTGCCAGGATCTGTCTATCCCTTTTTTGGGATCCTTAATAAACTTTTGCAAGAAGGTGGCCTTCTGGTGGTCTATATTGGGCGCCTTCCCCACCTTGCCCTCAAGGGAGGGTTGGTAACACTCAGCAATTGCTGAGTGTTACCAACCCTTCTCCAGATGCTTCCGAATGCGGCCCATCACGTACTGCGAGACCTTCTCCGATGGGGCCCATTCGGAAGTCCTCGGAGGGAGGATCTCATCTGGGTCCAGCATATCCGAGCACGACCCCTGGTTGTCCGAGTTGGGGGATGGGGGATGGGGGCTAGTTAGGGGCTGAGAAGAAGGGAGCTTGGGTCGGGAGAGGCCTGCGTCCTCATCAGTGGTCTTCGTCTACAGGGGTGGGGATACGGGGGCAGGAGCGCTACTGGCCAGGAATGCCCATTTCAGTCTAGCAAAGATGTTGAGATCTACTCCTGCTTACAAGATCATTCGAAAAGACCGCACTATTAAAAAAACTGGAGGAGGCATCGCCATCGTCCATAGAAACGCCATCAAAATTACAACCAGCTCTGACGACAATCTTGCAACCGTCGAACACCTCCACTTTCAGATCCACACCGACCCCAGGACCACCCTTAGAGGAACCCTCATCTACAGGCCCCCAGGCACCCGATCTCAATTCAGCGACGACATCACTGACTTCGTCAGCCCGCACGCCCTCGCCTCCGAGAACTACATTCTTCTAGGAGACCTCAACTACCACCTTGACAACATTCTCGACAACAACACCACCACCCTCCTGGACAACCTGTCCAATCTCGGACTCAAACAACTTGTTAACACCCCCACTCACACAGCCGGACACACGCTCGACCCTATCTTCACCTCCAGCAAGCACATCTCCTTCGATCGCACTACAGCTCTCCACTGGACGGATCACAGCTGTGTTCACTTCAGCTACAAAACAACCCTGACCCACAACCGTCCACAACCCATTCCCCGAAGAAAATGGAACAAAATCACCACCGACCAACTCCTCGCATCCCTCAGCCAAAACATTCCCACCCTAACAACGGACCCAGACCAAGCGGCCAAAAACCTCAGGCAATGGATTACTCACAGTGCGGACGAACTAGCACCCCTGAAAAAACACCAGTTGAAATCATTCAGCAAAAAGGCTCCCTGGTTCAATGATGACCTCAAAAAATCCAAGAAGACATGCCGCACCCTGGAGAAGAATTGGAGAAAAGAACCTACCTCAGACAACATGACCTCCCTCAAGACAGCCACCCGCAAACACCACCAACTGATTCGATCCGCCAAGAAATCAGCATTTAAGGACCGTCTCGACAACAATTCTCATAACAGCAAGGAACTCTTCAATATCGTCAAAGAATTCACCAACCCTCCCGCAGCATCCAACGACATCACTAACTCCCAAGACCTCTGCAATGCACTATCCTCCTTCTTCTACAACAAAATTGCCGACATCCACAACAGCTTCAAGAACACTCCCAATGACCAACTCACCCCACCCCCTTCTGTTACCACCCCTCCAACTAACTACCTCAATTCCTGGAACCCAATCACCATTGAAGATACCATTCGCCTCATGAACTCAATCCACTCTGGCTCACCTTCTGACCCCTGCCCCCACTACATCTTCAACAAAGCTGACTCCATCATCGCTCCCCAACTCCGCGATGTCATCAACTGCTCCTTCGACTCAGCCACCTTTCCGGAGATATGGAAGCACGCCGAACTCAGCGCCCTTCTGAAGAAACCAACAACAGACCCCTCAGAACTGAAAAACTACCGACCCATCTCCCTCCTCCCTTTCCCGGCCAAAGTCATCGAGAAAGCCGTCAACAGCCAACTCGCAGCCTTCCTTGAATCCAACAACTCCCTGGATCCCTCACAGAACGGCTTTCGAGCCAAACACAGCACCGAGACCGCCCTCATTGCGGCGACCGACGACATCCGAGCACTCCTGGACAACGGTGAAACAGTGGCCCTCATTCTTCTTGACCTCTCCGCCGCCTTCGACACTGTCTGTCACAACACCCTCATACAACGCCTCAACAACATCGGCATACAAGGAAAAGCCTTGGACTGGATCATCTCGTTCCTAGCCGGGAGAACACAGAGAGTCCGACTCCCCCCTTTCTACTCAGAGCCCACAGAAGTCATCTGCGGCGTACCTCAAGGCTCCTCACTCAGTCCCACCCTCTTCAACGTCTACATGAGTCCCCTCGCCTCCATCGCACGTCGACACAACCTCAACATCATCTCCTACGCCGACGACACCCAGCTGATACTTTCCCTCACCAAAGACCCCAACACCGCCAAGGACAACCTTCACGAAGGTATGAAAGAAGTAGCCGAATGGATGAAACAGAGCCACTTAAAACTCAACTCAGACAAAACTGAGGTGCTCATCCTTGGATCCTCCCCCTCAGCTTGGGACGACTCTTGGTGGCCTTCCGCTTTGGGATCAGCGCCCACACCCACTGACCATGCACGTAACCTTGGCTTCATTCTAGACTCCTCTCTCTCAATGTCCAGACAAGTCAACGCCGTATCGTCCTCCTGCTTCAACGTCCTTCGCATTCTCAAAAAGATCTTCCGCTGGATCCCCCTCGAAACAAGAAAGACTGTCACCCATGCACTGGTCACGAGTCGACTGGACTATGGCAACACTCTCTACGCCGGAATTACAACAAAATTGCAGAAAAAGCTCCAGCGCATCCAAAACGCATCAGCGAGACTCATATTAGACATCCCGCCCCAAGAGCACATCACCGGTCACTTAAAAAACCTCCACTGGCTTCCCGTCAACAAAAGAATTACTTTCCGCCTTCTTACCCACGCACACAAGGCCCTTTATAATCTAGGACCAGAATGCCTCAACTCCCGACTGTCCTTCTACTATCCCACCCGCCAACTAAGATCATCCATTCAAGCCCTCGCCGCAGTCCCGCGCATCCGAAAAACCACCATGGGTGGCAGATCCTTCTCCTTCCTGGCTGCCAAGACCTGGAACTCACTCCCCACCCACCTCCGCCTTACTCAAAATCACATCTCCTTCAGAAAAGAACTGAAAACTTGGCTATTCGATAAACAATGAACCCCTCCCTCTAGCGCCTTGAGACCCTCTGGGTGAGTAGTGCGCTCTACAAATGCATGAACTTGAACTTGAACTTCGCTGAAGGAGGGTTCGATTCCTGGTGCTGGGAGGTTCCAGCAGGCGGTGGTGGGTCTGCAGGGCCCATGGGAGTCCCTGCCATCCGTTCACAGGGCTGACCTATTTTGTGCGAGAGGCGTTCCTCTAGGGGGGCCATGGCCTCAGATGCCGCCTTATAGATTGATGCCTCTACCAGATTGTAAAAATCATCGTCCCAGGGAAGCCCACCTACAGGGTCCTCCTCCCCTTGGGTATCCTCAAAGGGTTCCATCTGTGGGAGAAATCCACAGCTGCCCTTTAGCTTGAAGCGAGGAGTGGCAGAGTGCTAGATAAAGGGGGCTGGGTGTCAGCCTAAACTTTAATATGAGCACGTCTCAGTTTTAAAGGGCCAGTCTCCAGGGACACATCACCCCAGGTGCAAAGAGATTTATGGGGCAACACGTCTGGGAGGGGGTTCCTGCAGGACAATATTCCATCCCACCCAATGCTGACTCCCTAGCAATGTGGTACCGACCCATAAATCAAAGGAGTGTAAAACTTTCTCTGCCCATGTGGCAGTACAGAGCCTTGAAAAAAGGGCGTTGCCCTCCAGACGGATCAAGGCTAACAACCCAGCGCTGCTCCGAATCCTCTGGAATGTGCGGAATGCGCTGAAAGCAGAGAGCGCATCACGGCCAGAGGCGTCAATTCGTGGAAGGATCGCACCGCCGCACCAACTGAAAGCAGCCGCAAAGGAGCGTTGCTACTCTTCCGCGGCTGGTCAATTACAGCATGAACTGTAATAAACAATCAAAGGAAAACATTCCCAATTAAAAATTACCACAAAGTGATACCGGGTAAGGGCAGAATGCCAATTTCACAAAGCAGATGAAATACAAAGGAAAAAAAAAAACTCGGGATATTAGCAAGAGCAAATGAAACACCACTTATCTTTGGCTGCGAGCAGCGAAGAAAGAGGATGAGTGGACAGTGCTGATGGACTGTAAACCTGATGTGTAATACGTGATTGGTTGGAGAACGAGAGTATCGTCCTGTTGCACTCTATTGTTTTTTGTTGTTGACATTCCCATGGTCTCATGAGAATTGTAGTTTGTTGAATTTGGTTTTAAAACGGCTGCTGTTCATTCAAGTGGAGAAAGATAAGCATAATCCTCGCCTCCGGTGATTTTTGTTACATTTTCATTATCAATACATATTGTTAGAATTTTGTTTGCTATGGAGGCCTCAACACTTCAAATGAGCTCTCGGTGCAGTAAGGATATTGGGCTTATATGTGATATTGATGAGCCTTGTTCATCAATATCAGAATCTTCACCCATTGCTAACTCAATGGTCTTATTGCAACTTTCTACTGGTAACATACTCTGAGCATCATAATTATGTATGATGTCTCTGCATCTTGCATCTTTTGTAGTTAGAAAAGATAATGGAGTCATCGCTGGGAAGAGTTTTTTTAAATGGGAGTGACTGCTACAGAACTATACCCAACTCCTGATGTACCACTTAAGAACATGTGTGTGCCTGCTTCGTCCTAGATCATTTGGCCATCTGAGCACTTTCCTGAGGTCTATGATCAAGAGCTACTGCTCAACAGTGACCTACTAGATGCTATTCCACAACTAGGAAAATTAGATTTAACAATAATGATGCAGCCCTGGTATTCTACCAACCCTGCCCTCACAGAAAGTGTTGTGACCCTAATCAAGATATCCCTGATTCATGCCCTTATATGGTTATAACAAAAAATGTCCTTATAAAGGCATAGGAATCATGTCCATATCTAGTCATAGCCCATGCAGTCCAAATACGGCAAGGCTACTCCCATAGACTCCTAGAAAGTACAACGCGTTCTTTAAACAAACCAAGCCTCCAGCAGCCCGGGAAATCCCCCTGCTTTTGTTTTGATTTGAACAAGAACTCCTGGAGTCCAGAAAGAACTGTTAGTTCTTAGTGACGTCCTATGTCCAACCTTACGTCAAAGCCGGCACCTTCCAGGTATAAACATACCAACGTTGCCTTAAGCAAACACACAGTGGTTTGGAGCAGAGCGGCTATCCACTTGCCCGACGCCCAGCTGATGCGAGAGCCGAAGGAAGCCGACCCTCCCATTTGACGCACTGAGAGAGATGCTGTCTTTTCTCCTGCCGAGAAATTCCAGCTCCGGTGTTTCTAGTCACCCTTGCGGGTTGCTGGGAGATCGAGTCCTGAGAGAGAGATACAAGACCTCCTACATTCTATTACCAAGGTACGGAGCTGACTAAATCCTTAAGAGAATTCTTGATTCAGATTCTTGGCAAAAAACAACTTAACTTAAACTGCAACTTACTTACTCCTTCCCACGTATTAGGCTTAGGTCAGGTACACCGGGGTAGGCGTATCTTAGAAGCACCAGTTGAGTACGTTAGTCAATGTTTTTATGTATGTATATATTTTATCCATTTTAAAGTAGCATATGGCTAAGAAACCATATCAATGATTTTACAGTATTATTTCATAATACTCCTTTTACTGTACGCACTTTACTTCATGATTAGTATTGCAATTGTGGCAACTCACTTCTCTTGCATGAGAAAGAAGACTGCTCAATAAATAACACCTTTTATTGAAAACGCCCGTCTCTCTATTTCTCTGCACTCTGGTGAAACTAAGTATGCACGATTGACTGAGTGAAATAGCTGTCTATTGTTTTCACACAACTCTAGAGATGTACTCTTTATTCTGAGGGAGCAAAGTTGTCATGTTTATGCGGTTGTCAGAAACTGATCCCTTCTTGTCTAAATCAGGAAAGTTAACTCCTTCTTGAACATTCGAGAAAGTTTCTAGTCACCTCTGAGCTAGCTGGCAAAACTAATTAAGTCTAATATAGTCAGTAGAGACCTAGATGACCTCAGTCCTACGTCTACACTGCTGTTTATATTATTCCAATGCGCAGAGCCTTTTGGGAATATAGGAACTACACTACATGGCACCCAACGTTTGGTAAGGCGATAATCGAACGCAAGACATTAGAGTAACTCAGTCGTGCTTTTTCACACAGACCCCTGTTCCCGTAAAAACTCCAATAGACGTCTGGAGTGGGTAAAAGGTTAATATCCGCCGGAACTTAGTAGGAAGAGATTCCTATGTATTAGTTTTTGGTTTAGTCAACGTTGAAGGATACAGTGTTCCAAAATATTGTGCACCTAATCTTTGTTTCCTTGAAACTTGATCTGCAACAAAAAACTTTCTGTCAGTAAAATGCCGGAAGGCGATGAAGAAAGAGATGTTTTGGCGTCTCAACTGTTGTTAGATGACACAACTCTCCAACAGAATGACCCAAATGTTACAATCATTCCGGTCAATGTAAGAAGAACTATAACTCTTAAACCTATAGAAAATGGACTATCACCAAGAGGTGGTACAGTCATATTTGTGGTAGAGGCCCATGAATATCGGCAGACAGAGGTATTCTATTCATGGATACATTTTCCAGCAGCAAACGCTGTAACACAAGACTTCCACTATTACAAAATAGAGGAACCTCCGGATGAATACGCTCCTTTCGAGGACGTTAAAATCCCATTAACTTACCAAGAGCACCTGCTCTGGTTTAATGGCGCCCTAAAACATCAAAATCACATCACCAGGCTCGGTCCACTAGGTAGACCAGGAGCCACGTGGCCGGTTCTAGCGGGCAACACACCACATCCCGACATTGATAAAATGTCAAGCGAATAACTCTTAGTTAAACTAAAAGAATTAACGAAGGCATATAGAGAATTAGTTCAATTGGCAATGGACGATATAACTTACCGCCAGAAATTGAAAGAAACAGATATAGCAGAACAACCATTTGAACTTGCCAGAATCATAGAAAAATCCTATGAAGAACTAGGTAGAGATAGTTTGGATGGGAAACCAGTAAAACCCCAACTAACTGAAAATCCTGAAAAAACCTTTATTAAAAATAATCTAAACACTCCAAAAAAGAGTTGGGATGGTGATAAACAATCCACTCCAAGAGAAAAACGATTCCAGTCCAGAGGAAGGTCTCCTCAACGGAGAGATAGATCTCCAGAACGAGGAAGCAAGTCTCCCCAAAGGGAGCCCTCTGAGAAAAGATACAACCTTAGAGATAGGGATAAATTGAGAAAATCTGATAGATATCAAGATATTGATACACGTCCCTCTCGATCTTTTCAGACTTCCTCAGAGAAATCGGAAAGAAGAGGACGGTCAGAACATAAAGAAGAGCACGTCAAGTCCAAAGACAGGGAACCTGCTCATCAAAGTAAAAAATTACAATTTCCAAAAAAGAAGGTAGCTAGTATTAGAATAAAACATGCCGAGGATACTGAGGACACAACTGAAAAACGGAGAGTGGGCCCAGACAATGCTAGACAGCGCAGCAGAAATAACCATAGCTCGCAAGATCCTGATGAATCTTCTGGAGACAGTGGACACGAATGAATACATTCAAGTGGAAACTGCAGACACCAGAGTTAGCAAACCCCATAAATTATACGAAATAACATTGCGTATAGAGGGGGACAAGACTAGGAAAGTAAGGGGTCTCTTTTGGGATAACCTTTCGAAAGGCTATGACATCCTGTTAGCAGAAAAAGACTGGCCACCAGAGTTTGTCAGGGAGTGCCCTCATGGCGAAGAAATGATTATGTCTGCCTTTTCAAATCACATTCCAATTCATAAAAAATACACATTTGCAAGAAAATGGGCAGTGGCCCAAGCCCCTGCATTATATAAAAATCATGTAGGATGGGATGAGGATTCTCCTCACCACGAAATCCAGTTAAAAAATCAACCTACTGCACAGAGGCAGTATCCTGTTAAGCAAGAAGCTAAAAAACAAGTCAGGGAGATCTTAGATCAACTTGAATATCAGGGGGTGATTTAAACATGCACCTCACAAATGAACAATCCTTTGTTTCCTGTCTCCAAGCCAGACGATTCATATCGTCTAGTTTTGGACTACAGACACTTAAACTCTTGTTGCAAAACATTTGCAGTACAAAACTCACACAGTGCAGCACTAATGAATAATATCGTGCGCAAAAAAATATAAAACAACATTAGATATCTCTAATGGATGCTTTTGTCAAAACATTGCACCTGAAAGCAGGTATTTGACCGCTTTCTCGATAATGGGGTCACATACACAATTCTGTCGACTCCCACAGGGATTCAAGAATAGCCCAGGATTATTCTCAGCAAGGGTAACAGAGTTACTACAAATATATGATGATGAGGCATTATCTTATGTCGATGACATCTATCTCACAGATGATGACCTGGAGACACATTTGAAAAGAGTGAACACCATAATACTTGGGTTCGCAACTGAAGGGTACAAATTCAACTTTAAAAAGTCACGAATTGCTCGCCTAAATGTCCTGTTTTTAGAATATGAATTATCAAGTGAAGGCAAAAGCCTAGCAGACAACTTCTTAGAGAAATGTGCAGTACTCCAAGCTCCAAAAACGCTGAAGAACTTACAATCAATACTAGGTTTCCTGAATTTCGGAAGAACATACATTCTAAATTATGCAAAGAGGGTTAAACCGCTCTATGAATTAATAAAACCTGATTTCAAACCAATCAATTGGACTCAGAAACACACAGAAATTTTAAGATCATTACAAACAGACATGTTAACTAAAACAAAACTGCAAACACACAAAAACGTACGTAACCTTGTAATCCGAGTCATCCCAGGAAGATGCGGATTCACGTACCTGACCTCTAATGAGGGAGAAACGGTACCAATAGCTTACAAATCACACTTGTACACACAAGCTGAAATGAATTTCAGTTCTACTGAAAAGATTCTAATAGCGGTTCAAACTGCTGTAGCAAAATAAAGAGCCCCAGCCCAAGGCAAGAGGATATCTGTTTTAACAGCAGAATCAGCCCTTGAGGCATTAACAAGCGCACGCAATCTGATTACTGTGGCACTAGATCCAAAATGGATACAATGGGAAAATTCTCTTGCTGCAGAAGACGTGAAGCACTATTTTGACCCGAAAATGAAAAAACTAGAAGATCTAGAATACGAACATGAATATCCTCTGCCAATCGAAATTCTGCCTCTCGAACAGTACACCTGTGTAATCTACATGGACAGATTTGCACAACACTACGATGTAGATAAAAAATCCTACAACGCAGCGCGCGCGATTGTTAAAGGTCGCTGGCGCTTTGGTAAATTCAGACCGATAATCACCAAAACTGAATCACTCAGAAACTGTACAGCTCAGCGAGCTGAAATGAGATCTTTAAAGATGGCGCTTGAAAATGCAGATTGTGAATTCCCGACACTAATAGTGTGCGATTCCCATTACTGCGTCAGGTTTTACAATAATGACATGCAGACATGGATCAAAAACGGTTACAAAGATGACACAGGTGCCACAATAAAGCATAAAAAGCTCTGGGAACAAGTAGTTCTTTTGCAGAAAGAACTACAAAAAACTCACGTGATACATACACGGAGTCATCGACGTGATGGCGTTCACGTTGCAGGGAATTCATTGGCTGACAGAGCCACAGCGGCAGCGGTTCAACCGGCTTCCGTAGTCACAAAAAAGCGTACTAAAAAACACAGACGGAGAAACCATGCTGGCGGTAAAAGCCTCATTAAGAGGCGACTATGCAGCATTACCTCTCGACTATCCACTCAATAATACATTCATAATTGATGCAAACTCCGTTCCTTTTGCTCAAATCCCTGGAGTGGGGGATAGAGTAATTCCAAACACGAACCGGAGGGCTTACTTGATTCAAGAAGCACACATGGGACAGGGTCTAAGGCACCAAGAGATCGTGAAATCTCTAAAAGAATTACAATCAGAATACTGGTGGCCGGGGATGAGCCTGCAAAATTACAAATTTGCAAAGGATTGTAGAGACTGCAACAGAGATCGCAGTTGTGAACCGGACCAGACTACTGCCAGGACTCCTTTATTAGAAAGCATCAGGCTATCTATACGCAGAAATCCAGCCGGAGAAATGCGCTCCCATAATTATTAAGACTAGATTCGCTTAAGATGTAGACACCAGCGCTCGGCTGACGCCAGAACTGTTATAAAAGATTTCTGACCAGGGTCCTGCGTTTAGATCTCGGGCTTACAAGGAGGCCATGGCAAGCATGGGCATTGCATTGCGGTACTCTTCTCCCTTCCATCCTGAGGGAAATGCGGTAGTGGAAAGAAAAAACCGTGACATAAAGCAATCTATAACGGCGAGGGTATTAGGTTCGGGTGATAGGTGGGTCAAACATCTAACAAGTGTCCAACGTAGTCTTAACAATCTGCCAAGAAATTCTCTAAAAGGTATCACTCCATACGAACTATTGTTCGGCACTAGAATGCACATCCAGGACTTAGATTGTCACACTTCAGTGGTAGAAGAAAAAGCCTTTGATATCAAAGACCGTTTGGCTGTTTTACAGGACTTGAATGAAACAAGAAGAAGTCTAAGTAACATAAATTTAAAGCCAACAGCCACTGAAGAGAAACCACCTGTCCCAGCAAGACCTGTCTGGATTCCAAAGATTGGGGATCTAGTCAGAGAGAAGATCGCGGTGAAGAAGGAATTTGGGCCTTCTTACAGAAAAGCAGTACCTGTCTTAGCTGTCAGCGGAACAAGATCAGTAGTACTACCGCCCCTTGCTGGTAAAAAGGAGAACAGAGTTGTATCCATCGAACTGGTAAAACCACAATCATGTGGCCAATAATAAGTAGTAGGCCCAGTGGACTCCCAAGAAATAGCAGAAGACCAAATCTTGCTACAATCCAAGAGGTTCAAACTGAAAGACTAATCACTTTTGATAAACCTGCAGTGAATAAAAAAGGACTATGCAACAAAGCCATGGAACTTGTGCCTCTTGAAACCCAAATTGCAACAGCTCGTCAAGACACACCAGTCGACAACGATGTAGCCTCAGACTATGCTAATGAAACAAGGAAAAATGCAAAGACTAATGAGAATCCGGAAGCAATTCCAACAATTGACAGAACTGCATCTGGCTACTTCTGGCTACTTCATCAATTTCGATGACTTTTCTGAAGATCCTAGTGAGCATGAAGAAACGCCAGCAACAAAAACTTTCAAAGAAAAAATGACAGAATGACAGAACCTTTTCACCAACTAAAAGAAACATATCTGATTTCACCATGGATTGAATTATGGATTGTGTTAGGTGTACTTTTCCTCCTGCTTTGGCTCATCATGGTTTTATGTTTGGGTAGATTTATTGATGGAAAATATAGTACAATGGACACAGCAAGTCAGAACATCAACTTGGTCCTAAAGCCTCACAGATCCTCTCACATCGAGAAAAGAGAACTGTCATCAGTGAACATCACAGCCAATCCAATACCCGGTGGGGTAGCATGGGACAAAACGGATTATGAAATCTATGGCCCGATTGAGCTCTTGAAATATCCACACCAGTTTAAGGTTTCATTAAGTGACTTTGTGACACCAAGTACTTTCTCTGATGATTGGGACTTAGAAAATATTAATAATATGATGTCAGATTTAGTAATGTCAGCTAAATTCACAGAACATGATTATTTACAGGGTTCATCAAATTATGAAGAGTTATATTGTTATAATCATTTTGGTCATCACTATTTGCATAAATCTGCTCAACCTCGAAATGTTTTTAATTATAACCAATGGGAACATTGTCCAACTCCGCTAAAAGGCAGCTCAAAAACATTTTATGAGAAATTCCCATACTTCTCAGGGTTTAACAACAGTGATCCAGAAACGTTTTATTTTAAAATGTTAAATAAGATAGGAATGAAAACAATGTTGACAAATACTAAATTGATTTATTCTGAAAAATGTTATGACAAAATGTCTACATTTGGTTTTGAAATTTGGAAAAACAACATTGAAACAAAAACCATCTGGGGTTCAAAAGAATGGCAGGTACAAGGTCTAGAAGCATTACTTAGAGCCTGCATGATCCCAGAACAGATAATATTCCTGAATGACACAATTCAGCAAACAACCTGTCTTGGTTTAGCCAAGATCAAAGACTTAAATAAACTGTCTATTCCGAAGCCCATACCTGATAGTAATAGCACTACAGATGTGGAGATAGACGTATCCCATATTTTACACCAAAACAGAACAAATCCTGATTGGAAAAAATGGTTGATCTGGCCCACAGACACAAATAACTGTCGAGATACATTCCTGAATAAAACACAGGGGTTCAAACAGAACAGGCCAGACCCAAGATATTCCCAGAGACAACATCCAGGGATAGTTACAACATACAGTGTAGGGAAACTATGCCTTGAGTGGCTACAAAAATCCACACTGGCTGAAATTAAGCAACACTTAACTTTACTTAAAGACGGTGCTGACTTGCGTGATTTTATACTGGGACCACGCAAACAGCGTCAAAAACTTTTCATATACGCCGGTATATACGCTGCTTACAACGAAGCTTGGAAAGGAACGCAAATTGAAACTACTGAAAAAATACGAGAAATTGATCGTATTCATTTGGAAAAATTACTTTCTGTAGTGGACAATGGGTTAACGACTCTGTCCTCCAGAATATATTCACTGGACAGCATTGTACCATCTGCTATTGATATAATAGAGCAGGACTTGCTAATGTTACAACATGGTCAGTCCCAATTGCGTTCTATTGTACAACTTGGCTGGACGTTGCAAAACCTGCGTTCAGGCTACGTGCCATGGCGTCTAATTAACATAACGTCATTATTCTCTATCTTTAACCTTACTGATTAACAAATCAGTTTGGCACAAAAAGGAGCAGACTATACGATTCTGAGCGTTGAAAATCTTGAGAGATTACCATTGACAATGTCAGAGAGACCTGTCATTGAATGGATAATACATGGTACAATTACAATTCCGATTACAACTTTTCAGTTTCAATATTGCCAAAAGTATATACCAGCAGGCCTGTATGAAAGGTTGGGTAAAGGATACATCAAGTCAACATGGAATTTACCTTATACACACAAATGTTATAGTGGAGGAAAAAAAGAGGTATTCCTTAGTGGTAACAATTGTAAAAAATCACTAAGCGGTACACTCCTGTGTCAAGGTATTAACTTGCATGGAGCCTGCGAAGGTTCATCAAATAACCTTTCATGTCACGTTCATGGCACTCCTGTAACACAGATAGAGCCATTTTTCAGACACCTTTCCAACGGCAGCTACGTTCTAATAAGTGACCACAGCTGTTGTGGCATGGTGCCAGGAAAAGCCTATCTCGTGAGCGTTACTTCCATGGTCACTTGCTGTATGCAAGTATTGTATCCAAACAGCAATCCAGACATGGAGGCGGCAATATGGCCTTCTTTGAATATCTCTTCTATTCGAATTGATACTTCAAGCAGAATGAAGTCTATTCTTTTACAGACAACTGTGCCTTTAACCTCGTCCAAAGAGACATATTATCTGCAAGTTGCAAGGACAGCAGCAGAGATACATTCCCTATTATCAACAAATTGCCCAGTCCATTTCGTAGAAATGTTAGGTCAAATCTTAAACATGTCTGATACCAGTGGCATCGCACATGTATTTAAGACAATTTTTTCGGGACTGTTAGCACCCTTTCAAACAGTTCTGGGCATTTCTCCGAATTTTGTCCATTCCTTTTTCGGCACACTGCCTCTTCTTTTGGGACTCGTAGCAGGAATTTTATTTTTGATCCTTCTGCTCCGATATGGCAAGCCAAGCCACAGGCAAAACTCCAGCAACGATGGAAGAAACGATCTTAGCAATACGCTACCGAGACCGAATCACTAAAGTCCTCGGATTAGCCCGGCTAAGAGATCTGAATACAACTTGGTTTCTTTCATTCAGACCAATCTGGCAAGATTGCATCTTACTTGTGCTTCGATGTCTGCTATGCGGAGAAGAATGTGTGTTGGACGTCTGTCTTACACTACCATCAGCAGTACCAATGGATATCAATACTTTGCTAGGTCCGGTAACGACTCATGCAACGTGTTGTCCCAAGCGGCTACCTATTCTGATGACGGCATTCATTGAGACTTCACCATTACGAGTAGGTGGCGGTGAAGTACGAGAGGAAAGCAGCACCAAACAGGTACAACCTTCTGTGAGCATTGCTGATCCAAACATCGATGATAGCAATCATTCTCACATAGGCACAATTTCAGCATTTTCGAACTTGGTCGAACTTTCACCTGATGTTGTAGACCAATTTTTCGCAAGCCTGTCTGATATGATGTTCTCTCCTAACAACGAGAATAACTTTTAAAACAACGAGCACACAGCGTTCCCTGAACTCCGAATTCGACCTTCAGTTTTTTATAAACAAAACTACTGAAAACATTTGGAACTATTTTTTCCCCTGAAAGTGAAATAATTTTTTTTCCATTTCCAAAATATTTACCTTTTTTCTGGCACATGGTACTCTGCTTAAAGTAGAACTATTCTTAGAAAACAGAGCTTCTATTTTTAGAGATACTAGAGACAATACTTTACCTCAGCCTCTAGCACATGTACAGTATTGTATAAATATGTGATGAAATGGTCTCGACCTTCTTTTCTGTATTCAGAGCCATTTCATGAATGTAATTTTCGCAATTCATTCAGCCAATATTTATATATGCATTTCCTGAATGATAACACTGCTTGAAAAACGTACAGTATAAATACTCATTTTCGTGTATATACACCATACACCATTTCAAATGCAATTTATGTATTTTGGGGTGGGTTGGAAAACACATGCATCGTTATATGTTTAGTATTGCGTAGTATTTAAGTAATGATGGACATTAATACGTGGAGTGGGTATTGTGAATCTATCTAGGACCCTAATCAAGATATCCCCGATTCATGCCCTTATATGATTATAACAAAACATGTCCTTATAAAGGCATAGGAATCATGTCCATATCTAGTCATAGCCCATGCAGTCCAAATACGGCAAGGCTACTCCCATAGACTCCTAGAAAGTACAACACGTTCTTTAAACAAACCAAGCCTCCAGCAGCCCGGGAAATCCCCTTGCTTTTGTTTTGATTTGAACAAGAACTCCTGGAGTCCAGAAAGAACTGTTAGTTCTTAGTGACGTCTTATGTCCAACCTTACGTCAAACCCGGCACCTTCCAGGTATAAATATAACAACGTTGCCTTAAGCAAACACACGGTGGTTTGGAGCAGAGCGGCTATCTACTTGCCCGACGCCCAGCTGATGCGAGAGCCGAAGGAAGCCGACCCTCCCATTTGATGCACTGAGAGAGACGCTGTCTTTTCTCCTGCCGAGAAATTCCAGCTCCGGTGTTTACAGTCACCCTTGCGGGTTGCTGGGAGATCGAGTCCTGAGAGAGAGATACAAGACCTCCTACATTCTATTACCAAGGTACGGAGCTGACTAAATCCTTAAGAGAATTCTTGATTCAGATTCTTGGCAACAACCAACTTAACTTAAACTGCAACTTACTTACTCCTCCCCACGTATTAGGCTTAGGTCAGGTACACCGGGGTAGGCGTATCTTAGAAGCACCAGTTGAGTACGTTAGTCAATGTTTTTATGTATGTATATATTTTATCCATTTTAAAGTATCATATGGCTAAGAAACCATATCAACGCTTTCACAGTATTATTTCATAATACTCCTTTTACTGTACGCACTTTACTTCATGATTAGTATTGCAATTGTGGCAACTCACTTCTCTTGCATGAGAAAGAAGACTGCTCAATAAATAACACCTTTTATTGAAAACGCCCGTCTCTCTATTTCTCTGCACTCTGGTGAAACTAAGAATGCACGATTGACTAAGTGAAATAGCTGTCTATTGCTTTCACACGACTCTAGAGATATACTCTTTATTCTGAGGGAGCAAAGTTGTCATGTTTATGCGGTTGTCAGAAACTAATCCCTTCTTGTCTAAATCAGGAAAGTTAACTCCTTCTTGAACATTCGAGAAAGTTTCTAGTGACCTCTGAGCTAGCTGGCAAAACTAATTAAGTCTAATATAGTCAGTAGAGACCTAGATGACCTCAGTCCTACGTCTACACTGCTGTTTATATTATTCCAATGCGCAGAGCCTATTGGGAATATAGAGCTACACTACAAAAGAAAGTATTTTTTGCTACCCTTCTGACAGAGATAATGGTGAAATAGCAACTCGTAAAACCAGCCTCACTACACAGCAATTTACTTTTGATGACGGTGCTGTCAAGCTAGGAAATCAGGCAAGCACAATAGTCTGAAAATAGGCAAATGGGGAAGAGTAACAATATATTTTGAGATGAACGAGGGAATTTTTCAAATAAACCAAGATGATACATTCCATATTGCAAGATATCACTCTTAAATACGGATGCAAAGCGAGTTACGGGAATACTTTCCCAGTGTCTCGTCGCCCATATGAAGGGGAGGGGTTGCGTAAATACCACTTTTAAAGGCATTACTGATAAAGCAGGTATGGGACTCCAACTTAGGGCCTGGATACTAAGCGGCTATGCTTCACCCATCACTAGCGTTGGGGCAAACGGACACCTCTCACAAGTTTTACCGGTAACTAGGGGCACAAAACAAGGATGTATTCTGTCCCTCCTCCTGTTTGCACTCTAGATCCAAGGAATGACATTTGAAGGGCATCAACACAAACTGTCCCTATATGCTGAAGTCGTGCTGGTGATGGTCTCAGACCCCAATATCTCAATCTTGACTCTCCTGGGAGAACTAGACCGGTTGAGCCGAGCCTCCAGGTTGAAAATGAACAACCTAAAGTCACAAATTCTGAGTATCTTTGCCTCCGTACCCGCCTCATGCCTTAAAGATGAACCCAAAAGGTCCTACCAATTCCTGTGGTCACTACAATATTTACCCTATTTGGGCATTAAAATCTGCTCCTCCATAGATAAGACTGCCATGTGAAATTACACAGAACTATTGAACACCGCACATTATGACTTGGAGAGCTGGCAGATGGGTGGTCTGTCATGGCTGGGCTGCATAGAAGCTAAGATGATACGGTTAGCCAAGATCTGCTACCGGATACAGATGGTTCTCCTGACTCCGCCACCAGGGACACTGGACAAATTGCAACAACTTATTGATCAGAAGCCCTGCATCACCAAGCATAGATCATACCAGGCGTTAGAGGGGGAAAGTCCTGTGGATCCCCTACTTACTACACTACTATGCTGCAGCACACCTCTGCTACATGGTGGAACAGCACTGGCCATCCACAGAGAAACAATAGTGCTTCATGGACCAACCAGTGGCAGGCGTGCACATTTGGAAAATCCCTTGGCTACCAATACCAGTGGAGTGTATACTCATCCCCTTTCTGAAAAGCAACGATGGAGGTGTGGGACAATCTGACGGCACAAAGAGGACTGAGTGTATCCCATTCTCGCTGACCCAAATAAAAAAAAAAACCTAGACTTTACCACTGCAGCAATGAGCTCACCTCATGTAGCCTGGCAAACTAGGAATTGTAATAGGATAGGAGACTTCTACAGACTTCTACACCACAGCCGGCATAACCCCCTTTGAGCAATGAAAGAGAAACTTTAAGATGCTGGAAGCCGAACAATTATGACATTTGCAAATCAGACATTAGGCTACTTAACCGTTGATAAAGCTAACACCCCCCCCCCCCTCCCCCCCCCCCAATATTCCCTTAGAAAATAGCTCATCCCACAACATGACAACAAGCATACACTAGCCAACATTTACAAATGATTGTGGAACCACACAGAACCCTCTACCTCGCCTGCTCCGAAGAGAAGGAAGGTAGAATTTGGCCATACCCTATCCATTAGGGAATGGAGGGAGATATACGCCCCAACACGAAATCTCAGCAACAAGTAGGGTCAGCAAAGAAGGAATTATTAAAATGGTACACTACTGGTACTACTCACCTGACCGCATTTATAAATGGTGCCCGCGACCTGCCTGCTGGAGGGGTTGTGGGTCCCTTGATACATCTTGCATGGGACTTCTCGAAACTTCATCGATATGAGCGAAAGGTGCTAAATAATATAAACAAAATGCAGACCACAGATATTGCGAGATTCCCTGCCTGTTCTCTCCTGATCCACAAACATTCCCCCCTAGATTAAACAAAGGCAAATCTATTACAGTGGTATGCTACCACCAGACAGGCAATAACCACCTGGTGGATCACGGTGCACTCATCTGAACATGGAGACTGGCTGCCACGACTCTGGGCTCTAGAGGGAATGGAGAAACTTACATTCTCTCTGAAGAGAATGGAACCACAATTCGAAAAGACTTTGGGCCCATGTATCAACTTTCTAACACAGGAAAATAGAGTACCGTTTTGTCCAAGAAACCAGGAGTGCTAGATCTGATTTAGACTGACTCCACTTAGGCCACATTTTAACTACAGATTTACACATCTGCTGAAGGTATGAGAAACTTCCATTACATTCAGCGTGATTCCTACGTTGATTACTGAATCAAGAAGGGGAAGGAAGTTGGAGTGGTGTTGAGAGAGGGGTCTTAATAGGGATAATTTATGTCTTGACACATGATCGATTCTTAGTTTCTTTTTTTCCTGTTCCTGAAGACCTCAAAAAAACAGATAACCCTTCAAATAAGGCTGCGTGACCATGCAAGATGGGCGACGGGACGCAACTCTGAGAGGCTCCCGACTGATCCCACTAGATCCTTCATAATCCTGCGCGATTGATCCTTAATATGAACCCCGAGAAGGCAACTCCTGCAGCGCTGCGGCAAACCTTGGTCGGAGGTTGTGGCAGAGCACAGGAGACGTGATGCTGGGACTGCCCGTGACGGACCTGAGGCCTAACAAGTGACTTGCAGCTGCCTGCTGGGCTGAATGGAGTGGGAGTCCTCCCCCGCCTCCGATAAGACCGTTCCCCTGCTGGGGAATGCTAAGTGGCGAGGTCGGCTGCTCACTCGCCTGTGGAGCCTCTGGGTACCCAGTGGGTTGGGGTGAGGCCCTGTATCGATGAAGGGCTTGTGAGAAGCTGCCGCGGCCGGGACCAGGCCCGCGCTGCCTAGGGGGCCTACTGTGGAAGGGACCCTGGCCTTTATTGCGGCCCCGGGTGCAGCCACCTGTCCTCTCTGCTGTGGTTCTGCTGGATGAAGCTGCGGGGTGACACGGCAGGGAGATGCAGCCACTCCAGGCCAACTGTCTGCGGGAGCTGTCTGGTTGCCGACATAGTGCAGTTCTATTTGGCAGCGCCTAGCACTTGCCCTGTACGACACCGCTGCGGCCCGGGCTCCTGCCATTGGCCTGTGAGAGGTGCTGCAAGCTCTGCACATGAGCCTGAATGGGACCACCTGGTCATCTACTAGGAGGACTGCTGAAGGAAGCTGAACGTGAGGCTTCATTCGGGCACCACCCGGCCGCTGCTGGCTACTGGAGGGAGAACAAAGCAATACCACAGGGGATGATGGACGGAGCGTTTGAGCAAATCAAACACCCACCCCCAGTCAACTAATCTGGGTGTAATCCATCATCATTCTTTAGCTCACTCCACCATCCCAGTTCGGACATGGCCACATGCAAATCTGACCCTGTGCCTCATGGGAACAGTCAAGCCCGAACTGCCAAGCTAAGTCTTCCCTGGACCAGAAACAAGCATCCTGTTTCTGGCAAATCAGCCGTCATCAGCCACGCTAGCTTGAATCCAGTGGCAAAGTGAGCAAGGGACCCACGTCTGGGCATACAAAGCGATACCAAAGGGGATGATCGACAGAGCATTTGAGCAAATCAAACACCCATCCCCAGTCAACTGGTCTGGGCTTAAGCCATCATCATTCTTTAGCTCACTCCACTGGAGGGAGCGCGGGTGCCTGGGCAGTGCACAAAGCCACATTATCCTGAACTGAGTGAGCAGGTGTGGTCTGGGGCCTGTGGTAGTCCCCTGGGATCCTGTGTGCCTGCCCGGCTAGGACTGGTGCTCTGTGCCACCCAGCACACCCCCTCCCCCCCTTGGGACCGGAGGAACACTTACAGAGCCTGGACACTGCGCGCTGTGTTGTGGGTCGGTGCTTTCTCCCTTTGGGGTGAAGGGTCGAAGACTCACCTATTAGTCATTGCAGCCTGAGAGTGGGAGAAGCATTGGCTCCTTGGGGCACACATGGAGCGGAATAGACAGACGGGGGCCCCCAGGGCAAAACCATGGATCACTTTACAATTTCGGCCTCTGCTTCGCAGCTCTCCATACGGGCAGACTGACTCAAGGGAGTTGCTGAACAGCCGGTGGGGGACCCCACGAGGGCGGAAGTGTTGGAGGCTATACAGGGTTCTCACCTAGCTCTAGAGAATAACATTGAGAATGTTGCTCTAGAGGTCAACCTCCTTTGCACAGACGTACAAGGTGTCTGATACAGTAGGACTGGCAGAGTGCTCCATAAAAGAAATACAGACGGAGTTGGCCTCCCTGAGAAAACAGGTGGCCGAGGTCACGACCAGGTCTGGAGTCCTAGAGGTGAGAGTGGAGGACAGGGAGGGCTACTCCCGTCGCAACAATGTACACCTCCTGGGATTACCGAAAAAAGCTGAGGGAGCACAACCTGAGCAGTTCATTGAGACATAGATCAAAACCACATTGAAGCCCTAGGGACTGTCCTCCATGTTCATTATTGAACGGCCACATCACGCCTTGGTGGCCCTGCCATGGCATGGGGCTCCCCGCTGGCTCTCATGGCGCGTATACTGAATTACAGGGACGGAGATACTATCCTTACGCCAGAGACACTGATCGTTCCAAGTTTGAAAACCACAAAATCTCTAGTTACCCAGATTACACAAACAAAGTGCAGGGTGCCCGTAAAACATTCCTGGAAGACAAGGCTAAGTTGCGATCCATGGAACTTTGCTACATGTTATTATCGCCCGGCGCGCCTGCAGGTCCCATTTAGGGGCAAGTCCTACTTTTTTGATTCACCAGATGATGTCTGGCGATGGCTAGAGGTTTGGGACAAAGGGCCCGAGAGCATGTTGGCTCCTGGAGATCAGGGGCGCGCGAGACGCCGCTGCCTAGAGGTACCAATGGGACAGAGGGCGCAGTTATGGTCCGAAGCCCGGACAGATCAGCTACCACCAGGGTGGAGATACAGACGGATGACACCATAGCTCTGGCGCCCACTGGAGAGAACTTGGAGGGGGGGGGGGGGAGAAATGGTGCAGAGAGTGGATGAGTAGCAAGACAGCCTCTGAAGAGTTGCGGTGAAAACTTTATGTAAAGTTATTGGGTTGACTGGTCTCTTAGCTGCAGGGTAAGGGTTTTACTTGTCTTTCCTTCTCACGTTCTTGCTTCCCCTGATTGATGAAGTCTGAAGGGGGGTGGGGGGGATAGGCATACATTATGGAGGCAGGGTTGTTGCTCCTAAAAAGTCAAACAAACGCAAAAGGTGAAAGAAAAAAAAAAGAACAGACAAGGGGGGTTTAGCATGTCGTTTTTGCCTCCTAAAAGAATTGTTTGGATTCGTTCTTCTGTACTATGGGATCTGATTTACTGGGTTCCCTCTTCGTAGGTGGGGTAGGTGGCTCAGGTCGGGGGGAGGGGTAAGCTACAATTCCTGACAGCAAGAACACGCTTGGATTTGCAATGAGTAGAAATGTTGTTGCACTGTATGTCCAGGGAGTGTGGGGAAGTTTCATGCATCACACAGTTGGGGATTTCTCATAATGGTTATCTGTTTTATAACAGTGCAGAATATGGTTGGCTCTCCGGACATCCCGTTGATCCTTCCGATTGAGGAGGGGCAGGGGAGGGCAAGTTGGAATATGTATCCGAGACTATGCCAAATGTTATAGGGTCCATTCCTTCCTTAGACGTGATAAGATCCATATTGCCTGCTTACAGGAGACACACCTAGGGGCTGTGGAGGATCAAAAAAAGGATGCGTCAAGTGTTCGCTGCTTCTTACTCTGCCTATGTTAGGGGGGTGGCCATATGGGTGGCCCCCGGGATCCCCTTTCGGCTCACTTACTGCAAGGTGGATGTGGAGGTGCGAGATGTACTAATCCAGGGGTTTCTGAAAGGGAGGGAGCTCACATTGCTCAATTCCTATGCCCCCAACCTAGATGATATGCTGTTCTTTGAGGGGAGGCAGGATCTCCTGTTTGACATTGTGGGATCTCCCATCATTTGGGCAGGAGATTTTAATTGTGTCTTGGATGGCAAGGAAGACAGTCACACCCAGAGGGCAGGGGCTAAAGCACTTTTGACAAGCGCCTTGGCAAGGGCAATGCAGAATCTGGGGCTGTGGGATGGGTGGCATCTTTTGCACTCAGAGGGATGCAAATATACATGTCACTATTTAACACACAGTACTTACAGTCGGTTAGACCGGTTTCTGGTGGGTGGTCTGGACTACTCCAAGAACTCTGCTGTGACGCATGTGGCCCAGTTTCTATCTGATCATTCACTGGCTCGGATGGTATTGAAGGGCATACATGTACTTGTGATGTATGCCCTTTGATCTGCTGGAGGACCCTGTGAGTAGGAAGGCCCTGCAAACTGCCCTGACCACACATCTAGATAATAATTGGGGGGGCGTTAAACCCAAAGGCTATTGAATGGGAGGCCTTAAAGACTTTTCAGAAGCATGCAGCCCTTACAGCTGGGGAGTGTGCAGCGGGACGAGAGGCTCATAGGGAGGTACGCTCTCTTGGACAAAACAGGTCTCAAATCCTATCGCCAGTTGTTGCATAGGGAAGGACACAAATCGGGTAAACTGTTGCCATGGATTCTTAACCGAGAGGTGGAGATGCCCCTCATTAGCTCAATAAGGGATGCGGACGGTAATCTGCGCTCCCAGCGCCATGAAGTGCTAATGTCGCTACTGGACCACTTTAAGGTAGTCTATAAGGCGGGGCCTTTCAGAAATATGGACTCCAGCAGGTCAATAGAGTTGTGGCGGGAAGGGTACAGGGTACAGGTACTCATAGCCTGCTACAAACAATAAATGGCAGGGAGGAGAGTTGGCAACGGGGTAGTACTGGGGCAGATCTCCACCTTCCCTCTCTGAGCTGGTGGTAGTCCCACCTCCCTCCATTTTCCCATTCATAGAGATCAGAGATTACCCAAAGAGCCCAAGGATTGGCATCTACCTCCAGTTATCACACCAATCATTCAGCATGACTGTGAAAAGAAGTAGTCACTAGCTTCCCTTGTCGCTGCAAGCAACCTCTGAAAATTTGGAGAACTACTGGGATTTTCGAAGTTGTATTACTGGGATGGTGTTTAGGAAGGTATTTGTTTATTTATTCTTCATATTGCTAAAGCGCAACACTTATCCCCTGGGTAATGTCACGGCGCTAGGTAGTTAACACTCCTATCCAATGAGAGAGCTTCACTATAAATAATACATTAACTGGGGAAAAGCAAGGTTTTTAGTTTTTTCCTAAATCTGCTATGTTATCAATAAGCCAGTTGTCCAGTGGTACCGCATTCCACCGAGCAGCAGCAAGAATGGCCACAAGTTCTAGTACTCTTTATACGTTGATTGTTTGCAAGGGCCATCTCCCGTGATCTCCCATGATCTCAGGTCGCGAGTAGGGATATAGAATTCTACTCTATTTGGAGAATCTCAGGTCCTGAGTTTTAACCCCTTCCATGCTCATGACGAGCTCAGCTCGTCATGCAGTACACTGCTTGTGTGCTCATGACGAGCTGAGCTCGTCATGAACAATGGTAAATATGCATCTGCAGCACAGCAGATAAATATGTGCAGCATCCATGTGGTTAAAGGGCTCTATGCGCATCGCATAAAAGTTTCAAATTAGCTCTTTGATGTATAGGTAGCCAATGTAAGGCTACCAAACAGGCAGAATCAGAGGTAAACCTGTCCATGTTACAAATTAGCTTGGTAGCAGCATGTTGGATTACCTGTAATCTCGTGAACAGGTAGACCACGCCTACAAAAAGGGCATTAGTCTAGTCCAGCCTGCTCATTATAAGAGCCTGGACAAGTGTTCTGTGCCTAGCTATCGGAATCCAAATGAACAGTCTTCTCAAAGGTTTGAGGATACTAAAGCATTTGCCACAGGCAACTCTGACAAGGTCCTGTCTAGAAAGGCGATTGTCAATGATGACCCTTCAAATTTCTTGTGGATTTCTTTGGGGGATGGGTGGGGAGGCATCTCTCCCAATGGTGCCGGCTACCAAGAGGCATCCCAGATCAGCTGCCCCCACCTAATAACCATCTCACTTTTTTCTGCATTTAGTTTTAAGCAATGATCTGTCATCCAGCCTGCTACTTCCGTGAGGCACTCGAACTCTGCCTTAAATCTCGTCAAGTTTCTCACCCAGTGATATAATCTAATGAGTGTCATGGGTCTTTGAGGTAGGACACGACCTCAAAGCCCCATTTTCTGACGATCTTTGAAAGTGGAGAGACATATATATTAAACAAAGTAGCGCTCAACGAGGAGCCCTGGGTAACTTCAGAGCTGGAGATACGAGGGCTGAATCTACAAACACCCGCTGTTCTATCCGTTAGAAAAGAGCTCAGCCACTTAACGTCTTAACAGCGGTGGTCTTTCAGCCGCGGTGCGGGCGTTCTGTTGAGTGGGCGGGGCTCAGTCGGCCGTTGGCCGACGGCAGCACAGGGGAGGGAGTGCTGCCGTCGGCCAACGGGAGCACGGAAGGGGTTAAGAGCATGTGAATGTGGACCCAACTCTTGGAGGCTGTTAATCAGCAAACTGTGGCAAACACTATTTTTTTTTTTTTTTTTTAAAACCTTTATTGAAACTTGCAAAGTATTACATGCGCAGGCCCACAACCACAGGGGCCGGCCGCAAGCGTATCAAATGAATCAGGATGTAGAAACAAGAACACAACCGAAAAAAGCAATATCATAGATACGTCATGTGTGAGTGCGCACTGCAAAGCATAAGGATATATGAGGTTTTTGTTTTTTTTAAAGTTATGTAGAGTAGGAACGGCTGCAGGAGCAATGGCGTCACACCACATAATAAAATAAGAAGAGGTAAGGGGGGGACGTACCCCGCAGAGCAAACAGAATCAGTTGATGAACCACACAGTTGTCAAAACAATACAGTCGCCGAGGCGGACCTAGAGCAAAAACAATACGACAGCAAACAATAAAGCAGAGCACCATTCTGAAAACTCGCCCCCCAGTAACCTAAAGGCATAGTTGAGTGTAGAAGCCTTATAAGAAAGGAAAAAGGGAAAGAAAGACAGCCAACCCTACTAAAGAGGTAAAGAACCCTCCCAGAGACAGACGGAAAAAGAAGAAAGGGACCATAGAACAAAACAAACTAAAATAACAAACCCCCCCCACACCCGCCACCCTACACCACTGTAATGGCTACGGCCTACCCCACTAACAGCGTGCCTGTCGCCCAGGAACTGCCCCAAAGGAGAGGGAAAGAAAAGAGAAAGCGGAGGAGGAGAAAGCAGACACACTCCCGGACTCCCATGCCCACCGCCAACAGCAACCACCCGGAGACACAATAAAACCAATATTCAGCAATTATACAAACCAGTCACGGTAGGATAAATAACAGCCACCCAATTCCCATCACAATATAGGCACAACCCCGGCATTAAGAAAAGCTATTATATCGGAACCCAGCGATAAAGTTCAGCCCTGGCCAGTACGGTCCGTCCTAAGAGTCCTTGCCACTCGAGCCGCCATTTTGATGGAAAAGGCAGAGCGTCCATAAAAGTTCTTTGCAGCATAAGAGGATCGAAAACAGGATAAAAGTACATGGCTCGAACTAGGAAAGATGTCCAAGAACAGCGAGCTTCCGAAACCATCAGCAAGTAACTCGTGGCCACATGGAAGTTTGTCCATAGAAGTGATGGGTGGCAGCAGGGTCAGGCAAAAGACACTAGTGAGAAGCACGGGCTGGCTAGCCGGCAATAAGGGACCGTCGAGAATCATAAAGTCCGGGCGATGCACAGGGACCCCGACCTCTGAGATGCCATGCATCGCTGGTACCATCTCCAGCTGGAGACCAAACGAGGTGTCGTCCTCAGGTGCCAGGATACCGTCCACTTTCACCATCAGTGTCCGGAACACAGCGACTGTGTGCGAATGGAGCGCCCCAATGGCGGCCACAACGGCCCGTAGTGATGGTGTGCCCTCCGTCCGCTCCATCTCCTCTCGGTAGGTGACAGAGCCGGGTTCGGACCCCGGAGGCCGGCTGCTCCGGAGTCACAGGCCACGTAAATCTGATCACAAATAATGGGCGCTCCTCGTCTTATAGAACACACCTTCGCCGTCAGGGAGGACCCAGCCCGTCGACCCCCACGGGGCAGAAAGGGCTCCGGGCGCCGGGCCTCCACCACAGCAGCCGGCGTGGCACGCTGGCGTGTCCCGGGTGTGGATCGTTCAAAGGATCGTCAGAAAAATCAACAATTCAGGCACTCTTCGGGAGACCGGGCTCAGTCCAGGTCTCACGGCCGATGTTGTTCAACTCCGACTCGGGTAGTCTAGAAATCGAGGCCCCGGCTTCAACACGATGTTAGGCCGAGAATAGAAACACGGCGTATCTTCGTCAGCCGATAAGGTAGAAATCTCGGGATTGCACCTCTGGAAGCAGTAGACCTTCATAGACAAGAAAATCAGGTGTGCAGACAGGATGAAAGACAGGATAATCGAGCTGTTGGCGGAGGTCGACGGAGCCGGGAGCTTATGCGGCCATCTTGATTCGTAGCGTAGCTCCTCCCTCGGCAAACACTATTGAAGGCTGCTGACAGGTCAAGTAGCATCAGGGCCATGGCCTTGCACTGATCAACTACTGACCTGATATTATCCAGTACTGCTAGCAATGTAGACTCTGTGCTATTTGCCCGAAAGCCCGCCTGAGAAGGATCCAATAGGCCATTATTCTCTTTAAAAATGAAATAATTAAAAAACCATCAATCGGCTGGCTATTTACCAATTTTCCTAAAACCTTAGACATGAAGGTAAGGAGTGATATGGGCTGATAATCGGAAAGAATGCACATGACGATACCAGTTTTTTGCCAGAGGTAGTAGTATTGTTTTGTTCCAATTACTTGGGTAGGTTGCCTATTTGAGAGATTTGTTAAAAAATTTAGAAAAATGGGGGCTTAATATAAGAGTTCAACAAGCATATATTAAATGAGGGCAGGGGCCAAAGGGAGAGCTGGATTTGACCTTCAAAATCTGCTGTAGTACTTGAGTTTCTGAAAATTGTTCAAAGGCTCCTAGATCTATGTTAGTATCTTGGTGGGGAGCTATAAAAGTCTGCAGAGTCATAAGACGTTAGTTGGATCTCAAACGACAAATCTTTTCAGTTTTCTATATAAAAGAATCCCCAATTTCCTCAAAGATCTCTGTATGGGAGATTGACTGGCAGAGGCATGTGGAGTGGACCAGCTCTATCACAATCTGAAATTCTCTTGTCATCTGTGACTGAAGTAATCTTTCTTAGCTCTCTTTGACACCTTAACATATGATTTATGTTCTTCTTTAGATTTAGAGTGCTCTATTTTAGTTCTAAGAGATCTCTGCTTTTGTTCCAGCTTTTTCAAAGTTCTTAGTTCCACTGAAAACCGTTTTTCTGAAGGGATGCTTCTGGTGGATATCTTAATTTTCCACAGAGCACACTTATCTAGGGAGTCTAGAAGGGCTGCATTCAATGAATCAATTTGATTGGATAGGAGGCATGTTAACATCATTCTTCGGGGGATTAAAATGGATAGAAAAGATTTACTCTTATGTTTCTCCAGGATCTCTTGGGGATGAAAGAGGCATCATCAGAGATATCTCAAACAAGGGGGGGCACTGTTCCTAGAGTCAGGTGTAAGTTATCACCTACTCATAAAAGACAAAGAAAAAGACAAAGACAAAGGGTGGTAAGGAGAGAAGACAAAAAGGAAAGAGGAAAAAGGGAAAGAGGCATATGTTCATCCCCAGTCACCAGGAACTAGTCCCGAAGGGGAGGGTCAGGTCTTGCCTCTTTTGTTAGCCCTCACACTTCCCGGAAGATGTCATGTTTCATCACTGGGCTCATGCTCCTCGTCGGGCCGGCGCTGCAATGCCCGATGGGACACCTAATGAAAGGGTCACTTTTTCTGAGATCTTTTAAGAGAAAAAGCTGACAGGTGAATGCTGGTATGTGAACTAGAGCTTGGGATGGAGGGAGTGAGATACGTGCTGTGAAAATGGGAAAAAAATGATTAAAATACCTAAGGGTATCCACTTGGAAACTTTCAATTATGTGGTACCTATGGTAGAGTAAAAAACCAATCAGGTTAGTGGGTTACTATGGGGCAAAATGTGCCCAAGTAACTGTTACAAGGTCGACATGTTTCACGCCTGGTGTGTCCACTTGGGGATCAATGGCGTTTCTTCAGGACCTGGCGAAAGGTGTGATGGTGCACGTGTGTGAAAGGTTCCCAGGAAAAGGTAACCAGGTAAAAGAGTAAGTACTCTCCTAAGGACCATTAGGCTACAATTAGTGCTCAAATGGTCAGGTCTTCATTCGTAGAATTTCTACCACAAGGAGAAAAGACCCTAAGAGACGGGGGAATACTATCCCTTGGCTTTCCGCATCCGATGTCTTGTATCCTAGTACAGTTAAGTTGGGTGATCGGTCCGTTTCACCTACCCCACATCGGCGGATCAATTTGATTGGATAGGAGGCATGTTAACATCATTCTTCGGGGGATTTAAATGGATAGAAAAGATTTACTCATATGTTCCTCCAGGATCTCTTGGGGATAAAAGAGGCATCATCAGAGATATGTCTACAGAAGAGGGACAATGTCCAATAGTTTTGTAGATGCAACATTAAAAAACAATAGATCTAACATATGTCCTGCTTTGTGGGTTGGGCCTGTAATACATTATTTGAACTGTAACATACCCATGTCCTTCTCTAATCGTCTGCCTAGGTCATTCTCAGAATTATTATCAAAATGCACACTGAAATCGCCAAAGATAAGGTACTGTTGGTGTGTTATACTTAGCTCCACCAAGTGGGCAAAAAAGATTTTTAATCCATATCGTATCTTGACCCGGAGTCTATAAAGGACCATACCTCCGAGTAGCTTCCTATGGGTGAGGTGCAAAGCTAAAATCTCACTCTACTTAGGCATGCAAACCATAGTGCAAGTTAAAGTTTCTTTAAATATAATAGCAATACCCCCGCACTACCACCAGGTCGGTCCTCTCGATCACAGTTTAACATTATGTAGACTACTGGTGTAGCTGCAGAGATTTCAGGTAGGGTAGATGCCTTAAGCCAAGTTTCAGTAACTAATACCAAATCTAGATTAACCTCCAAAATCATCTTCCAGATCTCTAGGCAGTGATTTGGCAGAGACCTGGTTAACATATAGGCATTTTAATGTGGAATCTGTCCTGTCTTTGATGTGTCTGTGTCATACGCACTCTCTGGCCCTCAATTCTATTTACAGTGCAAACATGCAAAAGGTTCCTCTGTTTTACCAGGGAGGCCTCTCCCTCACTGGGAGGTATTATTAATGGATACTTTACCTAGATCCAAGAGGATATTGCAGGAATAGGTAATTATATGTTTCCATGATTGGATCTAGCAGAGTCCCTAACCCTGTTCGGGCGCGGATAGGCACAAACAAACTTGCCTTTGGAACGCCAGTGGTGCGGCCACACATCACCCTCTGGTCTGGTGCGGTTTCTCTCTACCATTATCGAAATGATAACCCCAATTGGTATTTGTTCAACCAAATGCCCATGTTCGATTCCCTCAGGTCAAGAAAAAAAGAATTAAAATACCACCAGAGTGCTATAAAACAATTGATCACCAACGAAAATAGTTTCAAGAACAGAAGCAATTTTAACAAGTGCAAAATGATCAGAAACATTATGTGAAAAGCGCGCAAATCAAATTCAAATCACAGCGTTAAAAAAGTCTCTCTGGTTAGGAGCACAGTAATATTACCTCAAAGATTAGTATGATCACTATGTTACTTCAAGCCAACGCTTGGATTCCTCATGAAATGCACTTCAGCATTAATGGGAGGTGGGTGGGAATAGGCATTCTGGTGATTCATCAGGTAGGGGGTTGTTTAGCACTGACCAGTTAGTCCTAGTAGTTCTATGCGTTTGCCAGGTGAACCGGGGACATCAGCAGGCCAGCATCAGGTGGCATAAATGGTAAAGATTATACTTCTGCACTGGCTTAGAATGTTTCTAACCAAATTCTGTTCTCAGGCATGCTACCTTTATTAAAGCGGAATTACAGCTAGTGTTACAAAATTAAACAAACATTGGTAAAGCCAACAGGTCAGGCTTTAAATGAGGTAATGCATGCAGACATGCATGCAAAAATACTGTTTGTAAGGGCTTACTGCAATAATGCAAGGCCTACTCAGTATGGCAATGCTTGTTGGCAAAGACTTTTTTCCATGGTGGCGTGGGTTTCGTGTCACGCCAGAGTAATTCCATTACAAGACTGTTTTATTCTTATTTAGTCCTTGTTTAATTACTTTGCCTGCATGTGCTCAGGCCATGGCCTTCTTGTGATTTGGCCAATATGTGTTTTTTCTATAGATTTTCTGACAAGACACAAAATTGCATTTTAAAGGTCTAGAAGCACAGCATTGAACTAATTTTGAACATAAATAAAGACATTAAAATCTTGACAGTCAGTACTTTTCCATGTTCTCCTAACAGAATGCATTTCATTTTTTATAATAGTCAGCTCTGCCTCAGGGCGTTGCTAAAGATGGAAAATAGATATCTGCAAAGAGATGCCACCCCTTATAAGAAGTGTGCTGCAGCTGAACAGCCAGTACAGCCTTTCTGACATGTTTCAAAAAGCGAAGAACAGAACAGTTTTGCGGCTTTTAGGAGACAGAAGTGCTAAATTAAATGGTTTACATCCTGCTTGGCCACGAGACTAACTATGTGAAGAAAGCACTCTCTGTCGAAACTAAAAGGAGGCATACTAAGAAACAAGGATGGTCCGAGACAGAGTGCACGAAGGCATATACTAAACTTAAAGGTTCACTCCACGCGATCGTGAAAAATAGGGAACATATTAATGAGGCAAGAAGAAACTAGAGAGCAGTCCTAAAAAGCCAGAAAGGCCGCCCTAAAGGAGTAAGCATGGCATGCTTTGCGCGATGCCTCTGAGATAGGTGATTTTCACCACCTTTTGGAAGGCGGTGAATGCTCCCTTTTTAGCGGAGAAGGACTAAAGAGATTTCCATTACTGAGCCAGAGTGGATACAAAATTATGCTACGCTGTAGAGCAATTCTGTAATAGACCCCAAGAAACCTTACTCAATATGGAGGCCTTGGTACAAGAACTACCATTGGACTTCACACTTAGTGAAGTTATAGCAGCAATTAACTCAAGCCCGGGTGGTTAGGCCTGTTGATCTTTTTAAATCTAATGTAGTTTTATGGGGACCACTTTTAACACAGGTTTTAAAAGCATGTAGTGCACATGGTTTTTTTTATCTACATGGTACGAATCTATTATCGTGCCAATTTTTTTATTTTTAAACATTTTTTATTGTTTTTCTCATAACTTGTAAGCAGTAATGACAATATACAGAGGAACATAACGTATAGGCAGGTTATACATATACAATATATTTCTATTACGAAAGTAATTGCTGAGTGTTTGTATTGTAGTGTTACTCTCGGTAACACAGTCCCTATTGTCCCCACAAGCCCGTCTCTACTCTTCGTCTGAGGTATCACTCTCAGGGTTCGGTAGTGGGTCACAGATGTCTCCTCGATAGGTATTCCAGACCACCCATATTTTGGTCCATTTCCGGGGGCTCCTTCGATTAGTATATACTGTCCGTTCCGTGACCATTATTAGATCCATATCTCTACACCAGCAATTCAGTGAAGTTATTTCCACCGCCCCCCAACTCTGCGCAATATTCCGTTTTGCCACCATTAGTCCCAACGTGACCCAAAATTGTCGTGTAAGGTCATTAGGCTCCCACACGTTGAGCAGGCATCTACATGGTTCAGGCAGAAGTGACACCCCTATCGCTTGCGATATCGTTCGCAACACTTTGCGCCAGTATTCCTTGATTCTTGCACAATCCCACAGTGTGTGTAAAAACGATCCCTCCTCCCCGCATCCCCGGAGGCAATATGGGTGCTGTGCCCTTTGAATTCTATGTAGTGTCGTTCGAGTGTAGTATACCCGGTGTAAGATTTTAAGTTGTACCAACCGGAGCCTTGCTGATATCCCTACCTCTTTAGGTGATGCCAGGGCTTCTTGCCATTCAGAGTCGTCCATGTCCCCAACCTCTGTGACCCAGTGCCCCTTTAATATGACTGTCGGGTCCGGCAAATTGTTAATCAGTTTTCTGTATGTGAAGGACGTGGCCCTTCTCTTCATGTGATCAGTGAGCAGTCGGTCTTCAAGTGGTGCGGAGTCCGGAACTGTGGTATCTGGTGGTATGGCCGTTAACAGTGCATGTCGTATTTGTGTATATCTATAAATTTCGTTTGGACCCAAGTTATATTGCGCCTGTAGTTGTGTGAATGGTATTACAGTCCCACCGTCCCACAGGTCGCCTACCGTGGAAATCCCTATGCTGTCCCATTGTTCGAAGCCCTTGCTATATCGTAGCTGGCCTAGTTTTCTGGTATCCCAGAGTGGAGTCATTTTAGTTAGTACCCCTTTCCAACCCAGTCGGGTCTGTGCAGCGTGCCATAGTGTGACTGTATGGTTGGTGGGACCTTCCAATTTCAGTGCCTGCCCTTTATTGTATAGAGCCACAATCGTGCCAATTTTTAAAAAGGGAGACAGGACGAACCCAGCCTGCTACCGCCCAATCTCACTACTGGATTCAACAGTTAAGATCATTGGACGGATTTTACTAGATAGAATACAGATATGGGCAGAGGAAAAGGATGTTATAAGTGATCTCCGATATGGGTTTCGTAAGGGCCTGGGGACAGTTGAACAGGGATTTAATTTACATATTTTATTGGATAAATATACAAAAGCCAAAAAGGAAAGATTACATATGATTTTCGTCGACCTGACAGCAGCTTTGGATTGTGTTATACATGATAAATTGTTGTCAATTTTAGAAAGCTTGGGGGTAGATGTTTTAATTATTACTTTTTTAAGGCAGCTCTACTCAGGGGAAAAGGCTAAAATCTACTATGGGTTGGGTAGAGAATGCACTAGTAACTTTAGTGTGAGGCGAGGCGTGAGGCAAGGCTGCGTCCTTGCCTCATTTCGCTTCACTCGATATATAAACAACCTGGAAACTATCTCAGTTAAAGAGTGCAGGGATTTACCAATGGTAGAGAAGCGCCCAATCCCTGCACTCTTATATGCGGACGATGCAGTTTTAATGGCCCGTTCACCGCTTGGTCTTCAAAGAGTTGTGAATTTGTTTTCTAATTTTATGTCGCAGCTTGGGCTCTCGATCATTTGCTCGAAAACATTCACAATGCGGGAGAGGGTCAAATAAGAAAATTAAATCTATCGCTATAGACTCTAGGCCGATAGAGTGTATAAACACATTCTCATATTTGGGGATTGTATTTGATGGCACAGGTTCATGGTCTTATGCAGTAAAGAAAGACGTCTACTGTTTGTTAAGTCACTAACGGCACTATCAAGTTTTAGCCGTAAATTAGGCAGACGCCCTACGGGAGGAACAACTACATATTTATAGGGCCAAATGTGTGGCAATAGCCACCTATGGAGCTGCCATATGGCGCTATGCAAGAGGTACACACATTGCAGATTGCGGAAAATACATTTTTTAAATTTCTATTGTCCCTTCCTGAAAGTACCTCAAATTACATCTGCCATTAGGAATTGGATATGCCATACTTGGAGGACACTATCACGATCCAATCTGTCCTCCTCTGGCATAGAATTTGGACATCAGAAGAGACTAGTTTTAATCGTGATATATTGACAGACGCGTTGGGGATAGATAGGGCCAAACAAATGAGATGGCTAGAATACGTGAAAATGTTCCTCTTAAAATTAGGATACCCAGAATATTTCACTGAGCCACATTTAATGCACAGTGTTTCAAGAAAAGCCCTGTAAGCCAGCTGCATGAGTTTTTTCGACGAACTCAGAGCGACTACTGAACTGAAGAAATCTACGGTACAAGTCCATCAGTTAACCCTGCTGACCCCAATGATACAGCCATACTTATTACTTATAGTCGGCGATTTTGATCGTCTCCTGCTGACACGTTTTAGGGTAAATATTTTTGTAAGTGCCCATGCGACTACATTTCTGTACAATCAACGATCCATATTTTGTAAGTATTATGATATACCAAGACGAAGATGGATTATCCCCGTCCTAAAGAAGTTAGGACTGAAACAGTGCCGACCTGCATTTTTAGCAATACAATACTAGAGAATGAATATGTTATTGCTTCTGTTTCTGCGTTTTAAAAAAATGCTTTTAAATTGCGGAAAACTATAATATTGTGATTTGTGAATATGCATTTAAGTGCCCCTGAAATACTTTTACCGTATGAACTGTACTGAGCTTTTATGATTATTTCTTGCAGCCATCATGTATTTAAGTAGTAAAGATTTGTGTGAATTTTATTGTGCTTTTATGGTAATCTATACAGTAACCAAATAAAGATACTTGACAAGTAATGTGCTCAGATGAGTTCAGTAGTCTTTCACAATATTTACTTGCCTTCTCTTAAAAATATGCTACCTCAGGAGAAAACTGGGGGAATAAAAGAGATCCAATGAAAAGAGGGAAAGAAGGAAGGTGAGAGAGTGGGAGACGGGACAGGAGAAGAAGGCAAACCGCTCAGCGGTCATTGCTTTTCCCACAGGTCAGAGCCCAAGATGATGGCAGCAGCTCTCAGTGGCGGCTGGTCCATGGGGGCGTTTGGGCGCCGCCCTCTCCTGTTTTCTCACCGTACGAGAAGGCAAACAAAGGTATTTATTATTACCAATGATAATAACTACCATTTGTTTCTGCCTTGCCTTCTCCCACGGCGAGAAAGCAATAGTTCCTGTGTGGGCGGTGTTACTCGAGGGCAGGGGGGAGCGGCTTGCCCACTGTTGGTAATACTGTCTGTTTGGGCAGCCTGAGAGGCTACCCAAACAGACAGTATTAACACAGTAGGCAAGCCGCTCCCCCCTGCCCTCGAGTAACCCCTCCCACTCTCCCTGTCTCTCTGTATGCTGCTGTGCTGCAGCATACAGAGAGAAATGACATCGGTAGGGCAGCCGGCCGAACCAATCACAGCGCTGGCTGCTGTGGAGGGGAGGGAGGCTGCCTGCTGCCTTCTGATTACGTCGGAATTCTACAGCGACGGCGGGAGTCGGAAGTCTGGAGCCTCAGTCAGGAAAGAAAAGCGGGAAGCCATTAACTAAGGTAAGTTTCCTTTGTAAATTATTAATATTTAATTATCCCACCTCCCTAACCCCCCCCCCACCCACTCCGCCGCATGATAGTTGTTAATATAGCTTCTGCTGATGGGCTGTGTACAAAGCTATGTAGTTTGTATAACGCAAATGTTAAAGCTGAGGCCCTGGCTTTCCCTGTGAGGTGTTTAAGATGTAGATTTAGTTTGCCATTCTCCGAGAACCAGATGCCTAAGTAATTGTAATTTGAAGTTGAAGCGATTTTAAGATTGCCAAGGCTTCAGCTGTGTGTGTGTTGTTCTTGTATTTCCCGAAGACATTCACCTTCGTCTTTGCAGCATTTACCACCAACTTGTGATCCACTTGTTTGATGTTTATTGTACGGCACATTACATATTGCGACATGAACAGTAACGGACCTTTCTCAATCGAACGGGAGCATTCCTGTGCAATATGTGTGAATTTGTTTTACCCACGATACCGAATAAATACATTTGCAAAACAAATGATAGAATCTGGTAATCAGAAGACTGGACACAACTTTTCTAGGCGTGATTTGTGATACATTGATCAGAGAGATGCCTGTGTTTGATTATGTGTCACTAGTTTGTTTCTTGTCTAGCTTTCAAAGGAGGCTGCTTTGTCTTTTTACTGGCTCTACACTGAAGCGGGCTTCTGAGTGGCAGTGGTGAAGGTACTTGCTTCTATATGCTGGGCAGATAAGAAAGCTGGCCGTCCTGTGCGGGTGACTGATGTGGTGTGTGTTAGCAGTGCCCTCCCATCTGTACCCTCTCCCTGCATTAACATGCAAATTGTGTGTGTGTGTGTGTGGGAGAGACAATCAGGCTTGCTCGCCAACAGGTCCCAAACATTTGCGCGCGCGCCGCACCACTTTCAAATGTCACCAGCCGCCACTGGCAGCTCTGCCAGTGATCCTATGGTAGGATCAAGTTAGATATCCCTGTTACCGGGCCTTTGAAAAACTTTTTTTTAGGACAAACCCAAGTAAACCTCTAAAGATGCACACATAAGCAACAGAGCAAGATATGGTACATCACACTTGAATAAAGCATTTTATTAACATGTGCAAATTATGGTTGAAAATCGAACTGAACCCAGAGTAACATGTAAGCAATACGTCATGTAGACAGCTGATCTGTCAAACCCAGACTTAAAAGGGGTATTGAGGAAGAAGGGGGTTATGAGGATGGGATCCAGGTACATTGGGGGGGTGAGGAGCAATTATGGTCAATGCTCCTCTAAGAAGATCTGCTCCAAAGGATAGCTGAATTTGCAAGGTGAGCTGATACTGCAGGGGATTTCAGTGAAGTACTTTATCCTCCTATGGACAGCATACATGAATCCAGCATCCTCAACTAAGCTGCCTACATCCTTACTACAGCACATACATAATCCATCACTAATGGATATCTGAAGTCATACCAGCCACACAGAGGGACTATATCCCTCACGCATGCATTCCTTTTAAATATCTCTAGGATGTGAGCAACAAGACACACAGACCTCTCCTAGCCAGGAAAGACAAACCATCAATATTCGACAACGCCCCTAGGTATTGAATTTTAGTTTTTAAGGGGATCATTTTTCAAAGAAAACGTATAATAGCAAATAACATACTTAACTCCGTTATATGAATGCTGGTGGGGGGTTGGGTTTGAGGGATGTTTATTTTTAGGATATTATCTCAAAGTTTAAAGTTGAACAAAGAATGGAATTCCTACTATAAAAAGAATAACGAGTATACTACAAAAAATGTGTTGTGTAAAAAACTAATATGTACTGAAAGCTTTGTATTATATAATATGATGAAACAATAAAGAAATTCCCCAAAAAACTAAAAGTCTTCGATGTATTTTTTTTCCCTCACCTCAAAGCTAGCACAAAGTGCATCTCAGAATGTATTTGAACTCAAATCCTTTTTCCTGTTCAGCTATACACCTGTATTGGTAATACTACATTTCAGAGGAGAACCAACTAACTACATTCATGGAACATTAATAATCTCTTAACGAGCATGGTGCCTGTCACAAGGTGCAGGGATGTTTACAAACATGCCTCTCAGCAGTGAGGCTTGTGCTGCAGCCCTTTTTCAGGTCACTGCACAAGCCTCAATGCTAAGAGGCATGTTTCCGACCGCCTCCAAGGCCGACCGCCATCATAATCAGGCCCAAAGTTTCTATTTCAGCCATGACTGCATTGACCTTGAGATATTGTGCAATTGGTCAGAGGCAATTGGGTCTCAAATGGTGATCTCTGCCATCAGGGTGATACCCTCACTTCTGATGCATTAAGAGATGGAACCTATGCACAACTTCCACTTCTCAGAGCCCGAACAATATTCACTAGCCTATTTCTCAGGCCTTGGAAAGTGGGAGATCATCTCTGTAAGCCCTCTCCATTACTGGCTTCCCAATTCCCTCAGCAATACTCTCTTATTCTTGAGTGGATACCAAACCACTATTCACAGTTCATGCTTTTATTCTTTACGAAAGCAGTTTTAGAGCTGCTGTTGAAGCCAGACTACTGTTCCATCAAGAAAGTGGTAAAACCATGCTCTGGAAACTCCCAGGCTCCAAACTACGGCCCATCCTAGATGCCGCAGCACACTTCACAAAGACCTTGAAGAAATAGGACTACATCACCCCCACACTAGTGTAACTTCACTGACTCCCCTTGCAAGCCAGCACATCTCCAAAAACAGATGCTTCATCAACAAAGCAATCAAAACACGCAGCCGGAAGTCAGGACACAAGTAAAGGTATTACTGCACTTTAGAAATCAAATAACAACATGAAAAATAGCAGTGTCAAGACAACGCTCTAATAAATTAGTCCCTCCAACATTTGGCCGTCACGAGCATAATTTAATGAGCAACATTTTTATTAGCTCTTCACGGCAAGGACTCACTGGCCATTAGGTCATCCTTTTGTTTATATAGGCCAACAAATATGACACGTTATTTCGCATGACGTTATTTCGCATGCCATTACTTCGCATGCCATTACTAAGTGGTTATTAGTTAGCAATAACCGTTACTACGCAAGTTTTCAGTTCGCATACTATTACATTGAAAGTGTTAATGTATACGAAGTAAAAACTTGCCTAGTAATAAAAATGGTATGCGGAATAACGGGTCATATTAAAAAATAGACATTTGACTCCTTTTTTACACTACACTACCCTACACTACTGAAACACCACTACGCAACCCTAAACCACTACTGCACGAACATACGCATTCCCCCACTCCCGTCCCTACACTCATTCACTACCGTTAACAACCCCCTGACACTACACTAACTACTAAAACAGTAATCTACACTTCACTACCACCACCCTAAACCCTAAAACACTACCCCCAGCACAACCCTGCTCTGTGCCCCTGTCCCTACTCCCAAACTCTACCTGCAGGACCCCCAACACTACCCTAAACCCTAAAACACTACCCCCAGCACGACCCTACTCCTAGTCCGTCCCCTTCACTCATACACTACCCTGCACGACCCCCTGACACTACCCTAAACCCTAAAACACTACCCTACACCACTACACTACCCTTAATCTTAAAACACTACCCCCAGCATGACCATGCCCCTACCCCAGTCCATCCCCTACACTGAAACACAACCCTACACAAACCCCAGACACTACCCTAAACCCTAAAACACTACCCTACACTACACAAACACTACTCTAAACCCTAAGCACGACACTGCCCCTACTCCCAGTCCAGCCCCTATACGCAAACACTTCCCTACACGACCCCTTGACACTACCCTAAACCCTAAAACACTACCCTACACAAACACTACTGCATTACCCTAAAACACAACCCCAAACACGACCCCGCCCCTACCCCCAATCCGCTCCCTATACTTAAACACTACCCTATATGACCCCCCAGACACTACCCTACATTACACAAACACAACACTACACTACACTAATCCCTAAAATACTAACCCCTGCACTACCCTCCCAATCACCCACTCCTGTACCTACACACAAACACTATCCTACACGACCCACAACACTACCCTTAAACTAAAAACACTACTCCTCAAACACAAACCCTACAAAATTAAACAGTCCCTCTTACCCATCTCTCCTCGGTGGGTGCCCGGAGCACCTCCTTCGATGCTGTTGTCACCTGTTCTCCTTACACCACGCCTCCTCATTGCAATTCGTCATTGCTGTCTCCTCGACTCCCGAGATCCATACACGCATTACTACGCATGCGTTGTAACAGCGCATGCGAAGTAATAATATGCGTAGTAAAGGGTACGTGTTATTACAGCACATGCGTTGTAACGCATGCGTAGTAATGGTATGTGGTGTAATGACTGCGTGCAAAAGGATGTTTACGTAGGCCCATCAACCACTTAAGATCAGCTACAAGCAAGGCAAGTACTGTACCAAAATTCTGAAATGCGAGATGGGGCGTACGGTCCTTTTCATTCACAACGGGCAAATTATGGAATATCCTGACAAGCTACATCGCAGAGACCGACACCTACACCTACTTTTGAAAACACACAAAAAACCTGGCTCTTCCCCCCTTAATTAGACTTTCAGGGTCCTGACTGATTGGAGTCTCATCTTTTTCCGTCACCTTACTAAGTCTCGCCTAGGCAGCGGTATCTTTGAGACATGCTGTATCTGTTCTAGGGGCTTAGACCACGCCCAGCGTTCCATTTGTTCCTTCACACGCCCTTTAAAAATTCTGGCTCTTCTGGGGTTAATAACATATATTTGTCACTCCTCTTGTGGTGTTGTCATGCCCATGGCTACTGGCCCCATTACATGTAGGATTTTGTTTATGGCTCTTTATCTTCATTTCTGCACACTTGTTTTTTTTTTGGGCCGCTGCTGTTGTTTTGGCTTTGTGAACAAAACAGGGCTGTAAATCATGTCCTTTACTCTTTTCTTGTTCAATTCTCCATCACAGTCCTCCTGTTTGTTGTTCTTTTATTTGCTTGTGTTGGTAGCAGGCTAGTTATTTATTTCAATCTCTCTGTATGAAGCAGTTCTTTGCCACCAGTGTAACGCTCCCTTATGCTCTATAGACGACCACTTTACTTCCCATTTAAAAAGGAACTCCAATTTTTCCTCTTCCTGAGGCATTTTAATATGTCTATTCCAGGTATATCTCCAATTTCACACAGCGTTGTATTTTTTGTACTGAAATTGTACTGAAATTGTTTGTTTTTAATATCTGGTTTTCTTTTGTTTCGAACTACCGTTCTTTTGTAAAGCGTTCTAATGCATGAGCCATGCTTACTATGATACATAAAACTGTAAAAATAAATAACAAGCATTTGCAATGCAATAGGTCTTGCAGTTGTGAGAGTTTGAGTTATTGGCATTGTAAATGGCAATGCCTTTTAATTACGTGTTGGTTTTTAAAACATAAATGAAAGGCATTGTCATTTACAATGCCAATAGCTTAAACTCTCGCAAATGGGAGACCTATTGCATTACAAATGCTTGTTATCCTATGCAACTAATAATCATTGACAAAGCCAATAGTCCTTACTTGTTGTAGGTATGATGTTACTTGTTGTATCACATATCTGGATGCAATGACAGAAACAGCCAAATACAAATCGGGCGGCACACTATGCTAAACACAGATTTTTTGCGTGTTTTAAAGCCACACCCCTAATTACACTGGCAACGCCCATTTGAGAGACCCCACAGTTTTTTCATCCCACTTAAAGCCCTGAGCCTTCCGTAATGCAAGCGTCCTGGTGAGCGCTTCAGCTGCCATTTGTCTGTTAGGTGCCGCCCTGCTGCTCTGACATGCCCACCCCTAGGAGGACTCGTGCAACCTGCGAATGCCAGCGCACCTCTTCCACAGCCGGACGGGGGCCCCAAAAGATAGCCGCACGGGGGAAACCGTAGAAGGATGAACAGGCAGAGCACCCAGGTCTTCCATAGCCGCTGAAGGATGACGGAAGTGGAGACCACCGGTGCCGTGGTCTCCGGGCTCGTGTTTGGTGCCTTCGCGTTCCAGCATTTCAACTCCAGAAGCGACACAGTAAGTAACAACGTGATGCTGTTGGGTTACTGCAGAAGCTCTTTAACGCTTTGTGTGGTGGGAGCGCATGTTGTGTACCCTCACCCAGAGGGAACCCCCTTGCTCATTTACTCTTCATTCCCCGTGTACTGTCCTCGCTGTCTTCCGTGTTTTGAGATTGCAGAAGCGTAGTAAATAGACTCTCGTTGAGAGACATAAAGAAGCATTTGCAATGGTTGGTTGATGAAGTGGCATGCCATGGTTCAAGTCATGAGGCTGTGTACTGAAAGTGTTTCCCGGCCACTGAGTCCACTAGAAAGCAAAGTATGATGTCCAATGTTGACACCGACAATCAAATAACACCACAGGGAAGATATCAACAAATGATAGATATACCCACATTTTTTGTATCCAACAGGGAACATACATTACATTGAAAGGTACCAAGAGATTCAGTTCAAATGTATTTACAGAAATAGCTGCATGGGTTTCATTAGCATACTCAACATGGTAACTTACTTTATCGCTGATCTGGGTGAAACAATGCCAGTGGTTCTCGGCTCTTCCTCCGGAGCTGCAGAAGGCCTCGTCCGTCCATGGAATGAGACGTCTCCCCGAGCACCCATTAACTGGCCAGCACGGCCCCCGCCCGCCCGTCCTTGTAAAAGCCGAGATTGCCCTGCTGACGAGCTCACCAAACACATTGCAGACAATGGCTGTGACCGCGCGCCTTAGGAGACACGCGCTGTGAAAGTGAAAGTGTGGAAGAGCGTGAGAAGAGACATGCGCGTTCACAGCGCGTGTCTCCTAAAGCGTGCGGTCACAGCCATTGACTGCAATGGCTTTGGTAAGCTCGTGCACCTCTCCGGTCTTCACTTCGCGAGCTACACGGCGACAATAAGTCTCGCTACGAGACCTAAAAACGAACTTTCTGAAGAAAAATACAGTGCGCACATCTCTATTAAATTGGGTCATCGACACCGGTTTCCAACCTCCTGCTCTTCAATTCTAGTCAAATATGGTTGATACTGTGGTGAACAATTGTAATGTAGGTCCACTTCGTACAAATCTGGGTGGACCTTACTTTGCTGGACCAGTCAGCGCGATCTCCTTGAGGGCAGGGGGGGTTGGCTTACCCAGTTGTTTGGGCTGGAATCATGGTGCTAAGGGAAGCTGCTAGTTATGCAAGTGCTTATGATCTTATCCCATGCTGAGACTCAGTGTTTGACTTGGCTGTTATCTCCTTGTCTGCTCGCCTCCGCTCTGCAGGATGTTTTACAATGCTGTGCGTACCAGACAGAAGCCAGGGTGTATCAAAACTAGTGAAAAGGACAGAATGACAGGGTCCCAATCTTATTTACACAGTTGAAGTGATTCGTATTGAATTTGTGTCAACAATATTACTGTCAAAGCTTTCACTTTACAGAACAGTAGATGTTGTAGCACCTAGGATAATGTTCTGCATGGCTAAATACTTATAAGGTCCCAAACACGCGACCTATTGGCTATGCCAAAGCTTGCTTAATCAGGGTCATTGTTTTCTCTCCTTATTCTCTTTATGGTTTGCAGTCTCCCGAGGGGGTTTGGGTATTCCCAGATGCAGCGCATTGATACCTGGGGGTTTAGAGCACGATATAAGTTTATTTTTTATTTAATTTATTTTACTTTCATAGCAACTATCCTGGGAACAAAATTAATTTTTGTTCACTTGCTCTGTGATAAATTCAAAAGGTAATGCATGTATTATCAGACTTTACATGATTTCTGGTTCGAAGACACGGGGCTCTTGAATTTAGCATATACTCAGATAGTAAAGGCCGAGACTAGATGAATAAACACGTCATTACTTACTGTAATCTCAATCACAAAGCATTACCTCTTCCTTATCGCAGTCCCATTCGTTCTCTATGTACAGGCAGATGTCCTGTTCAGGTGACACTCTACTTCATTAGGTAAAATATTCTTGGTTCAGGGTCTCTTACAAGCTAAATCTAGTGGAAGACTAAAGGGGGAAAAGAATATTTACTTAAATTCACACTATGGTTGCGAATGATAGGGCAGATGTGTGCATTTCTTGAGAATGGAAATGCATCTCAGAGAGTTAATATTATGATGATGAAGATACGTGTCTATATAACAAGGATTATTAATACATAAATAAGTCATTACAACTGATTCCTTCATTTCCCTAACTAACTCATGTCCTAATGAGTGGGAGTACCCTTTACAGGAATGAACATTGTCAGCCACTACCCTTGATTTTGGTATATTTATAGGTTTCAGTGCACCAGCTCACTCAAACACACAGTCACTCTTTCATCCTGAAAATCAGACACCTTGATTCAGCAGGCTGTCTTGCTCCTGTGTCTAGCGAAGTTTAATTTCCAATTACCGGTCTCTTCTGCTTGTGCACGAAAACAAACACCATGCCATTGCAGTCTTTGCCCCATCCCTCACCTCTACCATATGTTCTAAATGTTTGGGAGGGAGACGAAAGCAGTTAGGAGACGGGAGCTGAAAATACTCTAGGTGGGTTTGGTTGGGCGGGATGATACAAACACATGGCTGTTAGCAAATGGGTGCTCTTCTCATTATTGGGGACTGGAGTCTTACACTTCCCAATGGAATGTTGGTGGGATACAAATGCCCTTGAGCTATACTTCCATAATGTGCTGGGGTGCTGAACTTGTGGAATGCTTGTTAAGCAAGGTTCAGACATTGCCTTTTCCCTTCAAATGCCCAAGTTTATGGCTTGTTGGCGCTGACAAACATTGCAAGTGTATGTAGGGTGGTCTTGTGCATATGGGTAAAAGGAAGCATATAGATCTTTAGTACTTGGTCTTACCAGCAGTAAAACCGGAGCGAATGGTACCCTTTAACAGAAATCAGACTGATTTTGCTTTGCTTCGCAAGCGAGCCATACTTAAAATGACAAAGTGAGGGTAGTAACAATTGGTTCCAAATTTCTGATCGGAGAATAACTATCTACACCACAATGTTTACAAGATGCCCAAAGTGAAACCTTTCAGGACAATTTGTTACATGTGTGTTAGCCTACTCACTTAATCAATTATAGATGCTTAACCTGTAAGCAACTCCCTTAAGCAAACTTATAAAATCTGTTATCCTGTCATTGGCATCTTAAGCTGATGACACACAAATTGTTGTTTCAATCTCCAAAGATGAGGTAAACTCTGGAGAAATATTAGGAAGTGCAAGAGTGCAGTAGGCAAATGGATGGACCACAACAGTCTGAAACTAAATTCCATTAAAACAGAGGTTCTTCTGTTTATGAACAATCCATCGTTTTGGTCTCCAACTTGATGGCCATCAGATTTAGGATCCTTACCAATCCAAGTACCTGAGGAAAACAAACCTCGCTGACAGAACGCAGTACGTGGAACGTAACAGTCACAGATCTACTTCTTTCAAACTTCCCTTTGGCGATACACATGGACTTCGTGGAGTCCCACCCTTTTTAATCTGTACGTTGCATCACTGGCCTCACAGATCAAAGGCCTTGGCTTCTCAGTTGTCTCCTACGCTGATGACACCCAAATTATGGTGTCAGTCACAGAGAAGGCTGACAACACAGCTAAATGTTTCTACAACTATATGCTGCAGATAGGGAGCTGGATGTCTAACAACTGCTTGAAGCTGCACTCTGATAAAAATGGGAGGTGCTACGGTTTCGGCAATAAACCATCATTTTGGTCCCCTAGTTAGTGGCCTCAAGAAATGGGTGCACTCCCCACTCCTGTGCCAAAGGTGAAAAATCCGGGAGTTCACATTGATAAAAAACTCTCCTTTGTGGGTCATGCCAATGCCATCACCTCATCTTTTCATCTCTCAATCCTCCCTCTTATGCCTCTGGACAATGGAAAACGGCGATTACCACACTAGTCTTTTCTAAAATAGACTACTGCAACGGGCTCTTCTTGACAACCCACAAGAAAGCCTTGGAAAAATTGCATAAAGGTCCAGAACGCGGCTGCCAGGCTGCTTTTAGGGATCCAAAACATTAGTCGGTGTCCAAGTCTCTCCCCTTACTCCAATAGCTCCCGGTCAAAAAAAGAGTTATGTTCAAATCCCTGTGCATAGCCTTCAAAGTCCTCCATTCTGAGGGACCAGTTTCTATTAGGCAACCCTTCCACCATTATATCCCTGCCAGAAACTTAAGGTCTGCCTCCCAGGCTAACCTGTTTGTCCTCAAGTTTAAGAGAGCTACGTGGGGAGGCGAGAGTGTTGCAGTCACAACTGCTAAACTCTGGAATACTATGCCACTTACCCTCAAAACCTAAAATAATCTGCTCACCTTTCGTAAAGCGCTTAAAACCTGGCTTTTTAATAATTAGTCTAATATGCTCTTCCCCTTCTCTGGAGCCTCACTGATGTCTGGTGTTTTGCTACCCTTTACCCCTGGAGTTCAGCACCTAGACACATATGGGTAGTAGTGCGCTTTAGAAATCCTAATTTCATTTCATTTAATTTCATAATTTTGGACACTGATTTGAAAAACAAAGATCAGATTAACAAGGTTACTTCAGCTTCAGTTCATGCTCTGAGACTGATCAAAAAGATTGAAAAATGTAGGCCATTCAATCTTTTAAAAACAAACAGTCATCTCTCTGGTATTGACAAAAATTGATTATTGCAACAGCCTCTATCTAGATCTTGGAGTGGGCTAAATTAAACTGCAAGTCCTTAAAAACGCTGTGGCTCGATTTCTTTTTAAGATCCCTAAATTCCATTCCGTGAGCTCAGCTATCAGCCAGGTTCATTGGTTGCCTGTAATGCAACGTATTGTTTTCAAAGCAGTCTGCATGGCTTGTAACACCCTTCATGGGCAGGGCCCTTCCTATTCCAAGACAAATCTGAGGTGGGACACGCCTGGCAGGAGCCTGCGTTCAGGATCTGCAAAATATATGGTGTATCCTCCTTTGAAGCATGTATCCTGGGGTGGGAGATGTTTCTTCAGGTCCACTGCCTTATATTGGAACCGTTTTCCCTAGGAACTGAAAGCAGTTCCTTCTCTTGCCATTTTCAGAAAATCTCTCAAAACATGTTTTTTTTGGTACAGAAATAGAAAATCATGGGTCATCTTTTCTTGTTTTACTTAGCGTCTAAATGACTCCTGCTTATTGCGTGCGCTTACCAAATATTTTCATTTATTAATTATAGGTGAAATCATAAGTGAAATAGGCAGTGTAGAGACAGACAAGCAGAAAGAAGGAGAGCGCGCTGTGGGAATGTGCTTTTGACCTCTTTTACATTATTTGTTGAACATCTATGCTTTAATGTGATATTTGGTTTAAGATTGAGAAAAAAACTGAAATTAATCTTAAAAAATTAAGACTTGAGGGGGCGTAGTTTGCCGTGCGACCAAGATGACTGCATGTGTTTGAGCTCCGTTGGACCTTCAGTGCGGGCGCTCATGAATATGCTGTATAGATGATTTTTTTTCCTTCACCTCGTAGCGGCTTTAGGCAGTGGAACAGTTTTGGAGCCATCAGAGTAATCTTTCAGGAGTTTTGGTTCTCTTAATCTGTGCCTTCTCCACAAAGAATCTTCCCCTCGGACTGGAACTAAGATGGCAGCGGTAAGAGCAACTGTACTGATACATACACTGAGCAAGTAACCTTATTAGAAAGACTTTTTTGGCTTCAGTGTGCTTGTCATCCTGATAAATGAGGTATTGTTTTCTTGGTCTTTTACACCTTGGAATGCTATGCGCTGCTTATGCTGGGAAGTCATTTTGCTGAGGAGATTAGTTCTGCTACAAAATTGCGGCCGCTGATAGACCGCAAATAAAGTTCAAGAGTTTCCAATAAAAAGCCTAATACTCGGTTGGCTTTACGTCAGAGGGGGCGATTCACCCAATGCCCAGCATTTAATTTACTCTTTTTAAAACCTCTGATGAATACATGTTCTCCCTGGCCGGGTAGGCAGAATCTCTACAGCATCATTACCTGTAGCCAGTGTGCAGTTTATATTTGTCACTACTTCCTGCTGTCAGTGGTTGCTTATTTATTTATTTATTTATAGTGGCGTCTTTTTTCTTTTCTTCTTCTTCTTGTGGCGCATTTATTGGTGACCATATATTAGCTTCTCTCAGGATGTAATGAAGCGGACACATAGAAGCCTGCCTCAGGGTTAGCTCTCCTTTCAGGTATTCTCCTGATGGTAGTGTTATCCAGTGCCTCAGCAATAACTTTGCTCCGTTCAACTGCAATATCAACATTCTAATAATATTCTGCGTAGCTTTTTGTGCACAATTCCACTGGCAGAAGGCATGGGTGTCACCCCCAAAAACAGAGACTCGAAAGGGAACCTGAAGAGGTCTAAACAAAATTCTCCTACCCCTGATATTTCGACAAAAGGCAATACTGACTCTCCCTCAACACTTGATGCTATTTTACTCAAACTTAATTCAGTCCATGACATCCTGCATAGCACTAAAACAAACACTGATATGCTTCAGGTGGAGGTGGCGGCAATTCGAACTGATCTTAAGAACTTTTCATTACGTGTCTCCAATGCGGAAACAAGAATAAGTTCTGTTGAAGACTTCACGAATAAGCAGTCTAAACCTGTTAAAAGTATGGAACGCTCCTTAGCCTCCTTGAGAAGAGACCTGACTGAACAAGCAGACAGAAATCGCAGAAGTAACCTTCGCATTTTTAGTTTGCCGGAGGACTGTGAGAAATCTACTCCTTCAGTACAGGAATTTTTGCTTACTTGGATTCCTTCTGTATTGAACATTTCATTTCAAGAAGACTTTGAAATTGAACGTGCTCATAGAGTGCCCACCTTTTAGCCTAAAACGCTTTCGTATCCAAGACTGCTGATCCGTAAGCCTCTGCGTCATCAGCATACTGAGCAAATCCTGGCCCAAATGAGGAAGATTAAAACGTTATAATGGGAATGGCACAGAATTTCAATATCACAGGACTTTGCTAGAGATACCGTCATCCGTCGCAAGGGCTTTTTAAATCTACGCAGAAGGCTTATAGATATGAATATTCAATTTTCCTTTGCAGGTCCCTCACGTTTCATAATAACCTTTAGAGGTCGGCTGCAGATTTTCTTTGAGTCTGCAGAACTTTCAACTTTTTTGGATAATGATTCCGAGTCGCAGATGGACTCCGACTCTCTTCCTAACACTTCTCATCCCTGATGTTCTTAAATGCTGTTAGGGTTGCCTATACTTTCTGTGCTTTGTCACAAGCGTTGGTTGATCTTCTTCCTTGGGTCATCTTTTCTTGTTTTACTTAGCGTCTAAATGACTCCTGCTTATTGCGTGCGCTTACCAAATATTTTCATTTATTAATTATAGGTGAAATCATTATAAGTGAAATAGGCAGTGTAGAGACAGACAAGCAGAAAGAAGGAGAGTGCGCTGTGGGAATGTGCTTTTGACCTCTTTTACATTATTTGTTGAACATCTATGCTTTAATGTGATGTTTGGTTTAAGATTGAGAAAAAAACTGAAATTAATCTTAAAAAATTAAGACTTGAGGGGCGTAGTTTGCCGTGCGACCAAGATTACTGCATGTGTTTGAGCTCCGTTGGACCTTCAGTTCGGGCGCGCATGAATATGCTGTATAGATGATTTTTAGGTCTCGTGACCAACAATGCGCGCAAGCGCATTTGGGATCGAGAATTCAAGTGCTCGATCGACTAGTGAAACCACTGCGGTTTCTTCACAGTGCATGTGAGGTCACGTGGCCACAAAAGCGGGTCACGTGACCACACAAGCACGCGCATCTCCCTATTCCGCCTGCATCAACTTCTCCTCCCGTCGCTCGTATTCCCGCCCCCCCACCAGGCTCTCCCGCGCTCCGGCTCCAGAGCTTCAAAGCTTCCCCGCCCACTGCTTCACACTTCACGGCCGGCAGGCCGTGAGATCCATTCCTTGCTTCCCGCGCTCCGGCCTCCGAGAGCTTCAAAGCTTCAAAGCTTCCCCGCCCACTGCTTCACACTTCACGGCCGGCAGGCCGTGAGATCCATTCCTTTAATACAGTTGGAAAAGCCCAGCCATCTGCAGTTCCTTGTAGCTTGTTCTAAATATTTGTGCTGTGGCAACCATTGATAATGCCAATAGTCATAGTTGGTCGTAGGTGTTATTTTACCTGTGTTACATATGCATTGCTGCTTGCAGGTGTTATTTCATTTTTTTTTTAAGTTGTTCATCGCTGCACAAATATATCGAAGCACTTTGCTGCTGGTCAAGCGCGCAACGCCATTAGGCTAAAAGGGATTCAGGCAACCCCCATCCGTCCTGTATGGCAGCTCCTGCTCCGGATGCTTCCCGGGCACACACACACAGCCCTAGTACTTGAAAGGTGTTATTGGCACACTATGCTAAAACCTACATTTTAGCTTATTTGTGCTTTGGGAGTGTTTTTATTAGTTGCGAATGCCTTCCATATGTTTAATTATTATTCGCACTACACTTTACCTAGGGCTTTAAGGGTGCCTGGTCCAAGTAGGTGCTGCACCATGTGCCGATCGGGCTCTCTGTTTTTACCGTCACCCTAGAGAGAAAAATCATAGTTTACCTTTGCATCATTTTAGGTTTTAAATGTTATTTGGTTTTTGGGCTATTGTTTATTGTGCTAACTCGAACATAAAGTATTGCACAGTTTTACATAGCCACTAGTTATTTTTTTCCTCTTATTAATCGTTGTGGCTTTGCATTATCTCCCTTAATGCAATGTATTGCTGGTTTTGACTCACTTAATTCCATGGATATAATTATCACATTGCTTAAACGTTGGGTTTGTGGTGAGCTTACCTTGAAACACTGTACTTGTTTAATAGGGTCATTTAGTTGTACATAATGTCTTCTGTGTTATATCTACAGTAACAAAAATACTTATAACACTTTTTTATTGCAACCTTTTAGCATGCTGCACAGCAGCCACACTGCTCTACAACACATCTTAAAAACATTGCCAGAGCTAATAGCTCTGGCTAAACACTTATGAGCACCTAAACACGAGACCTATTGGCAATGCCAATGCTTGTTTTTCTGGTTCACTATGCATTATAATTGTGGTTTGCTCTTTTTTTAATATTATCTATTAACTGTTTCTCCCTTATAAGGCTTATGGTATTCTATATTTTTATATTTTTATGGATGCTTTCTTAGATGGTCACATCTGATATGTTAGCTTACTTCTGGTGCTATTTTTTTTTAGCTTTTATTTTCATTGCTACAACATCAGTTGTTAGTATTGTGCCTCTATTTTCTTCCTTCTTACTTTTTTTCTTTCTTTATCACTTGTTCCTATCTCTGATCTATTCCAAATTCGTGTCTGTTTGCTAATACCTGGCCTCTTCCTTCGTACGCTTTTGCCTTTTAGCATGTATTCTAATGACATGGTCTGCCTGTGTTTTTTCTTCATTATTTTTTATGCCACATGATGTATATCTTATATACTTTACTCACACTTTCTCTTTCGCTGTTCGTCTTTTTCTTCTATTCTTACTCCCTGTAAGCTTTTTCTCTTTTATGTCTGTTTGGCTTATTTTTCCTCCCTTTTTTCCTTGATTTCATGCGGATGTCCAGTTCTTTTGTGTGCTCTTTACTCTCTTTGTCTATGGTCATTTTTGTTGCTCGTATGTTTGTTTATGCTTGTATAACTTAACATATATGGATTTATCTATTTCTTTTCGTTCTTTTTTCTTGCTGGCATTATTGGTATGTCTAATTCATTAATTATAGCTTTGGAATAATAGGATATTCTCTTTTATTAATCTTTCTTATACCTTGCAGGGCTCGACAAATCCACTCGCCCGCTCGCATTTGCGAGGGAGAATGGATGAGGACGAGCTATTTTTAGGTCCTACTCGCCCTTTCTGGCGAGTAGGAAATCAAACTAACTTTTGTCTTCTGTCTTCAAAAACAGAGCAAAAGTGACAAGATAACACGATTTAAAGGCATTTTTATTGCTCACAAAGGAAATGAGCAATAAACATGCCTTTAAATCTTGTTATCTTGTCACTTTTGCTCCGTTTTCAGAGACGGAGGTCAAGTAGGTTGGAGTCAGGTCGAGGGGATTTTCCATGGTACTAGACCTGCAGGACGAGTACCATTTTTTGGATTTGTCGAGCCCTGCCTTGGTACTGTTTTTTAATACTATCATCTTTGTAGTGTTAATATATTAAAAACCTGTGATTTATTATACTTCATATCACTTCTTATATCATCTCAATTTACTGTTTGTTATGCTACTTTTCTGTATTTATTATGCCTTAGGATGTTTCTTAGATTACTATGAATTAGTATTCCTAGTGCCTTAAATATGATAGTTATATGACACCACTGTTTTTCGCTTGTATTCCACTGTTTTACGCTTGTATTCAGACCACTTTGTAGTGTTTCGAATATTAGTGGTTTGTCAATTATAATAAGTATATTGGACTTACTCTATCTCAACTGGCTATTTATAATGTTACTTATTAGTATTCATTATACCGTAGGCTGTTATTTATATTATATAATACTGCTATTTTAATTGCCTCAATTGTTATTTATTGAATACTATTGTCACTCCTTCCTACTTAATATATTGTTGATTATTCTCTAGCTATGCTACATGTACTTTTGGGAGAATGTATTTTTATACCGGTTGATGAATTTGTTGAGGGTATTGCAGACATTAGTATTTATATATTGGTTCTGCTGCTTAATGCATTATTTATCTTTGAGCAGTTTGCATTGTACCTGTTGGCCTCTGTGGTTGCTCCTCCACGTTTTTTTCCCCATGCTTTTTGTCTATTACAGACATCCCCTGGTGGGTTTTTTATTTTTTAATGCTCCTTCTTTCTGGGGAGTTCTTTCTTTATTTTTTTTCCTCTCTCTAGTCTTTTCTTCCTTCTTTCTGTTTTTCGTTTCCTGGGGACTTCTGCTTCGACATATATTGCATGTTTTTATTGATTATCATTTTTCCGGACAACTGACGACCTGTTGGATTCTCTCCCTCTTTTTCTATATCAAGTGTTTTTACCCGTGCTTTCTTATGTCTTCCCTATGACTGGCTTAACTGTAGTCTCCCTTAATGTACGTGGGCTGAATCACCCCGTTAAAAGGGGTAAGATCCTTGATTATTGCAAAAGTTTATCTGGAGACATTGTTCTACTACAAGAGACCAAGATAGCGTATAAGGAAGCTTTGTTGTTGTGAAAGTAGTGGATTCTTGATGTTGCTTGTTCTGAAGCATCCGGTAAAAAGAATGCGGTTGTGACTCGGATTTCCAAAAACTCTAGGCTTTCTATTATCACTGCTGAACATGATACGAATGGTAGATGGCTGCTTTCTTGCTTATCCAAGGGTTCAGATGATCTCTATATCATGAATATTTACGCCCCTAATATTGATGACAAATTATTTTGGCGTTCTATTAATAAATAGCTCTCGGACTATCCTCAAAATGCTAGAACTATTGTGGGTGGTGATTATAACTTGCCCGTAGACCCTATTTTGGAAAGACATTCTGCTTTTAAATTTCACCCTCCTAGGTCACAAACAATTGCTCAACGTGTGTTCTTCTCATCAGTTGGTTGATGCGTGGAGCCTGCTTAACCCTACAGGTAGCGATTTTACGTTTTTCTCCTCTCCACATTCTAGCTTCTCTCGTATCGATTATATACTAGTTGACACTGCTCTTTTAAAGCATACCACAAAAGTCATGATTCATCCAATAGTGGTCTCTGACCATGCAGCAGTCTCACTAAATGTCCTTAATCTCACAGATACAAGGGCTCTTCGCACTTGGCGTCTTAATACAGAAATTCTGGAGGATAATGTTGAAGTTCAAGAGCTTAATGAGGAAATCCATAACTTTTTCAATGATGAGTCCTCAGTGAATTCCCCATTAGTTTTATGGGATGCATTTAAATGTACTATTCAAGGCCATATTATCAAAAAAATGTCGAGAAGGAATACTGAAATTCAGAAATCGTTGCAGTCCTTAGGTGATGAGATTAAACGCAAGGAAGTGGTTTACAGAAATTCTAACGATAAGTCTCTCTTGCAAGATTAAAAAACGGAAATACTCTTTCAACTCTATAGTCACTAAAAGAGCTCACATTGGTGTACATCCTCAAAAATCTCATCAGTTATTATGAAATAGAGCTGGTAAGCTCTTGGTTGCTACCCTAAAATATCAAAATACTAATTATAAGGCTACCCAGATGTCTTACATTACTGATAAAAATGATTCTAGAAAATTTCATACTCAAGAAATTCGTGAAGTTTTTCGTGATTTCTATGACAACTTATATACCCCTAAGGATCAATGTAGTATTTCTGTTTGTCAGCAGTTTCTGAACTTGATCCCTACCAATTCTATTTTGCATTCTGATATGGGGAAACCGATTGAGAATGACAAGATAATTCAGGCTATCAAGGCTACTCATTCGGGGAAGGCTCCGGGGCCTGATGGTTTTCAGATTGTTTTTTAGAAAACATTTTCCTCCTCACTAATTAAATATCTTAAAGGGATTTTTGATCACTTTGTTTTTGTTGGTAAGGTATCTGGTTCGGCCGCTGAGGCTACTATTGTTGTGATTACTAAAGAAGGCAAAGATCATTCCTATCCTAAAAACGTTCGTCCAATCTCATTATTAAATATGGAGGCAAAAATCGTTGCCAAGATTTTAGCTAGATGCCTAGAAGGTCACATCGCTAATCTTATTCATGAATCCCAAACTGGTTTCGTTAAAGGGAGACTTGTTAGAGATAATATCCGTACCTTTTGTCATATGTTAGAGAGAGCAAAATTGTCTATGTTACCTTCTGCGGCGATTGCCCTTGATGCCGAAAAGGCTTTTGATAAAGTTTCTTATCCTTTTTTACAAGCAGTACTTCAATCACACAACCTTGGCAACTCTTTTATCAATATGGTCTCTCTATGCGCAGCCAAAAGCGAACATCAGAGTAAATGGAGCTACATCGTCCTTTTTTAATCTTTGTCAGGGGACTAGACAAGGGTGCCCTCTTTCACCCCTTTTTTTTTTTACTATCTATAGATCCACTCCGTTTACTTAACTTGAACATAGGCATCAAAGGCTTTCGATTTGGTTCACATACTCTTAAAACTGTCGCCTATGCGGATGATGTTCTTATATTTTCTGAAGACATTGCTGCTGCAATTCCTCTTATTTCTAAAACTATTAGAGAGTTCTCACTGGTTTCCGGCTATACTCAAGACGGGAATGTTCCCTCTTAATTCGTTGTGCTTTCCTGCTCGTATGGGTGATTCCGGATTTAAGTGGCAATCTACTCGAATTAAATACTTGGGTATTTGGTTCTGTAAAGACCTCTCTGAGACTATTTCTTAAAATGAATCCTACATCATAACTAAAATTAAAGATATTTTGTCTTCTTGGTCGCCTACATATATTTCCTGGTGGGGAAGATTTCAGACTCTTGATGATGATCACTCCTATTATTAATTTTTTATCCTCCATGATTCCTATAAGGCTTTCCTCCTCTTTTTTTTCATGAGATTGACTCACTCACTTAAAAATTCTTGTGGAATGATAAACATGCACCTTGTCTTGGGCGAGTGCAACCTTCCAGATCGGAATTTATATCAAACTGCCTTTTTAACCTCTCAAGGAGGTCTTTGGTTCCTTCTCAGCATACTCCCCCGTGGATTTTTATAGAACGGAATTTGTGTAATCCTCTCTCTACACCGTCTTTTATCACTGCTTATAAGCTTGTGCTTGCTCATTCCCATCGTATTATTCTGGATACTATTAACGCATTAAAACGTATTGATAAGAAAGTCTCTTCTCCTATTCATAAATCGAGGTGGTCCTCCTTATGGTACAATCCTAAAGTTACTTTTGATATTGAACCTACTTCGATTTCTTTGAGGGCCAACAGAGGTATTCGATTGGTAAGAGATCTTTATGACTCAAATCATGACCCTCTTCCCTTCTCCACTTTGGCTAGAAATTATAATGTTCACAATATGGATTTTTATTCTTTTCTCAAATTAAAAGTTGCCCTTTCTAAGGTTCCTCTGTCCTCCGATTCGGTTTCGTTATTTTCTATATGGTCTTGTTCAGGTCATAGTGCCTCTAAAATATGTACGTTTTTATCTGCCTCCTCTCCTTCGCAGTCTACGATCACATAGGATAAATGGTCTCATCACTTTGACAAAGATATTTTTGAACACATCTCACAGGAGACTTGGCAATTGATTGGGAAGCTATCTTTGTGCGACAAGATTGCTCCTTCTCTTATTCAATCTACATTTTTTACACTTCATCTCCTCCACTGGACCCCTGCTCATTTACATAAATTAAATCTTAGAGACAGTGATCTTTGCTGAAATTGTAATAAGGTTCCTGGCAATCATCAACATATGTTTTTAGAGTGCTCTTTGTTGCAACCCTTTTGGGATTCAATACAGAAACACTTATCATTAATCTTTAATATTTCATTAGAACTTTCCTTGCCTATGATTCTATTGGGTACATGGGCTACTTCTATGCCTTTACCTCTTAATGATACGGCCTTACAATTATTGGACTTGCATAAATTCTTTGCTGTTAAAAGTCATACTAACTGAACGGAAGTCGTTTCACTGTTTATCGTATCACGTTTGGGTTTCATACGTTCGTGGGGCTCATACTTTTGATGAAGAGAAACATTGGATGATTATATAAACCTAGCATCTCAGGGGTTGGTAGCTCAGTATCCCTTTGATTCTCCTATTTAGGGTGTTCCTATGCTGAAGCAGAGGTCCCCTCTTCTTTCCCTTTTTCTCTTCTTTTCCTCCTTTTCTTCTCCACTTTCTTTTCTTCTATCCTTTCTTTCTTCTCCCTGCCTCTCTTCTTTGTGTGATCTTACTTACCAAGCAATACGATTACTGTAAGGTCTTAACATAGTTTATGCTGACGTCCTTCTCTATTTAGTCAGTCAGAAAAGTCTATATTTCGATTATTCATCTTAAAAGACATCAATTAAAAATGAAATACATAATACAGGTGGGCACAAACAGAGTTTACACCATAAAACTAACAATAAAAATGTGCCTGTCTTGGTAAGAATATAAATGTATATATTTACAATTTTAAAACAATTAATTTAAGACAGAATTAAATATGTTACACATTAGAGTTTTCCTTTATCTGCAACAGCAGGGAATAAAAACCACTAAATTTCTAATTCATACCATGCCATACTCAAGGATAACTTATAACTGGCTATAAGGACCCCTCGTTTTTCTCCCGAAGGGCCCAAGACCAACTCAGGAACTTAGCCACCCCTATGACTGCGATGTCGTTGCAACCAGTTTTTAGTAGCCTTTTGGCAACCATCGCGGAACTGGTTCCCATAGTTCTACATAGCGGTTTAAGCCAAATACTTCGGGCTTGCTGGTAGGCAGGGCAAACGTATAAGAAATGGCCAATGTCTTCAATATGGTCAGGGCAAAATGGGCATTTATCTACGGTGCCTGGTATCCATTTACATGTGAACTTCCTAAGTGGGAGTGTCTCAACTCGGAACTGGTGATAAAGCTTGTGATCTCTAGGTTTCGTTATTAGATCCAATAACATTCCATGCTAGGTTCGTCTTTAAGCTCGCAAATGTCTCTAGACAGGGATGAGCTAGTCAAAGCAGAATACCTCCTGATTTTAATAAGGTTCCAGTATGCCGCTCTGTAAGTTATTTTAGGTGGGAATTTTGCAGTCTCTGGACTATCCCACAGGTCCCTCATCCCCATATCAGTGAGCAGAGATTTAATACTAATCAACCATGTAATTTTGTTCGAGCGGTCCACACCCCTTACTTCTTTCAGGCCCCTTGTGAATAAATGTAGTTCTGGGGGGGGGGGTAATCCAGAGCCTTCTCCAGAAAGCCAGTATCCTATACCTTGCTATATCCTCAATTGCATGACAGCCAAGGTCTAACAGGAGAGGGAAACGCGGGGTCGATTTGGTGAGGCCCACAATTGATCTTAAAAATTTATTCTGGGCTCTGTACATTTTAACAATCGGGGCTATAGGCTTGGGTTGCGACTGCCTATGTTCCTTAATCATTGCACCTGCTAGCTGAGAGTGTTTCAGTGCCAGTAACTTCAGTTGGGGAGCCCAGCTCAGTTTTTCACCAAAAGGTAACCCCTAGGTAGGTGAAGACGTTGGTCTGCTCCAAGAGCTTCCCGCTCATGAAAACACTTGAAGTGATGGGCCTAGCCCCGTGGAGAACCATGAACTTGGTCTTCTGTACATTGACCACCAGATCATGATCGCAGCAGAACTCCTCAAACCGAGACAGAGCCCGCTGGAGCCCCTGTCTCGTCTTGGATAAAATCAAGGTGTCATCTGCGAACATGAGCAGGGGCACTCTTTGGCCAGCTAGCACAGGCGCGTCCGTAGGGTAGTTGTCAAAGTACTGCACCACCCCATTTATGAATAATGAAAATAGGGTAGGTGCTAGCACGCACCCTTGGCGGACGCCCTTCTCCACTGCAAATTTCTTTGTGACCTCCCCCGGTTTCCCTCAACGGACCTGGGCATAATTAGAATTGTGCAGTCTTACCACAAAGGCAACCAATTCATTAGGCATCCCCAGACCTAGCAAGAAGTCCCATAGTTTGGTTCTTGGGACTAGGTCAAACGCGGATTTTAAGTCCACGAAAGCAGCGAAGATAATACCCTTACCCAGGAGGACCTCCTTCCAATAAAGCAGGACAAGTCTAAAGGCTTGATCCAGGGTCCGCATATGGGCCCGAAATCCTGCTTGTAATGGGGATAGGATGTTCGCTTCAAGCATCCAACACTGGATCCTTCCCAATATAACTCTTGCGACGATTTTTTGCAAGGCATCGATAAGGCTTATGGGCCTATAGTTGGCCGACACGGAACGATCGCCCTTCTTGTAGATCGGAATAATTTCCACGCCGCACCAAGATGCGGGAATTGGGGCCCCCCTGCTAATGAATTGATTAAGTTCGTTATATATGGAATCCAGAGATCGGGGTCCTGCTTAAATAAATCTGGTGGGATACAATCGGGCCCAGGGGCCTTGCCACTTGAGATAATTTTCAAGACAGCCTCAACCTCTTTAGTACTAAATAGCAAGGGGGCTTCTAAGGTCAGCTACAGGGCTGGCGCTTCGATTTCCGTGCCCTTCTGGAATTGGGTTTCGAAAAAGGCAACCCACTGCTGTGGTTCCACGTTGTTATTTGGAATAATAGAACTCTGCCCATTTCCCCATTTTATCAAATCCCAAAACTGTGTCATGTTTCTGCCTTTACATGCTAGTAGCAAGTCCTGCCAGCGCCCCTTGTCCCAGTCTCCTTTTGCCTTTTTTAGGGTGATTTTATAAGCTGTTCTCGACTGTTGGATAATACGGTAGTTCCTTGATTTAATGGCTGCCACTAGAACCTTGTGTGCAAGCCTACATGGTTCGTTATACCATGAGTTAGGTTTAAGAACGGTAATCTTCTTAATTGGCTTGGTGTCGATGAAAAATCTTTTCAGCCCGTTAAAGAGATTGTTGTGGATCCCTGCTAATTTGGCGTTCAGAACCTCTTGTGAACCACAATCATTAAGTTTCTTTAATGACCCTGTGCCCTAATCTCTAGCACCTTCCTTTCATTAAGAGCAACCTTGGCCCATCTGACCCTTCTCAAATCATTTCCCAAAATTACTTGGTTGGGGCAGGTGACTACCTCCGATAGGGGTGTGCCACAAAAGCTCCTATCATTCAAAGTAAGGACCAGAGGATTGTGGTCACTTTCGGGGCAACTATATGTAATCTATACGGCTTTTAGAGCGCCCGTTGTCAAAGGTTGCAGCACCCAAGGCATCGGACGTTGTCCTTCCGTTCACTGCCCTGAGACCCCAATCGAGGCACAACCCTTTTACTTGTAGGGCTGCCTCAGTCCATTTTTTAATAGGCTGGAGGTCCAGCTGTGGCACTCCCCAAAGCGTGTCCACCTCGTCAGTAAGCCTGCCATCTTCCATGTCCAGGGGTTCGAAGCAGGTATTTAAGTCACCTGCAATTAGTAGGGTTGCATTGTGTACTCCTTTAGCTAAGTGGGTCTCGAGGGCTGCTATAACCTGTGAGCACCTAACACCCGGTTGTCCCCTTGCGTAAACATTAAATAGGAGTAGGTCAAGGCCTTTTGAAGATGTTACTTTAATGGCGAGGATATCTGGGTTGTCTAGATAGACCTCCTCAACGGTTAACCCCACTGCTTGCCTTACCCAACAAGTTAGTCTTCCCAATGATCTCCCCCTAGGGCCCTTTATTGCTGGTTTAGAGAAATTTAAATAGCCAGCATGAAACACGGGAACAGTTGTCCATGTTTCCTGAAATGTCCAGATGTCTACATCTTCAATGTAGGAAGACCAATCGGCTGATACAGCCTTGGACGCCAAACCCGCTATATTCCATGATGATATAGCATAGAACTCTTCTGGGGGGCAAAAACATGGCACCAAGTAACCGCTACGTTGACCAAAGAGTGGTTGTCAGACGCCAATGCCGCAGGAGTTTGAGGGAGAGTAAGGACTTTAAAGGGTGCTAGAATGGGGCTGTCGAACATCGTAGTTACCCCTACAAACTCCTCAGAACCTCCCCTAGCTAAACCCCCCTGTGCGTCCATCCCCAGTCAATCTATTTCTTCAAGTGTAGAGAAAGCCTCAAATCGCTTATTAAGCTTGATGGTAAAGTCAGGCCTGAGGCTATCACCTTGTAGGACTCGAGCATCCCTCGGTCTGGACTGCATATGCGGTTTATAAAAGAAACCAAGGGGAAGAATACCAATGGCAGCCCTATCAAGTGGGGCATAACCTGCCATATCAAGAATATGTCGAACCAGACCAGGGGACCTGAAGCTCAAAACCACATAGTCTCCTGGGATTGTTTTGGTGGCATGACCGACCCATTCGATACGTCTTACCATTTTAAACTCCTGAAATAAGGCATCCCCTATACCAGTCTTTTTATTCAAGAAGTGGAAAGCCTTATTTTTAAGAGTTGACCAGTGCTCGTAAGAGCCCTGTACAAGGGGAGGGACATTCACTAAGATTACTGTTTGGGGTGTAGCTTCGGGCGGTAAGTGAAGATAGGGGTATTTCTCTGGCCCGCCATCATTCCCGTTATTTTCCTTCCTCCGTAATCTCTGTCTCAGTTGGCCTTTGGTTGGGAAAAGACTTATCAGTGCATAGATTTACTTACTCCCGCTCCGCCCTCCTGAATTTAGCTCCTCCGGCGGCGCAAAGCAGCTGTAAACGAAGAGGGCCTGAGCTTATCGGGACGTTATGCCCGAGATGCGGCTTCTCTTCCCAGCTCACACTTCCCCTGCGTGTAGGCGCAGACATGGACCATACGATAACTATAAGAGCTGGTCTAGTTAACGCCAGATCCATGGTGAAACATGCAGCTGACATTTTTGACATTCTAAAGGAGGGCCAGCTCGAGATACTTTTCGTCACGGAGACATGGCTTAATCACTCCTGCGCCCCGACCATTGAACTGGACGTTCCTAGAGGCTTTAAGATTGCTAGGGCGGACCGTCCTCTGGGCAGAGGCGGAGGTATAGCAATAATATTTAAAGATGATTGGCACTTTACCTCCGAACAACTGGCAGTGGGGGTGGAGGGCGAAATTTTTCATTTTTCTTTTATTATTAGCCCTCATTTTACGCTAGGGGGATCCCTGGTTTATAGGCCCCCAGGCCCTGCCTTGCACTTCCTTGAGACACTGGAAGACTGTATTGTGCCTCGGGCCCTGAACTTTCCCAGATTTCTTTTGATCGGCGACTTCAATATCCACGTTGATAACGTTGACGCTTTGGAATCGCGCAGACTCGAAGAGGTCTTGCATTTGTCACAGCTTAAGCAATGGGTCCCCAACTCATTCAGGGGGTCACCTTCTTGACCTAGTGTGCTCTAACTTCCCCATTAAATTATCAGACCCGGAAAAAGTCACCTGGTCTGATCATGACCTGGTCAGGTTTTCATGGGAGGTGGGCAATGCGGGCAGCTCAGCTTTGACACCCCCCATCATCTACCCTCAGAAGATTAACCTGGCCATGTTTGACCAGGAATTGTTAAAAACTCACCAGCCCCTTTCATCTGAGCTGGACATGGCGGTCGAAGATTTCAATGGGTGGGTGCGACAGGCGGCAAATGCGTCTACCAAACATGCTACCGTACCCAGACTTCGTCATTTCCCCTCTCAACCCTGGTATTCCCCCAAGTTGAGGGAGCAAAAACTGGGTTGCAAAAAATTGGAGCGAGTCTGGAGGCGTGCTTATAGCTTAGACGCAAAGGTCGCCTTGCGCACTGCCCAAAAGAAATACTATGCCGCTATTAAAATTGCTAAAGGACTATACTATGCAGGTAGAATAGCTAAAGCGGAGAATAACAGTAGAGAAATGTTCTCTATTGTTAAAAGCTTCGTATCCCCTGTTGCAGAATCCTCCACCCTTCCATCCTCTAAGGAATGGTGTGAAGTTCTGTCGCACTTCTTTACAGATAAGATAGTTAAGATTCAGCAAGGTTTCACTTCTATATCTGAGAATTCAGGATTTAACATCCCCTGTTTGCCTGATCCCTCTGACACCCAACAGCTCATTAATTTTGAGCTGGTAACTGAGGGTGATGTTCTGCCTCTTCTAGAAGGTCTTAAATCAGGGTCTCCCGCCGATCCGTGCCCAGCTCGGGTTTTGGCGGAAGTGGCTAGCACTGTCTGTGGGAAGGTTACCCAGATCATAAACCTCTCTCTTTCCTCGGCAGCGGTTTCTGCCATGTGGAAACAGGCTAAGCTTTTGCCGCTTCTGAAGAAACCAGGCCTTGATGCGTCGGTCCCCGGGAACTACCGACCCATTTCTCTTCTCCCTGCCCTAACCAAAATCTGTGAAAAAATAGTCTTCCGACAATTAGATAAATTCGTAGAATCATCCAATGCCCTGCACCCTGCCCAGTCGGGATTCAGGGCCGCTTACAGCACTGAAACGGCCCTGGTAGAGATGACGGAGTCAATCCGGGAGTGTTTGGACGGGGGCGGCAGAGCAGTCCTAATTTTATTGGATCTCTCTGCCGCCTTCGATACCGTCCCCCATGCTCTCCTCACCACCAGATTATCAACCATCGGCATCGGCGGCAATGCCTTGGCCTGGATGTCCTCATTTCTTTCGGGAAGGACTCAACAAGTTTGGATGCCGCCGCATGCCTCGGAACCAAAACCACTCCTTACGGGGGTCCCACAGGGCTCCACTCTTAGCCCCTTACTGTTCAACATTTATATTACCCCTCTGGTGTATCTCGCGGAGCAGTACGGGGCTAAGATTATAGGATATGCGGATGACACGCAACTCCTTTTTACCTGGCCTGACGAACATCTAGACATAGCTAAGGTCCATCTCTGCCTATCCTCAGTTTTCCGCTGGCTAACGCTGGCTCAATTAAATTGTAATGAGGACAAATCAGAGGTCCTCTTCTATGGATCTTTTCCCCCAAGTTTTAAAAATGCGCTGTGGCCCCCAAACATCCCATGTCCTAAGGAAATGGGTGGCCCTGCGAAAAATCTTGGGATCTGGTTCGGAGAGGATCTAAAATTTGAGGACCATATAAAAAAACTGACCGGAACGTGTTTTGCCACCTTGAGAATGCTCGGGAAATTCTTTCCGTTACTCCCTAGAGAGGCGAGGGAGACAGTTGCCCGAGCACTCATTTTGGCAAGACTGGACTACGCGAACTCCCTGTTCAGCGGCATTCCTGCTTATCTGACCAAACGCCTGCTGGTCATTCAGAATGCCGCTGTACGCCTTCTCTGCAGCGTCCCCAGATGGAAGAGTGTCCGGTCCCATATGTCCGACCTCCACTGGCTTCCAGTTCCACAACGTATCCTCTTTAAAACCCTGGTACTTGCGTTCAGAGCGATTCATGACCAAGGACCATCCTATCTAAAGAAAAGATTTACTCTGTATGTCCCCACTAGAGCTCACCGGTCATCTTCCCTACTTAAAATGACCCTTCCCAGATTTAAGCGAACAAGACTAGGGGGACAGTCCATCGCTGTGGTTGCTGCCCGCGCCTGGAATGCCCTCCCCTTTCATCTGCGCTCCAGTCAAACAGTAGCCCAATTCAAAAAGAACCTAAAAACCCACCTATTCAGTACCAGTTTCTAAACCGATCCCTGCTCATCTGTCTTTGCCTCTCCCACCGCGCCAGGATACTCCCCAGTAACAGTGCGCGATACAAAACCATTTATACATATACATATACATACATCGGTAGTGGGTATACTCCTGGGTCTCCCATCTAAGTGTTCCCCTCCTGCCAATATCTGGGCGGTGGCCTTATCACCACCCTGATCCCTATGAATTTCCCCTACTCTAACTGGGATAACACTTGATTACTAGGCTGAACCGGGGTCACTTGGACTAGGCTGAACCGGGGTCACTTGGTCTCTCTATTCTCCTAACTTAGATATGTATTATTTTGTGAATCAATTTTTTAACTTATAAAATATGTCAATTACTATTCATGGATTTGACTTTCTTTACTTCATTAATGAACTGTTTATACTCTTGGTTGGCCTGGTCGATTAATTCTTGACAGGATTGTGTTCTTATCTTTATAACTTTTTGTCCGTGACTTATTGTATATTGCATTGGGCTATGATGTGTTGCAGTGTTTTTTTTATGAACCTTTTATTTTTCTCCTTCAAAATAATAAAGATATTTGAACGCAAAAAAAAAGAAATTACTTGAAAATATATAGTGTTCTGTTTCTATGGACTGTTCTCTGCCTGGGAAGGGAGAACTACATATCCCAGGCTTCCTTGCACTTATTCAGCTGCTTGGGGGAAGAGGAAGAAGTGCTATTTATCGTGTTTGACAGCCGAATGCTGAGGAAGCTGAGCTAGGTCACCTATCTGGGTTTGTCCGTCTGATGGTAGTTCTGTTCATACAACCCCTCCACAAATGAACCATGTTTAGCTCAGGCAGTTGGTGGCCTGGACGCAAAAGTTGCTGAAATGCTTTGTAAGGCTCATGTGAAGCACTCCTTCTACTGAGGTTGCTTCAAGCAAAGGCTACACATCCACAGGCTTATGTTTTGCCATCAGCAAGACTTTTCTTGCTCTGACTCCTGTGTTTCAAATGCCCCCCATGCATCTATCCCGCTCCTCCCCCACCTCCCCAAACTATGGAAACTGAGGAAGGAGGCACCAATTTGGTCACAGCTACAGAAACCTGAGGGCATATAATTGAAAAAGTCTCTAAAACAGAAACCAGTATATCTACAGTTAAATCAGTCCCCTCAAATATTAACAGTCCGTGAACCACCTTTTGACCGTCTGCATCAGAGTCTCCAAATAACTATAGCTTAGGCTGATAGAGGATTCCATCCCATTATAAAGGTTGGTCCAACTATCAACCCCTTATCTTCTCATGTCCATATTGGCTCCCTGATAGGGACAGTTCAAACGACCATGAGCCACACTAATGAAAATGGCTCCAGTAGTGGATTTACTTCTACTGATCCTTACAGAAATCATTTTCCATCTGCTGCATCCACTCATGCAGTACTGACTAGCAAACCTCTCATCTCTTTTGCAGCCTTTATAGCACAATGCCTCATATATATGTGTTTTTGTTGCTGACGTATGGGCACTGGTGATCTGCGTTTTTATTGTGATGCAAGAGTTAACGGATTATGTATTGGTGCATGCTGTGTTTCCTTTTTCTGGGCGGTCAGGGTTTGTGCAATGTGTTTTGATGGATTTAGGTGTGTTAAGATCTGCACACATTAGGGGGTATGTCTATGTGAGTGAGTGGTGAAACAGCTGTAGCTTATGACTGAGGTGCATTAGGGGAGCTGTGTGTGGGTGTCACCATGAATTAGATGGAGAGCCACAGGGCAGAACTGAGGGGGGAGAGAATGTGTGTTTGTCAAGAAGTTTGGATAGAGGTGCATTGCCAGAGATAAATATCCCCCAATACTGTCATTGCTTACAGTGTGGCAGGTCAGGATTGGAGTACATTGGAAGAACGGAGTGTGCCCCATTAGTGAAATAGCACAGGGTGTATAAGGTCTGGATCTAGGTACTTTGGGTACATCGGTGCATGTCGTGGTACGGTACCAACAGATAATGTGTTAGTCCTGATTGAGATACTTTGACTGAACTGAGTGTGCCAGACTGAGGTGCATTGACAGTGTGAGCGTCCCAGAACTGAAATAGAAGAGCAAGGCGCTGAGCGCCCTTGTACTGAAATAGCAGTGTACAGCATGTCTGAATTGAGGAACATTTCCAGAAATACGCTCTTGCAGGAACTGAAATAGCAGAGGATGCGTCAGGTCAGCTATTAGGTACACTGACTTGCTCCTCTCATATCTGTTGCTTATCTCTTTTCAGATCTAGACTCTTGTCCATGATCTGTTTACTTATTCTGTTTGTCTATCTTTTTTTCCTTTTCCTCTCTTTCTTTTCCCCTCTCTTTTTGCATCTTGGCTATTGCTCGCTACGGTTTTTTCTAATTATCTCTCTTTACTCTTTTCCTCTCTTCGCCTATCATCCCGTTATCCTTTTACTTTTTTTCATGGTGCAATTTCATAATCAATTTTTTTTATATGAATGTTTTTCATTTTACGTACAGTGGTACTAAGTGATTGATGTACAGATTTGTGGAGATAGCATGCACTGGCTTGAGTCACAGTACAATGTTGTATTCATGTTTTTGTAAAACTTAATAAAATATATTCAAACAAAAGAAAAATGAATGTTTTTCATTATACTTCCTTAAGTGATTATCGTTCTTTAATATGTTGCTTGATGCTTGTGCCTATTATTGTTATTTGCTGTCGTACATTTTGTTTTTTGTATTCATCTAATATATGGTGTTTTTCTGCTTTCAGTTGTTCTCCTGAAGTGTATCATCTCCATTCATGTCTTACCCTTCCTTCCCTCCATTATGTGTAATGTTGTCACATGGAATGTTCGTGGTCTTGGAAACCCCATCAAAAGACAAAAGGTACTCTCTCATTTGTCTAAATTGAATTCTCATGTTTCATTCATTCAAGAAATGCAAAGCAATGATGTAGAATCAATTAAATTGAAAAGACAATGGGTGGATCTAGTTGTTTATTCTCCTGCCTCTAATCGGAAAGGTGGTGTTGCTATACTATTTCATAAATCGATCCACGTATAAATTTTATCTACACAATGTAATATTGATGGACGCTGAGTAATGGCAAAGGTTGTTATACAAAATAAAGAACTTTTTGTATTGAATATTTACGGCCCTGTTAAACCAGACCCGGACTTTAGGAATAGTATTAAGATCTTACTCTCCTCTATTGATGGCCCAAATATTATTGTTGCTGGAGACTTTAACCAATGGTTAGACCCATTTTCAGATAGACAATCCAAATGTAAATGTAATCCTGATAAAACTCATAAATTATTTCAATCAGCCATTGCCTCTAGTTCATTATAAGATGTTTGGAAGACCTGTAATCCTGATATTCTTGAGTTTACTTTTTTTTTCTAATGTTCATCATACTCGTTCTAGAATTGATTACATGTTGGTTAGTAAACCCTTACTCCCATCTATTCAATCCTCCGAGATTGGATCTATTTTTAATTCTGATCATGCCCCTGTTTTTTGTGCTCTTGATCTTTCCCCCGAGTACTCCAAAATTTGGTCGTTGGAAACTTGATAATTTTTTGTTGACAGATACTGCTTTTGTAACTGAAGCTACTACTTTTATTAACAAGTTTTTTTTACTATTAACAACCCTTTGGACACCTCAATTGCTAATAATTGGGATGTCTTTAAGGCTTCCTTCCGTGCTTTTGCTATTTCATACTCCGCAAAAAAGAAGACAACCGCTAAAGCCAAATATACAACTTTACTACAACAACTTAAACTGCTGGAACATAATTACTTTACTTCTAGATCGTTCTATTATGATGGGTACATTTTCAATCTGCTCATGGAATGTTTGTGGTCTCAATGAGATACCACACGGAATAACCGGAGATATTTGAATGATTTAGGTATGGAATTACTCAGCAGAGGTCGACTACAAGAGGGGTTGCGATCTTGAAAAAAATTGGTTGGGGGACTTGCAAGCGTGTGAAAGAAGATGTTTGGGATAGGTGGGTTATTATCGAACTCTGGGTTGGGAGTGCTCCAATGATGGTATGTTCAATCTATGGTCCAAATCTGGATGATCCAGAGATGTTGCGTTTTCTCAGCATCGAGTTAGCGGCATGACCATCTCCACTACTCATGTGTGGGGATTATAACCTCCATTTAGAAGGTAACTTTGACATAACAAATGATCAACCATACGTTGGGAAGAAGACTAAAGTGTTTAAAGCTACTAGAGGGGTTATTAAAGAATTCGGGTTGGTGGATGCATGGTATGTCAAGGGTAATGGAGCTATGGGTGAAACCTTCTACTCTGCACCTCATAGAAAACATCTGCGTTTAGACTATTTCTTTTTAACATCAGAGGAAGTAAGAAACGCTAGATTCCATATCTTACCTAAAATTATATCAGATCACAATCCAATTGTGCTGGATTTGGATTGTAGTAGTAGAGGCTCACCAAGAGCTTGGACTTTTGACCGGAAACCTTTGTTGGATCCTGTATACTGTGAACGAATGAGTAAATGGATCACTGAATTTTTTTTAATTAATCGGGGTTCCACCTCATATTCTATCGTTTGGGACGCATTTAAGGCCGGGGTTCGTGGAGAAATGTTAAGTTATTCTATTGATAAACAGTGGAAGGTTCGTGATGAAATTCAGTTGGGGATGAATAATTTAAGGGTATTAGAAATTGAACTCAAGGGAGTGGTAACCAGCAGTCAGAATACGGAACAAATTTTAAGTGATATTGCGTCACAAAAACTGAAGATCTATCAGAATTTTGCTGAGAAGTTAGCAGCCAAAATTGCTATCTATAGGTCTGAATTGTAAGAGGTCGGGGAGAACTCTGGTCGATTGGTAGCGAAAAAGTTACAACAGAAAACTTCAGCTGAAGTGCTTGATGTGTTCAGTAAATTGTATCAGCAACTATATATGGCTGATGTAAATACTGGAGTTGAAGAGAAGCTGAATGGGTTTTGTTCTGATATGGCGATTAAAACACTGACACCTGATCAGAAGGAAGTATTAGATGAGAATATTAATTGGGAGGAAGTGGAAGCGGCAATAACATCGCTGGCAGTAGGCAAGGCCGTGGGTCCTGAAGGTATCCCCCTTGAATTTTACTGGACCTTTTGCCAAGTTTTAAAAACTGAATTTTTGACTTTATTTTTGGCAGCGCAAAGAGGATATGCGCCGGCGTTCTGGTATAAAACTACTATCATTGTTTTTTTTAAAAAAAGGATAAACCTTAACTACTGCCTACTTCGTATAGACCAATTTCATTAATCAACTCCGATAGTAAAGTCTATTCTAAGATTATAGCTGTACGGTTAGCTTGTGTTATTTTGGGTTTGGTTTCTAATTTTCAACATGGGTTTATCCCCGTCAGGGATACAGCGGACCACGTGAGACGTGGGATTTCTTTTTTGGATTGGGCATTAGCAACCGAGACTGCATTAGGGGTAATCCTGTTGGATGCCAAGAAGGCATTCGACAGGGTTTCATGGCCCTAAATGTGGGAAGTTTTAAGTTTGAAGGGGTTTGGCCCTAATCTTCGTCAAGCAATTCGGACATTATACATTTGTCCAGAAGCAAGTATCCGAATCTCTGGTCAGGAGTCTGGTTCATTTAAGATAGGTAGAGGCACACGGAAAGGTTGCTCTCCTCTTTTATTTTCCTTATACATTGATTGTTTCCTGGATAAATTGAATCAACATACAGGTATAAAGCCAGTTCAATTGTGGCTCATGAAGTATAGAGCACTGGCATATGCCGATGACGTTGTTGTTACAAGAGACATCGTCTCGGCATTACCCGCAATTAATTTATTGGCAAGTCAGTTTGGGAGCTTCTCTGGCTATAAATTAAATATTTCCAAAACTCAAGTTTTTTGTGTGGGTGGCGATCCCCTGGCTGAAGTGGCCATTGTGCCAGAAGTTACATATTTGGGAATTAAAATCTCAACGCCACTTGGGAACATTCCAGAATTGAACATGAATCCAGTGCTGACTAAAGTAAACTCAACATTGGAGCGGTTGGATCACCTACACCTATCGCTGTATGGGAGATCAAATGTATTAAAAATGTTGGTTTTGCCAAAGTTTTTATATATGTTTAGAACAATTCCAACTGAATTCCCTGTATCGTGTTTTAAGCGGTTGGAAAGGATCTGCTCTAGATTCCATTGGGGGTACAGCCGACAGAGAAGGGCTACTAAGAAAATTATACTGCCTAAGGATCGTGGTGTTTTGGGGCATCCCACACTTTATGCTGTATTATTGTGCTGCAATGATGCAGTATATAAGTCCTTTGGTAGTAGGAGATCGGGCAGAAATTCTGCCTTGTCATAGTCCATCAATATATGAATTTGGGTTGGGTGATGAGACTAATGAATGTCTAGTCAAGATTTTAGAACCAAGATATTTTAAGAAAACAAAATTCAAAGATCTTAGTGCAGCTTATTCTGTTTGGAGACAAGTTACGTGTAAATTAGGTATTGCTAAGCTTAATGCCTATACTCCATTTTCTGCTCCTGTGCTCCTCCAATAATTTTTCGTAATCAAGTGGTCCATAGATGGGGATTAAAGGGAATCTATCTGCTAGGTGACTTATGTACAGATGGCCTACTTAGGTCATTTGCAGACTTGCAACTTGAAATATGGATTAGTTAAACAGGATTTTTTTTTAATTTCTTCAAATTAGAAGCTCCCTAACTAAGCAAGGGTTTGGATCGATCATCAGTTTCCCAAGATTGTGTTTATTGAAAAAATGAAGAGAAAAACACCTATAGGTCAATATTATACTAGAGATATTCCCTGATGATTTATATCTATATCAAGGGAAGTGGGGCAGCAAATTAGAAGTTGAGGAGGCTAATATCAGTGATTCTTTAGGGCTTGTTAATCAAGTCCTGATGACGGGGAGGATGCGCACCCAGCATTATATGGACCTTTTGAATTTGTACTATACCCCAAGCAAGATCTCTAAATGGGGGACGTCCGTGGGTGTCAACTGCAATAGATGTGGTTTCTTTGCAGCTGACTCAATCCATATGTTTTTTCTGTGTCCTAAGCTTGGGGAATTTATTAGGGAAATTGAGAAGTTTCTTGGTATAATAATGGGAACTTCTGTATGTATAACGGGGGAATTGGTATTGATCTGGGTAGGGTTCGACATTGTGGCACATACAAGATCACGAGTCAGCACATCTTTTTTGTTCATTTGTATGGCAGTGCTACGGACCTGTTATCCAAGGATTGGATTAGCCCTGATCCCCCGATCTTTGTGAGCTGGCGTTAAAGGTTATTAGCCATGTATAATTTGGAATTTTCAATATATAAAACCAAAGGTATAAGGAAGAGAGTAATGGGAGCTAAGATCTTGTCACCCAAAACTGAATGGATTTAGGTGTAATTTGGTTTGACTGTAAGCTGCTTGGTCAAGTCATGAATAGTAAGTGGCTAATGTCTGTCTTACTTGCTTTCCATATTTTTTGTCTGTTTGTTATCTAATTTATATGACATATGCTTTAAACTGTATATGGCTGCATGTTTGCTTTATCTATATCTACTGTAAATGCACAGGTTTTTTTGTATTGTAACCTTGTTAACAAGTTTGTGTTTATCCTTACCTCTATAAAAAAAAAAAAGGAGGTAAAATCATTAAAATAAATAAAAATAGGGGCGTGGCTTGACGGGCGATGATGGCGGTCGCAGCTTGGTAGAGCTCCCGCCGGCCCGAACTTACTTTAGACATTTATCCTGGCCCCCGAGCCCGCAGAAGATCCCTGGCGAGTCTTGCTGACTTCGGAGAGTGTCCTGTTCTCTCCGGTGACGGGATCCCGCGTTTCTGTCTCCGCCGGGACCCTGAGGCGCCGACGGCGGAGTGTGGCCTGGTGGCTGGCCACGAGCCGGGGACCTCGAGTTTGGTGACGCCGTGTGGCGACTGTCGGAGCGCGGCTGAAGGTGCCATCTGTGGTGCGGATTCCGGACGTCCCTGCAGCGCTTGGCCCTGAGCCCGTGGTTGGTGCCGGGCGGACGCCGTCGGTCCGTGAGTGGGCCCTGATTCCTCCGGTGCCGGGTTCTAGCGGCTCCGTTCCCTCTGGGACCCTGGGGCGCTGACGGCGGTCGGCGGCCTGGTGGCTGGCTGTGGGCCGAGGACCTCGATTTTTGGACAGCCGAGAGGTGGCAGTGGGCGCGCCGCTGCGAGTGGCGGCAACAATGCAGACTTTGGCCAAGTACTTCACCCGGTGGCCGCTGGTGAGTGGGGACACTGCTGCATTCCCGGGCCACCGTTGCGTGGGGACACTGCTGTATTCTTGGGCCGCTGTTGCTTGAGGACACTGTTGCAGCCGGGGGGCACCACTACGTGAGGATACTGCTGAAGGTGCCCTGCCTCCTCTGGATCCTGGAGGTACCTGTGGGCATTGTGGGGTCCTGCCTTGTGTGTTGTGCCACCGGAGTCGTATTGACCCGCTGCCCCTCCCGCGCGGGCACTGGTCCCCGACGTCCGAACGTGGTCCTGTGCTTATTGTTGTGGACTCACTGCCCCGGGCCTGCTGAACCTACCCGTCCAGTCCAGTGTGCTGATCCGCAGTGTCCGTGAGCGGCCATGACCAGGGGTGGCGGAGGAGGCCCGCCCAAGCAGGGCCCCATGGACAAGTTTGCCGGGCCCAATGGTGGCGCCGGGGCGTCTGGCGGAGGTGGCGGATCAGGGCCGGACAACGCTGCAATCCTGGCGGCCATTACCCAATCCCGGGACATGCTGGACGCCAAAATAGGGGCGGTGGGAGCGGACGTTACGCTGCTTCGCCAGGACCTCCGAAACGCAGTGGCGAGGATCACTGAGACTGAATCTCGAGTATCGGTGACCGAAACAGACATTGGCGCCCTAAAGAAACGAATGGCGGAGGTGGAGTGCGTCCAGAGGACGCTTGCGGCCCGCGTGGAGGATGCCGAAGGGCGCGCACGGAGAAATAACCTCCGCTTCCTTGGCTTTCCGGAGCGGTGCGAGAAAGATGGCATGGAGCGTTTCCTGACTCACTGGCTGGAGAGCTGGGTCCCCGAGGGGACCCTGTCGGCGTGTTTTGTGATTGAACGGGCGCACAGGGCCCTGACTCAGCGGCCGCCTGAGGGGGAACGTCCTCGGCCGGTCATCGCTCGGCTGCTGAACTATCATGACCGTGATGCCATACTGCGGGAGGCGAGGACCAAGGGCTCGCTTACATATGAGAATCATGCCATAATGATCTTCCCGGACTACACGAAAATGGTTCAGCAGCAGCGACAATCCTTTGTGGCCGCCAAGGCTAAGTTGCGGGGCCTGAAGCTTCAATACTCTCTCCTGTACCCGGCCCGCCTGCGGGTAGTACACCAGTCCCGGACACACTTCTTCGATACACCCGAGGAGGTTTTTCGCTGGACCGATGAGACGGTGCGACTTCGGCCCCACGCCCAGCCGGGGCTGGATCCTGGCGGGTCCCAGAGATCATCACCGGAGCGGACGGACCGCACCAACCGGAGAGGGAAGCATCGAAGGTCCAGATCTAAGAAACGGTCAGCTTCCGCCAGTGCGACGCAGACGACCGACACAATTGACTCTGAACACTCTGATGCTGGCAGTTGAACCCTGGTGGTGCCTGGCCGTTGGTGTTGCCCGCAATGGATCGACTGGTGAGACTGTTCCATGAGACTTTGCCTGAGCTTCTCTGTATGCTTTTAAAACACTCTAGGGCTCTGGGTAGAGCCACTGCGGGGCTCGGGTGGCGGCTTCTATGGGCCTTAGACCCTCACGAGTAGTGGGTGTTGTTGGGGGGGTGGTGAGTGAGTGTTGATGGGGGTGTTGGGATCCATTGGTATGGTGGGCCTTGGGTTCTCTGTTCTGGACCCGGGTCTCTCCATGCCGCGACAGATACTTCACTGTTTTCTGAGGTATTGGGGTGGGGGGTGTGGGGTGCAGGGGGGGGTTGTCTTATTGTTGGGGGTTGGGGGGGTCGGGGCCGGAGGGGGCCGGGTGGGTTTTGGGGTACTGGGTGTTCGGGTTGGGAGGGTGGGACCACACGTGTCTTTGGCTTTTGATCTTGTTGCTTGGTGGGGTGCGCCAGGGTGGGGTGGGGGGCCGGATGCTGGACACTGTCTTGATCATGGCTGATACTACGACTGTACCTCCTCAAAAGACCCTGCGTGTTGTGACGTGGAATGTGAGGGGTATTCTGGACAAAATCAAGCGTGGGGCAGTGCTGCGTTGGGGGAAAAGAGAGATGGTAGATGTGCTGCTGCTTCAAGAGACTCACATGCTGGGCTCTAAGGCCCTTAGCCTCCAGAGGTTCGGGTTTCAGCAGGTGTACCATGCCGGTTTTACGAGGGGTTCGCGGGGGGTGGCTATCTTAGTACACCGCAGGTTGGCTTATGTGCATGACAAGCAGTGGATTGATCCTCAGGGCCGATATATCTTCATCAAAGGCCGGTTGGGTACTGAACAGGTGGTTTTTGGTAGCGTATATGCCCCCCCCCTCTGCAGTGGGCCTTGTCTGAGCGGCTATTCGCGCTGTGGGATGAGATTCCGGAGGTCCTAACCATGGTGGGGGGCGACTGGAACGAGGTTATGGATGTAGGCCTGGATCGTCTGAGGCGGGTACCTGTGGTGTCGGATCCCCCCCCCACTATTGCTCCCACCAAATTGCATGCGACTGCGAGTGGTCTGGGCTGGGTTGATGTATGGCGGCACTTTCATCCTGCTGTGCGTGAATTCACATATGTGTCGGCGGTGCATGGGTCCTTCTCGAGACTGGACTATCTGTTTGTGCCGGGTGCCTGTCTGAGTCGGGTCAAGGATGCTATGATACTTCCCAGGGGCCTGTCTGATCACTCCCCCGTCCTAGCTACCATGACCCTCCCCTCCACGAGACAGCCGTTTCGATGGCGGATGTCCTCTTGGCAGTTGCAGCGGCCTGCATATGTGCATCACCTGCGTGTGGCGATTGATCATTTCTGGCGCGAGAACTTGGTTGGAGATGTGAGTGCGGTGGTGGTGTGGGAGGCGCTGAAACCCACGCTTCGGGGCGTGGATATAGCTTGGTGCGTGGCTGCCCGTCGAAAACATCGGGAGGCCATAGTGACCGCCGCGGCCCGCGTGGAGGAGCTGGAGCAGCGTGGTCGGCTTGGGAGCGACGAGGGCATTGTGAGGCAGCTCTTGCAGGCCCAGCAAGCATACGCCTCTGTTCTTTATGAGGAAGCCCGGCAGGCGTGGCTCGCCACGCGCAGCAGGGTGTATCAGTGGGGCGACAAGTCCTGTACTATGCTGCATAGATTGTGCCAGGCGACCTTCCAGCCCCTGGTATTGCCGGGCCTTACTGCAGATGACGGTTCGGTCATGACCGACCCGGACTTGCTGGCGGCTAGCTTTGCCCGTTATTACGAGGCGCAATACGCTCCCCGGGATCATTTAGAGGCGAGCGAGATTTCCGCGTATCTTGACGACCTGCTACCGCAGGCCGTCCCCGATGAGACCAGAACCGCACTGGACGCCCCGCTTACGGCTGAGGAGCTCGGAGAGGCCCTTGGTCAACTGAATACGGGTAAGGCGCCCGGCCCGAGTGGCTACCCGAGTGAATTCTACAAAAAGTTTCACGTCCAACTGGGGCCCCACTATCGCTGTGCTCTAGAGGAGGCACGGGCTCGGGGAGAGCTGCCGCCGGATTGGCGTCATGCGGAAATCGTGGTATTTTTGAAGCCGAACAGGGCACCGGACCGACATGACTCGTACAGGCCGATTTCCCTTCTCAACATTGAGGCCAAGGTTCTAGCTAAGGCCTTGGCAAACCGCCTCCTGCCCCACGTTGCTGACCTAGTCCACCCTGATCAGGCTGGATTTATGCCTCGCAGGGCCACTCGCCATAATATTCGGCGGGCGCAGGCAGCAGTGGATGCTATGGGTGCTAGAGATGAACAGGCGGCTCTCCTCCTAGCGGACATGGACCGGGCCTTTGATTCGGTGAGCTGGGCATATCTGTTCACACTGTTGGCCCGCCTCAACCTGGGGCCGGTCTTCCTGTCGTACATTCGTCTCCTCTACACCAACGTTACGGCCTCGGTCCGCGTGGCCGGTGCTACCTCTGGGCGCTTCCATGTGGGTCGTGGTACTCGGCAGGGTTGCCCGCTGTCCCCGTACCTGTTTGCCCTCGCCATGGAACCTCTGGCGTCGCGGATACGTGCGGATGACCGGTTGCGCGGTTTCGTTTGGAGTGAGGCTCTGGTGGATAGGATTGCACTGTATGCGGATGACGTCCTCCTCTTCCTTACGGATCTACGGCGATCAGGTCCCCGAGTTCTGGAAATCATGCGGGAGTTTGGCCGGGTCTCGGGCCTTCACCTCAACCTGAATAAATCGACCCTGTGGGTGCTGGGCGGTGGTGTGGTTGCTGACCCCTGGGCTGCTGAGTTACGAGTGGCCTCGGACGGCCTAAAGTATCTGGGAGTTTTTCTCTCGGAGTCGCGGGCCGTGGCCTGGGCGCGTGGAGTCTTGCCGGTGTGGGAGCGGGTTCAGGCTGATGTCAAGACATGGGCTAGAATGCCGCTTACTATCTTTGGGAGATCGGCCATCTTCAAGATGGTGGCGCTTCCGCGGCTCCTGTACCAAATTCAGAACTTCCCATACCCCATTGGCCTGGAGTGGTTCCGTCAGGTTAACTCAGTGCTGGGCCGCTTCCTGTGGGGGGGTGGTGCGGCCAGAGTGGCGTTGAAGACGTGCTTTCTGTCCACATACAGTGGTGGCCTGGCCACCTCGGACCTCCTCTCTTACTACCAGGCTTCCCATCTGCTGGTCCTAAATGAATGGTGGTATGGTGATAGAGGAGATCCGGCTTATGCCCTGGAACGGTTGCTCATGGGTGACCGCACGCTCCACACGATTCTCTATTCCGCTCGCTTACGCCGTGCATTGCCATCGGTCACCGGAGTGGTCTTTGCGGTGTGGCGACAGTCATTGCGCCGCATGGGATGGTGGGGCAGGCTGACGGCTGAGACGCCGCTTTGGCACAATGGTTTGCTCCCGGAGCTGGCGGCCCTGACTGGGTTTGAGGGTTGGGAGGCCATTGGGATTACTCAGCTGGGCCAGGTTGTGTCGGGCACCACCCTCAGATCCTTTGAAGAGCTCCGTGCAGAGTTCCAAATGCCTCAGTCCCAGTTCTTCCGCTACCTCCAGCTGCGGCATGCCCTCGCCCCGAGCATTGCCGGTCTCGACTCCCTGCCGGACTTTAGTCCAGTAGAGGCCAAGGTATTTATGGGGGACTTGGGGGACAGGAAGGTCTCTAGGATCTACCAGACACTTGTAATTCATTGCTCCTCCACCCTACACTCCCTTCGGGAGGCGTGGGAAGTGGACGTGGGCCCCCTTGATGAAGACGACTGGAGGGAGGCACTGGAATCCCCACGTGGAACTGCCATTGCGATCCGGCTCCGGCTAATTCAATTCAAATATCTGCATCGTGCCTATTATACCCGTGAGCGGTTGTGGAAGGCTGGGTTGATTGCGTCCTCGGAATGCCTGCGTTGTGGAGTGGTGCCTGCCTCTCTGGTGCATACGGTGTGGTCGTGTAGCCGATTGACTGGGTTCTGGAGGGGCGTGTGGAGTTGTCTGGCTGAGGTCCTGGGCTGGGATCTTCCCCGTACCCACCGGCTGGGCCTCTTGCATATCATGGAAGGGATTGGTGGTAATGTATATAAGCGCCACTTGTTGCTATTGGGGCTGGTGGTGGCTAAGCGGGACCTGGCCCGAGCGTGGAAGTCAGTGAGGGCTCCCCCCTTGTCTGCGTGGAAGGCTGGGCTGGATTATTTCATGGGTCTGGAGAGGCCGATCTTTGAGGCGAGGGGGTGCCCGCGCAAACACTACAAAATTTGGAAGCGTTGGGCCGACTATCGTGGTCTGTCCTTGGACCCCCCGGCGGAGCAGGAGGAGGACATTTGATCGCAGTGACAATCTTGGCCCGCAGCGATAACGCCCTGGTGGAATTACACCCACATATTTCTCTTCCCTGTTGCTATATATACACGTGTGGTGGGGGGGGTTGGGGGGGGGGTTCTTAGAATGGGGGGGGTGGCGTTGGGGGTTAGGGTAGGGTGTTGGGGAATTTCTATACTAAGCCTATTCTGAATCTGTTTTATTATTTGCTGCCTGTGTAATTGCTATATTGATTTTGTTGTGGTGTTCTTGATGTGTGGAGATGCCACATTTGTGATGATCATTTGCTTAATAAACTTGGTTGTGAAAAAAAAAAAAAAAAAAAAAAATACTTCTAGATCTTCCTCTGTTCTCAATGAATTGATTAAGGCCAAATCTGCTTTTAGCAAGCTTGACACAATTGATGCATGTCATTTTCTTCTTAAAATTAAGTTCAAGTATGACGGGGGTCAAAATAAAGCTGGCAAGATGTTGGCCAATTACTTAAAAATTAAATCTGAACGTAAAAATATTGTTCCTATCCTAAATTAATCTACTAATATTTTAGCGTCCTCTGATGAAGATATTGCAACTGCATTCCATGATTATTATCGATCATTATAATCTTGTGATAGGAATCCCTCTAATCAAAATTGACACACCTTTTTTTCAGGCCTCTCTAATCCCCCTTTGCATCCTGATAAGAGTTGAATTACTAGAAAGAGAGGTTACTCTTCAAGAGATAACGTAAGCTGTTAAATCCTTTAAAAAAAAAAAAGAAATCGAAAGCGCCAGGTCCTGATGGTCTTTCTGCTGAATTTTTTTCTACTTTTTCCTCTATTTTTGCTCCCAAACTTCTGGCCCTTTTTTAACTCTTTCATTGTTGATTCCAAAGCTTCTGGCTCCTTTATGGAGGCGTTGATTGTCCTTATTCCCAAACCTGATAAGGATCATTCTCTCTGTAAAAACTATCGCCCCATTTCATTAATCAATTATGAATATAAGATATTTGCTCGAATCCTCGCCTCTCGCCTTGAGAATATTATACCACTCTTGGTTAAGACAGATATAGCTGGTTTTATTAAGGGCAGATTGGCTTCCGATAATGCTCGCATGTTTGCTAATTTTATCTCTTTCGGGAAGAAGTACAAATCCCCACTTGCATCATTGTCATTAGATGCCAAGAAGGCTTTTGATCACATAAACTGGCAATTCATGTTCAATACACTCCAATGGTTTGGTTTTGGCCCAAATTTTATTTCTTATCTTAAATTGTTATTTCTTTTCCTCGCGCTAGTAATTGTGTTAATAACCATTTTTCTAAATCTTTTCCGTTATATAGAGGCACATGCCAAGGTGGTCCCCTTTCGCCCTTGTTATTTGTTTTATGTCTAGTACCTTTCCTTGAGCATATTAGAGTTAATTCATGTATTTCTGGCTTTTCACATAATTCTACAGAAACCAAATTATCAGCATACTCTGATGATATTCTGGTATATATGTCTGACCCTAATACCTCCCTCCCTCCCTCCATTTTTGGATGAGGTTCGGTTACATTCCAGTATCTCTGGATATAAGTTGAACTTTTCTAAGACAGAAGTCTTACCCTTGAACTCTCTTTGCTATCAATATTTGTTTAATAATACTAATTTTACCTGGCGTCCCACAAAAATTAAATACCTTGGTATTTGGGTTTCCTCTACCTTATCTACCACCATCAGTTATACATTTAATGTACTAACTACCAAAATACAATCACTCCTCCTTTCATGGTCCCCTCTTCAGTTGTCATGGTGGGGTAGATTAGATAATATTAAAATGATGATTGTACCCCATGTCCTTTATAAATTATCCATGCTACCTTTTCGGATTCCTGCTTCATATTTTTATTTATTTATTTATGCAATTTAGAAAACGCACAAATACCCGGAGGTGTCTCGGCGCTGCAGAACAACAAAGCAGAGTGAATAAGATAAATCATTGGTTAAAGAGCCAGGTCTTTAAGTGTTTCCTGAAAACAAGCAGGGAAGGAAAATCCGAGGTCGGGGAGTCCAGTTGTGGTGGACCCCGAGAGGGATCCTGAGAAGATACTGAGCTGGGGACTTGCCTGGGTGGATAAGCAGACAGGAAGTGAGCCGTCTTGGGCTGAGAGCCGCCGGAAGCGCCCGCCACGCCCACGGAGGGAGTGGCCCCCTGCCTCCTGCAGCCGCAACCGGACCTGGTGAGCCCCGTGCGGGACCCCGGGCGCCCCCTCGCTGAGTGGAGGGGTCCGGCCCGGACGACCCGAGGGGACGAGTGACAGCGCTCGGCGCTGATAAATCCGGAGCAGGGCCGCCATCTTGAGGACCCGGCGGGGGTCCCGTACCAGCCGAGGCGGGTCGGGCAACGCCGGCGGAACACAGGTGCTGTCACCAGACAGTCGAACACCACCCGGTACGACGAGGCACCGCTCCCGGACCCCCCCCCCGCTGGGTGGGGGCGCACTGTGAGTAGAGAAGGCGCGGGTGTGCACGGGGGCTTCTTGTGCAACGCGAACCCGCCCAGGTGGATCCTTCTTCCAGGACACGGGCCGTCGTGCCCAGTAGCGCCATAGACCCTGCAGCGGACACAAGGGTGTGGGGCGGAAGACTCCGGAAACACAACACGGGACGGCCCGCACAACGCGGGTGGGGCGCAACGAAAACATCCTCATTGCCAGAGACTTGTCGTCGCCCCACGGCTGGGGCTAGTCATCCGTAGAAGCACTCACCCCCCTGGCCTCACGTGTGGCTGCAGGGGAGGCCCTCGCGCTGCCACATTAATTGACCGGAAGCGAGTCTGAGGGTCCACGCCAGACCACCGAGGGCCACGACTGCGGGTGGACTGCGACGCCGAATACATCGGAGAGCCTTGAGGGGCGGACGACTGCCCCGAAGAAGTGCAGAAGTCCGGGTGGAACCGACTGGGGGTCTGAGTGCTCGGCTCCCCGTCCAAGATGGCCGGCAAGGGGCCGAAAAACACCGCGGCACAATCCCGCCTTGACCGGTTCGCATATGAGAGGCCCGCTACCCCCCCGCCGGACGCAAAATCACAGCCGGGCAAGACAGTGGAGGCGACGGGGGGCAAGAAGGCAACCCTGGACGATGTCATGCGGGCCCTCACACAGGTGCAGGCCACTGTGGGGTCGATCTCAGCCGAAATTACACTGATTCGGGCGGATTTCCACAAGATGACGGAGAAAGTGAACACGATGGAACTTGTGACCAAGGCCTTGGTGGAAGATGTGTCGGAACTGCAGATTAGTATGGAACGTATCACGAAAGAAAATAAGGAACTGCGTGACAAGCTCGATGACCAAGAAGGGCGCTCGAGACGGAATAACATCCGTATAATAGGTGTGCCGGAATCGGAAGACACGAGGACAATGGACTTGTATGTGGAGAATCTCATCAAACAGCACCTGCAACCTAAGGGACTTTCACATTTTTTCACTGTGGAGAGGGCACACAGAGTCCCGGGAGGACGCCGGCAAACGGGAGCGCACCCCAGGCCGATCATAGCACGGCTCTTTAATTTCAGAGATCGAGATGTCATTCTACAAGCGGCGAGAACCTCACCCCCTATTAGGATTCAAAACTCCACGCTAGCCTTTTTTCCGGACTACACGGCGGAGGTCGCGCGGAGAAGGAGAACTTTCTTCGAGGTAAAGAAAGAACTGAGAGCCAGGGAGATCCCCTATTCAATGCTTTTTCCGGCCAAACTCCGGATTGTGGCCGACAATAAGACTTGGTTTTTCGATAACCCAGAGGCAGCACAGGACTGGCTGGAGGGTTGGCGGGCGACAGGCCGCCCTCGTCGCTCCAGCAGACAGACCAAAAACCGCAATGGTGAACCCCAGCAGGATCTACAATCAACCGGCGAGGAAGCGGAGCCACCATCGTCTCTGCCCACTATTCGAGAAGGGGACGATGATGGAGAACAGTGATCCCCAGATAGTGGCAAATTGAACTGAATGCAACGCTGTCCGACGATGCCGCCTTGGACACTGGGCTGAGGGCCTCCGCGGCCGAAGGAGGGGGCCGCCGACTCCGGAGAGTCCTTCACCCCAGCGTGCAAGTACTATGTTTTGGGTTGGGATCAGGCACTCTGCTGAGTTGGGGGGGCGGGCAGTTCTAAGTCCGTTGAGCAGGGGGGCAGGGAGGGGGGGAGTTGGGGGTACTGTAGTTTTTGGGTTTTTAGTTGGTTTTCAGGGTCTGGACAGGAATCTTAGGATACATGCGCGTAGAGTAGCGGAACCATGGCATAACACTTATTCTCACTTCATAGGAGGCTTGGTGCCTCACGATCCTGGCCGCACAATCCACTCTTTCAAGAATGGTGGGAGGGGACGATAGTATAGGGCCGGCAGCCCCGTTGCACATCATGTCCTGGAATGTGAGGGGTCTGGGAGACAAAATTAAAAGAGGGCTAGTGCTACAAGGCATAAAGAGACTGAACCCCGCTCTGGTCCTACTGCAGGAAACGCATCTAACAGGCACAGCGACACGGGCCCTAGATAGGAAGGGGTACAGTATGATTGTTCACTCTGAATTTACGAAGGGATCCCGTGGCACGGGGATACTAATGCACCGATCATCTAGATTCATAACCCAATCCACTAGGATCGACACACAGGGGCGCTTCGCGGCGACACATGGGCAGTGGGAGGGAAAACCACTTAACGTAGTCTCGGTGTATATTCCGCCGGCACTACACGCCACTGCTCTCCCAGAGCTGGGAAAATTCTTACTAGACCTACCGGAAGGGGATCTCATTATAGGGGGCGACTTCAATGCTGTGGCACATAACTCTATGGATCGCTTCCCTGTGCGCACACTAACACCGGGGCCCTCCCGACTGCACGACTTCATGGAAGCACAGGGGTTGATAGACATATGGAGGCGGTCCCACCCGGACGATCGACAATACACATATTACTCGGCGGTCCATGACAGCCTCTCGAGAATTGACTACCTCCTCACACTGGGGGGGGGCCTCCTCACTGTTGCCGAAGCTCAAATCCGTCCACGAGGGGTCTCAGATCATTCCCCGCTGACGCTGACTCTTTCCAATCATACACGGACACGCACACGCATCTACCCGATCTACCCAGGATACCTTAGAGAACCGACAGTAGCCAAGGCATTAAAAAGGGGCACGAGGTCTTATTTCACCGAAAACATAGGGTCAGTAGATTCCCCTACCACCTTGTGGGAAGCCTACAAGACGGTTCTGCGCGGGCAAGCCATCTCAGCTATAACCCACCATAAGCACACGCTGCGTCAGGAGCTGTTAGATTTAGAGGGACAACTCGAAAGGGCCACACGAGACCACGAGAGGGACCCGACCGGGGAAACACAACACGCGCTCCGGCTGTGTCAGCAACGTCATACAGCACATGTGCGCCGCAGGGTGATGGATAGTGAAACAATGAAGATTTTGGATCCTACATCTCCCCAGCCCGGATCTCAACAACAGGGAAAACAGAAAAAGTTGGCTGGACAGGAAAAATTATCAAAAAAATTCTACAGCCACGCAGTCAAGACGCACCACGTGACCACTGGATTATAATTCCAAACACATTTATTTTGTCATTTTTTTCAAAGTTTCTCAAAGTTCAAAAAACAAGCACAAACAAAATGACCATCAGAACAGTGGGTTCATGTACACAGTATCTACAAAAGTACAGTTTTTCAAATATACAATATTTACATCAATCGAATCACACGAAACAAATAGTGACACACCAAAACAATAAAGCATACACTGATTCAATTAAATTGCAGTTATATACAGTGCAAATGATGCAAGAAACACAAAAAGAGAACCAGTCCTTAGAACATTAAGGCCAAGGGACAGGCGGGATCAAGATGGAAATGGGTGCCTGCCTGTCTACCAAAACCTGTGGTCAAGTATTTCTTGAGGGTTACACTGCTAGGGTCCAAAATACTGGAAATAGTTGTATCCTAGCGGCACCCTTTGAGATTACCACAGGGTGGAAGTGTCGACGCGTTTCGAACCTAGATGTTATAGGTTCTCTTCAGGACAGGGACTGGGGACAATGGATCTTCACAAGGCCACAAAAGTTGCCGAAGTGTTGGTAGGTCGCACAAAGCGTTCAAGGCTGTAGTTTACGCACTGATGAGCTGAAAACGTGATGCCCGCAACGCGGAGCACACTCAGGGTTGATGGACCGCTCTCATTTTGCAGCGCAGGTAATGATAGCTGAACTCAGAACACACAGCGAGCAATGCGGGCGCCTGGGCACGAAACCCGATTCAGGCCAGCAGGCGGTGTCAATATCACCGAGTCTCGTTGTTCAAACGGAGTTAATCTGTCAATTCCACACGGAGTTCAGTCTATGCAGGGTGATGGATAACATGGCAGCGACAACACACAGGGTGTACGACGTCGGCGACAAGGCGGGTAAACTGTTGGCCTGGCTAGAAAAGAAGCGGGGAGGGCAGAGGGCCATATTGCAATTGAAGGATCCAGAGGGCGTGGTGCGGACCGGGCCGTCTCAAATAGTGGACCTACTGGCGGACCATTTCCACTTAATATATTCGCCTGATTTCGAGGTCTCCCGTGAGATGGCAGAAGGGTCTCTCGCTGGAGTGCCTACTCGTACTCTACCGCAGGATAACCGGGACGAGCTGGACTCGGACCTGACGGCTGAGGAGATACAGGTGGCTATCGCGGCGTTATACCCAGGGAAGGCGCTTGGCCCTAACGGTGTGCCGATAGAATGGTACAAGACCATGGCGGAGACGCTGTCGACGCCTTTACTCCAAATGTACAAGGAATGCCAGGAACGGGGGCAGCTGCCGCCCGACCAGCGCACGGCCACTATAATCGCAATACCAAAGCCCGGAAAACCCCCTGATGAATGCGGATCGTACCGCCCGATCTCCCTCCTTAACGCCGAAAGTAAAATTTTGGCGAAACTATTGGCCACTAGACTGCTGCCTCATCTGGCGCACCTAATTCATCCGGATCAGTCGGGCTTTATGCCACACCGGAGCACGGCGCTGAACCTTCGACGGCTGCACGGCGTGCTGGCACGCGCACCGCTATTGGAGGAACAGGCGGCGGTGCTATCGTTGGATGCCAAAATGGCGTTCGACATGGTAGAATGGCGATATCTCTTCGCGGTTCTGGAACATTTGGGTATTGGTGCGAAATTCATATCATGGGTCAGGCTACTGTACACCGACCCCGTAGCACGGGTGACGGCCAATGGTCACATCTCGAGGGAGTTCCCGCTGGCGAGAGGCACGAGGCAAGGATGCCCGCTCTCGCCGCTGCTATTCGCCTTAGTGTTGGAACCCTTGGCGACGGTTATCAGAACCACACGGCTGCTGAAGGGCATCCACTGGGGAGGCGACTGGGAGGATAGAGTCTCCCTGTACGCCGACGACATGTTAATCTACCTCACGGACCTCGCAAATGGTATACCGGTCCTGCTGGCCCTATGTGAGAAACATGGCACGGCGTCGGGGTATAAAATTAACTGGGCAAAATCGGTACTTTACTTGATCAGTGGCACTCCACCGCCCCTGAACTCGGACTGCCCGTTGCAGGTAGAATCCTTTTCCTTTAAATACCTAGGGATTCGAATCACACGGGAACAGGCGACCTTTCGTGACCTTAACCTTCAGCCACTGCTAGACAGGTTAAAGGCAGACGTGCGCCATTGGAAGACCCTCCCTTTAACTCTGCTAGGTAGGGCGGCGCTCTTCAAAATGATGGCACTGCCGCGCTTCTTGTATGTCCTGGAAAACACGCCGGCGTTGGTTCCACCGTCGTTTTTCCGCCAGGTGTCTGCACAGTTGTCAGGCCTGCTGTGGGGAGATAAGCCGGCCAGGGTCGCGCAATTGAAACTGGTTAGAGACTGGTATAGCGGGGGGATAGCGCTCCCAAACCTTGAATTGTACTACTGGGCATCCCACCTTAAGGTGATCAACCAATGGATCCATGTTTCACAGGATGACCCAGCATTCCTGGCTGATAGGAGTCAACTAGGCTTAAACACCCTACTGGCCCCGCTTTATAATAAGGGACTGTTGACAAAATTGAGAGGCCCAACCAAAAACACACGGTGTCTATATGGCATAAAGCTCAAAGACGACTAGCCTGGGAGGGGGTGATTACCAAGCTCACGCCACTATGGGATGCTAAGGCCCTAGGTACTCTGCGGCGCAGTAAGGGGTTTGACCGGTGGGACGACATCGGGATCTCCACCGTAGGAGACATGTGGACAAGGGAAGGAGTGATCTCATTCGCGGCCCTGAGGGAACAGTATGACATGGGATTAAACGAAACATACCGATATGTACAAATTAGGCATGCACTCCTGGCGGTACTGGAGCCAGGTACGACGGTCCCGGAATCGGCCCCGTTAGAGGACAGATTGCTTACGGACTACATGGAGGCTAGTGCTACCTCACTCACCTACCGTAAACTGTTGAACAACCTACCGGACCCGCTGGTGAAACTGAAGGAACACTGGGAGGACGAGCTTGGGGAACTGGATGAGACAAACTGGAATGCAGCATTGGCATCGCCCAGGGAGGCGGGTATATCCTCACGCTTTAGATTGGTACAATTTAAAATACTGCACAGGGTCTACTACACCCGCACGACACTGCACAGAATCCACAGGGCAGATCACCCGTATTGTCTAAGAAACTGTGGGGAGGAGGGTACGCTGTTCCATACGTTATGGGCCTGCCCCAGTATACAAGACTATTGGAGGCGTGTAGCACGCACGGTAGGCCAGACTCTGAACACGTCATTTACACCTGACCCCAGGGTATGCCTGCTGAATGTGTGGGACCAGACCGACCTGACACAGCATGGGAGGAGATGGGTAATCATTGGTATGATGTTGGCAAAGCGTGACATAGCAATGAACTGGGGGGCGCACAACACCCCGACCCTGGCTCAATGGTGCAGAAACATGGATATGTTAATGATGACGGAAAGAGCAGTTTACCAACAGAGACTCAACCCACGTAAGTGGAATAAGACGTGGTCACCATGGAATGTGTATAGGGGGGAGATCTGTCAACCACTGCCTGAGGACGATGATATTGATAGCGCGGGGGAGGATGAGGAGATGGAATGAGCGGGAGGAGTGGTGGGAGGGGGAGAGAAGTTAGGGGCAACAGGATGCACAAGCCTCGTGAATTGACATAATGATAAGTTTGTGATTGATATAAACCATGCATATTGCCTTGTGCTGCTACCACTCACGCAAATGGTACAATTTAATTCTGCCAACGGACACGTGTCTTGACCCTTTGTTTGTAAAGTTATAACTCAGTATACAGAAAAAAATTGAAAAGTTGCTTGAATGGTTGGACGCAGCTGAATGTTGAGGCTGCGCTGACAAATGTTTACCAGTGACTGATTAATCTATGACAGCAACAATAAAAACAATTTAAAAAAAAAAAAAAAGTACTTTTGAAAGTGTTCCGTTCAAAGCCATCTAGGAAACTTTATATAGCATTTGTGCGCTAATCTAGACATTGGATCGAGGCTAGGAATGGAGGAGCTACAAATTGGTTCCATCTATGATCTGACTTAATCACTATCTGGTAGGTTACATTTGCACTCAGACTTCCATGTATCTAATTTTTACATTTCATCATTACCTTTATTCCTGCAAAAACGTTAACTCATGCAATCTGCACTTAAAGTGAGATTTAACGTTTAATAAAGCCTTTTGAATATACGTAGTGTGGATTTCTTGTGTAAGCCCACCTTTTGGGAACATGGGTCCCCCAACTTACTAATAAATATAATCTTGCAATTTGTGGCAGGAATAAACATTGCTTAATACACGTTATCTCCAGGTAAGTCGTGGCAAATATGTGAGTCACAGCCTGTGTGTGTCTTTTCTGCTCATGTTGGTCAGTTGACTTGTAAAATGTATCACAATAACTTAATGAAGTCAACCTCCGTGAGTAGCAGCTCAAATAAGCAGCCACCTTGATCTTTAAACTTCACTCAACAACAATCAGCTTTGGCTCAGGTCAATTCTTAAGTGACTCCACCATCAAGGCTCTTAAAGTGTTTTAGCTGGTAGACACATGCAATCAGATCTACAACTGCAGCATGAGCACAAAAAGCTGGAGCATAGGGAAACTAGTGCTGAACACATGCACACAACCACACAAACACACACAACCACACCACACATACAATCTCACACACAACCACACTCACAACACACACAGCCACACACAACCACACACCCACACACAACCATAACCAAACAATCACACACACAACCCCACACACAACCAACCGCACACACACAACCATACACACAAACAACCACCCCCAACCACACCCAACCACACATACCACACACACAACCCCGGACACACACAACCACACACACACAACCACGCACATCTATCTATCGCCCTCACTCTATCTATCACCCTCACTCTATCTATCTGTCGCCCTCACTCTATCTATCTGTCTGTCTGTCTATCTATCTGTCTATCTATCGCCCACACTCTATCGCCATCACTCTATCTATCTATCGCTTTCACTCTATCTATCTATCGCTCTCACTCTATCTATCTCTCGCACTCACTCTATCTATCTCTCGCCCTCACTCTATCTATCTATCTATCGCCCTCCCCCTATCTATCTATCGCACCACCACAGCATCACTCAGGGGCACCACAACATCACTATGAGCTACCACAGCATCACTGAATGCCACAGCATCACTCGTCGCCACCATAACATCACTCATCGCCACCACAGCATCAATCTGTGCAACCATTCAACAACAACTGGTTCAAATATTTACTCTCAATGTTTCAAGCTTTATTACAAATGTCACAAAAAGATGTTAATATTTCCCTTCTGTTCTTGGATTTTCGTCACAATAAAATACACTGAACATAATCTTCACAAAAGTTATTTACAAAAGTTTAAGCTATTGCCATTATAAATTACAATACATTTTATTTAAGTATTAATTATTTTAAAAAATGTAAAGCCATTGTTATTTGTAATATCAATACATCTAAGTCACGTAAATACAAAACATGTTGCATTACAAATGCTATAGGTGTCACATTTGCAAAACTTAACAGTATTGGTATAAATACCAATAAATAACAGTATTTGTAAATTACAAAGCTATTAATTTCGCTATTTTCAAAACCAACACATAAATAAAAAATGTGTAATTTACAATACCAATAGCTCAAATTTTCCTAATGCGAGACCTATTGCATTGCAAATGATTGTTGATTTATTTATTGCACTAGCATTTAAAGATTTTATTTGTCCTGTTGGAAAGAGAACTCTAAATTATCATTATTAACTTGGTGGAACTATATTTGTGACAAACACAGGATTGCTACTGTTTCTTCTCTTAATCCTTCTCAGAAAATTAAATCTGACCTACTTTGGCTACCCTTTACTTCTCATCTTTCTACACATGCACCTGCATCTTAATTTCTTACTTTCTCTTAATCTCTATCTCTCTTTCATTCTTTTCTTCTTTTCCTCTATATCTCTTTATTTCCTCTTGTTTTCTTCTATCTTTTTTCACCTCTTTTTATCTTCTTCTCTTTTGAATTATCTGCTCATGTTTTCTTGTATATATTAATTGTTCTATTTTATTCATAATGTGTTCATTTGCTTAATATATGTCTCTCTTTTTCTGAAAACTTAATAAAAAATTATCAAACAAAAAAAAACAATATAAAGAAACTGTTAAAGCTACATTTAAAAACATAGGCCTTGGAGAATTCACTTGCATCTAACTCGATTAAAAACTCCAGTTCTTTTTAGAAACGTATTAACTCCAATGTTTCTAATCCTGCTACAATCTCCAGTTTAGACTTACTAATTGCATCTGACTGGATCAAGCCCTTCTCTTATATATCTGAGGAGGAAATTTGGCCTACTCTTGATTATTTAGGGATCAAGTACCCATCTCACACTAACTTGCGTATGACCTTTGGGTTAATTGAAGACAAACATGCAATTATCAGCAGCACATCTATGAAAGTGCCGGGCCCAGATGGGGTTCCTATGGACCTATTCAAAAGTAATACTGACCTCTGGGCCACAAATGTTGCTATGGTACTCAATGCTGCCAGTAATTTAAGGATTTCGGGATCTAGATCCCAATCAATGATAGTCCCTGTACATAAAAAAAGGCTGTAGAAATGATAGACATCTATACTGTCCTATTTGACTAGGTGGTCAACAAAATAAATATATATAGCAGGGAGAGAACAGAACAGATCTTAAGTTAAGCTAAATGTTTTTTTGCTGAGTAACAATACAGCTTCAGATCTGCATTGGGCACGGTAGAGCAAAGTCTCAATTTACACCTTACAATTGACAAGGACACCGTTGACAATAAAGGCTCATTGCATTGGACCTTTATGGACCTCATTTGGCCTACGATAGTGTTAATAGGCTAAAACTTTAGTCCATGCTTTCCATTATAGGTGTTGACTCGGATACTTTAACCTCTGCAACATTTGCACATTACCTAAATGCCACGGGACACTACAACACTATGGGAGACTGCGCTGAGGCTTTTAAATGGGCCAGGGGAGTAAGACAAAGATGTGCGATACCAAGATTCTATTCATTTTAGATATGGATTAAGAATCTTTTTTAGGAATAGGGGACAAGGATGCTCTGTGCATTTGTAATAATATAGTTCAGATTGTACTACACTCAAATGATGTGGTTTTACTGGCCAGGACAGCTAATGCCTTAAATGAGTTACTTGATGGTTTCCAAAACACAGCCAGCAGTGGTGTTTCTGGACGGCACAGATCAACCATCCCAATCTTATAGTTCTCTTATGCCCACTACCGGAGTTCTGACCACAAAACTCAATCCTTGGTCAATGTTTTCACAATATTAGGAGGGCAACCCAATTTCCTTGTTCACATTGAACTTTCCAATTTGATTTCCATGTATCTGTAATCACTCTTGTTTTCAATTACTTTCCATATTTCATTTTTCAATCAATTCCCAAATGGTGGTGTCTTTTTCCATAGCGTTCTTTTTATGAAGTATCCAATTCCATCACACTTAACCCCTTGCATGCATGGGATGGCCGGGAGCCATCCCACACCACAGTTGGCTTGTGCATTGGACCGCTCCAGCCGTCCTAGCACCCACCCACAGAGGGAGCACTGGTGCTCCCCTCGTGGGCTGCCCTTTAAATTACCCCCATCAGGGAAGGCAGCGGAAGCCCTTATGCTGCCCTCCTACCCGCCCCTCCACATTATCTAATAAAGTCAGCGTCATTAGATGAAGTCTGGCACGCTGGAAGCTAGAAGGAGGTGACTTTCTCCCCGGGAGGTGGGGGGAGGTGTTTAAAACCAAGAGGCATCGGGGAAAAGGAAAGGGTTTGCAGTTATCTTGGCCGTTTCTGCCACCCTGTGGGGCAGATTGGCAGATTTATTTAAAATTGTGTGTGCCCCACTATGTCACCAGAATTTTCTTTTCTTTTTTATGTTGGGGAGCGGCCCTTGGGCAAGGGTCGCTCCCCTTTATGGAGGTCATCAATCTATTTTTAGGCCCATTTGCTGCCAAATGGAGCAGAAGCTATTAGTCACCAGGGATTTCTTTGGCAATGTCGGGAAGCGGCCCCTTGGGCTAATGTTGCTCCCCTTTATTGCGGCATATCTTTTTATCCATTTCTGCCCCCCCTTGGGGGCAGATAGGCCTTCTGTAGTGAGTCCCATCTGCCCTCAAGGAGGGGCAGAAGACTCTGGACAATAGGGATTTATTATTAATCAATTTCGGCGATGCACCGTGCAGCCCTTTGGGCAAGGGTCGCTCCACATTACTGGGGTGATTATTCTGCTATTTCTGGGTAGATCAAGCTTAGGTTTTTAGGCCCATCTGTCCCCAGAGGGAGGCGGGGAGAAGCCACTAACCACCAGGGATTTACTTTTTAGATTAATGTTGGTGATGTCGGGGAGCGGGGCAAGGGTCGCTCCCCATTACTTGGGTGATTATTTTGGCAGAGGTCCATTTTGGGAGTGCATGTTCTGGCTATTTGTAGGCCTATCTGCCCCCCAGCTTGGCTGGTAGATTGTGTGCGGACTGGTGCATTATTTGCATATGTGATTGTAATGTTTTATTTCACCTCTTTTTCTAGTGCAAAGCTTTTTGATTCTGGCGGTTTCCTCAGTAGTTCATCTGCAGTTTGCGTAGTTGCAGGTGTTTGAAAAACATTTTTGTTGTGTTCACTCCAAATTAGCGTTAATGTCATGCTGGAATTAATATTTTGTAATTGGCGTCATAATAGCAGCATATTTAGCTTATGTTTTGAGTGTGAAATTGTTTTTTGGGATTTGTGTACAATGTGTATTGCATTGCCTCATGTGCAATTTTCTTTTTTAATGGGATATTTTTGGTCCTAGCTGCGTCTGTGCAGAGTAGGTGGTGCTGATTCTAGGTGTTTCTGGCAAGTGAGTGGTATAGTTTTGGAAAACATAGGTCTTTGTACTAAAGCCACATTTTGTTTATTACTTATTTTACAGAGAGTTTGTTGTTGTGGACTTGTTTGTCAAGTTACCTTTATTAGTAAGGATTATGGCTAGCCGAATGATTACTGCTCAGCAGGTGGTTGGTATGTTTTTTTAATCTTCCTCTAACCTTGATTATGATACAAACAGTCAATCTGAGGCAGAGGAGGAACTGCAAGATTCTGGCAGTGAAATTTCTGTCCACGAGGAATTATCTGGTGATGAAGCTACTCTCAGAGCGGATGAAGCTACTTTCAATCCTGATTAAGTGCCTGTTTTTAGAGGAGGACACTGATGTGTTGATGGTGCATCAAGAGGCATCTGGATTGCAGCCTGGGGCTGCAAGGCTTTCCAATTGGAAGTGCTGAACTCTGGTATTATTCAAACATGGTGCAGCCGCCTGCCTTTAGTGGGAATGTGGGGTGTAGAGTGAATTGTGATTTTGTTTTTGCCTATACAGTTTCACTTGTTTATGGATGATGTATTTTGGCTGAGATTGTTGAGCAGACTAATTTGTATGCTTTACAGTTTTTGGGGGGCCAACAGTGCCAGACTTAGCTAACGGGTGGACTCCCACAAATTTGGATGAGATAAAGAAGTTTGTGAGTTTCACTTTTTTGATGGGCTTGATAAGGAAGCATCCCAGTCTTCGTATTGGTCAACCAGTTCCTTGATGGCAGCCATATTTCCTACAATTATGAGCTGTGATCAGTATTTACTTTTGCTTCAGATGCTGCATTTTGTTGATCACTAGGTGGATCAATTTCCAGAGATCATTACTTCAGGGAAAGAAATAGCTGTTGATGAATCTTTGGTCTTGTGCAAGGGCTGTTTGTTTTTTATGCAGTACATTCCTAGCAAGAGGGCACGTTATGTTATGGAATTAAGAGGTATATGTTGTCTGAGAGCAGGACAGGACAGGTCTATAATTTCTGGGTACACACTAGTAGGGATTTCACTATTGACACCCTGGGTGTCTGTCCACTTTAGGAGTTTGAGAAAACTGGGTGGTATCTTGGTAGAGGTCTTTTCAACAAAAGCCACTATTTGTACCTAGATAACTTCTACTCTGCTGTGCAATTGTTTAAGAAATTGTTCAAAGTGGACACTCTTGCTTGTGGCACAATCTGATTTAACCGTAAAGGTTACCCAGAAGAGCTTGTTTGCAAAAAGCTTGAGAGGAGACAGTGCAGTGCCTTGCGCAGTGATGAATTTTTGGACAGGAGGGTGTCTACATGCTACCATCCATGATGAAAGTACTATACCTGGGACTGTTTGGGGTCAGGTTGCTGAAGTGCGCAAACATGTGCATTCTAGACTATAATAAACACATGGGTGGTGTAGATAGAGTAGACAGAGGTTGGATCCTTACAATACTGTTCGTAAGGCTCACATTTGTTAAAAGAAGTTGTCTATGCATCTCTTAAACTTAACAATTTGTAATGGTCTTATTGTGTTCAAGGAGTGTTCTTCAGCATCAAGGATGACTTTTGTTCAGTTTCAGGAGTCTGTGATAGGTTGCCTTGTTGTAGTGGAACAGCCAAGTGTTACTAGAGTTGAAGTGGTGGAGCATGTGGCGAGACTGAAAGATCACAAACACAGGGAGATGATGGACAGAGCGCTGAATTTTCAGACAGTATTGGCCGTTTGGGGCTGGACTGTTCCCATGAGGCACAGGGTTAAGACTGATTTGCATATAGCTGTGTCTGAACTGAGGTGGCAAAGTGAGCTAAAGAACGATGATGGTTTTAACCCAGATCTGTGACGGAGGTGAGTGTCTGAAAAGTTTCAGCGCTCCATCCTCTCCTTGTGTTTGCTAGTTTGAAAGATCGCCACATTTCCAATATAATTCCTCCCACGCCACAAAAAAACAATCCCTAGAAGAGATGTAGAGTCTGTTTGTGAAGAGGTATGTGTAAGGAGAGTCGTTTCCACTGTGATGATTCTCCTAATCATGGATCGTGTGTGCCCACATGTTTCAGATTTTATCACACTCAAAATAGTTTTTGGGTGCAACTGTGAATAGTAAACTGCCTAGTCTGTATTGGTTTATATTTGTAGTTCTGTTTCACGGACGGCATTAGAATGATGTATTTAGTTACCACTGTTGTGTCTATAGTTATAGTTTTGTATCTATTTCCAATAGGTTTGTGTTTTCGTTCTTGATAAAAATTCTTGACAGTGTTCATGGACTGGTAGTTGGCTGGCGGTGTGCGGGGACTGAAGCTTGGCTGGCGGTGTGCGTGGACTGGGGCTTGGCTGGCGGTGTGCGTGGACTGGGGCTTGGCTGGCAGTGTGCGAGCAGTATCCTGCTGCTGGTCATTACACACACTGCTAGCCAAGCCACTGCTCACACTACATCAACCGTCAGCCGGTGTGATTGCTGTATCAGTCATGTGGGCATATGAAAGTGATGGGCCATTGAATGGCACGGTCTGTTGATGTGAATGTTGGAAGGAATGTGCCTGGCCCACGGCTAGCGATGTCAATGGTCTTGTGTGTGTCACGCATGAAAGGTGTGTGAATGGCCTGTAAAGAGGTTGGTCCCTTGACGTGGCTTTAGAGCTCAAGAGCTGCGAGTCATTAGTTTAGGTTTTTAACCTTTTAATTATTAACAGTGCATTTACTTTTTGTAAAATCTCTTGGTAATAAAACGTTACGCTCTGAACCTTCACTCACCCTCATGCCAAATCCAATCAGTATGTGTGTGTACTTGAAGAACAGATGGATAGGCATTAATGTTTGTCTTCTCCGTCTTTCTATGCCAAGGTGTAGTTTGTCTCTAGGGAAAATCTACCAACTTTAGATATTTTTGTAAATTAAAAAACATAGGGAGTGCAGGGGAGTGTGCCTCTCGTGATCCCAACAATTTTTTTTTTATTCACAATGCCATATAAACCTCAAAATGGGACTATAGTCACACATTTTCCTGGCATTACAGTATTTTCTTACCCACAATCCTGAATAAACCTGACATCTAGTTGACAAAATCACATTTTCTCACGTTTCTGTGTAGGAAAGTTGTGGGGTCACCAGGCTGACACAACTTTCCTAGCATTCTCCCCGATAAAAATGTTACCTCACTTGTGTGGGTGGGCCAAGTACCCGTGACACGTAATGGCCCAAAGAGTATTGTGGAGGCTTAAAAATCGCCAATCACAAAATTACCTGGTTTTACAAGGGTGGTCACCTGGGTTTTTGGCATCGGGCTCGCCGACCATCTAGGAAAACTTACCAAACCCACACATTTCTGAAAACTAGACACTCGGGGGAGTCCAGGGATGTGTGGCTTGCGTGGATTACCAAAGATGGCGACTCCACGCTGGTGCACAGTGGGGGTCGGCTATCTGATCACATGTCATTCTACAAATCAACTTAAAAGAAAGTTGTAACAGGCCCACCCCTAGATGGTAACAGAGTGCAAAGCAGGTAATCTACAACAAAGCATGTATGTCTATTGGTCCTTTATGTCAGGTTATATTTAGAAATGCCTGTCTATTATTGCTGGTCTTCCTTACGTACATCCAGAGAGTGGTGCCTAAACTCATGATCAGCTCTGTTTGTTTGGTTTCACATTATGTCAGTTCAATGGCAACTGTCCAGGGTACAGCATAGGTCCTTCTTTCTAATGGAAATGCTTTTCGCCAATAAATAACAAACATATCCCAAGGAAAATCGGAAGATTACAAAAGCTAGTAAACTAAATCATTTAAGCGACACAAAATATAAACCCAACACCTTCAATCAGACACATCCCCTCAGAAATAATACGTAGCCGTGCTTCGCATAAACTTCCTCCTACCTGTAGCCAAGAGCTCTTTGCCGCGGGCCGCAGACTGGACAAATGAGTTCGCATTTTTGTAAGCTGGTCCGATATCACCAGTCAGGAAACTCTCAATCAGCTGAACGGCGCTGTCCAGGGACTGCACTTTGTGTTGACTTAGCCATTCCCTTGCACTCTCTGGCAGGATGCGGAGGAACTGTTCCACTAAAATTAGCTCCATCATTTCTGCAGCACTCCGCGTCTCTGGTTTCAGCCACCTTCTGCCCCAGGCTCGCAGTTTCTGCGCCACTGTCTGCAGGTTGGCCCCTGCGGTGAAATCCAAGCTGCGGAACTTTTTCCGGTAACTTTCCTCGCTCACGTTCACATGTGCGAGAATTGCATTTTTTACATCATCATAATTATTAGCATTGTACAATGGCAATGCCTGATAAACCTCCCTGGCATTCCCGGTAAGGAGTGGAGCTAGCTGCTGTGGCCAATCCTCTTTAGGCAACATGGCATCCTCCGCTGCGCACTGAAACATCATCAGGAAGGTCTCTGGGTCATCGTCGCATTCCAGATCGAGAATCTGTATGCGCTGGAGAGGAGACTGGCAGGGTTCATAAAGATGCAATTGAGCCTCTGGCTCACTGGACGGCATCTGTAGACCAACTTGGTCCAAGGGCTGCTCCACAATAACAAATAGTGTTTCTGCGCTTTCTTCTGTTGCCATAATGGCGGCTTTGTAGTCTCTTTTCTTATAAATATTTTAAAAGCTTCCCTCACTTAAGTACAATGAAATAGCTAGAATGCAAACTATTTTCACCCCATCAAATTAATCCAAACCAGTCACAATAGTAATATAAATATTTAATTTCCTCAAATTCTTCGTCGAATTGAATTATATGGTCTTTAGCAAGAACCAATCTTCGATGAATAAAACAAAGCGAAACCTGAGGAAATTGAAAAGAAAACAGATTTATTAAAAATGCATGTTTTAATGCTTTTAAGCACTGTAAGAGAGAAATCATAAAACACTGATTAGCATGAGGAAAAAGTACAACAAAAAGTGCTGTGCACACGCATATGAGTGGATAAACAATACAGTATTCGTTAACAAGGATGAAGACAAAAGTGTTCTTTCTTGGAGTGTTGAATTTTAATGGTCTGCTACTTCGCGAGCCAGCCAACACGTGTTTCGTCAATGGAGTGTGAAACCCTCGACTTCTCCAGGGCTGGAAACAAACATGGAAATCAGCGTGTGTCACAATGTGTCTACAAAAGTGTTACAAGTCAGCGCCTTTAAAGATGGTTCATTAAGCAGTGCGCCGCAAATTAAGACTTCTTGACTTTTTAGAGGGGTATGCACCAGAATGAAAAGATCCGTTTTGATAAAATCCGTCATGAAGCCCATTGTGGTGTAGTCCATGAACAGTTACAACATCGTGTGTGAACCTAAACACTACCTGCCATAGTACGGTGTGGTGTTGGTGCAAAGTGGGGGCGAGTCACTGTTTTAGTACAATGTTTGTTGCCGACTAGGTTTGAAATGTAGGTGCAAGATCTAGAAAGGAGAGAAGGTGAAGTGCGTTTGAAATGAGTGAACATCCATAGTGTGAGTGCAGGATCAGGACCAGATATTAATGGGGAGGGGGTTTAGTTGTGTCAAAATTAAAATCCCAAATGCAAGTGCAGGTGCCCATGATGACCGGAATTGTCTCGAACAACCATGAGAGATAACGAAAAAGCCTACCTGTAACGGAGCGGAATGAATCTTGGACCTAAAACGAGAAGTAGGCACTGAGGTAAAGCAGTGTCTAATGTAAATATGCGCGAAGGACACAATGGGTGTCACAACACAAAAATTGCAAAAGTGCTAATGTAATTGGCTCACCTTACACCTGGTGATAATTCAGACCCAGTGGTTCCTAAAATTTGTCTGCGATGAAGAAATCTCTTCTATCAGATGCTTTGTGTATCTGTGTAATAATATCTTCCATAAGTAAAATAAATTAATAATCTAACAGTTGTTCTAAAATCAGAAATAACAGCCAGTTTCTATTCTAAAATAATTGAGACGGATGGCCAAAATCTCATCTTACCTTATGAGTAAGGTAATGTAATTTAAATCTTGATGGGGAGTCTCTCTTATGGCATTATAAGCCACGTTTCTATCCTTTTGAGTTTCAATACGCTTTGTGAGGGCAAAACCAAGTTAATAAGGCACCATTCGCCATAAAAAGAAGCAAAAATTTAAGCCAGAAACAAGAATATTTGGACCGCATTGCACAACACCCTCGCAAATTCCAAAAGTAACCCAACAGATTCTTTCTAATTCAAGGAAAACTATTCTTTTCTTACCTGCGGTGAGTTTGCCCTGTTTCTCTCCTGAATCCAGGTCTGAATAATGTGGGAGACGCGACCCAGAAGTGAATTTAAAATGCATCCAATGCCAAAAACAACTAGAACGCTGGAGCAGCTATTGGAAAGCTAATGAAGCTGCGTAGAGTCGTGGTGTGGCATGCAGTGTGTGTGCTCATTACGTATCCATTTTAGGTGGAAGGAGTGGCCGATCATTCATAGAGCTGCACAAATTAAATGGTTATTAAATGCCATGATAACACAAAGTGGCATGTTGTATACATTAAAAAGGTAAGTAAGCCAAGTATAAAAGCATTTTTTTACTCACTGAGTTGCACAAAGTTAGTGAAAAATTGGACAAAGAGTGTAAATACAGTGAAAATAAAATGGGATAACGAGGCAATCTCGAAAGTAAATTCTTCAAACATACGAGAATATGGAAGTGGACAAACACATAAATGTTGTGAAAGATATGACAGTGGTGAAACCTACAATGAAGTATTCATGGGACACTTTATAAAATTTAGTAGAGGCAGTGAGATCTAGAACGACAGATGGTTTACAGGTAATTTTTCAAAAGGCAACCAAAATACAATATTAAAGCGTCACATGTTATGGGGCGAAGCATGTTACAGGTAGAATGTTAATCTTACTATTCCTGGACTTGGTGCAGCATGACATAGAGATCGTAAAAGGGACATTAGTTAAAGTATGCATGCAATCACATAGTAGTCTTATCCATAACACATACCGCACAAGAAGGTTCATATTACAGAATGCTCTCAATAGCTAAGGAAATAGTGCATCTCCCGATCACTGTTGAGACCCTGCTCGTAAGATTTCAAAAGCATTATCCAAAAGGCATTGGAGGCCTTTTAAATTCACTTCCGTGTCGCATCTCCCACAGTATCCGGTGACACGCGGTCCAGGATTCAGGAGAGAAACAGGGCATAACTGTTAGATTATTAATTTATTTTACTTATGAAAGTTATTATTACACAGATACACAAAGCATCTGATAGAAGAGATTTCTTCATTGTAGACAAATTTTAGGACCCACTGGGTCGGAATTATCACCAGGTGTAAGGTGAGTCAAGTACATTAGCACTTTTGCAATTTTTGTGTTGTGACACCCATTGTGTCCTTCTCGCATATTTACATTAGGCACTGCTTTACCAGAGTGCCCACTTCTCGTTTTAGGTCCACTATTCATTCCACTCCGTTACAGGTAGGCTTGTCGTTATCTCTCATGGTTGTGTAAGAGACATTTCTGGTCATCATGAGCACCTGCACTTGGGATTTTAATTTTGACAGAACTAACACCCTGCTATTAATGTCTGCTCCTGATTCTGCACTCACACTACGGACGTTCACTCATTTCAAACGCACTTCACCTTCACTCTTTTCTAGATCTTGCATCTACAGTTCAAACCTAGCTGGCAACAGACTGTGTACTAAAACAGTGATTCGCCCCCACTTTGCACCAACACCACACCGTACTATGGCAGATAGTGTTTAAGGTTCACACACAATGTTGTAACCGTGCATGGACTTCACCACAATGGGCTTCATGACAGGTTTTATCAAAATGCATCCTATCATTCTGGTGCTTCCCCCCTTAAAAAGTCAAGAAGTCTTAATTTGCGGCGCACCGCTTAATGAACCATCTTTGAAGGCGCTGACTTGTAACACTTTTGTAAACACATTGTGACACACGCTGTTTTCCATGTTTGTTTCCAGCCCTGAAGAAGTCAGGGGTTTCACAGCCCATTGACGAAACACGTGTTGGCTGGCTCGCGAAGTAACACCAATAGAATTCAACACTCCAAGAAAGAGCACCTTTGTCTTCATCCTTGTTAATGAATACTTATCTGTATTGTTTATCCACTCATATGCGTGTGCACAGGACTTGTTGTTTACAGACGGACCTACGTCCAGAATGGAGGGTTTAGGTGTTTTTCCCTCAACTGTAGCAATGCATTCATTGTCCTCATTTGTTCTAACTCTATGCTACTTGGCAAGCGCCACTCCATATGTGATAAATTAATACCCACTTTTTGTTTCCAGGAAATAGTACAAGATATGCTTTCAACATCCTACAGTAGGTCATCAGAGCCCAGGCATGGTGGACACGAATTCCACAAACAAGGTGATGCACTGGATAATCCGGCATGGATCCAGCCCCAGGCGCTACAGAGGATAAACATGCTGTATGTGCTGCCCCATGCAGCCTCAGACAAGAAAAGCATTAGAATTTAAACTCATCTTTCCAGCGAACAAAAGCCCAAATCTTTTGAAAACTAAAAATGTGTTCCATGAAGTGCTGAAAGTATACCATTATGTCGATTCGATTAGTCTTTATTTCAATTAAAAAATCATGAAAGACATTTACATTTAAAACAATTAACCAATTCATTTCCATAAATGATATAAAATTGTACACATTAGGGCTATGACACCGACAGGTGGTTCCACAGTGATAAAATACAAAGAATATATAATAAATAGATATACTAAAATAAGTAAAAGTTCTAACAATTAGACCCCAAGTATCTATTTGTAATAAGTGCAGCATGTAGGTAAATGAGTAAGTAAAAAGACCAGGTGACTACATTAAAAACAAGTTACCATAATCTCTTATTTTTTGCGCGAAGGGCCCACATCCAATTAAAAAATTTTCAACAGCGATTACAATGGGTTCAGCTGTATCGGTTTTTAAAATCCTAAATGCTTCGTTGCCAGTATTAATGCCCATAGACATACAGATGGGTTTGAGCCACTTATGCCTCTGTATTTTATAGACTGGGCAAATAAATAAAATATGCACTAGGGATTCAGTCTGGGTCGGGCAGAACGGACATTTTGTGCAAATCGTGAAACACCATTTACCAACATATGAATTAATTGGGAGAGAACCCACTCTAAATTGGTGGTAACGTTTCCTATCCTTGAAAACAGTGATAAAATCCCAGTACCTTTCGTACTCATTATCATGTTTGGTCTCTAAAAAGTCCCTTGATAAAGACGGCCTGGATATAGTAGAGAAGCACTTCATTTTAACCATGCTCCAATATGTCCCCTTAAATTCCTTTTTTGAAGGAAAAACATTATCAACAGGATTTTCCCACAATCGGCTCAGCCCCATCTCACTAAAAATAACTTTTGCCTGCCTCAACCAGAGGATTTACCACATACAATCTGCATCCCTTACTTCGAGGAGGGCTTGTGCGCACAGGGAAAGCTCTGGAGTAACTCAGAGCCTTCTCCAATAGGCCACTGGTCTAGATCGGGCTGTATCCTCGATAAAATGACAACCCAAATCTAAATATAGGGGCAACAATGGTGTAGATTGCGGGAGACCAGTTATGCCCCTCAAAAATTTGTTTTGGGAAATCGTCAGGGAGGCTAGATTATCAAATCCCCATAATTCGGCCCCATACAGGACCGAGGCACTAATTTTTGAGTTATAGATTTTTAAAACTGGGGCTACGGGCTTGGTGTGAAAAAAGCACTGTTCCTTTAATAGGGTACCAGACAATTGAGCATGTTTGAGGACCAACTGGTTTATATGAGGTTTCCAATTAAGTTTGCTACCTAGAGTAATACCCAAGTATGTAAAAACTTGGTTCTGCTCTAGTGTAGCTTCATTCATGGCTACTTTGCCTTTTAAAATCTTGTCTTTAAGTAGCACCATGAATTTGGTCTTTCCACGTTGACTAAAAGGCCATGGTCCCAACAAAACTCTTCAAATCTAACAATGGCCGTCTCAAGACCTTTTTAAGTTTTTGAGATTAACAAAGTATCATCTGCAAACATAAGCAGAGGGATCTTCATGCTAGCAAGGGTAGGGGAGTCCGTTGGATGATTCATAAAATACTGAATCACCCTATTAATATACTGGGAAAAGAGAGTTGGTGCCAGAACGCATCCCTGTCGGACCCCCCTAGCAATAGGAAACCTATCAGTAACACTCCCCTGCTGTCCCCAGCGAACCTGTACAAAATTGGAGTTATGAAGTTGAATTAAAAAAGCCAATAATTCCAAAGGCATGCCCAGTTCAGCAAATACTCTCCACAATTTGGCACGTGGGACTAAGTTGAAAGCAGACTTAAGATCTATGGAAGCAGCATAAATTGTACCACCTCTTAAAATCACCACACGCCAATAAATTAAGACAAACCAAAAAACCTGGTCAATGGTGCTGGTGTGTGAGAGGAACCCGGCCTGCAAAGGAGAAAGGATATCAAATTCATCAAACCAATCCTGGATTTGACTCAGCACCAGCCTAGCTGTCACTTTTTGTAAAAAGTCGATGAGGCTTATGGGCCTGTAATTGCCAGGGTTTGAACGATACCCTTTTTTGAAGATTAGAAAGATTTGAGCTCCCAACCATGAGTCTGGTATTGGGGTACCACTGGCAATGGCGTTCGCTAGGGACTGAATATAAATTACCCAGGTCGCTATGTTATGCAAGAACAGATCAGCAGGTACACAGTCCAACCCAGGCGCCCTACCTCTCGGGACGGAGTTTAATGCTAGATCTACCTCTTGCCTGGTAAAGTGCAAGGGAGGATTGGCTAAGGGCATCCAGAATTGTTCTTGATTATGTACTCGGTCATGATCTGATATAGCAAACTGGGCCTTATTATGTGATACCCACTGTTCGGGGGATACGTGATTTAACAGGCGCTTGGCTTGGTTTTCCCTTTCACCAGATGCCAGAACGTAGCCATGTTTCTTCCTTTGCTGGCATTAAATAACTCATTCCAGTATTGATCATCCCAGTCCCTTTTTGCTTTCTGTTGTGCTATCTTGTACCCCGCCCTTGCACCTTTTATATTTTCCCTATTCTTGGATCTGAGAGCCCTGGCTAACGCTATGTAAGCCTCTCTACATGATTTCCCATACCATGATTCCACCTTTGGGCCAGTGTTTTTCATAGATTATTTGATATTAGTTATAAAAAAGCCTTTTAGCTTGTTAAAAAGTTCATTGTGGATAGGAATAACCTTAGTGTCAATATCCTCCTGTGTAACACATCTTAGGAGATCTGCTGTTGCACTATCAACCATCAGCCTCATATGCTCCAGTTGTTACTCGTTATAAATACAATTGGACCATGTAACTCTCCTATTATCATTACTAAGCTGCACTTCTACAAATGTGCTCTCAATTGCCGGTCCCTCAATGACAGAAGGTCCCTTAAGCTGCATTGACAGTTCTAAAGGGTTGTGGTCGCTTTCTAACCGTTCCAGAACAACCATATCTATTAGGGATGGCCATAGTTCCTTATTGAGGAAGATGAAGTCTACAGACTACTTCTCTCCCCATTGCTAAAGGTTGGCGAGCCCTGCCTATCCTAGCCCGCTCTCCCATTAGCAGCCCTAATCCCCCATTCCAGACATAGTACTTTTAACTGCAGCGCAGCTTCAGTCCATTTTTTGATTGGAGGAAGTGTCAGTGGCGGAATATTCCATTGAGCATTCTCCTCTATACTAAAGGTTTATGTCATTGATATCTAAAGGTTTAAAATCACTGGCTATTATTAAATTGCACGCGCCTTTGTGCTGATCGAGGAAGGTATCTAAGAATGCAACGATGCCAGAGGCTTTACCACCAGGCATCCCTCTCGCATAAACATTAATGATTAACAAATCGGGGGCATCAGTCACCTGGAGTTTAATTATTAAAATATCTCTGCTGTCAATATCCAATTCCTGGACCTTCTGCTTATCGGCCTGTCTCACCCAGGTTGTTAAAGCCCCCCATCGGTCTCCCCCTCAGGCCCGCCACAGCAGGTTTTGAAACATTTAAGAAGCTTTGTCGAAATACATGATCCAATGACCAATTTTCCTGGAAGGCCATAATGTCATGGTCTTCAATAAATGATGACCATTCTACCAACGGTATTTTGGACTTCAGCCCTGCAATGTTCCAGGAAACTAGTAAGAAATTGGAGTTTCTATGACTCAAGTTTACACTGGCTTGTAGCAAATTTTTGTTGATTCCTAGACCGAATTCCGTGACACCCTCAGATGGAATAACATTGCTCGGGGCGAACTAACTATCTCTAACAACTCCTACCATATTGTCTTCCCCATTGGTATCTCCCAACTGAACTGTTGGCATTATGAGGGGAGATACCCGAGAGATCTGGGTAACAGATTCAAAATCATCCACGCCAAACTCCCCTAAATCATGCATCTCTAGGCAGGTGGGGCTGGGGTTAAATTTGAGTCAATCAATGTCCTCCATTGATCCAAAGGCTTCAAACCTATAAAAGGTAGGGACCGCATAATTATAGGGGCCTGGGTTGTTAGCAGATACCCTCGATACACCCCCTCTAATTTTTGCACGTTTGATAAAAAAAGTCAATCGGGAGTACATTAATATCATCTTTACATAAACGACCTGACCCTGCCCTATCCAAAATTAGCTGGACCAGACCCGAAGACCTGAAACTTAAAACCACACAGTCACCATCAAAAACCTTATCGGATTGTCCGACCCAGGGAACTCTTCGGACCATCTTAAACTCAAAAAAAAGATGGTTCCCAACTCCAGTCCTGTTACTCAACAGGTGGACGGCCTTGTTCTTAAGAGAGGACCAGTATTCCTGAACCGAAGCTTGAAGGCCTGGAACATTGGCCAGTACTATAGTGTAAAGTGTGGCTTCGGGTGGAAGGTGGAGGGAGACATTGGCAGATTTACCCCCACCCATAGTTTGCATTGTTGACTGCGGGCCATTTGGCCCTACCATAAGAGTCGAAGGACTGCTTTGTGTGGGTTTTAATAAGGAGATGGGTATTGGGAGGGCTGCTTTGGCGATGGGGGGGCAAGCCACTGGGTTTAAGCTTGATCTATGAACTGTTCTATTCTCCTGTCGAACGATAGTAGATTCCTCCTGCCCAATCCCAGAGCTTGCTTGTGGAGCTTTAAGAATATGTTGTTCTATTTTCGCTAGTCTCAGGTCTATTGCTGCCAATTTTGATAGGAGGGGGTCAATTAACGCTAACAATTTGACTTCAACCCGATTGAGAAAATCAGCCTGATCTTGAGGAGTGCAGGGCAGCTGATCCCCTGTAGATGTAGTTTTGGTGTTGCCAACACCAAGGTTTATATTTGGGGGCAAGGGAGCTAGATTGGAACCTCCCCCATTCCCTACAGTAGCAGGCTTGTGTTTCGCCTGTTTGGATACCTGGTAGCTAGATTTAGGTGCGCCGCGAGCTTTCCTCTTTTTTTGCGGTGGTTCGCCACTTAAAGTCAAAGTTGACTTTTGCCGCCTAGTAAGTACATTAGCTGAAGTAGTAGGCGGTGGGGGAGAAAGGCTGTCCAAACTTGGTGCAGTAAAGGCCCTGACTGTGGTCTTAATATAAGTGCTTGGTTAGTTTGAGAGCTGGAGTTAGCCGTTGCGTTAGACTCAGGTGCAGGAGTAGAACCTATTAGGGGGCGTGAAGGATCTACAGAGAGTTCCCACCACTCCCGCCCCCACCCCTTCTTTCCGCTTATTCCTGCTCATTTCCCTACCTTGGTGAGTAATACACCAGAAGCAACTATGAAAGGGAGAAAAATAGCGCTGATACTTTGTTACACAACTATGCCAAATAGTGCAAAAATACACAAATCAAGCAATGTCGGGTGGGTGGCCCAGCCCAGCCTCTACAGGCCCCTGAAAGGGCCCGCCCTTGGTCCAGGCTTCGTCCCGCGCCGCGGGGGGAGAGACAGCGCTTTAAGCGCGATGGACCACGCCTCCCCCTCACTCGGGGCAGCTGGGAATAGCCTGGTGCACCCTGGTGACTGGAGTCTTCACCCGGGTGATGCGCTCAGCCGTGGCGGTAATGCGGAAGAATATCCCGGTAGGTAGGGCAGTGCAGCGTCCTTGGTGAGCCCCCAACATTTGTCTTGAAATACTGGCCACAAGAAAACAGCAAAAGAAATCTACCTTTATGTCAATAATTGAGTAACTGCCAATATTCACTATATCAGAGTGGCTGCAGATTTTTTTCTGCATAACCTTGATTATGGATTGGTGCAGGAATTGTATGATACTGGTACAGGGACTACAGCTAACACTGCCGGAGTAGGCTGGAACCAACAAGCTAGAGAATCTGCAATGCATGGGTTGATAGCCCAATGGTATTCCGACATTTTTGCTTTTTGGAACAACACTTTAGGGCTCCTGCAAGCACCAATAGAGAACACAGATATGTATTTTTGGTTTTGCCAGTATTTTTGTATTTTGAAATTAGATTGGTAAGACTACAAATTGAGGTTACCTACTCCGATTCAAGTTCTGACCTGTATTTTAGACTCTAAAACCCTAATTTACTCGTGTCAACATAAGCTATCTGTCTAGAAATTACATGCTTCACTAATGTAGACCCTGCATGCTTCAAGAGCAAACCGATTCTCATTTTTCCTCGGAGTACTAAAAATGGACAAACATTATGTGGAATACCTTATAGCACCAAATACATCTTTAACTAACTTGGCGGATCTTAGCAGATAAATCATCCTACGGCACTAAACATACATTACAATCTCCACACTCGGTTTCTCTATCTTTGGTTTGTTTCGGTTGCTTGAGGTTTTCACTCTCCTTCCCGCTTTCATCTTCACTTAATTTATTACATCCTCCACACAGGGACTTAAAAGGTTTTATATAATAACTCACTACCCACACCAAAGACAATCTTTGGTAAGGGGTGATTAACAGCTTTAACACTGAGTTTTCGCGAGAACTCCTTATGAAGAGTGGTTGTCATGCCACCTTGCATAGCTCAGTCAGTGACAGAGTCCAGTGAGAAAGTACTAAGCAGTCTCACCCAGTAACTGCTTGCTTTGCAGCCACTTCTAGAAACAAATTCTTGCCTGACAAACACAGAGCAAAAGACTATATTGCCATGTCTCTTCTGAGGAGAGTGGGAAGGAACCTCGATATGCCGAGGAGCCATGACTGCGGAAAGGCAATTCCCATAGAAAAGCCAGCATGGGATGCACAAAAGGTATGTCGGTAAAGTGTTGGACCGCTTTGCAGAGCTCAGAACAAATGTAATAATATGGCTCGATATTTATACTTCTCCCCATAATTTTGTTGCCATGTCCTACAGCTTGTATCACAATCAAGACAATTCTGATACGCATTTTCTACAATGAACTAGGCATAATAGAATCGCTCTACCTGTCCTTTATGTGAACTGATCTGGAGGGGTTCGAATCAGGGCAGGTTTGTTATATTCAATCTGTTACATAATGTAGATACATGTGCTGTTCCTTTATTTTAGTTTACTCTGTATTGTGTTTATTTAAGAGCGTTGGAGAGTTCCACTATTTCTATTGTTATGGAATCCTCTGACCTGAGACAACTAGAAGTCCTGTTGCATCTCGGTCTGGTCAGTACTGTGCTGCCTTATTAAACGTTTTATTAAAAAAATGAAGATTTGTAATAATGGCGACGAGTTGTGGAGGGATACCGGCTACAAGTGATACGCAACCACAGCAGCGGTACTACCTCCATTGAACCAAAGAAACTAGAAGAAAAATGTTACCGTACTAGTGACTCCACCATTTATACCTGTTCCACGGATCTCAACCGCGTTCTCCTGGAATTCCAACAATGTGGTAAAAGGGTTTTATTGATTTTTGTTTATTGTGCCTCGTTTTGAATGCAAAGCTTTCTTAAACACGCTGGAGACATTAGACCTCGCATGCTCACCTACCAGGTGCCTTCTCGGGCTGCCCACGTAGATGCCTGCTCAAAGTCATTTGTCATAAGAAGCTTTTCCGAGTAGGACGTGCCTTCACACATTTCTCTAGGGAGTAAGTTTTCATAACAACAACATTCGATACACGAAGCCGCTTCCTGTTGCGACACGTTTGCTGTATTTTTCTTATGGGATTCTCCTGACAATTATATGGTCCAGTTTTGCAGCAAGGTATTGGTTTCCTCCTTAATATTGACACAAACTTATTTCACACCAGACTAGTATAACTTTATTACTACAATTCATACCTCTCTCTATATATATATATATATTTATTAATATATACTCTTATTTTAGAAATGTCCGGCTATAGGCAGAGAATGCAGTATATGTGGGAGGATAGAGCATTTTGCAGGAGTGTGTAAAGACTTATTTTTAATTGCCAGGTCCTACGGGAAATAAAGGAAAGGTTTTGTGTGTGAGTGAGGAGGGAAGAAATACAGGAGAAGGTGAATGCACTAGTGAATAGTTTTGTCCATCATTAAAGCTGGGGGTGAAAATTTGGAAATAGATGGAGCTGAAGTATAAGAAAATATTTAAAAAATAAATGTTGTCTTCAAGTATTAGGGGTAGATTTGGAATTAATGGCTGATTTAGAGTCACATTGGACTATAATTACTAAACAGTATTGTCTGCAACGTTTAAGAGAGAAGATCTGTTTGGATTCCCTTCAAGATTCTGATATCATTGTAGAAAGTCTTGATGGTTCCTGGATCGACATTATGGGCTATAAAGAAGTTGACGTTCTGTTCAAAGGGAGGATGGCGTGTATCAAATTGTATGTGGCTGTCAAAGGTGTTAATGTTTTAGGGTGGAAAGATCAAGCAAAGTTGGGCATAATACTTAATCTCAGAAGATCCTGTACGCCTTATGTCAGATGGGGAGCAAAATGAAAATATTATTCAAACATTTCCTAAGGTTTTGAGGAAAGACCAGGAAAATTAATGGGGTCCTCATCGCGTTAAAGTAAAAGCTGATGCTGTTCCTGCAAAACAAAAACTCAGTAATTTACCTATTAATGTTAGGGAAGAATTTTAGGAGGTTTTGAACAGTTTAGTCAACTAAGGGATTATTGAAAAAGTGGAATCATCAGCGGGGGTATCTTCAACAGTTTTGGCTCGCAAACCAGGCAAAAGTATTAGATTATGTGTGGACTTGTGAGCCTTTGATGCTAATTTGGTTGTAGACAGTCATCCTTCCAAATATCAATGAGCTTCTGAGTGTACTTGAGGTAGCCAAGGTGTTTTTCACCTTAGATCTTCACTCAGTGTATCATCAAATTGAACTCACAGAAGATTCTAACACCCCAAGGGTCATTTCAGTTTAGAAGAATGTCCTTTGGGCTTGCCTCTGCGGGTTCTGTGTTCCAGAGAGCAATGTTTCATATTTCTAAAGATCTTAAAATGTGTGTGAGATGTTTCTAAGATGACATACTTGTAGTTTCAAAATACAAAATGGAACACAAGGAACTATTGTGCCTGTGTGCTAGTTGTTGGAAAACAATGGTTTAACTTCGAAGGGCGAAAAATTTAAGTTTGTCGGGATTCTGTTGAGTATTTGGGACATACTGTTTCGAGTGAAGGTGCATTACCAAAATAAAATTAGTAGATGCAATTTAAAATGCTCCTGCTCCTGACAACAGAGAGAAATTGTTATCTTTTGCGGGTCTCTGTGAATATTACAGTAAATTTATACAGGGATTTGCAACTAAAATAGAACCCCTCTGAGAACTTACAAGGAGTAAGTGTGAGTTTGTGTGGGCGGACAAACCCATTGCTTTTCAGCAAATTAAGGAAGACATTTCCAATGCTCCCACACTGAAGCAGTTATTTATTAATAAGATGTGTAACCACTGTGGATGCGAGTCTGTATGGTATAGGAGCTGTTGTGGGACAAAAATGTGGTAAAGAAGAATTATGTGACCTATTTGCATCTAGAAGCCTCAGTGAGAAAGAAAGGAGATATGCTGTAATTTAAAAAGAATTAGTGGTTTCTGGGTGGGTGGTTCAACACTACGACAACTATGTGTTAATTCTCAAAACTGATCATAAACCATTGGTGAGCATTTTGTCTCTGGGAGGGGGAGTGGAATGCTACTGCAAAGGTTGCCAGACTTACCTCCAGGTTACAGGACTATAATACCGGCCCATTTTCATTTTCTCTGCCGAGAAATGGCTATATTCATAACAGCAGAAGCTAAGAAGCGCTAACCAGCCACACAATTAACAAGCATTTGCAATGCAATAGGTGTAGCATTAGTGAAAAATTGAGTTATTGTGGTTTCAAATGATTTGAGGTTTTTTTTTTTATTCCTTTTTTATCCCAGCAGTAGCATAAGTAGTAAATGAAAATTCATGCAGAAACTAAAGGGTGCAGTACCACAGGCAGTTACTAGGTGTCCATGTGGAGTTGTGAAGGGAACTCCATTAGCCACAGAAGGCACTACACCCTTAAGGTAATTATAAACAGAAAAAATTCAGCTGAGCATAAGTTTCCATTTCCTGGTTTCTTATTTTAATTTGGGGCAGATGGATGCAGAACCAGTGGAAACGGGAGACACTGCCTTAAGTTTCCCATCAGTTATGTTGGAGTTATGCATGCAGAATGTAAGTGTGATGGTATCCCGCAAAACACCGGAGCCTCGTCTGAGGCCCCCAAAGGTGTAACTAAAAAAGGAGACTGCACAGGGTACTATTTAGCATGTCACTGCATCATCGAAATATGAATAAAATTGTGCTGATGCACCTTAACCAATGGAGCCCCCCTGTGTGGCTTCAAAAGATTACAAAAAACTCCAATTTCTGCATGTAAGAGCCTGTGCACGGTGGACAAGGGAAACCAGTCAAAACAGAATTCTCAGAAGTGTTGGCGGGACAGCTGAAAGTAAATGCAATGGTAACTGCAATTATCAGGGCCCCGTCTGAAGCCCCCAAAAGCGGGACTAGACAAGAAGACTGCACGGGGGACTATATCAAGTGTCAGTGTAACGGCTGAATGTAAATAAAATGGTGCTGATGCACATGGGTGCAATGGAGCCCCGTAGCGAGGTCCCCATAGAATTACAATAAATGGCTGAAAGCACTTCAGCAACAGAAATTGGGTGTGTCGATGAAGAAGAAAGAACAAGCAGTCTTGTGAGGGCGCAGAACCACAGGCTGCCACTATGTCTCCCTTGGGACCCTTTTTGGCCACATATAGGACTGCATCCTGCCACACAGCTAGGCAAAGATTATGGCGCAGCGGGGAGAGCTGCCGACTGGTGCGCTGGGGATCAGTGTTCGAGTCTGGTATGGGCTCAATATCCTGTTATAAGGGGCTGATTGTTTATTTCCCCCCCTCCCCCGAGCCCATGGATAGGTGTGCTACATAAATAAAAGCAACTAATGTAATATGACATAAAAATGTAATGCAGCGATCTTGGGGTGTGTAGTGGGGTGGGGTAACAAAGGGATATTAAAAGGGCACTGCACTGCAAATGCCTAAAGTAACCAAAAAAAAAAAAAAGCAAAACAGCAGTGACCTGTGAGGGGGAGGCGCGGGTAGATTAAGCAGTGTTGTGGGAGATATGAGGGGGAGGCATAAAGGGCGCAAGCAAATGACACAACGGAACAAGTAACAAAAAAAAAAAAAGTTCTCTCAAAGTATAAATAACCTGAACAGTAAGAACACATGTAAGAGGGGTACTCCTCACGGGGGGATACACAATTGTGAAAGAAGTGTATTCACCAATGAAAAGCCAGCATTTCTGAAGGACAGCAAGAGAAACCAATAGAAAAGATGGGCATTTTTTCAAGTCCATATCCTAGATACAGCATGTCTCAAAGAGACCAAATAAATGAGGACAATACAACACTGTGGCAGGAGGGTCTGCCGGCACGATGAAACAAACAAGTTTGAAATAAAAATAACCTTATTTATAAGGAACATTACTGAACCGAAGAAGTGTCAACATTGTATTACTATTAGCCACAGCATCAAATGCCTATTTTCTGAAAGAACCAGAAAACATTTCTAGCTCCAGAAACTCAGTATTCAAGGGATACAATGAATGAAGGGAAGGGTCACTAGTAGATTTGCAATGCTCATGGGAATCGTAGGTGTATTAAGAAAACAATCATCACAAGGAGTATTTGTTCTGAACAGAATCAAAGAGTTCTAAACAAAACCGTCCCTTTCCGGGTCTTCCTTCTGAATAAAGTGAGGATGAGTGTCATAGGAAGAGAGTTGAGGCAAATCCCACATCCAAGGGATGTAGGAATGTTCTGTCTCTGAGGAGGAATGGCATTCAATAGACTCGTTTCAAATATGCTTGATTTCGTTGGGATTTGAGACAATGAAAGATATCACTGTTCTCTTGCTTAGCTTACCTTGGTCCTATACAAGCCAAAGTGATAAGTAGCCTCTCTGCAGTCCATATGCCTTCTCATCGGTGCACCCAATTATGATTTTGGTAATATCAGTACATAAATTCCATACAAGCCATTAAGAAGTTAGCTTTGAGGAATCTGTTTGAAAAAGGACTGAGAAAGAGCCTCTGGAATCACAGTAGCTCATATGACAGCTTGGGACATATAGATAATAATCATAATAATAATCATAATAATAATAATAATAATACAGACACTTATAAAGCGCAACAGCTACCTCAAACAGAAATGTCCCGGCGCTAAGCGAACAGTAGTACAGCGCTGGACAGTTCAGATCAGGCCGTCAAGCCCTCAGTCTGCTCTAAAGAGACAGGTTTTTACCATTTTCCTGAAGAGGGACTGTTTCTATGGTTCTGCAATTACTCGGCAGGGAGTTCCACAGTTTTGCTGCGTCGAGCGTAAAAGATCTGCCCCCCATTCACACCTTTTTGAAACGGGGGATGCACAGTAAATTTTGCGAGTTGGACCTCAAGGGTTTGTACTGTTGATAACCACGTAATCTGTGTTTTAGGTATCTAGGTATCTAGATCCTGTCCAAGTCAGTGCAGCACTTGAGAGGCATCATTAAAAGTACATGGGACTCTCAAGCTGCTCTTTTTTCCAGAGTCTATCTAAGCCCAGTTAAGAATGAAGAGTCCGACTGCGAGAATGCGGTGGGAGACAGTGTCGAAGGCTGCGGAGAGGTCTAGTAGGATGAGTTCCGCGGTGTGGACTTGGTCGGGGAGTGTGCCGAAGTAGTCTATGGCAACGAGGTGGGCGGTCTCGTGCTGTGGTTGCTGCAGAATCTTGATTGGGAAGGGTCGAAAATGGTGTTCTCTTTGATGAAGTTTGTCAACTGTACGTTGACTAACTTCTTGGTGACTTTCGCCACAAACAGAAGAGAGATGGGCCGGTAGTTTTTTTAGTTCCGTCGGGTCTGCGGAGGTTTTCTTGAGGATGGGCTCTACTTCTGCGCATTTCCAGTCAGTCATCGGGGAATGTGCCGGATTGGAAGGTGGAGTTGATGGTACGTCGTAGCTCAGGTACTATGGAAGAGGCAGCTCCGTGGAAGATGTGCGGCGGGCAGGGGTCCGTGGGGGCTCCAGAGTACGTGCTCTTCCTGGTCATGGCGGTATCTTCAGTGGAGACAGTGGTCTAGGCGGTGACGGTAGGCTGGCTGTAGTCGCTGGATCAAGGAGTAGTTTCTGGAGTTTGTTTCCTAAAGTTGTCGTAGAGGGCCTTGATCTGCAGATGGAAGTAGGAGCCTAGTTTGTTGCAGAGGTCTTGGGAGGGTGAGACGTCCGTGGCTTCGCTGGTGGCTTTGGTGAATTGCTGGATGATGCTGAATACTTCTTTTGAGTTGCTGGAGTTGACGAGGATTTTGTACCAGATGAAGGTCCTTTTTGTGGATTTGATGAGTTTATGGTATTCGGTCATGGCGTTCTTGTAGGTGGTCTGGTCTTCAATGGTTTTGCTCCATCGTTTTTCGAGATGTCTGCATGTGTCTCTGGATTTTTGAAGGTCGGTGTTGAACCAGGTGGCCTTCATGGGTCGCTGTCTGTCAGGTTCCAGAGGGGGGCAGGCTTGTCTACACAGTTGGTGATCCACCGGTGTAGATCTTTGGCTGCAGGAGTTGGCGTCGGTCGAGGTGGGAAGGGGATCGTGGTTGAGGGTGGAGTTGAGGTGTTCCTCTGTAACCTTGCTCCAGTTCCTTTGCAGTAGCATTGTTGAAATAGAAGTGTACGCAGTGGTTGTCTGTCCAGAGGGCTGCGTGGTGTGGCTGAAGCGGAAGTGGTTCCCTCCTGCGAAGATGCGGTCGAGAGTGTGTCCTGCGTTGTTGGTGGGGGTAGAGACGAGCTGTTTCCGTCCGATGTTGAAGAGGTAGTCCAGGAAGGCGGTGGAGTTGGGGGTCGCTGGGGTTGTCACGGTTGAAGTGCAGGTCTCCAATGAGTAAGTAGTCCAGATCAGTTATGGTGGGGGTGATCAAGGTAAGAGGTCCGGGGTACTGTAGGCGAGAGTGCCGCTCACCGTTGTTCTGGGGCTGGTCTGGAAGTGGAGGTGTTCGATCGTGGAAGGGGAGTTGCTCATGCTGGACGTGGAGAGCCGGAGGCAGCTCTTGTGTGCAATGGAGAGTCCTCCTTCTGGACGGTAGGGGCGTTCCTTCCTCTGGATAGCGTATCTGTCGGGGATGGTGGTGGCGATGTCAGGGCGGAGGAGGCATTGGTCCAGGTTTCCGTGAAGAAGGCGTCCAGTGAGAGGGTGTCGAGGAGTTCTCAGATCTTTATGGCATGTCTGTGCAGTGAGCGCACGTTGAGGAGGATGCACCTCAGGGCTTCCGTGGTGCTGGCGTCGGCACAGGTGCAGCGACCGTGGGGGTCAGAAGAAATGTGAAGGAATGTCGGCAGGAGAACTGGCCGTGGGTGGTTTTCTGCATCGACAGCTGGTAGTTGTTGTTCATTCTGGGGTTGAGTGCGAGGAGGGCAGCTGAGTCATATCGGTGGGTGGTCGAAGAACCAGGGTCCCTGACGCAGTTTGCGGTCAGGTTGCAGACAGGCGCAGACGGGCTTGCATATGGCGCAACGGCGGGCGCCTTCTGCATAGCCGCTGGGCTGCCACCATTAAATAGGGGAAGGGGTAAGGAAGAGCAGCTGGGAGGCAGAAGCGGGAACCGGGAGGGGGAGGGGCCGCTGGGCAGCAGAGGCAAAAAACGGGCACAGAGGGCACAAAGAGGAACAGAGGCAGAAAATAAAACAAGCATTTGCAATGCAATAGGTCTCGCAGTTATTAGACTTTGAGCTATTGGCATTGTAAATGGCAATGCCTTTTATTTATGTGTTGCTTTTGAAAACATAAATAAAAGGCATTGTCATTTACAATGCCAATAAGTTATACTCTCGCAAATGCGAGACCTATTGCATTGCAAATGCTTGTTTTATGTGTGATAAAGGAGAAAAGCTTTGGATTGAGTTTAGTGTTTTCTGTCCACATTCCGAATCTTCACCCGAAAGCAGAATACCCTAATTATATATTTTCTAAGATTGCATTTTTTAAGCAGACAGGCTAGGTCATGCTGCTGACGTGATACGATAGTTCTTGGGTTGGTCCCATAACATCCTTAAGAGCGTCTCTCTATACTGATATCCTCAAACCTGAGCAGTCCCCTGGTTTCCAACTCTTCCTCGGCAACTCTGGTCAATGCAGTTAAATGTAACAATTGGGTTCAGTGAGCAGGAAGGGCGCCGTCTGTTCCCTGTACCCTTCCCGAGCAAAGGTTTGGGAACACATGAACAAGACCTCATATAAATTGATACAGAGGCAGACAAGGGCAATATGACAAAGAGCGGACTACATAACATTGTTTCAACACTAACAATAGAAACACAAGGTGGGGGCATCAATTCCCAGAAAGAAAGCTGCACATGTTGAATTATGTCTTATGCTGTTGTTTATCCTAAATGCGAAGCATAAGATATCTTTCTCGGAATAAGCACTATCCTGATACTCATTACTTTGTGTTCTACTGTTCATGATCTCTGACAGCCTGTCCAGTGTGTCATCTGTGGGGGATAGTTGGAAAGAAGCCCAAATTACATGGCAGCCTCATACACTGGTGCAGCTGCAGCTGCAGCGGATCCTCAGTGGGCCAGAGTATTGGAACCACAGTCGGGCCAGATCATTATGAAAATATTTACACCCAACCTCAGCAATGCACAGCCTAAGTCAGAGTTCCTTTGAGGATAGAAGAGAAACTCACACCAGGTCTCAGCGACAGTGCCCTTTGACATAGCACACATCCCTCATCTCTGCCTACTCGCACGCTGGCAGTAAGTTTCAAGACACTCTAGAAAAACGAGCAGTAGTGCAGCGCCAGTACTATCAAATCTAGTAGCTTGATAAAAAAAAGCAGGCGCTGCCCGGGTGAGGAGCGAAGAAGCCCCTCCCGCCCGGCGTCGACGAGTCTTCCGTTTCAGGCAACGGCCCCACCGGCACCAATCCCAGCGCAGCTCCTTGTCTGACGTCAGAGGAGCTGCGCTCGGGATTTCTGAGGCTCCCGAGGTTCCCGGGCTGCGGCGGTGTTTACGGGGAGGCAACTTTAATTTTCCCTACAATGCCGCTGTGGGAGGCGGCGGTGATTTCAGAACAGCGCTCCTTCTGGCACAGAGCTCCACAGTGCCTTCCCATGCGTAAGGGGAGAGGAGCCCGGTGAGTGGGGTTGAGGGTGGGGGTGTTCGCGCGTGTGTCTGTTTGAGTGTGTCTGTGCGTGCGTGCGTGTGTCTGTCTGTTTAAGGGGGGGTGCGTGTGTGTATGCAGCGTGTGTCTGTTTAAGGGGGGGTGCGTGTGTGTATGCAGTGTGTGTATGTGCGCATGCGTGAGAGTGGCTTTGTTTGCGAATATGAAGATGAGGCACGGCGACGTGCGCGCTCCCGAGGTTAAATCTCGGCCAGGAAAAGCGCGTGGAACTCTGCTGTCCACATTCCCCCAAAAGTAACTACATAAGTTGTCTCGCCCTAGACAGCAAAGCTTCGCTTTGCTTTCGTCTAGGCGAGACCTAAAAAGGGGGGCAAAATAAAATTAAAAACAGAAAATAGAACACAGAAGGACAAAAAAGACTGACAGACAGAAAAAGGGCACAACAGGAAGACAGGCAACAGCGGACCAGCACAAGAGCAAGGCTCTCCCACTTGACCACCAGGGATGAGGCACATGTAGGAGCCTGAGGGTGGAGGAGGGCCTCGAACACCTACCTATTAAAGAGGTGAAAGGGGCAGTGGCCCAACAGCAGAGCCGCAGGAGCGCAGAGCTAGATCTCTGACCAGGAGGTCAGAGGCTTGCTCTGCCTAGGTTGGCATCACTTACACCTCAGCCAACCCTGAGTCGGTAGTCCCATACCATGAGGGCAACCCCCCCAATAGAGACCTGAAGTGTTGGTGTGGTACGCTGAAGGCCAGGCAGGTACATATGAATGTTCCCTACCCAGGTAGTGAGAAGCCCCCCACGTGGGGCTTACATTGCTTTAGTAAACGTCTCTTAACATTGGATACTCCTGAGGTGTTGATGATTCTCTAGTGTGGCCTCAAGCCTCTGAGCATGTCCTCACTGTCAAGGCAGTGTGGACATGCGTGAGCCTTTCTACACAGGCTAGGAAGAGGCGCTGACCCGGTGTTCTGAAACATAGGCCGGTCTGCCAACACAGACTTAGGAGTGCGCACTTACACTTATGGGTGTGCTACCGGCCCCGAGGCTTTTCAAATAAGTGTCCCACCTACCGTTGCAGGCTTGAGGATGCGCCTTGGCTCCGACGGCATTTTGGATAGGTGTCCGGCCTGCCATCGCGGGCTGGTGAGTGCATACCTAAATCCCCAGTGTTATAACACCAGGGTCAGGCCTGCTGTAACAGACCTGTGTCCATGCGCTTGTATCCATGGCGCTAGTGGAAAAGGGCCAGGTCCGCCATCGCAGGCTGGTTGTGCACAATTGCACTTGTAAGGAGCCAACCGGTGTTCTGCTGGTCTGGGCAGGGTGGTGTGCGGGCACTCGCACCTAATGTGCTAGGGCCTGGTTAAGCCCAGGTGCCTGGCTTGTCATTGCAGGGCTGTGTGGGCGTGCACTGGCATCTATAATAATTAAACTCATGTGCAGCCTGCCATTGCAGGCCACTGTATGTGCGCCCCGCACCAATGGTGCCCATCATTGCGTGTGCCACCTGCCATCTCAGGCTTTAACATCCGCTTAGTTTCACCAGTGTCCAGTCTGCCAGTGCAAATTTGGGTGGGCTCAATTGCAGCCTTGGTCCTGGGGACTGTGTGTCGGCCTGCCATTGCAGGTTTGTGTGCACATTAGCGCAAAAGTAGTGAGGAATACTGGTGTGTGTTTTCACTATCCATGAGGCTTGCTCTTCCCACAGGTTAATATTGGGCAGTAGTTGAAATTACTTTGTGCTGCAATAGTAGATTGCAGGAAAGCAGACTCATGAGGTTTCCTATCAATGGATTCGCTCAGTCAATCCCTTTCCAGTGGTAAAGGGAGTTTTGCAATCACCTGCCCCTTTTAGAATATAGACATTTCTATGCTCTAAGAGTCTTGTGTGCCATAGTGCCTGGCTCCAGTGGGCACCAGGGCCTGGGGAAGCACATGTATGCATTCCCTAGCACCAGCTATAAACTATGGCCATATCATTAGAATGGCAGACTTCTGCCAGTTGGAGGCCGGATAGGATAGATGGGAGTAGTTTTGACACTTAGACTGTAGTGGTTGGATCATGGCCACTCTAAAGATTAAGAGCTGCATTCCACAGCCCCCTTGCAAAAAGACCTACAATTTAGGGGAGACATCTGTGGTCCAAAGGGAAATCCCTTAACCCACTCCTAACTTCAAACACACACGACAGTATAACTACGGGTGCCATCCTTCAGCAAAGGGTGAAATATGCTTGTAGGGACACAGGACCGGAGAACAAGGACTGTGTGGTGCACATTGCCAGGGCACTCTATTGTGCACATGAAAGATTACTTCCCACGAGGGGAACCACATGCCCTTTCTGAATAGTGGCCAGACTGGGCCAAAGACCTGCTGAAGTGTGGCGCCCTGAAGTATGCTCTCCAAGGGCCTGTCTGTGGGCCTCCTGTTTTTCCAGAGATCACTGGTACATCAAAGATATCCTGCGAGGGACCTACACCCTCTATCTATGACATCTGGAGAGCAGTGTCCTCTAATATGCTCACATCGGCTATTGAATCCCAACTGATAACCCGGTGTGAGCATGGAAATAAGACTTGTGCCTTGTTTCAGCAGCTCTGGCCTGTGCCCTGCTTACCACTGCTTCCCTGGGTCATGGTGCTCAGATATTATGTGGATTAACACCACTCATTGTGGCATGGCATCAGCACACCCCTAGAGGCTCCACTCCCCTAGCAGCACAGGATTATAGGAGTCATGGAAGACAGCAATATTTCTGTGCACGGATGATCACTACAGATTCACCGTTAGCTGCTAGTTTATTGGCGAGTGGAAAGGTTTCTACAGATTTATATTTTAATATACTTTTGACTTTCATCTACTGCTCACCGTGTCATAACAGTAAATAATTCTAAGCTCATCTGACATATAGCAAACACAGGTTTCACTTTGTCATTATAGGTAAAAATAGCCAATGTTCATCAGCCTTCAATGACAAATTTAGGGCACTAACCATTAAGAAGGTAATTAGAATCCAGTGTTGTACACCCGTATATACAATTAGAAATGCTGGCAGTTTAGTTTGAAGTTTCAGGTTTGTGGCAGCACTTGGTTAAAAATAACTTCAATGGTCTCAGGTCTCTGAGAAAAAAAAGTGTTGGCTTATCAATCAGGGAAGGGTAGAAAGCCATTTCCAAATAATACGAAGTCCATTGTAATGATAAGAAGAGTAGTCCAGCCGTAGTAGTTTTCATGTAGGTTTAATCGAGTTGCAAGTTGTACAAAGTAGTAGTCCCACCAGGAGCAGCCTCTATGCTGCTCAGCCCGTCACCAACTGACTCAAGCACTTCAACATCCCATACACCAACATTCTCACATGCAATTATTCAGGCTGAGAAGCATACTACAACATCTCCTTCCTTTACAAGGAGGAGGAAGGAACTTTCAGGAGGCAGAATAAAAGTTGCAAGAAATAAATGAGGCAAAAGCATCTTGAAATATGGCATGAAACATTAATACTGAAACACGACATAAAAATTGAAGATGAGAAAATAGGAGAAGATGGAAAAGGAATAGGTGGGAAGAGAGTAACAGGAAAGACAGGAGGCACAAAAGACTCACTCCTGCACCATCTCCTTTCTCCCAAAAACCAACCCACACACTCCCAACACCACAAGCAAGAAACCAACCCAGGTACAAAGATCAGACAAGCTGGCCAGGCAAAGCATGAAGAAAGTACAAGGGTACCAGCAACAAGGTGAAGAAGAGAACAAAGCAATGAAGGAGAGAACAAAGCAATGAAGTAACAATAAACGGATGGAAGACAGCCACAGAAATGAACAGCAAAATAAACAGCAAAATGATGGCTGTTGATAACACAAGCAGCATAATTGGGGAAAGGTCCCTAGAACACAGCAAATAAAAAGATGTTGAGCTCACAGAGGTAGAAAAGAAGTGTAAATGGAGAGGTGAGCTACACCATAGAACTTCTCGAGAGCAGGTTGGGGTGGAAGGTGTGGTTAAGCACCACACAAAGAATGTGCAGGAAAAACAACATTTTATATTTTTGGAAAATACCACATAGTAAAATGCAACAATGCAATATGTAAGTACATGCAGAACTAGGTGTGGTGGAGAATACCACAACGTACAATGCGACAATGCAATATGGAACAACATGCAGAACTAGGTGTGGTGGAAGATACCACACGGTACAATGTAATAATGCAATATGTAAGTACATGCAGAACCAGGAGTGGTGGAAAATACCACACAGTACAATGCGACAATGCAATATGTAACGACATTCAGAAATAGGTGTGGTGGAATATACAACACGGTACAATGTAACATGTATAATATAAGAATGGGACTTAGGAATTTGACTTGTCCCAAAAGGTACTTGCCGACGTGCAGTGTGGCAAAATGATAATCATGAAAGCCTTGTAAAACGACAAACAAGTATGAAGAAGCCCATGATGTACTTATGTAACAATAAACTGCACAGAACATCAGCGTTTACATAAATGTTGTAATGTAGATTGTAGATTAACGCATAGATGACTCCTTGTAAGGCAGCAGTAAGTGTTGATATGCTAGATGAAATGGAACTGATGAGCGACAACTCACCCGAAAACATGGCGTATAAACAGATTAGACAGTCACAGTGGGGAATTGAAAATCCAATACCTTGACTGCACCAATTGTAGTATAATTGAAAAAGGCAAGGTTTTTAACAAGCAAGGTTCCATTAAAAACAACGCACCCAACACAATGCTTAACTTTCCAGATGGAAGCAGCGGATCTTAGTGACACCAAAAGCTCCCAAGGTTGTTTAGAGGTTGAGGGTGGAGTTGAGGTGTTCCTCTGTAACCTTGCTCCAGTTCCTTTGCAGTAGCATTGTTGAAATAGAAGTGTACGCAGTGGTTGTCTGTCCAGAGGGCTGCGTGGTGTGGCTGAAGCGGAAGTGGTTCCCTCCTGCGAAGATGCGGTCGAGAGTGTGTCCTGCGTTGTTGGTGGGGGTAGAGACGAGCTGTTTCCGTCCGATGTTGAAGAGGTAGTCCAGGAAGGCGGTGGAGTTGGGGGTCGCTGGGGTTGTCACGGTTGAAGTGCAGGTCTCCAATGAGTAAGTAGTCCAGATCAGTTATGGTGGGGGTGATCAAGGTAAGAGGTCCGGGGTACTGTAGGCGAGAGTGCCGCTCACCGTTGTTCTGGGGCTGGTCTGGAAGTGGAGGTGTTCGATCGTGGAAGGGGAGTTGCTCATGCTGGACGTGGAGAGCCGGAGGCAGCTCTTGTGTGCAATGGAGAGTCCTACTTCTGGACGGTAGGGGCGTTCCTTCCTCTGGATAGCGTATCTGTCGGGGATGGTGGTGGCGATGTCAGGGCGGAGGAGGCATTGGTCCAGGTTTCCGTGAAGAAGGCGTCCAGTGAGAGGGTGTCGAGGAGTTCTCAGATCTCTATGGCATGTCTGTGCAGTGAGCGCACGTTGAGGAGGATGCACCTCAGGGCTTCCGTGGTGCTGGCGTCGGCACAGGTGCAGCGACCGTGGGGGTCAGAAGAAATGTGAAGGAATGTCGGCAGGAGAACTGGCCGTGGGTGGTTTTCTGCATCGACAGCTGGTAGTTGTTGTTCATTCTGGGGTTGAGTGCGAGGAGGGCAGCTGAGTCATATCGGTGGGTGGTCGAAGAACCAGGGTCCCTGACGCAGTTTGCGGTCAGGTTGCAGACAGGCGCAGACGGGCTTGCATATGGCGCAACGGCGGGCGCCTTCTGCATAGCCGCTGGGCTGCCACCATTAAATAGGGGAAGGGGTAAGGAAGAGCAGCTGGGAGGCAGAAGCGGGAACCGGGAGGGGGAGGGGCCGCTGGGCAGCAGAGGCAAAAAACGGGCACAGAGGGCACAAAGAGGAACAGAGGCAGAAAATAAAACAAGCATTTGCAATGCAATAGGTCTCGCAGTTATTAGACTTTGAGCTATTGGCATTGTAAATGGCAATGCCTTTTATTTATGTGTTGCTTTTGAAAACATAAATAAAAGGCATTGTCATTTACAATGCCAATAAGTTATACTCTCGCAAATGCGAGACCTATTGCATTGCAAATGCTTGTTTTATGTGTGATAAAGGAGAAAAGCTTTGGATTGAGTTTAGTGTTTTCTGTCCACATTCCGAATCTTCACCCGAAAGCAGAATACCCTAATTATATATTTTCTAAGATTGCATTTTTTAAGCAGACAGGCTAGGTCATGCTGCTGACATGATACGATAGTTCTTGGGTTGGTCCCATAACATCCTTAAGAGCGTCTCTCTATACTGATATCCTCAAACCTGAGCAGTCCCCTGGTTTCCAACTCTTCCTCGGCAACTCTGGTCAATGCAGTTAAATGTAACAATTGGGTTCAGTGAGCAGGAAGGGCGCCGTCTGTTCCCTGTACCCTTCCCGAGCAAAGGTTTGGGAACACATGAACAAGACCTCATATAAATTGATACAGAGGCAGACAAGGGCAATATGACAAAGAGCGGACTACATAACATTGTTTCAACACTAACAATAGAAACACAAGGTGGGGGCATCAATTCCCAGAAAGAAAGCTGCACATGTTGAATTATGTCTTATGCTGTTGTTTATCCTAAATGCGAAGCATAAGATATCTTTCTCGGAATAAGCACTATCCTGATACTCATTACTTTGTGTTCTACTGTTCATGATCTCTGACAGCCTGTCCAGTGTGTCATCTGTGGGGGATAGTTGGAAAGAAGCCCAAATTACATGGCAGCCTCATACACTGGTGCAGCTGCAGCTGCAGCGGATCCTCAGTGGGCCAGAGTATTGGAACCACAGTCGGGCCAGATCATTATGAAAATATTTACACCCAACCTCAGCAATGCACAGCCTAAGTCAGAGTTCCTTTGAGGATAGAAGAGAAACTCACACCAGGTCTCAGCGACAGTGCCCTTTGACATAGCACACATCCCTCATCTCTGCCTACTCGCACGCTGGCAGTAAGTTTCAAGACACTCTAGAAAAACGAGCAGTAGTGCAGCGCCAGTACTATCAAATCTAGTAGCTTGATAAAAAAAAGCAGGCGCTGCCCGGGTGAGGAGCGAAGAAGCCCCTCCCGCCCGGCGTCGACGAGTCTTCCGTTTCAGGCAACGGCCCCACCGGCACCAATCCCAGCGCAGCTCCTTGTCTGACGTCAGAGGAGCTGCGCTCGGGATTTCTGAGGCTCCCGAGGTTCCCGGGCTGCGGCGGTGTTTACGGGGAGGCAACTTTAATTTTCCCTACAATGCCGCTGTGGGAGGCGGCGGTGATTTCAGAACAGCGCTCCTTCTGGCACAGAGCTCCACAGTGCCTTCCCATGCGTAAGGGGAGAGGAGCCCGGTGAGTGGGGTTGAGGGTGGGGGTGTTCGCGCGTGTGTCTGTTTGAGTGTGTCTGTGCCTGCGTGCGTGTGTCTGTCTGTTTAAGGGGGGGTGCGTGTGTGTATGCAGCGTGTGTCTGTTTAAGGGGGGGTGCGTGTGTGTATGCAGTGTGTGTATGTGCGCATGCGTGAGAGTGGCTTTGTTTGCGAATATGAAGATGAGGCACGGCGACGTGCGCGCTCCCGAGGTTAAATCTCGGCCAGGAAAAGCGCGTGGAACTCTGCTGTCCACATTCCCCCAAAAGTAACTACATAAGTTGTCTCGCCCTAGACAGCAAAGCTTCGCTTTGCTTTCGTCTAGGCGAGACCTAAAAAGGGGGGCAAAATAAAATTAAAAACAGAAAATAGAACACAGAAGGACAAAAAAGACTGACAGACAGAAAAAGGGCACAACAGGAAGACAGGCAACAGCGGACCAGCACAAGAGCAAGGCTCTCCCACTTGACCACCAGGGATGAGGCACATGTAGGAGCCTGAGGGTGGAGGAGGGCCTCGAACACCTACCTATTAAAGAGGTGAAAGGGGCAGTGGCCCAACAGCAGAGCCGCAGGAGCGCAGAGCTAGATCTCTGACCAGGAGGTCAGAGGCTTGCTCTGCCTAGGTTGGCATCACTTACACCTCAGCCAACCCTGAGTCGGTAGTCCCATACCATGAGGGCAACCCCCCCAATAGAGACCTGAAGTGTTGGTGTGGTACGCTGAAGGCCAGGCAGGTACATATGAATGTTCCCTACCCAGGTAGTGAGAAGCCCCCCACGTGGGGCTTACATTGCTTTAGTAAACGTCTCTTAACATTGGATACTCCTGAGGTGTTGATGATTCTCTAGTGTGGCCTCAAGCCTCTGAGCATGTCCTCACTGTCAAGGCAGTGTGGACATGCGTGAGCCTTTCTACACAGGCTAGGAAGAGGCGCTGACCCGGTGTTCTGAAACATAGGCCGGTCTGCCAACACAGACTTAGGAGTGCGCACTTACACTTATGGGTGTGCTACCGGCCCCGAGGCTTTTCAAATAAGTGTCCCACCTACCGTTGCAGGCTTGAGGATGCGCCTTGGCTCCGACGGCATTTTGGATAGGTGTCCGGCCTGCCATCGCGGGCTGGTGAGTGCATACCTAAATCCCCAGTGTTATAACACCAGGGTCAGGCCTGCTGTAACAGACCTGTGTCCATGCGCTTGTATCCATGGCGCTAGTGGAAAAGGGCCAGGTCCGCCATCGCAGGCTGGTTGTGCACAATTGCACTTGTAAGGAGCCAACCGGTGTTCTGCTGGTCTGGGCAGGGTGGTGTGCGGGCACTCGCACCTAATGTGCTAGGGCCTGGTTAAGCCCAGGTGCCTGGCTTGTCATTGCAGGGCTGTGTGGGCGTGCACTGGCATCTATAATAATTAAACTCATGTGCAGCCTGCCATTGCAGGCCACTGTATGTGCGCCCCGCACCAATGGTGCCCATCATTGCGTGTGCCACCTGCCATCTCAGGCTTTAACATCCGCTTAGTTTCACCAGTGTCCAGTCTGCCAGTGCAAATTTGGGTGGGCTCAATTGCAGCCTTGGTCCTGGGGACTGTGTGTCGGCCTGCCATTGCAGGTTTGTGTGCACATTAGCGCAAAAGTAGTGAGGAATACTGGTGTGTGTTTTCACTGTCCATGAGGCTTGCTCTTCCCACAGGTTAATATTGGGCAGTAGTTGAAATTACTTTGTGCTGCAATAGTAGATTGCAGGAAAGCAGACTCATGAGGTTTCCTATCAATGGATTCGCTCAGTCAATCCCTTTCCAGTGGTAAAGGGAGTTTTGCAATCACCTGCCCCTTTTAGAATATAGACATTTCTATGCTCTAAGAGTCTTGTGTGCCATAGTGCCTGGCTCCAGTGGGCACCAGGGCCTGGGGAAGCACATGTATGCATTCCCTAGCACCAGCTATAAACTATGGCCATATCATTAGAATGGCAGACTTCTGCCAGTTGGAGGCCGGATAGGATAGATGGGAGTAGTTTTGACACTTAGACTGTAGTGGTTGGATCATGGCCACTCTAAAGATTAAGAGCTGCATTCCACAGCCCCCTTGCAAAAAGACCTACAATTTAGGGGAGACATCTGTGGTCCAAAGGGAAATCCCTTAACCCACTCCTAACTTCAAACACACACGACAGTATAACTACGGGTGCCATCCTTCAGCAAAGGGTGAAATATGCTTGTAGGGACACAGGACCGGAGAACAAGGACTGTGTGGTGCACATTGCCAGGGCACTCTATTGTGCACATGAAAGATTACTTCCCACGAGGGGAACCACATGCCCTTTCTGAATAGTGGCCAGACTGGGCCAAAGACCTGCTGAAGTGTGGCGCCCTGAAGTATGCTCTCCAAGGGCCTGTCTGTGGGCCTCCTGTTTTTCCAGAGATCACTGGTACATCAAAGATATCCTGCGAGGGACCTACACCCTCTATCTATGACATCTGGAGAGCAGTGTCCTCTAATATGCTCACATCGGCTATTGAATCCCAACTGATAACCCGGTGTGAGCATGGAAATAAGACTTGTGCCTTGTTTCAGCAGCTCTGGCCTGTGCCCTGCTTACCACTGCTTCCCTGGGTCATGGTGCTCAGATATTATGTGGATTAACACCACTCATTGTGGCATGGCATCAGCACACCCCTAGAGGCTCCACTCCCCTAGCAGCACAGGATTATAGGAGTCATGGAAGACAGCAATATTTCTGTGCACGGATGATCACTACAGATTCACCGTTAGCTGCTAGTTTATTGGCGAGTGGAAAGGTTTCTACAGATTTATATTTTAATATACTTTTGACTTTCATCTACTGCTCACCGTGTCATAACAGTAAATAATTCTAAGCTCATCTGACATATAGCAAACACAGGTTTCACTTTGTCATTATAGGTAAAAATAGCCAATGTTCATCAGCCTTCAATGACAAATTTAGGGCACTAACCATTAAGAAGGTAATTAGAATCCAGTGTTGTACACCCGTATATACAATTAGAAATGCTGGCAGTTTAGTTTGAAGTTTCAGGTTTGTGGCAGCACTTGGTTAAAAATAACTTCAATGGTCTCAGGTCTCTGAGAAAAAAAAGTGTTGGCTTATCAATCAGGGAAGGGTAGAAAGCCATTTCCAAATAATACGAAGTCCATTGTAATGATAAGAAGAGTAGTCCAGCCGTAGTAGTTTTCATGTAGGTTTAATCGAGTTGCAAGTTGTACAAAGTAGTAGTCCCACCAGGAGCAGCCTCTATGCTGCTCAGCCCGTCACCAACTGACTCAAGCACTTCAACATCCCATACACCAACATTCTCACATGCAATTATTCAGGCTGAGAAGCATACTACAACATCTCCTTCCTTTACAAGGAGGAGGAAGGAACTTTCAGGAGGCAGAATAAAAGTTGCAAGAAATAAATGAGGCAAAAGCATCTTGAAATATGGCATGAAACATTAATACTGAAACACGACATAAAAATTGAAGATGAGAAAATAGGAGAAGATGGAAAAGGAATAGGTGGGAAGAGAGTAACAGGAAAGACAGGAGGCACAAAAGACTCACTCCTGCACCATCTCCTTTCTCCCAAAAAACAACCCACACACTCCCAACACCACAAGCAAGAAACCAACCCAGGTACAAAGATCAGACAAGCTGGCCAGGCAAAGCATGAAGAAAGTACAAGGGTACCAGCAACAAGGTGAAGAAGAGAACAAAGCAATGAAGGAGAGAACAAAGCAATGAAGTAACAATAAACGGATGGAAGACAGCCACAGAAATGAACAGCAAAATAAACAGCAAAATGATGGCTGTTGATAACACAAGCAGCATAATTGGGGAAAGGTCCCTAGAACACAGCAAATAAAAAGATGTTGAGCTCACAGAGGTAGAAAAGAAGTGTAAATGGAGAGGTGAGCTACACCATAGAACTTCTCGAGAGCAGGTTGGGGTGGAAGGTGTGGTTAAGCACCACACAAAGAATGTGCAGGAAAAACAACATTTTATATTTTTGGAAAATACCACATAGTAAAATGCAACAATGCAATATGTAAGTACATGCAGAACTAGGTGTGGTGGAGAATACCACAACGTACAATGCGACAATGCAATATGGAACAACATGCAGAACTAGGTGTGGTGGAAGATACCACACGGTACAATGTAATAATGCAATATGTAAGTACATGCAGAACCAGGAGTGGTGGAAAATACCACACAGTACAATGCGACAATGCAATATGTAACGACATTCAGAAATAGATGTGGTGGAATATACAACACGGTACAATGTAACATGTATAATATAAGAATGGGACTTAGGAATTTGACTTGTCCCAAAAGGTACTTGCCGACGTGCAGTGTGGCAAAATGATAATCATGAAAGCCTTGTAAAACGACAAACAAGTATGAAGAAGCCCATGATGTACTTATGTAACAATAAACTGCACAGAACATCAGCGTTTACATAAATGTTGTAATGTAGATTGTAGATTAACGCATAGATGACTCCTTGTAAGGCAGCAGTAAGTGTTGATATGCTAGATGAAATGGAACTGATGAGCGACAACTCACCCGAAAACATGGCGTATAAACAGATTAGACAGTCACAGTGGGGAATTGAAAATCCAATACCTTGACTGCACCAATTGTAGTATAATTGAAAAAGGCAAGGTTTTTAACAAGCAAGGTTCCATTAAAAACAACGCACCCAACACAATGCTTAACTTTCCAGATGGAAGCAGCGGATCTTAGTGACACCAAAAGCTCCCAAGGTTGTTTAGAAGAGAGGAGTTGACTTAAAGACCAATGCGGGATGAGATTTAAGAAAACGAAAACAGTATCTGCATAGGATCACGAGAGTCCACTGGCACGATCCGATGTCCATAAAATAAAACAACATAAGGCTAAAAAATAATGCTGATGCATACGAAGGTGCAGCAGAGAAAATGTATGGGAAACTTCTTCAGCTTCGATGACCTTACTGATGCAAATAAAAACATGGTTGGCAGAAGAAACGTGGTTGTCAGTAGAAATGTCGTTGGCCATGTATTGGGACGATCCTAAGATGGTGTAGAACAGTATGGCTCTCGGCAAGAGCAAGCTCAGAAAATTGCTGAACAGCTGTGGTGATGCAAGGAGAAGTCGTCACACAGGGGAAACCCTTGGTAACAGGAAGGCACAGTAAAAGGGAATCCACACGACTACAGCTTGAGGTGAGGATGGGCCTCCTGCAGTTTAAATGTCGCAATACAGTAACGGTAACTGCAAGGGCTGAAATTTGGAATGCTCGGGGAAACATTTTCTTAAATTAAACTGAAAATGCAGGTGTAGTAATGTGCATAGTATTGTGTAGAATGTAGATGTAGAATGTAGAGTGTTCCTTGTATTCTGTATTCCACTAGATGTAGAGAATGTTAGGATCAGATGAGGTGTAGCGGAGGATGTGTTCACAGCTTTACCTGACAGCTGGACGAGGTTACCAATAAACCACTATTTTACTTCAAGAGTGTTCCTGAGTATTTACTACAGATTATGGCGACGAGTGGGAGGAAACCTCGAACAAATCCACGTTAATTCCTACAACCTGGAAAATCAGAGTTTTTTGGTTTTTTTCATTCAACTACGAATTCTATGTCAGTCCACGGAGGCTCAGATTATGCTTCTCTTTGCTTTACTGACAAATACAGCAGCCAATAAAAACTTTAAACTGGCATGACCCCGGAAGGACAACCCCCTCCAACAGTCTGCAACAATCACTGTCCAGTCCAATATATAATTGTCCATGTTAGCAATACGACCTCCTCTTTCTTTGCTGCTGCAGCAGCGAGTTAAGTGCCCTTCATGTTACTTCTTTCTTGGGGGTAATGGTTATAAGGGCGGTGGTTGTTAACGGCGCGCGCGCGCGCCAGTGATCTTGTGGTTGCTGAGCGGGTCCTCGCTCGTATTTTGATGTGTTTGGTGAATTTTGTGGTTATTATTGTTTTGAGATATTTGCCCCGTTTTGCTGTGTATGCCCGCGCGTGTGTTTCCCTCGCTCGGGACGCGAACCGAGGCATGCGGTGTGCTCGGTAGGGGGCGGTGGAGCAGGAGGAGGCAGACGCGAGACGCTCGCGCTCAGGAGGCAGTCGAGCCCGGCCCCACACGCAACGCGCATGCGCAAGGAGCCGGCTTTCGTTTTCTTACATTACCGGCTCCTCGCACATCGCGCGTCTTTGGCTGCATAAATCCTGGCCTCATTGAACGCTTGACGGAGCGTATCCGGATTAGAGCTTTGCTCTAGGGGAGTCTTCAGTGTGCATAAAGGGGTCTCCTTCCACCTTATATTCGGCCTCATTGAAAGTAGTGTTTCAGTTGCCTGTGTTGGTGTGTGTGTTAGAGGCACCCCTGGGCTACTCCCCCCCTAGAAGTTCCTCCACACCTCCCTGCTTTAGAGCTATGGCGTACTACGCCGAGGAGGATAACCAATGGGCAGAGTATGATGAGTATGAAGAATATGAGCCGCAAGAAGAGCATTTGGAGGAAAATTTGGTGGAGGCCCTGGATACCCATGTCCAAGGGTCAGTGAAGAGTGCGCTAGTCAAGGCTCTCAAGCCTTTTGCTAAACCCCTTCAGAATTATGGAAAGAGAAAGTTCAAATCAGCCAGAAAGGGCGGTACCTCTTCTCAATCCTCAGCCCAAGTGTTGGCTCGGATGGCCAGGAATGTCCTGAAGGATCATGGCTCTATGGCGAACGACACGTCTGGGGATTCTTCCCCGACTCCACCGGATTCCTCTGATTCGGAGGTGGAATCGGTGGCTCCCAAAAAGAGATCTAGGAAGGTGAAGCACACCCATAAGGCGGACGATCGTCAGGTACCCAAGAACCTTCTTTTTAACCCCAACAATATTGTGCATCCTAGGTCCACTGAATGGGTACCGTGCCCAGAGGTGGCACAGTATGTGAGTAACAACCTGCGACAGGGTTTCGACAATGGGGTGAGAGCCACATTGCGATCTGAATGCCCCAGGCCATTCTTGACAGGGAAGGTAGCCGACACGCCGGATTTGGATCCCACAATGGCGGCGTTTATGCGAAAGTTTGCAAAAGATCCAAAGAAGGGGCTGGATAGAGCGTGGCGGGGTGTTCAAGACAAAATGTTAGATGTCACCGGACCCCTCACGAAGATTCTAGACGCAGCAGTTATGGCTAAGGATAGAAATGTGCCACTGGATGTATCGGAGGTTCTGGAATGGGCTCAACGTGCCATGTGCTTTTTAGGAAATGCGAATGTGGCCGTATCTACAGAACGGAGGCGCTCTTTTCTTATGAGACTAGATTCCCAGCTTGCGGAGATGGCCCCTTCCGAACCAGGTTCCCTAGCTAATGGTATGCTTTTCGGAGACAAATTTGTCAAGGAAATGGGCAAATACGTTGCCACCTTCTCCGCACTGGACAAGGCGCAGTCCAACATCAAGAGGGTACTCCACAGTGGTGTTTTTGATAGGGCCGGACGCCCACGAGGTCGAGGGTCCGGCCGAGGTTATGCACATACCTCGCGTGGAGCAGAGAGGCAGAGGCAATCGACGCTCCAATTTCTACCCCTCCCGTGATAGAGGAGGTCGAGGCAAGGGGCAGAGAGGAAACTATCGTGGACAACAGACTAATTCAGGAGACTACTCCTATTCAGGTACGACTTCTATGTCCGTCAGAACATATGGTGGGAGGCAGACTGTCTTTTTTTCTCCACAGGTGGCGCCAACTCACGAACGACCCTTGGGTGTTACAAACAGTACAGGGTTTTCACATAGAGTTCTATGCCTCCCCGGTACAGCGGCGGAGACCAGACCCGCTATATTTTTCCCAAACAGAGCAGAGTTTCATCGACGCAGAGATATGCTCCTTGCTCCAGAAAGGGGCGATAGTGGAATCCTCCCCACACGCGCTAGGCTTCGTCAGCACCGTCTTTGTGGTCCCGAAAAAGGACCAAGGGTATCGACTGGTGTTGAACCTCAAAGAGTTCAATGGCTGGGTTGTGTATCGTCACTTCAAAAGGGAAGGGATACACCTCCTGCGCGATATCCTATTGGCACAGGATTGGATGGTGCGCCTGGACTTAAAGGACGCCTACCTGGCAGTGGCCATTTATTCTCCGCACAGGCGGTTCCTACAGTTTCAGTGGCGCAA